>NC_062579.1:47729513-48428680 GCF_022837055.1 Prionailurus viverrinus | reverse complement strand
TAGGGGACACAAAGACCAGTATTTTTTCTTCATCAGCATGCTCTGTTTTATAAATTTCAACAGATATCTCAGAGACTTAAAGAACTTCATCCATTCATCCATTCATTCATTCAGTAGATAATTATGGAAAACCTATTGAGTGCCAGACAAGGAACCAGAAAAAAAGCGATAATTAAGACAGACATGTGATCCCTTCCCTTGGAGAGTTTAAAACCTTATTTCTATTGGGGAATAGAAAGGAATAATTCATTTAACAGATGGAGAAGAAACTCAGATGACATAGTGACTTCATAATGTTTAAATTGCTTGTTTTACTACCTGCAGCTCCTTGAGTTTTTTCTCCTAACAACATAATTTTATACCACAGAACCTACAATATCGGAAATTCCTGGGCCTACATGTTCCAAAAACTTGAAACCTAATTGTAATAGGGAATGGACCCTGCCAATAATGAATATTTGCCAAAAAATATTTGTCCTTGAGTCTCTTGAACTACCTTTTACTTATTCATGAGCATTGGAGAGCATTAGCTCTCCAAGAGTTGAGTACTCAACAACTACAATTCTGTTAGCACTGCTAAAATGTTATAGCTTTAATTTGGATCCTGCTGCCTTTGGAAGATAGGTTCTTTTGGACCCACAGTTTGGAGTATCTTTCACCATAAATAACAAAAATGTTGAAAAATGAAGGAGAAGAAAGTAGGAGATTTAATGCATTTGAAATAAATTAATGGAATATAAAACATCAAACCATGGATTTGGTCAGTAAAACCAAAAGCTTTTTTTTTTTTTTTTTTTTTTTTGTAAAAAAGACAAATTAAATAAACAAACTTGTGACAAGTATTTCAAAAAATAAAAAGAGAATGCACAGCTAAATAACATTAGAAGTAATGTTTAGGGGCACCTGGGTGGCCCAGTCAGTTAAGCAACTGATTTCGGCTAGGTCATGATCTCACAGTTTGTGGGTTCAAGCCCCGCATCGGGCTCTGTGCTGATGGCTCACAGCCTGGAGCCTGCTTTGGATTCTTTGTCTCCCTCTCTCTCTCTCTGCCCCTCCCCAACTTGTGCTCTCTCTCTCTCAAAAATAAGTAAACATTTAATTTATTTAAATAAAATACAAGTAATGTTTAGATATAACAAATAGATACAGGAGGTATTTTTTTAAAGATTACTAATGAACAGAAGAGTCCAGAAATAAACCCTTGTATACATGGAAATTTAATATAAGTTGACAGTTAAAATCAATGAAGAAGTTATGGCCTATATTTGAAATGTGTTTGAGACTATTGGCTAGGTATATTAGGGGGAAAATCTCTACCTCGTATCATTCACAAAAATAAATTACACATATATTACAAATCTCAATGTAAGAGTTAAGACTTGTATAAACCACATCTTCTTTATCCATTCATCAGTTGATGGACAATTGGGCTCTTTCTATAATTTGGCTATTGTTGATACACTGCCATAAACATTGGGGTACTACTTGGCAATGAGAAAAAATGAAATCTTGCTATTTGCAACAACTTGGGGGTGGGGGTACTGAAGAGTATTATGTTAAGGGAAATAAGTCATTCAGAGAAAGACAGATATATGTTTTCACTCATATGTGGAATTTGAGAAACTTGGCAGAAGACCATGAGGGAAAGGAGGGGGAAAAAATAGTTTCAAACATAGAAGGAGGCAAACCATAAGAGACTCTTAAATACAGAGAACAAACTGAGGGTTGATGGTGGGGGTGGAGGGTAGGAGAAAATGGGTGATGGACATTGAGGAGGGCACTTGCTGGGATGAGCACTGGGTGTTGTATGTAAGCGATGAATCATGGGAAACTATTCCTAAAGCCAAGAGCACACTGTATACACTGCATGTTAGCTAACTTCACGATAAATTATATTTTAAAAAGAGTTAATACTTATAAAAATATTTAAAGAATATTATCAGAATATGTAATAAACTTGGGATAAGTAATATCCTATGGCACAAACAAACAAACAAAGCCATAGGGAAAATATTGAGGTATTTGACCATATACTTTTTAAAAACTTATGCATGTCAAAAGACACTATAAACAAAGAAAGATGGCAATTGACACGTAATAGACAAGGAAAAATGTTTGCAACATATGTAAATTTTTAAAAAGTAATGTCTAGAATATATTAAAATATGTGTGTATATTATGTACATTCCATATGTATATATATATATGTATCTTATATATCAATAAATCAATAGGATGACAAACTGACAGTAAGGTGACATATATAATAAACAGATAACTCAAAGAAGAGGAAATACAAAAGGTTAATAAGCATTTGAAAATATGTCCAACATCAATTTTAAGGATAATAAAGACTAAAATGAGGTATCCATTTTTACTCGTGAAATGAGTAAACTCTTTAAAAGTTTATCAATAGCATATGTAGGGAGAGTCTGAGAAATCAAATACTCTGGTACATTACTAGTAGGAGTATAAATTTCCATGGCCATATTTTGGGGAACAATTTGACAGTATCTATTAATATTTTAAATAGCTTTCTCTATGACATATTAGTTTTAGTTCTTAACATCTTCTCTAGAGAATAATTTAAAAATATGCACAAGGAGACATATACATAGATGTTCTTTCACCATTATGCTTTTTGTAATAATGAAAAATTGGAAAAAATCTAAATGTCTATAAACTAGTTAAACAAACTTGGGTACATTCATAGTCTGGGTCCTATGTAAAATGTAAAATAATATATACTATGGAAATATCTCCAAGACATTGTAAGGGGGTAAACAAAAAATTTAAAAGTTGAAGAACAGTATATTCTGAATGCTGCCATTTATGTGAAAATAGACAAAATGCCACATATTTACACAATTCCCACAAGTGCATAATATATGCATGTAAATGCATAAGCAACAATCTTGAAGTTGTAATGGGTGAGTTATCTGGTCCAGGGAGTATGGAGCCAGAAGTCTTTCAAGAAAGAGTCAAAGTTTTTGTTGACATTTGGTGGGCTGGAACAAGTGAGTAATTTTGATGAGTGTATTTTTTTTTAATTTTATTTATTTTTTAGAGAGAGAGAGAGAGAGAGAGAGAGAGAGACAGGGCTTGAGCGAGGGAGGGGCAAAGAGATAGAGGGAGACACAGAATCTGAAACAGGCACCAGGCTCCCAGCTGTCAGCACAGAGCCCGATGTGGGGCTCAAACTCACAAATGATGAAATCATGACCGAGCTGAAGTCAGATGCTCAACTGACTGAGCCACCCAGGCGCCCTGATGAATGTATCTTTTAAGACCAAGAGAAGGTGTGGGGCACTGAAGATAAGGTATGACTCTAAGAAAGTTAACAAACATGGTTCCCTCATGGGATGGCCAATGACTGTTGGTAGTAGAGATGAAAAATTCCACTTACTGAGCACTTTCTGTGCTGTCAATGAACTAGCTACTTTGTATACGTTTACATCAGAATCTTTACAATAATCTTGTGAGCAATGATTTATTATCCCCTTACACATGGAGAAACACTAATACTCTCAGGAGTAAACTGAACTTCACAATTTTTTTATTTACTTTGAGAAATACAGAGATAGAGCAAGTGGGGGAGGGGTAAAGAGAGAGGGAGAGAGAGAGAATCCCAAGCAGGCTTTGTGCTGCCGGTGCAGAGCCCCATGTAGGGCTTGAATTCATGGAACTGTGAGATCATGACCTGGGTAGAAACAAAGAGTCAAATGCTT
The DNA here is from genome assembly GCF_022837055.1 of Prionailurus viverrinus. NCBI lineage: Eukaryota > Metazoa > Chordata > Mammalia > Carnivora > Felidae > Prionailurus > Prionailurus viverrinus. The sequence goes on along the minus strand of NC_062579.1, from coordinate 48,424,952 downwards.
AACTGACTGAACCACACAGATGCCCCTAAACTTCACAATGCTATGAAGTAGCAGAGCTAGAATTTGAATCCAGATCTATGCAACTATATAACTATATGACTGAAGAGCATATTTTTTCCTCTAGGTTAACATTTTAGATTCCAAGGTTAGGGTGGTCTAATTCTTGGGTTTTCTGAACAGATTACTTACTTCAGTGGTTCTGGTATCCATGGATATAAATTATTTGAAAGCAGAGTTTTAGAAAGAATATGACCAGTGACAGGTTTGGTCACAAGCCTTTGTATAGAGATTTTTAAGACTAGAAAATCAATGAGAACTGCCCCTGAATGCTAATTTCCTCTCCAGACGATGGCAAAAGTCTCCAAACATGCTTTGATGGAGGGAGCACCTTTTTCCGTGTGTGAAATCATATTTTCCCATGTTTACTCTTGTCAAAATGCAAGTACATAAGAATGATAAAAACTTATGCACCCTATCACATTCCATTTTGCTAGACCTTAGTACAGTATCCTGCCCCATACTAGCTGTGTCACACTAGATGACATTAATAGTTATTATTTTTCAGTACTTACGTTCTTGGAACTATACTAAGTGCTTTTTTGGAATTTCTCCAATTTATTTCTTACACCATATATATGATAGGTTTTATCATTACCGTAACTTTACAGATGATCAACTGATGATTAGGAAGGCTAAGGAACTTGCTCAAAGTTACAGGACCAGGAAGTAAAAAAGGAGGAATCAGATACAGGACTGTCAAACTCTAACTTGTGCCGCTAACTATTCCTCTATCCTGCCTTTTTGAAGCAATATACTCAATTTCCACTTCCATAAAGTGAAGACATTTGTTGTTTTGCCTATCCAGTGTCTGTTATTCCTTCTGGTAGTAGAACCCATATTTTTCCTCTGTGAACCACTTCTACTCTGGAAACATATATTTCTCTGGGAACCAGTCCACATGGTTGAGAGGAAGCTGATTTTACTCTTGATTATTGTTCCCCAGAAATGACCATCCAGCATTTTATTCCTTTAGCTACAGTGGTTGTTCCATGCATGGGCACTTAACTCTTGTGTAATGATTAGTTGTGTACCACGCAGACTGATTCAGAGATAGGCACGTGATTCAATTTGTTCCAAAGTAATATAAGAATATTCTTAAACAATTGAGGAAGAAATTTACTTTTTATGGACTAGAATAAGGTTAGACACAAACCTGTTGCTAGTGGGGGCTGCCCTATGGAGGGCAGCATTATTAAGAGTGTTATGAGCATAGTGGAAAGAAGAGCTGAAAGATATTGGGTTTGATATGGTTTGAACCTTTAGACACAGCCATGCCTGAAGCCATTTACCCTTACAGTTTTTTTCAATGTATTTATTTAACAAATATTTGTCGAGTGCCTAATACATTCCAAGCACTGTTTTAGGCATGGAAATACTGCAGAAAACAAGACAGATGTGGTCCTTTGTCCTTGGTTACATGAGTCAGTAAACCCCATTCTCTGCTTAAACCCAATTTGAGCTTTTGAAAAATCTTTGCTTTCAGGGCACCTTGGTGGCTCAGTCGGTTAAGTGTTCAACTTCAGCTCAGGTCGTGATCTTGCGGTCCATGAGTTCAAGCCCTGCATCTGGCTCTGTGCTGACAGCTCAGAGCCTGGAGCTTGCTTTAGATTCTGTGTCTCCCTCTCTCTCTGCCCCTTCCCCACTCATGCTCTGTCTCTCAAAAATTAATAAACATTAAAGAAATTAAAATGTTTTCACTTCAATTGAAGTATTCCTGACCATTACAAAGATGGTAATAATTACTTCTAAGAGTATTTGTGTGGGTTAAAATGCCATAATATTTGTATGTTCAGTGATTAGTACACAGTGTCTGGCCCATACTAAGTGCTCAATAAATAATTTTGTGATTCCATATCAGTTTTGTCAAGGGCTTTGCTAAATAGATTCTCCTATTTTCTATTGAAATACTTCAGGTACTTTTTAAATTTAATAAAAATAAAATACACTCCCCTGGAATCTGTATAGAAAAAGAGATTTAATAGACATGCAAACAATAACATATAGGTTTTATTTCAACAACACACAAAAGTGAGGCAACAATGAGTGACATTTGAACACTGATCATATGTTTGATATATTAATATTGTTCATATATTTGATATATTAATATTTTAGATGTGATATTGTAGTTATACCTTAAAAATAAATTATTATTTATAAATACATGTTGAGGGGCGCCTGGGTGGCGCAGTCGGTTAAGCGTCCGACTTCAGCCAGGTCACGATCTCGCACTCCGTGAGTTCGAGCCCCGCGTCAGGCTCTGGGCTGATGGCTCGGAGCCTGGAGCCTGTTTCCGATTCTGTGTCTCCCTCTCTCTCTGCCCCTCCCCCATTCATGCTCTGTCTCTCTCTGTCCCAAAAAATAAATAAAAAACTTTGAAAAAAAAAATTAAAAAAAAAAAAATAAATACATGTTGATATATTTTGTGGATGAAGTAATTTAATTTCTGGCATATGCTTCAAATTATGTTGGGGAAGGGGAAAGTGGGTAGTTGATATGGCTGAAACACAGGTGTCCATGGGTTGTCAACCATTGAAAATGGGTGACGTTTACATATTGTTTCACTACAGTATTCATTCTACTTTTTTTGTTTGAAATTTTCCTTGCTAACAAGATATTTTTCTAATCATTATGTTATCTTTCAAAGAGAAACATCCTCCTTGACTCTACATTTTCCATTTCAAATTATCTTTCTTTCCTTCATAGCAAAACTTAGAAGAAAGTTGTTCATACTTCTTTTTGTGTACTTTTCTCCTTTCCAGTGATTCCAGACGTCCTTCGTTTTGGCTTCTGCTTTTACCAATTTGGTGAAAAATGTTTTGTTTTGTTTTGTTTTGTTTCGTTTTTTGGCAACATCACTGTGATTTATTGCCTCATTATAAAATCTTCTATTCCTCTGCTTCTGTGTTATCTCTCTGACCCCTCCTTTCCAGGCTTCTTCACTGGCTCCTCTCCTCCACCCCCTTCCCTACTCAGAGTTGGGATTCTCTAAAGTTGTAGCCTAGCTCCCTCTTTTATTCACATGACAAAATCACTGAATGATGTCAGTCATCCCCATGGCTTCTCACCAATAAATACAGTTTACCCATTAACAACATGAACAGGACCCCTGAAAAAAATTTTGGAAATTTGTGACAATTTGAAAAAAAAAAAAAAACTTGCACACAAACTATATGACCTAGAAAGAGAAAAAAATGTTAGGTATTATTGTAAGAATACAGTATATAATATATAACATACAAACCATGTGTTAATCAACTGTTTATGTTATTGGTAAGGCTCCCGTTAACAGTAGCCTATTAATTGTTAAGTTTGGGGGGGGGCAAAAGTTATATGTGCATTTTTTACTGTGCTGGGGGATCAGTAACCTTAACTCCTGTGTTGTTAAAGGGTCAGCTGTACTACATTTCTGTCTTCCTCCTAATTTCTGCACCTGTATTGCTAACTACAACCCTGTCTACAGAACACCTCCAATTAAAAATAATTGGCAACATTATGATTTTTATCACATTCTAATCAAGGTTAGAAATCCTATACTATAGAACACTTCTGAATGAAACTAAAGAGGACAAAAAGAAATAGAAAAGGATGGAATCATGCTCATGGATTAGAAAAACAAATATTGTTAAAATGTCTATACTGCCCAAAACAATCTATACATTTAATATAATCACTATCAAAATGCCAACAGAATTTTTCACAGTTATAACAAACAATAGATGACAAACACATAGATCAATGGAACAGAATAGGAAACCCAGAAATAGACCCACAACTATATGGACAACTAATTGTCAACAAAGCAGAAAAGAATATCCAATGGAAAACACACAGTCTCTTCAACAAATGGTATTTGGAAAACTGGACAGCAATATGCAGAGAAATGAAACTGGACAACTTTCTTACATCAAACACAAAAATAAATTAAAAATGGATGAAATACCTAAATGTGAGTGAGATAGGAAACCATCAAAAGCCTATAGAAGAACACAGGAAGCAACCCCTTTGACATCAACTGGAGCATTTTCTTACTAGATATGTCACCAAACACAAGGGAAACAAAAGCAAACATGAACTATTGCGATTTCATCAAGAAAAAAAAAAAAACCTTTTGCATAGCAAATGATACAATCAACAAAACTAAAAGGCAGCCTATAGAATGGGAGAAGATATTTGGAAATGACATATCTAATAAAGGGTTAGTATCCAAATTCCATTAAGAACTTATTAAACTCAGGGGCGCCTGGGTGGCGCAGTCGGTTAAGCGTCCGACTTCAGCCAGGTCACGATCTCGCGGTCCGTGAGTTGGAGCCCCGCGTCGGGCTCTGGGCTGATGGCTCAGAGCCTGGAGCCTGTTTCCGATTCTGTGTCTCCCTCTCTCTCTGCCCCTCCCCCGTTCATGCTCTGTCTCTCTCTGTCCCAAAAATAAATAAACGTTGAAAAAAAAATTTAAAAAGAACTTATTAAACTCAACACTCAAAAAGCAAACAACCCTGGGGCACCTCAGTGGCTCAATTGGTTAAGCATCCAACTTCAGCTCACAGTCATGGGTTCAAGCCCCACATCAGGCTCTTTGCTGACAGCTCATAGCCTGGAGCCTGCTTTGGATTTTGTGTCTTCCTCTCTGTCTATGCCCCTCGTACACTTGTGCTTTCTCTCTCAAAAATAAATAAATAAACATAAAAAAAGCAGTTAAGGAATGGGCAGAAGACATGAATAGACACTTTTCTAAAGAAGACATCCATATGGCTAATAAACATGAAAATATGCTCAATATCACTCATCATAAGGTAAATGCAAATCAAAACCATGATTAGATACTGCCTCACACATGTCAGAATGGGTAAAGTTAACAGCACAAGAAACAACAGGTGTTGGCAAGAATGCAAAGGAAGGGGAACCCTCTTGTACTTTTGGTGCAAACACTATGGAGGTTTCTTCAAATGTTAAAAGTGGAACTAACCTATGATCCAGGAACTGCACTACTGGTATTTACCCAAAGAATACAAACACAGATTTGAAGGAATATGTACATCCCAATGTTTATAGCAGCATTATCAACAATAGCCAAACTGTGGAGAGAGACCAAATGTCCATTGGCTGATGAATGAATAAAGAAGATGAAATATATATGTGTATGTATATATATATCTATATATCCAGTATATATATATATATAACCATATATATATATATCCAGTATATATATATTACCATATATATAATATACATAACCATATAATATATATAACCATATAATATATATAACCATATAATATAATAGATATAATATATATATAACCATATATATAACCATATATATATCACCATATATATATATATATATGAATATTACTCAGCCATCAAAAAAGATGAAATCTTGCCATTTGTAACGATGTGGATGGAACTAGAATGTATTATGCTCAGTGATATAAGTCAATCAGAGAAAGACAATGCCATATGATTTTACTCATATGTGGAATTTAAGAAACAAAACAGATCAACATTTGGGAAGCAGGGAAAGAGGAGAGAGGGGAAAAAACACAACAGACTCTTAATGATAGAGGAAAAACTGAGGGTTGATGGAGGGAGGGAGGTAGGAGATGGGCTAGATGGGTGATGGGTATTGAGGGCACTTATTATGATGAGTACTGGATGTTACATGTCAGTGATGAAGCACTGAATTCTAATCCTTAAAGTAATATTATACACTGCATGCTACCTAACTAAAATTTGAATTTAAAAAGTTGAAAAAATAAAGATGCCAGCTGAGGCAGCAAACCCCGGTACAGACTGATGCGATTTAACATAAACTCAGAGCTGCTGCAGCTGTGCAGTCATGTAACTATTTTCTGGGACAAGCCAAAACTAGCCACAGCACAGCTAGACACTCCACGACAGGATGAGCGTGGGTGTCCCGACAGGGGCTCTGAAGTGTGGGGTTTTGAAACTCAGCCACACCTGAGGTAAAACCCAGGAGGGTGGGGCCACTAGATAGACAGCTTGGACACATACAAGATGAAGCAGAGATCTGAAGGAAGCCTGGGACACAAGAAGGGTGATTGTGCATCTGTGAGGGCACAACTTTCCTCTCAGTTAGCTAAACATTGCCACCAAGTGAAGAACAGAGCCATTATACCCAGCCCTGCAACCCTTACCCTCCAAACACATCTCTACTAGAGGAAGTCAGTCTGGGAATCACAGCAGCAGGCCCCTGCCCCAGAAGACCAGCACAAATCCGATCCAAGCATTAAGACTTCTGATCATAGGGTGCTGCAAAGCTTCAGCTCTAGGGGAAAAGGATTTAGCTTCCTTTAGCTTTTTGTTTGTTTGTTTATTTTCTGTTGATGTTGGTTTCTGCCTTTTTTTTTGTTTTTGTTTTTGTTTTTATTTTGGAAATAGAAAGAGCAAATATATTTATTTATTTATTTTATTACTAATTTATTAATTTTTAATTTATTTTTCCTTTTTATTTTTTCAATCAAGCTTCTCTTAACATACAGAACAAAACACACCTAGGATCTGGCTTCCTTTATTTTCCCCTAATATCTTTTTTAAATTTTTCCTTTCTTTTATTATTATTTTTCCATCTAAAATGACAAGATGAAGAAATTCACCCCAAAAGAAAGAATAGGAAGAAATGACAATTTTAAGGGTACTAACTGGGCTTGGAAAAAACATAGAAGACACTAAGGAATCCCTTACAGCAGAGATAAAAGAAATAAAACACAGCAAGGCCAAAATTAAAAAATGTTATACGTGAGATGCAAACCGAAATGCATGCCATAACAGCAAGGATAGAGGATAAAGAGGAACAAATTAGCGATATAAAAGATAAAATGTGGAAAATAATGAAGCTCAAAAGAAGAGGGAAACAAAAGTAATGGATCACAAAGGTAGACTTAAATAACTCAGCCACATATTAAAACGGAATAACATTTTTATCACAGGAGTCTCATAAGATTAAGAGAGAGAAAAAGCAGAGGAAGGCTTATTTGAGCAAATTATAGCTGAAAACTTACCTAATCTGGGGAAGAACACAGATATCAAACTCCAGGAATCACAGAGAACTCCCATTAAACGAAAGAAAAGCCAGCCATTTCCAAGGCATATCATAACCAAATTCACAAAATGCACAGACAAGGAAAGAATCCTGAAAGCATCAAAGGGAAAGGAGTCTTTAATGTGCAAGGGAAGACAGGTCAGGTTCACAGGAGATCTGTCCACATAAACATGACAAGCCAGAACGAAATGGCAGGATGTATTGAATTTGTTGAATGGGAAAAATAAGCAGTCAGGAATACTTTATCCAGCAAAGCTTCCATTCAAAATAAAAATAGCAATAGTTTCCCTAACTAACTAACTAACTAACTGCTGAAGGTGTCTGTGAACACTAAACAAGCCCTACAAGAAATATTAAATGGGACTCTTTGAGTGGGAAAAAAAAGACCAGAAACAACAATGACTATAGAGAAACAGAGAACATCACCAGAAATACCAATTTTAGAGGAAACAGTGGCACTAAACTCATATCTTTCAATAATCACCTTGAATGTAAAGGGAATACATATTACAATCAAAAGATATGGGGTAGCAGAATGGTTTAAAAAATGAAACAAGGCACATAATTACTGCCTACAAGAGAGTCATTCTAGACCTAAAGACTTCATATTGAAAGTGAGAAAGTGGATAAACATCTCTCATGCTAATGGACACCAAAAACAAAAACAAAAATAAAACAAAAACAAAAAAAAGAAAAAACAAAAAAAAACAAAAAAACAAAAAATCCATATTATATATATATATATATATATATATATATATATATATATATAAAACTAAAGACTGTGACAAGAGATGAAGAAAGGCATTATATCATAATTGCAGGGTCTATCCATCAAGAAGATCTAACAATTGCAAATATTTATGTCCCCAACTTTAAACAGTCAAATATATAAATCAATTACTAACAAACATAAAGAAACTCATTGATAATAATAGAATAATGGTAGAGGACTTTAGCATCCACTTACAACAATGGACAGATCATCTAAGCAGAAAATCAGTGAGGAAACATTGATTTTGGGAGACACACTGGACTGGATGGATTAAACAAATATATTCAGAACATCCCATCTTAAAGTGGCAGAATGCACATTCCTTTCCAGTGCACATGGAACATTCACCAGAACAAATCACATACTACGTCACAAATCAGCCCTGAACAAGTACAAAAAGAATGAGATCATACCATGCATATTTTCAGACCACACCACTATAACACTTGAAATCACAAATAAGAAAAATTATGGAATGACCATGAATACATGGATGCTAAAGAGCACCCTACTGAAGAATGAATGGGATAACCAGGAAATTAAAGACAAAATTAAAAAAAAAATTACATGGAACCAAACAAAAATGAAAACATGGCAGTACAAAATCTTTGTGATACAGCAAAAGCAGTCCTAAGAGGGAAGAATATTGCAATATAGTCCTACCTCAAGAAGAAAGAAAGGTCTCAAATGCAAAAATTAGCATTACAATTAATGGTACTAGAAAAGGAACAGCAAACAAAGCCTAAAGCTAGCAGAATAAGGTAAATAATTAAGACTAGAGGAGAAATAAAGAATATAGAAACAAAAAAACAATAGAACAGATCAATAAAACTAAGACCTGGTTATTTGAAAGAATTACAAAACAATGATAAACCCATAGCAAGACTTATCAAAAAGAAAAACAAAAGGATCCGAATAAATAAAATTGCAAATGAAAGGGGAGAGATCACAACCAACACCATAGAAACACAATTATAAGAGAATATTATGAAAAACTTACTGCCAACAAACTGGGAAATCTGGAAGAAATGTATAAATTCCTATAAACATACAAACTACCAAAACTGAAACAGCAAAAAAAGAAAATTTGTATAGACCTATATCCAACGAAGAAGTCAAAATAGGAATAAAAAAATCTCCCAACAAACTGGCCCAGGGCCAAATGACTTCGTAGGGGAATTCTACCAGACATTTAAAGAAAAATTAATACCTATTTGTGTGAAACTGTTTCAAAAAGTAGAAGTGGAAATAAAAGTTCCAAACTGATTCTATGAGGTAGAATTACTTTCATTCCAAAACCAGAAAAGACCCCACTGAAAAGGAGAACTACAGAGCAATTTTCTTGATTAACAAGGATGCAAAAATTCTCAACAAGATACTAGCAAATAGAATTCAACATTATATTAATAAAATTATTCACCACTATCAAGTAGGATTTATTTCTAAACTGCAGGGCTTGTTCATTATTCACAAATAAATCAATGTGGTACAACACATTAATAAAAGAAAGGATAAGAACCATATGATCCTATCAATAGATGCAGAAAACACATTTGGCAAAATACAGCATCCATTCTTGATAAAAACTGTAAACAAAGTATGGATAGACAGAACATACGTCAACATCATTAAGGCCCACAGCTAATATCATCCTCAACAAGGAAAAAATGAAAGCTTTTCCCCTTTTTCCTTCAGGAAAAATACAAGGATGTTCATTCTCACCATTACTATTTAACATAGTACTGGAAATTTAGCCTCAGTAATCAGACAGCAAAAATAAATAAAAGGCATCCAAATCAGCAAGGAAGAAGTCAAACTTTTACCATTTGCAGACACCATGATACTCTATGGAGAAAACTTGAAAGACTCCACCAAAAAATTGCTGGAAGTAATACATGAATTCAGCAAAGCCACAGGATATAAAATCAGTATACAGAAATCTGTTGCATATCTATACACAAATAATGAGGCAGCAGAAAAATAAATCAAGGAACTGAATCCATTTGCAATTGCACCAAAAAAATTAGATACCTAGGAATAAACCTTACCAAAGAGGTAAAAGATCCATATTCTGAAAACTATAGAAAACTTATGAAAGAAATTGAAGATCACACACACACACACACACACACACACACACACACACAATTCCATGATCATGGACTGGAAGAACAAATATTGTTAAAATATCTATTTTACCCCAAAGCAATCTACACGTTCAATTCAATCCCTATCAAAATACCACCAACATATTTTCACAGAGCTAGAACAAACAATAATAAAATTTGTATGGAACCACAAAAGACCCTGAATAGCCAAAACAATCCTGAAAAAGAAAAATTGGAGTCATCATGATTCCAGTCATCATGACACTATGGTACTGGCACAAATATAGTCACATAGATTAAAAACAAAATTAAAAAGCAACAGAATAGGAAACCCAGAAATGGACCCACAACTACATGATAAACTAATCTTCAACAAAGCAGGAAAGACTACCCAATGGAAAAAAGACAGTCTCTTCAACAAATGGTGTTGGGAAAAGTGGACGGCAACATGCAGAAGAATGAACCCAGACTGCTTTCTTAACACATACACAAAAATCAATTAAAAATGAATGAAAGACCTAAATGCGAGAAGGAAACCATCAAAATCCTAGAGTACACAGGAAGCAACCTCTTTGACCTCAGGTGTAGCAACGTCTTACTAGACATGTCTCCAAGGCAAACAAAAGCAAAAATGAACTACTGGGACTTCAAGATAAAAACAAAAACAAAAACAAAAACAAAAACAAACAAACAAAAACTACTGCACAGCAAATGAAACAGTCAACAAAACTAAAAGGCAGCCTATGGGATGGGAGAAGATATTTGCCAATGACATATCTGATAAAGGGTTAGTATCCAAAATCTATGAAGAGTTTATCAAACTAATTCCAAAAGCATATAATCCAATGGAGAAATAAGCAAAAGACATGAATAGACACCTTTACAATGAAGACATTCAGATGACTAACAGACACTTGAAAACATGCTCAACATCACTCATCATCAGGGAAATACAAATCATAACCACAATGAGATATCACCTCACACCAGTCAGAGTGGCTAAAGTGAACAAATCAGGAGACTATAGATGCTGGCGAAGATGTGGAGACACGGGAACCCTCTTGTACTGTTGTTGGGAATGCAAACTGGAGCAGCTACTCTGGAAAGCAGGGTGGAGGTTCCTCAAAAAAATAAAAATAGATCTACCCTATGACCCAGCAATAGCACTGCTAAGAATTTACCAAAGGGATACAGGAGTGTTGATGCATAGGGGCACTTGTAGCCCAATGTTTATAGCAGCACTTTCAGCAATAGCCAAATTATAGAAATAGTCTAAATGTCCATGAGTTGATGAATTGATAAAGAATTATTGGTTTATATACAGAATGGAATACTACATGGCAATGAGAAAGAATGAAATATGGCCTTTTGTAGTAACGTGGATGGAACTGGAGAGTGTTATGCTAAGTGAAATAAGTCATACAGAGAAGGACAGATACCATATGTTTTCACTCTTATGTGGATCCTGAGAAACTTAACAGAAGACCATGGGGCAGGGGAAGAAAAAAAAAGAGGTTAGAGAGGGAGGTAGCCAAAACATAAGAGACTCTTAAAAACTGAGAACAAACTGAGGGTTTGGGGGATTGGAGGGAGGGGAGGGGAGGTGATGGGTTTTGAGGAGAGCACCTGTTGGGATGAGCACTGAGTGTTGTACGGAAACTAATTTGACAATAAATTTCATATTAAAAAAAAAGAAACAAATCTATAAACCAATCGCTCATGAACATGGATGCAAAAATAACCAACGTATTATTAAATTGAACCCAGCTTTAAGCAAGCAAGTGGGTTTGTTCTAGGACTGCAAGGGTGGTTTCACAACCTAAATCATTAAGAGAAAAAGAAGAAAATTATGATAATTCTAGGAGATGCAGAAAAACATTTGAAAAAATTAATGCCTATATGTGATAAAAATCTTTGGAAGAGTAGAAATAGAAAGGAACTTCTTTAAATTTTTTTTTCAACGTTTATTTATTTTTGGGACAGAGAGAGACAGAGCATGAACGGGGGAGGGGCAGAGAGAGAGGGAGACACAGAATCGGAAACAGGCTCCAGGCTCTGAGCCAACAGCCCAGAGCCCGACACGGGGCTCGAACTCACGGACCGCGAGATCGTGACCTGGCTGAAGTCGGACGCTTAACCGACTGCGCCACCCAGGCGCCCCAGAAAGGAACTTCTTTAATATGATAAAGAATATATATGAACCTACAAAAACAGTACAATTAGTAGTGAATTATTAAAACCTTCTTCCTGAAATAAGTATAAGTAAAGAATGCCAGCTATCACCACTTTGATTCAAAATTATATTGAAGTTCTTTCCCATACAGTAGGATAAGAAAAAAAAATAAAGATTGGAAAAAAAGGTATAAAACTGTTATTGTTTTCAGATAACATATTTGTGTATGTATTAAGTCCAAAATTATCTATCTAAAAACTATTATAATTAGTATATAGATGTAGCAAGTTTAGTGGATGCAAGGTCAGTATACAAAAATATATATTGAAATTTAAAAAGATATCATTTATATTATCATCAAAATTATCAAATATCTAGGAACAAAGTATGAAAAAATTAAGAACAACAAAATGATATTGAAACAAATTAAAGAAGGCCTAAATAAAGAGAGAGATGCAACATGTTAATGAACTGGAAGACTTAACATTTTAGAATTCAATTCTTCACAAAATAAATATATTGATTTAACACAATCCCACACAGAATCTCAAAGGCTAGAAATAGCTAAAGCAATCTTGGCCAGAGGATGTATATTACAAATAAGACCTATCATAAAGTTATAGTAAATAAGACAGTTTGGCACTGGCGCAGAAATAAACAAACTGACCAAAGAAGCAGAAGAGATAGTCCAGAAATATACCTTCACATATATAGACAACTGATTTATGATGAAGGTAATGCTGCAGTGTAGTGAAGAAATAATGGTCTCTTCATTAAATGGTTCTGTGTCAGTTCTATTGACCTATTGGGAAAAATGTAAACCTGGACCTCTATAAAACCATACCTGGGAATCAAGTTCAGATGTGTAATAAAATTAAAGTTTAAGGGTAAACAATAAAGACTATATATATATATATACATATATACACACGTTTTTGTGACCTTAGAGTATGCAAAGATTTATGAAACAGGACAACAAAAACTGTATCCATAAAGGTGAAGTTCAATAACATGAACTAAATTAAAATTACTAACTTCTGTTCATTAAAAGATGTCATGTCAGGGTGCCCGGTTGACTCAGTCAGTTGAGCATCTGGCTCTTGATTTTGGCTCAGGTCATGATCCCAGGGTCATGGGATGAAGCCTGGCCTCGGTCTCTGCACTTGGCATAGAGCCTGCTTAAGATTCTCTCTTCCTCTCCCTCTGCCCCCCTACCCCCCTCTCTTCTTTTGCCTCTTTCCTCAGCTTGCATATTCTCTCTCTATCTAAAAAAAGTCCTGTCAAGGGAAAAAAGTCAATTCCCAGAGTTGGAAAATATGAGCAATATATATGACAAAGGGCTCATATCCAGAATATGTGAAGAATATGTACAAATTAATAAGAAAATCTATTCAAAAAATAGGCAAAAGAATTGAATACGTTTTTTAAAATTATATCCAAATTCCCAGTAAGCACACGAAAAAGTGCCTAATTTCATTAGTCATCATCAAAATACAAATTGAATTGACACCACTCACCACTGTTAGAAGTCCTAATTAATGGCTACTTTGGAGGTGTATAGTGACTAGAACAGGGCATAAGGTGAACTTCTGTGGTGGTGGTGGTGTTTTTTTTTTAATTTATGTTTATGTGTTATGCTTTAATAAAGGAAGATTTAAAAACACGAGGCAATGTATTAGTTTGCTAGGGCTACCCTAACAAATTACCACAAAATTGGTTGCTTAAAACAGCGGAAATCCATTTTTTCATAGTTCTGGAGACCAGATGTCTGAAATCAAAGTGTAAGCAGGGCCACACTCTCGGAAATCTCTAGGGAAAAATATTCTTTTTCTTTTTTCTCTTACAGCTTCTGGTGGCTGTTGGTGTTCCTTGGTTTGTGGCTGCACAACTTCAATCTCTGTCTCCACCTTCACATGGCTGCCTCCTTCTCCCTGTATGTCTCTCCTCTGTGTGTCTCTCAGATGGATACTTGTCAATGGATTTAGGGCCAACTTGGATAATCCACAATGATTTCATCTTCAGATCCTCAGCTTGAGGGACCTAAATTGTGGAGATTATCCAGAATGTTATTTTCCTTCTCTTCCTCCCTCTCCAGAACTGTGGAATTAGTGTGTGTGTGTGTGTGTGTGTGTGTGTGTGTGTGTTGCGGGAGGATGAGGGTCAAGTTCTGAAGGTAATTTCTCCACTTCCCTTTTCAACCGTTTTCAAGACTCAACTAACTGCTCTGGTCTTGGGGACAGATGGGACAGGAAAATAAGGACAAACATCTTTTAACTGCTCATACCTGTGATTCTCTCTGTTGGTTTTCTTTGACTCTCTGGATAATGTCTACTGGATACTTATGCCTTCGGTGTTCAAGAGGTTCACTTATGAGTCATTAGGAGACTTCTTTACTGATTAGTTTATTAATGTAGGAGATTAAGCCTCAGTTCATCCTTTTCCAACCTTGCTTAGCTGCTACTCCCACCTATAAGCCCCCTTAATTTACTACCATTGTATCAATGTTTCATATGCACTATTTATTATGCCTGATGAGAATAGAGTCTCCCCAGCAGGTACAATATGATAACTAATAGTGTTTTGGTGTTGAAGAGTGGATTCTAGGTGGGTCTCAGCGAACTTCTGAGCTTAATGAGGCTGTTTTTCCATAGGTGGAGGGCTAGGGTGAGGGAGAGTAGATTGTCAGAGGGAAGTAAAAAGAAGTGGCTTGGTGGAGGCATTTATAGGGTTATTTCTGGAGAATTTTAAAGTCTCTTGAAATAAACCCAGAGGCACAGTAATTCAAGAAGTAGTCAAAGTTGAAGTAAGCGTTCCCCTGCTTTAGTGGGAGGAATTTGAATATGCTGTGGGTAGAGGGGCTAGACACAGGGAAAGGTGAGTGATAAAGGTACAGCAAGAGCGGGAATAAAAATAAAGAATTGTCTTTCAGTGTGGTTTTAATTTGTATTTTCCTGATGGTGAGTGATGTTGAGAATCTTTTCACGTGTCTGTTAACCATCTGGATGTCTTCTTTGGGAAAGTGTCTATTCATGTCTTTGTCCATTTCTTCACTGGATTATTTATTTTGGGGGTGTTGAGTTTGATAATTTCTTTATAGATTTTCTATACTAACCCTTTATCTGATATGTCATTTGCAAATATCTTCTCCCATTCCATTGGCGTTGATTACTGTGCAGAAGCTTTTTATCTTGATGATATCCCAATAGTTCATTTTTGCTTTTGTTTATCTTGTCTCTGGACACATGTCTAGTAAGATGATGCTGTGGCCAAGGTCAAAGAGTTTGCTTCCTGTGTTCTCCTCTAGGATTTTGATGGTTTCCTGTCTTACATTTAGGTCTTTCATCCATTTTGAATTTATTTTTGTGTATGGTGTAAGAAAGTGGCCCAGGTTCATTGTTCTGCATGTTGCTGTCCAGTTTTCCCAACAGCATTTGCTGAAGCCACTGTCATTTTTATATTGGATATTCTTTCCAGCTTTGTCGAAGATTAGTTGGCTATACATTTGTGGGTCCCTTGCTGGGTTCTTCATTGTGTTCCATTGATTCATTTGTCTGTTTTTGTTCCAGTGTCATACTGTCTTGATGATTACCTCACACCTGTCAGAATGGCTAAAATTAATAACTCAGGAAACAACAGATGTTGTTTCTCTGCAAGGATGCAGAGAAAAGGGAACACTTTTGAGTTGTTTGTGGGAATTCAAATTGATGCAGCCACTCTGGGCAACAGTATGGAGGTTCTCTCAAAAATTAAAAATAGAACTATCTTATGACACAACATTTTCAGGTATTTATCAAAAGGATA
Source organism: Prionailurus viverrinus (assembly GCF_022837055.1). NCBI lineage: Eukaryota > Metazoa > Chordata > Mammalia > Carnivora > Felidae > Prionailurus > Prionailurus viverrinus. The sequence goes on along the minus strand of NC_062579.1, from coordinate 48,408,972 downwards.
CAAAAGTGCTGATTAGAAGGGGCACATGCACCCTATGTTTATAACAGTGCTATCAGCAATAGCCAAATTAAAGAGCCCAAATGTCTATCAACTGCTCAGTAGATAAAGAATACTCAGTGATAAAATAATGAAATGTTGCCATTTGCCACAAAATGGATAGAATTAGAGTGTATTATGCTAAGTGAAATGAGCCAGTCAGAGAAAGACTTTGTGTCTATGATTTCACTCACATGTGGAATTTAAGAAACACAACAGATGAAATGGAAAGGGGGGGCGCCTGGGTGGCTCAGTCGGTTAAGCGTCCGACTTTGGCTCAGGTCATGATCTCACGGTCCGTGAGTTCGAGCCCCTGCTGACAGCTCAGAGCCTGGAGCCTGTTTCAGATTCTGTGTCTCCCTCTCTGTGACCCTCCCCCATTCATGCTGTGTCTCTCTCTGTCTCAAAAATAAATAAACATTAAAAAATTTAAAAAAAGAAATGGAAAGGGAAAGGGAAGGACAAATAAGGTAAAAAGAGACAGGGAGGCAAACCATAAGAGACTATTAAATACAGAGAACAACTGAGGGTTGCTGGAGTGGAGGTGGGTAGGGGGACAGGCTAAAACAGTGAGAGGCATTAAGGAGGGCACTTCTTGGAATGAGCACTAGGTGTTGCATGTAACTGATGAATCACTGGGTTCTACTCCTGAAACCAAAACTATATGCTAATTGTAACACTGTATGTTAACTAAATTGAATTTAAATACATAAATACATAAATAAAATAACAAAGCATGGTCCAAAGGGGTCAGGGGAGAAGGAAGAGGCTCACACACTCTCCTCCTTCTCCACCAAGAGGAAAGGCCAGGATGGGTGGAGAGAGAGACAAATTCACAGGCCAAGGGAAATAGGTGGAAGGACTTCATACCTAATAGAATCTTTTTTTTCTGGAGAGGGGTCCATTTTCCTGTACTGAACTAGACGCCCGAGGAAGGACTCTAGGAAAAAGGTAGGTGTTTAGAATAGCTGTGCAGGAAGGATGGGAAAAACATTTTGGAAAAAGAGAAAATATTTTACTTAGTGCTTTAGAACAGTGGTATTCAAACTTGAATGGGCATCAGAATTACCCCCAAAGATATTGCTAAAACACAGATTTCAGAGCCTAGATGGGACCACACCCCCACTCCTGAGTCCTTGCATGGCTCTGTGAATGGTTTCTGGGGCAAGGGTGCCCTGGTGGCACCATCAGGATACGACTCACTGCCAGGGCTGCCAGCCCGTCCCTAGGAACACTTGGGGCACCAGTGGAGGCTGGAGAGCTGTGCTCCCCCACACACCTAGTGACTGTCCAGGAGACTGAGCCAAGTTGGTGGCTGGGCCCACACCTAGTGGAAGCCCTGGAGCATTTGCTGGCTGAACCAGTGGGACTTACCACCAACTACAGAGGGTGAGTTCTGAGAAGCAGTTAATGGCCCCCAACCCTGGCGGGGGTGAGGCTTTGTGCATTGCTGTGCTAGGACAACAAGGTCACAGTCCATGCAATGTCCTGGAGTCTGGATCTCACCTCACTTCTTCTCTCCTAATGCTTCACAAATGGTCTCCATAAATAAAATTATCTTCCAGAGGCAAAAAACAAAAACAAAAGCCAAAACAAAACAAAACAAATCCCACAGATTTCTGGGCCTACCCCTGGAAAATTTTGATTCATTATGTTTGGGGTGGTACTAGATAATTTGTATTTCAAACAAGTTTCCAGTGATTATTTTGATGGTTAAAAACCTGAATTAGAGTTCTTGAATCCATTGCTGTTTCCTGGCTGTATGACCGTGAACAAGTTCACTGGCCTCTCTGTCTCTTGGTTTCTCATCTGAAAAATAAGAATGATAGTCATAGTAACTTTCTCATAAGGCTGTTGTGAAAATTAAATTAGTTAAGACATTTAGAACAGGGCCTGACTGTAGCGTGTCAGTAATATTGAGTACTCAAGATTATCTGGAAATCCAAGAAGACTGGGCATTTTTCTGGCAATCTTTCCTCTTTGCCCTATCCCCATCTCTAAGTCCAGGCCCTAAGACTGCCTTCTTCTCACTCGTAGGTGCTGACTGGTTTCTAGGGAATTCGTAAGAGGCCAGCTCCCTGAGACTAATCTGTAACTTTGAGCTTCTACACCTAAACTTGAATCTACTTCATCCTTAGATCATCTTTTAGAATTGCTCCAGAACAGACTGTGAGAGCCCCAGCCTGCCTGGTTGGCCTTGAGCTTTCCCATGAGGGGCCAATTTTCAACTTACTGAGGGTAACATAGCCAAGCCCTGCAAAGCCTTCCTGAAGAAAGGGCTTGAGAGATGGTTTGAGGGAAATCTTAGGTCTAAACTCTCCCCTGGAAGAATCATTCTGAATCCAGACAGGCTGGAGGCAGACACAGAGGAGAATGACCTTGGCTGCCTGACTCCAAGTTGGCAACATAATATTAGTGGAGATAAATGGAAGAAGAAACTGTTATCTGGAGCTCTGGAGACTGACTTGACCCTTCATAGTGATTATTAGAAAATCATTCCTTACACTGACCATAAATTTGTCTGCCTGTACCTTTTAATCATAGATCCTCACTTGGCTCCCTTAAGCTATACAAATCTCATCTGTTCCTTCTACCCTATGACAGCGCTTCAGATATTGGCAGAAAGTGACCAAATCTTCCTGAATCTTCTCAAACCAAACACGGTGATGGTGGGGTGGTAGTGCAATGAGTGTCTGGATGTCTTACCAACACTAAAAGTAATAAGAAACTTAGAACCTGCCATATCAACACTAGATAAATCTCATACAATTATGAATTGTTTATATGATTATATATCCCTTAATGTTGCCACTCAAAACAATAAATTTTACCCTTCCTTCCTTCCTTCCTTCCTTCCTTCACTTATTTATTTATTTTTGTCCAAGAATATCATGCTCCAGTTTTTTTCGGGGGTGGGGGGAATTAAAGCAAGCTAAACAACCCTGGAATTTTGCAAAAATGATGTTGTAAAGCCCTATGGCCCTTATTTTATAAGTAGGATTTTAGAGTGAACTATCTCAAACTTTTTTGCATTCTCAGTGATAGTTTTTTGTTTTGTTTTGTTTTGTTTTGTTTTGTTTTTTATATCCCCACAAGGCTGTCTGTAGGTAAGAAGTAGCATGGTGCAGCAAAAAACGCTTTGTGGTTGGCCTTAGAAAATTTGGATTCATATCTCAACACCTCTGCTTATCGATGTTGTACTCATTTGGATGTCATTTAATGATTTATATATCCATTTTTTTCTTTTTAAAACTCTGTATTTAAATTACAGTTTGTTTACATACAGTGTAATATTTGTACATTTTTCCATCTTACAAATGAAGCTAATAATCCTCAGATCATGGAATTGCTCTAATGTTTGTGAGATAACGTTTAAATTGCCTATCAGTGCCTGCATATAGTACACATTCAAGAGATTGCATTTCTTCCCTTTCCAATTAGTAAATTGGTATAATAGCAATACCACCTTCCTGTTGTTATAAAGTTTGGATTAGATATGTACATGTATACATAAAATATGGCCTTTTGTAGCAACGTGGATGGAACTGGAGAGTGTGATGCTAAGTGAAATAAGCCATACAGAGAAAGACAGATACCATATGGTTTCACTCTTATGTGGATCCTGAGAAACTTAACAGGAACCCATGGGGGAAGGGAAGGAAAAAAAAAGAGGTTAGAATGGGAGAGAGCCAAAGCATAAGAGACTGTTAAAAACTGAGAACAAACTGAGGGTTGATGGGGGGCGGGAGGGAGGAGAGGGTGGGTGATGGGTATTGAGGAAGGCACCTTTTGGGATGAGCACTGGGTGTTGTATGGAAACCAATTTGTCAATAAATTTCATTAAAAAAAAAAAAGAAAGGGCTTTGGTACCCATTACTTTAAAGTAATATTATCAACAAATATATGTGTAAAATAGTCAGAGTTGCACAGCCTTCTGGTCATTGTGTGTGCTGAGCTTCCAAGCCTAGGCCTGCAGAGGTAGTGTGTAAAAAAGACACAGGGGGGTGTTGACTTGCATCAGTCAAAATTATATTCTTTCATAAGAGGTTTGAGTAAGGCAAAAACAAACAAAAATAGAAACTAGTAACAAAAATGAGACTAATAAGGTTAGACAAAGGGTAAGAAAATTAGTTGTGGGGCAAAAGATTAATAACTATAGTCATCATTATCTCCATCATTCTAATAGATCTCAATTATTAAGTTCCTGTATCTGGAACTGGATCAAGAAGTCTGCAAATGTCCCTCTTTAATCTTCCCAGACACCTTGTTTCTTTTCATATTTTATAGATGAGGGAACTAAGACTTTTAGTTGTTAAAGTACTTGCTTATGGTCATGTAGCACATAAATTAGTAAGTCATAGATCCAGGATACCAATTCAAAATCCAAAGCCACTCTACTGCTATACTCACTGGAGCAACACAGCATGATGTGACATGCTTAGAGTTAGGTTATAACTATAGTACTGGATTAATCTTGCATTTGATGTGTGCTCTTGAGTAATTCACTTAACTGCTCTGGTCCTAAGTTGCCTCATGTGTAAAATAAGGAAAATAATACCTACTTCAAAAGGCTGTTCTTTGAGCAATTAAAATCATATATATAAAGTGGCATGAGGGCCCCAAAGTCACTAATCTCATAGAGTGAGATAAAAGACAATATCCAGGGACACAATCTGAGAACGAGGGATTAGAGACATAAAGGGAAACCAGTAGACGGTGATGTTTTCCAGAAAAAGAAATAATGTTTCCCAAAGAAAACAGCGCCCAGCTTTGGGGACAAAACACTTCAAATAAATTTTAAAAATGAGTGAAAATGTTCCTTAAAATTTGGCAGTTAAAGAGGTCACTTGTGAACCCAGGGAGAGAAAATAGAGCTATGAGCCAGGCGTCATTAAATTCGGAATCTAATAGAATGAAAAAACATGGAAACAGTGAGTCGAGATTACTGTAACCAGAAATTTGGCTGAGAAAGAAAGAGAGAGGAGGCTGTTATTTGAGGAGAAGGCAATGTGTAAGAAGGTTTGATTTTATTTTGTAGTGGGAGGAATTTCAATATGTTTGTGGACAGAGGAGCTGGACCCAAGAAGAAAGGTGAATAATAAAGATATCAGTGAGAGAAGGGTTAAAAGATAAAGCGTGGTCCATAAGGGGCAGCAGGGGGGAAGATGGGCATGCTCTTTTCCCGTCCTTCCAGAGGAGAAGCCAGAGTGGCTGAAGAAAGAGAGAACAATACAGGCATAAGGGGACTTGGTAGAGGGATTTCATACTTAACAGAATCTGTTTTATTGATGAAGAGAAGTTCATTTTCTAGACTAGGAATTAGTTGCCAGAGTAAAAACTTATTTATTTATTTATTTATTTATTTATTTATTTAATTTTAATATGAAATTTATTGTCAAATTGGTTTCCATACAACACCCAGTGCTCATCCCAAAAGGTGCCCTCCTCAATACCCATCAACCACCTTCCTCTCCCTCCAACCCCCATCAACCCTCAGTTTGTTCTCAGGTTTTAAGAGTCTCTTATGTTTTGGCTCCCTCTGTCTATAACCTCTTTTTTCTTCCTTCCCCTCCCTCATGGTCATCAGTTAAGTTTCTCAGGATCCACATGAGTGAAACCATATGGTATCTGTCTTTCTCTGTATGACTTATTTCACTTAGCATAACACTCTCCAGTTCCATCCACGTTGCTTACAAAAGGTTATATTTCATTCTTTCTCATTGCCAACTAGTATTCCATTGTGTATATAAACCACAATTTCTTGTTGACGGACATTTAGGCTCTTTCCATAATCTGGCTATTGTTGAAAGTGCTGCTATAAACATTGGGGCACAAGTGCCCCTATGCATCAGTACTCCTGTATCCCTTGGGTAAATTCCTAGCAGTGCTATTGCTGGGTCATAGGGTAGGTCAATTTTTAATTTTTTGAGGAACCTCCACACTCTTTTCCAGAGTGCCTGTACCAGTTTGCATTCCAACCAACAGTGCAAGGACAGAGGATTCCCATTTTTGCACATCCTCGCCAGCATCTATAGTCTCCTGATTTGTTCATTTTAGCCACTCTGACTGGTGTGAGGTCGTATCTGAGAGTGGTTTTGATTTGTATTTCCCTGATGAGGAGCGACATTGTGCATCTTTTCATGTGCCTGCTGGCAATCTGGATGTCTCCTTTAGAGAAGTGTCTATAAATGTTTATTCCCATTTCTTCACTGGATTATTTGTTTTTCAGGTGTGGAGTTTGGTGAGCTCTTTATAGATTTTGGATACTAGCCCTTGTTCCGATATGTCATTTGCAAATATCTTTTCCCATTCCATTGGTTGCATTTTAGTTTTTTTCTTAATGAAATTTATTGACAAATTGGTTTCCATACAACACCCAGTGCTCATCCCAAAAGGTGCCCTCCTCAATACCCATCACCCGCCCACCCTCCCTCCCACCCCCCATCAACCCTCAGTTCTCAGTTTTTAACAGTCTCTTATGCTTTGGCTGTCTCCCACTCTAACCTCTTTTTTTTTTTCCTTCCTCTCCTCCGTGGGTTTCTGTTAAGTTTCTCAGGATCCACATAAGAGTGAAACCATATGGTATCTGTCTTTCTCTGTATGGCTTATTTCACTTAGCATCACACTCTCCAGTTCCATACACATTGCTACAAAAGGCCATATTTCATTATTTCTCATTGCCACGTAGTACTCCATTATGTATATAAACCACAATTTCTTTATCCATTCATCAGTTGATGGAGATTTAGGCTCTTTCCATAATTTGGCTATTGTTGAGAGTGCTGCTATGAACATTGGGGTACAAGTGCCCCTATGCATCAGTACTCCTGTATCCCTTGGATAAATTCCTAGCAGTGCTATTGCTGGGTCATAGGGTAGGTCTATTTTTAATTTTCTGAGGAACTTCCACACTGCTTTCCAGAGCGGCTTCACCAATTTGCATTCCCACCAATGTGCAAGAGGGTTCCCGTTAATCCACATCCTCTCCAGCATCTATAGTCTCCTGATTTGTTCATTTTGGCCACTCTGACTGGCGTGAGGTGATACCTGAGTGTGGTTTTCATTTGTATTTCCCTGAAGAGGAGCGACGTTGATCATCTTTTCATGTGCCTGTTGGCCATCTGGATATCTTCTTTAGAGAAGTGTCTATTCATGTTTTCTGCCCATTTCTTCACTGGGTTATTTGTTTTTCGGGTGTGGAGTTTGGTGAGCTCTTTATAGATTTTGGATACTAGCCCTTTGTCCGATATGTCATTTGCAAATATCTTTTCCCATTCCATTGGTTGCCTTTTAGTTTTGTTGGTTGTTTCCTTTGCTGTGCAGAAGCTTTTGATCTTCATAAGGTCCCAGTAATTCACTTTTGCTTTTAATTCCCTTGCCTTTGGGGATGTGTCGAGTAAGAGATTGCTACGGCTAAGGTCAGAGAGGTCTTTTCCTGCTTTCTCCTCTAAGGTTTTGATGGTTTCCTGTCTCACATTCAGGTCTTTTATCCATTTTGAGTTTATTTTTGTGAATGGTGTGAGAAAGTGGTCTAGTTTCAACCTTCTGCATGTTGCTGTCCAGTTCTCCCAGCACCATTTGTTAAAGAGACAGTCTTTTTTCCATTGGATGTTCTTACCTGCTTTGTCAAAGATGAGTTGGCCATACATTTGTGGGTCTAGTTCTGGGGTTTCTATCCTATTCCATTGGTCTATGTGTCTGTTTTTGTGCCAATACCATGCTGTCTTGATGAAGACAGCTTTGTAGTAGAGGCTAAAGTCTGGGATTGTGATGCCTCCTGCTTTGGTCTTCTTCTTCAAAATTACTTTGGCTATTCGGGGCCTTTTGTGGTTCCATATGAATTTTAGGATAGGTTGTTCTAGTTTCGAGAAGAATGCTGGTGCAATTTTGATTGGGATTGCATTGAATGTGTAGATAGCTTTGGGTAGTATTGACATTTTGACAATATTTATTCTTCCAATCCATGAGCAGGGAATGTCTTTCCATTTCTTTAAATCTTCTTCAATTTCCTTCATAAGCTTTCTATAGTTTTCAGCATACAGATCCTTTACATCTTTGGTTAGATTTATTCCTGGGTATTTTATGCTTCTTGGTGCAATTGTGAATGGGATCAGTTTCTTTATCTGTCTTTCTGTTGCTTCATTGTTAGTGTATAAGAATGCAACTGATTTCTGTACATTGATTTTGTATCCTGCGACTTTGCTGAATTCATGTATCAGTTCTAGCAGACTTTTGGTGGAGTCTGTCGGATTTTCCATGTATAATATCATGTCATCTGCAAAAAGCGAAAGCTTGACTTCATCTTTGCCAATTTTGATGCCTTTGATTTCCTTTTGTTGTCTGATTGCTGATGCTAGAACTTCCAGCACTATGTTAAACAACAGCAGTGAGAGTGGGCATCCCTGTCGTTTTCCTGATCTCAGGGAAAAAGCTCTCAGTTTTTCCCTGTTGAGGATGATGTTAGCTGTGGGCTTTTCATAAATGGCTTTTATGATGTTTAAGTATGTTCTTTCTATCCCGACTTTCTCAAGGGTTTTTATTAAGAAAGGGTGCTGGATTTTGTCGAAGGCCTTTTCTGCATCGATTGACAGGATCATATGGTTCTTCTCTTTTTTTTTGTTAATGTGATGTATCACGTTGATAGATTTGCGAATGTTGAACCAGCCCTGCATCCCAGGAATGAATCCCACTTGATCATTATGAATAATTCTTTTTATATGCCGTTGAATTCGATTTGCTAGTATCTTATTGAGCATTTTTGCATCCATATTCATCAGGGATATTGGCCTGTAGTTCTCTTTTTTTACTGGGTCTCTGTCTGGTTTAGGAATCAAAGGAATACTGGCTTCCTAGAATGAGTCTGGAAGTTTTCCTTCCCTTTCTATTTCTTGGAATAGCTTGAGAAGGATAGGTATTATCTCTGCTTTAAACGTCTGGTAGAACTCCCCTGGGAAGCCATCTGGTCCTGGACTCTTATTTGTTGGGAGATTTTTGATAACCGATTCAATTTCTTCGATGGTTATGGGTCTGATCAAGCTTTCTATTTCCTCCTGATTGAGCTTTGGAAGCGTGTGGGTGTTCAGGAATTTGTCCATTTCTTCCAGGTTGTCCAATTTGTTGGCATATAATTTTTCATAGTATTCCCTGATAATTGTTTGTATCTCTGAGGGATTGGTTGCAATAATTCCATTTTCATTCATGATTTTGTCTATTTGGGTCATCTCCCTTTTCTTTTTGAGAAGCCTGGCTAGAGGTTTGTCAATTTTGTTTATTTTTTCAAAAAAACAACTCTTGGTTTCGTTGATCTGTTCTACAGTTTGTTACATTCTATATTGTTTATTTCTGCTCTGATCTTTATTATTTCTCTTCTTCTCCTGGGTTTAAGCTCCCTTTGCTGTTCTGCTTCTAGTTCCTTTAGGTGTGCTGTTAGATTTTGTATTTGGGATTTTTCTTGTTTCTTGAGATAGGCCTGGATTGCAATGTATTTTCCACTCAGGACTGCCTTCGCTGCATCCCAGAGCGTTTGGATTGTTGTATTTTCATTTTCGTTTGTTTCCATATATTTTTTAATTTCTTCTCTAATTGCCTGGTTGACCCACTCATTCGTTAGTAGGGTGTTCTTTAACCTCCATGCTTTTGAAGGTTTTCCAGACTTCTTTCTGTGGTTGATTTCAAGCTTCATAGCATTGTGGTCTGAAACTATGCATGGTATAATTTCAATTCTTGTAAACTTATGAAGGCTGTTTTGTGACCCAGTATATGATCTATCTTGGAGAATGTTCCATGTGCACTTGAGAAGAAAGTATATTCTGTTGCTTTGGGATGCAGAGTTCTAAATATATCTGTCAAGTCCATCTGATCCAATGTCTCATTCAGGGCCCTGGTTTCTTTATTGACCGTGTTTCTAGATGATCTATCCATTTCTGTAAGTGGGGTGTTAAAGCCCCCTGCAATTACCACATTCTTATCAATAAGGTTGCTTATGTTTATGAGTAATTGTTTTATATATTTGGGGGCTCCGGTATTCGGCGCATAGACATTTATAATTGTTAGCTCTTCCTGATGGATAGACCCTGTAACTATTATATAATGTCCTTATTCATCTCTTGTTACAGCCTTTAATTTAAAGTCTAGTTTGTCTGATATAAGTATGGCTACTCCAGCTTTCTTTTGGCTTCCAGTCGCATGATAAATAGTTCTCCATCCCCTCACTCTCAATCTAAAGGTGTCCTCAGATCTAAAATGAGTCTCTTGTAGACAGCAAATAGATGGGTCTTGTTTTTGTATCCATTCTGATACCCTATGTCTTTAGGTTGGCGCATTTAATCCATTTACATTCAGTGTTAGTATAGAAAGATACGGGTTTAGAGTCATTGTGATGTCTGTATGTTTTATGCTTGTAGTGATGCCTCTGGGACTTTGTCTCACAGGGTCCCCCTTAGGATCTCTTGTAGGGCTGGTTTAGTGGTGACAAATTCCTTCAGTTTTTGTTTGTTTGGGAAGACCTTTATCTCTCCTTCTATTCTAAATGACAGACTTGCTGGATAAAGGATTCTCGGCTGCATATTTTTTCTGTCTAGCACCCTGAAAATCTCGTGCCAATTCTTTGGCCTGCCAAGTTTCAAAAGAGAGATCAGTCACGAGTCTTATAGGTCTCCCTTTATATGTGAGGGCACGTTTACCCCTTGCTGCCTTCAGAATTTTCTCTTTATCCTTGTATTTTGCCAGTTTCACTATGATATGTCGTGCAGAAGATCGATTCAAGTTACGTCTGAAGGGAGTTCTCTGTGCCTCTTGGATTTCAATGCCTTTTTCCTTCCCCAGGTCAGGGAAGTTCTCAGCTATTATTTCTTCAAGTACCCCTTCAGCACCTTTCCCTCTCTCTTCCTCCTCTGGGATACCAATTATGTGTATATTATTTCTTTTTAGTGTATCACTTGGTTCTCTAATTTTCCCCTCATACTCCTGGATTTTTTTATCTCTCTTTTTCTCAGCTTCCTCTTTTTCCATAACTTTATCTTCTAGTTCACCTATTCTCTCCTCTGCCTCTTCAATCCGAGCCGTGGTGGTTTACATTTTGTTATGCATTTCATTTAAAGCGTTTTTCAGCTCCTCGTGACTGTTCCTTAGTCCCTTGATCTCTGTAGCAAGAGATTCTCTGCTGTCCTGTATACTGTTTTCAAGCCCAGCGATTAATTTTATGACTATTATTGTAAATTCACTTTCTGTTATATTATTTAAATCCTTTTTGATCAGTTCATTAGCTGTTGTTATTTCCTGGAGATTCTTCTGAGGGGAATTCTTCCGCTTGGTCATTTTGGATAGTCCCTGGCGTGGTGAGGACTTGCAGAGCACTTCCCCTGTGCTGTGGTGTATAACTGGAGTTGGTGGGAGGGTCTGCAATCAGACCTGATGTCTGCCCCCAGCCCACCGCTGGGGCCACAGCCAGACTGGTGTGTGCCTTCTCTTCCTCTCTCCTAGGGGCGGGATTCACTGTGGGGTGGCGTGGCCCGTCTGGGCTACTTGCACCCTGCCAGGCTTGTGATGCTGGGGATCTGGCATATTAGCTGGGGTGGGTAGGCAAGGTGCACAGGGGCAGGAGGGGCAAGCTTAGCTCGCTTCTCCTTAGGTGATCCACTTCAGGAGGGGCCCTGTGGCAGCGGGAGGGAGTCAGATCTGCTGCCGGAGGGGTGGCTCCGCAGAAGCACAGATTTGGGTGTTTGTGGGGAGCGAGCAAGTTCCCTGGCAGGAACTGGTTCCCTTTGGGATTTTGGCTGGGGGATTGCAGGGGGAGATGGCGCTGGCGAACGCCTTTGTTCCCCGCCAAATTGAGTTCTGTCATCCAGGGGCTCAGCAGCTCTCCCTCCCTTTGTCCTCCAGCCTTCCTGCTTTCTGAGCAGAGCTGCTAACTTATGTCCTCCCAGACGCTAAGTCGTGCTTGCTGTCCTAACACAGTCCGCCCGGCCCCTCCGCTTTTGCAACCACACTGCTTTTGCCAGCCAGACTCGGGGCTCTGCTTGGCCGGTGAGCCGCCCCTCTGCCCCGGCTCCCTCCCGCCAGTCCGTGCAGTGCGCACCGCCTCGCCGCCCTTCCTACCCTCTTCCGTGGGCCTCTCGTCTGCACTTGGCTCCGGCGACTCCATTCTGCTAATCCTCTGGCAGTTTTCTGGGTTATTTAGGCAGGTGTAGGTGGAATCTAAGTGATCAGCAGGATGCGCGGTGAGCCCAGGGTCCTCCTACGCCGCCATCTTGCCAAAGTCGCCTTTTAGTTTTTTGATAGTTTCCTTGCAGTGCAGAAGCTTTTAATCTTCATGAGGTCCCAATAGTTCATTTTTGCTTCCAATTCCCTTGCCTTTTGGATGTGTCAAGTAAGAAATTGCTGTGGCTGAGGTCATAGAGGTTTTTTCCTGCTTTCTCCTCTAGGATTTTGATGGTTTCCTGTCTCACATTCAGGTCCTTTATCCATTTTGAGTTTTTTTGTGAATGGTGTAAGAAAGTGGTCTAGGTTCATTGTTCTGCATGTTGCTGTCCAGCCCTACCAGCACCATTTGTTAAAGAGACTGTCTTTTTTTCCTTTGGATATTCTTTCCTGCTTTGTCAAAAATTAGTTGGCCACACGTTTGTGGGTCTAGTTCTGGTGTTTCTATTCTATTCCATTCGTCTCTTTGTCTGTTTTCGTGCCAATACCATGCTGTCTTAATGATTACAGCTTTGTAGTAGAGGTTAAAGTCTGAGATTGTGATGCCTCCTGCTTTGGTCTTCTTCAAAATTGCTTTGGCTACTCGGAGTCTTTTGTGGTTCCATATGAATTTTAGGATTGCTTGTTCTAGTTTCGAGAAGAATGCTGGTGCAATATTGATTGCGATTGCATAGAATGTGTAGATAGCTTTGGGTAGTATTGACATTTTAACAATATTTATTCTTCCAATCCATGATCATGGAATGTTGTTCCATTTCTTTATATCGTCTTCAATTTCCTTCTTAAGCTTTCTATAGTCTTCAGCATACAGATCTTTTACATAATTGGTTAGGTTAATTCCTAGGCATTTTATGCTTCGTGAAATTGTGAATGGGATCCATTTCTTTATTTGTCTTTCTGTTGCTTCATTATTAGTGTATAAGAATGCATCTGATTTCTGTACATTGATTTTGTATCCTGTGACTTTGCTGAATTCATGTATCCATTCTACCAGACTTTTGCTGGAATCTGTCAGGTTTTCCATGTATAATATCATGTCATCTACAAAAAGTGAAAGGTTGACTTCCTCTTTGCCAATTTGGATGCCTTTGATTTCCTTTTGTTGTCTGATTGCTGATGCTAGCACTTCCAACACTATGTTAAACAACAGTGGTGAGAGTAGACATCCATATCCTTTTCCTGATCTCAGGGGGAAAGCTTTCAGTTTTTCCCCATTGAAGATGATATTAGCTGTGGGGTTTTCATAAATGGCTTTTATGATGTTTAAGGACGTTCCTTCTATCCCGACTTTCTCGAGGGTGTTTATTATGAAAGGATGTTGAATTTTGTCAAATGTTTTTTCTGCATCAATTGACAGGATCATATGGTTCTTATGTTTTCTTTTATTAATGTGATGTATCACATTGATTGATTTTCGGAAGGTGAACCAGCCCTGCATCCCAGGAATGAATCCCACTTGATCATGGTGAATAATTCTTTTCATATGCTGTTGAATTCGATTTGCTATTATCTTATTGAGAATTTTTGCATCCATATTCATTAGGGATATTGGCCTGTAGTTCTCTTTTTTTACTGGGTCTCTGTCTGGTTTAGGAATCAAAGTAATGCTGGCTTCCTAGAATAAGTCTGGAAGTTTTCCTTCCCTTTCTATTTTTTTGGAACAGCTTGAGAAGGATAGGTATTATCTCTGCTTTAAATGTCTGGTAGAATTCCCCTGGGAACACATCTGGTCCTGGACTCTTATTTGTTGGGAGATTTTTGATAACTGATTCAATTTATTTGCTGGTTATGGGTCAGTTCATTTTCTATTTCTTCCTGTTTGAGTTTTGGAAGTGTGTGGGTGCTTAGGAATTTGTCCATTTCTTCCAGGTTGTCCAGTTTGTTGGCATATAATTTTTCATAGTATTCCCTGATCATTGCTTGTATTTCTGAGGGATTAGTTGTAATAATTCCATTTTCATTCATGATTTTATCTATTTGGGTCTTCTTCCTTTTCTTTCTGAGAAGCCTGGCTAGAGATGTATCCATTTTGTTTATTTTTTTAAAATACAACTCTTGGTTTCGTTGAACTGCTGTACGGTTTTTTTTTTGTAGATTCTATTTTGTTTATTTCTGCTATGGTCTTTATTATTTCTCTTCTTCTGCTGGCTTTGGGGTGTCTTTGTTGTTCTTCTTCTATTTCCTTTAGGTGTGCTGTTAGATTTTGTATCTGGGATTTTTCTTGTTTCTTGAGATAGACCTGGATTTCAATATATTTTCCTCTCAGGACTGCCTTCGCTGCGTCCCAAAGCATTTGGATTGTTGTCTTTTCATGTTCACTTGTTTCTGTGTATTTTTTCATTTCTTTTGTAATTTCCTGGTTGACCCACTCATTCTTTAGTAGGGTGTTCTTTAACCTCCATGCTTTTGGAGGTTTTCCAGACTTTTTCCTGTGGTTGATTTCAAGCTTCATAGCATTGTGGTCTGAAAGTATGTATGGTGATCTCAGTTCTTTTACACTTATGAAGGGCTGTTTTGTGACCCAGTATGTGATCTATCTTGGAGAATGTTCCATGTGCACTCGAGAAGAAAGTACATTCTGTTGCTTTGGGATGCAGAGTTCTAAATAGATCTGTCAAGTCCATGTGATCCAATGTATCATTCAGGGTCCTTGTTTCTTTATTGATCCTGTGTCTAGATGATCTATCCATTGTTGTAAGTGGAGTGTTAAGGTCCCCTGCAATTACCACATTCTTATTAATAAGGTTGCTTATGTTTGTGAGTAATTGTTTTAGATATTTGGGGGCTCCCGTATTCAGCACATAGACATGTATAATTGTTACCTCTTCCAGATGGATAGACCTTGTAACCATTATATAATGCCCTTCTTCATGTCTTGTTGCAGCCTTTAGTTTAAAGTCTAGTTTGTCCGATATAAGTATGGCTACTCCAGCTTTCTTTTGACTTCCAGTAGCATGATAGATAGTTCTGCATCCCCTCACTTTCAGTCTGAAGTGTCCTCAGGTCTAAAATGAGTCTCTTGTAGACAGAAAATAGATGGGTCTTTTTTTTATCCATTCTGATACTCTGTGTCTTTTGGTTGGAGCATTGAGTCCATTTACATTCAGTGTTGTTATAGAAAGATATAGGTTTAGAGTCATTGTGATGTCTGTAGGTTTCCTGCTTGTAGTGATGTCTCTGGTACTTTGTGGTCCTTGCAACATTTTACTCATAGAATCCCCCTTAGATCTCTTGTAGGGCTGGTTTAGTGGTGATGAATTCCTTCACTTTTTGTTTGGGAAGGCCTTTATCTCTCCTTCTATTTTGAATGACACGCTTGCTGGATAAAGGATTCTTGGCTGCATAGTTTTTCTGTTTATCAAACTGAAAATTTCCTGCCATTCCTTTCTGGCCTGCCAAGTTTCTGTATATAGGTCTGCCACTAGTTTTATGGGTCTTCCTTTGTATGTTACAGCGTGTTTATCCCTAGCTGCTTTCAGAATTTTGTCTTTATCCTTGTATTTTGCCAGTTTCACTATAATATGTTTTGCAGAAGATTGATTCAAGTTACATCTGAAGACAGTTCTCTGTGCCTCTTGGATTTCAATGCCTTTTTCCTTACCCAGATCAGCGAAGTTCTCAGCTATGATTTGTTCAAGTACACCTTCAGCCCCTTTTTCTCTCTCTTCCTCTTCTGGAATTCCTATGATATGGATATTGTTATGTTTGATTGCATCACTTAGTTCTCTAATTCTCCCCTCATACTCCTGGATTTTTTTTATCTCTCTTTTTATCAGCTTCCTCTTTTTCCATAATTTTATCTTTGAATTCACCTATTCTCTCCTCTGCCTCATCAATCCGTGTTGTGGTCAACTCCATTTTATTTTGCATCTCATTTATAGCATTTTTTACCTCCTCCTGACTGTTTCTTAGTTCCTTGATCTCTGTAGCAATAGATTCTCTGTTGTTCTCTATTCTTGTTTCAAGCCCAGCGATTAATTTTATGACTATTATCTTAAATTCATCTTCTGTTATATTGCCTAAATCGTTTTTGATCAGTTCGTTAGCTGTCGCTACTTCCTGGAGTTTCTTTTGAGGAGAATTCTTCTGTTTCTTCATTGTGGATAGTTCCTGGAGTGGCATGGAACTGCAGGGCTCTTCCTCTGTGTTGTTTGGAGTAACTTGCGTTGGTGGGCAGGGCCTTAGACCTGATGTCTGCCCCCAGCCCACCGCTGGGGCCACAGTCAGACTAGTGTGTACCTTATCTTCCCCTCTCCCAGGGGCAGGACTCACTGTGGAGTGGCATGGCCCCAGTCCAGGTTACTTGCACACTGCTAGGCTTGTGGTGCTGTTTTGATGGGATCTGGCGTATTAGCTGGTGTGGATCTGCAAGGTGCAAAGGGGTGGGAAGGGAAGGCTTAGCTAGCTTTGCCGTTGGTGGTCCCCTGCAGGAGGGCCCCTGCAGCTCCAGGAGGCAGGCCGACCCATGGGAGGGATCCATCCACAGAAGCACAGCATTGGGTGATTGCGTGGCACAAGCAATTTCGATGATGAGAACTGGTTCCCTTCGGGATTATGGCTAGGGGATGGGTGAGGGAGATGGCGCTTGTCAGCGCCATTGTTCCCGCTGAGCTGAGTTCTGTCTTCCGGGCCTCAACAACTCTCCCTCCCGGTGTCCTCTTGCCCTCCAGCTCTCCGAGCAGAGCTGTTGACTTTTAACATTCCAGATGTTAAATCCCGTTGGCTGTCAGAACTCACGGAGTCCGGCCCCTCCACTTGTGCAAGCCAGACTTCGGGGGCTCTGCCTTGCTGAATGGGCTGTCCCTCCACCGCCTGGCTCCCTCCGCCAGCCTGTGTAGTGTGCACCACCTCTCTGCCCCCTTCCTACCCTCTTCCTTGGGCCTCTTATCTAAGCTTGGCATTAGAGAGTCCGTTCTGCTAGTCTTCTGGCAGTTTTCTAGGTTATTTAGGCAGGTGTGGGTGGAATCTAAGTTATCAACAGGACGAAGTGAGCTCAGCACCCTTCTATGCTGCCATCTTTTGTCCAAATCCCAAGTAAAAACTTATTTAAAAAACTAGTGGTTTAAAATAGCTGTCCAGAGAAGATGGGAAAAGTCTGATTAGAAAGGAAAGATTCTACTTTTGAGTGCAGTAGTAAATAATTAAACATCAACTATTCTTGGGAGTCGGGTCAGTTGTCACGAGTTGTGGCCCCATGAACAAGTTACCTCTCATTTCTGTGACTCAATTTCTTCATTTATAAAATAAGAAGGATATGATATTTACCTCATAAGGTTATTAAAAGATTAAATTAAATATTCCATGTAGAACACTTAGCACAGGGCCTGAAATACAGAGTTAATCCATGTGCTGATCAAGTGTTGGTTATTGTTATTATTTTGTGTATAGGCATAAAAGTTCTTTTTGGCTATCTTCTTTGTATGGTGCCTCACCTGAGGTCAGGGTGTTCATTGAAGAAGGATTAATTCAAAGGTGAACATTCTCCATTCAGTTGTTTATTCACTCATTTACTCAACAAGGATATATTGAACCCTTAGTATGCTTTAGGTTCTGTTTTCTGTGTGAGAATTAATCAATCAGTGAGATGGCAGGTAAGATCTCTGCCACATAGGTTCCAGGGAAAGAACTTAGAATCAAGAAAGGAGTCCAGTGTGTGTGTGTGTGTGTGTGTGTGTGTGTGTGTGTTGGGGGTTGGGGGGGCTTGGAAAACCTCAGCATTTGAGGGACAAATGGAGAAGGAGAGCATGGGAAAAGTTATAAAGAAAAGAAATGAAACAGGAGTCATGGGTTCCATGAAATTCAAGGCAGTTAGACAGTAAAGGAAAGAAAAACATAATTTTGGATGTTTCAGAGAATTCAAATAAGATGACAGGAAGAAACCATTGGTTTGACAGTAAGGGATTCATGGGCTATCCTGAAGAGATAAGAATGTAGTGAGTTTAGAAATTAAGAGATAGAGGTAAGGATATAGAAACAATGACTATGGAAAACGCTTTCCAGAATCTTGGCTCAAAATGGAAAGACAGAGTTTAGGGGAATGATCCAGAGGAAGAGAGACTGAGAAGATAGCAGGTAAATCAAAGCAGAATAGATAAAGTGGGGACAGATAGATTAGTCTGGAACAAAAATAACTCTGATATAAAGACAAGGATAAGCTTGAAGGTAGAGGGATAAGAGGTTGTTCAGAAGTTTCTAGCATGGTGCTATGTTATGGTCTCAGTGAAACTGTAGAAGAAGTCTTATCTACTAGGAGTTTTGGGTATTATATATTAGTGTTGGGTGCCTGAATAAGAGGAGTAAGTTTGAAATAGCCATCTTGGGCAAGTAGAAAGAAAGATGTAAGGATGAGAGAAAAGACTGTTTGATTAAACTAGGACTTAACTGAACTTTGAAAACTCCCAGGCTTAGAATTAATTCTTTCTTATACCCCACCTTTCTAATTCAGAAGATCCAAGACTGTTGTATATGCCTCAGACATCGATGGCCATGGTTATCTATACACATCACATAGGCTGACAAAAGGGCACCAGGAACTGATCTTGGTATTCAGGTATATACATCCCTATAGATGCTAGATTCCACAGGGAATGCCCCATATGCCTCAGTATTCCCTGGTGCCTTAGGTTTCTGCTTCTTCCAATATTGCCAAGGCCAATATTCCCCCAAGTGATCCTAGGTAACCTCTGAAAGAGAGATGAGTATGGCATCAGGGGGTCCTGAATCTCTCACTGGGCCCCATAAGAGCATCTCTGGCCCCAAAGATAGGCAGGGGGTAGGTTGTCCCTGTCTGTTATGTCATTTCAGTCTGATTACAGCAGTGAGGTGTAATCAAAAATACCCTTTACCTGAGAGCACTTGGTTTGAGTTCATTAAGTGACTCCTGCCCACCTAAAGAGTAGGAGATCTCCCCAGAAATGAGCTGACTCAACCTCACTTCTGCTCAGGTATGGGAGCCAGAATGGCTCCCCATAGAAGGCAGAGCTGAGAGTCTTAACTCTATTGGCCCTTATATCCCCCTTCAGGTCCTTGGGGGCTGGTGCTGAGGAAAAGTCCAAAAGGCCTTGGCAATTCCATTACTCTATATTAGATAGGGTATTTAGGAAAGTCCTCTCTTATAAGGTGAAATTTGAGCAGATACTTAGAAGAAATGAGGGAAGAATCTATGTAGATATATGAGGGAAGAGTTGCCCCAGCTGAAGGAACAGCAAGTACAAACACAGTCTAAAGAATGCTTTGAGAGTTTATAAATCACAATTTCTTTATCCATTCATCAGTTGATGGACATTTAGGCTCTTTCCATAATTTGGCTATTGTTGAAAGTACTGCTATAAACATTGGGGTACAAGTGCCCCTATGCATCAGCACTCCTGTATCCCTTGGGTAAATTCCTAGCAGTGCTATTTCTGGGTCATAGGGTATGTCGATTTTTAATTTTTTGAGGAAACTCCACACTGTTTTCCAGACTGATGAATGGATAAAGAAATTGTGGTTCATATACACAATGGAATACTACTTGGCAATGAGAAAGAATGAAATATGGCCTTTTGTAGCAACGTGGATGAAACTGGAGAGTGTGATGCTAAGTGAAATAAGTCACACAGAGAAAGACAGATACCATATGTTTTCACTATTATGTGGATCCTGAGAAACTTAAAAGAAGACCATGGAAGAGGGGAAGGGAAAAAAAAAGTTAGAGAGGGAGAGAGCCAAACCATAAGAGACTTTTAAAAACTGAGAATAAACTGAGGGTTGATGGGGGGTGGGAGGGAGGGGTGGGTGGATGATAGGCATTGAGGAGGGCACATGTTGGGATGGGCACTGGGTGTTGTATGGAAACCAATTTGACAATAAATTTCATATTAAAAAAAAGAAAGAAAGAATGTTTTGAGTGTTGAAAGATACAGCAAAGCATCCAGTGCTGTTGGATATGGTGGCCAAAGGGCAGTGGTAGGAGATGAGATTAGAGATATAAGAGTAGGATGGTGGAGGTGGGATGAAGTCAGGAGGAGTGTAGACTATTGTTAAGTACTTTGTCTTTTACTCTGATTTAGAAGCCAGCCACTGGAATGATTTTGGTAGACTTGAGCTGACTTACATTTTAAAAGGATCACTCTGGCTGCTGTGCTAAGAATTGACTGGAGTGGAGTAAATTCAAGAACAAGGAGACCTATTGAGGCTATGGCAGTAATCCAACTGAAAGGTGATGGTGGCTTGCAACAGAGTAGTTGCAGTGAATGTGCTGAGAAGTTGTGGGATTCATAGTATATTTTGAAGACAAAGCTGATCAATTGTGCTGAGGGATTGAATATGTTTGAGATGTGAGAAAAAAGAAGAGACAAGGATGATTCCAATGTTTTTGGCTCCATACGGTTTTTGTAAAAATGAGATAAATTAATCCATGTAAAACACTTAGAACAGTACCTAGCAAGTGCTTAGTGAAGGCTAGTCAATATTATAGTATTATTAGACAAGTTATGGTGGTGTACAGTAGTTTCATATATGCTGCCTAAGGTCATTTTCCAAATAATGAGGAAAAAGCTTGTGGACCCTGAAGTTTCCCTGGTACCTTTGTCTCAGGCTTCCTCCTATCATCCAGGAAGCATTATGGAGTACAAGGTTCTTAATCTGTATAATGGGCATAGTAATCCCTATCTCATAGGACTGGTGTAAGCTACAAAGGGACACATTTTCATGACTTATAAATGTTCTATAAATGTTCCTTCCTACCTTTTCTTCAAATGCAAATTTTGATTATGCGGTCTCCTAGCTGATGTACCATCATATGTCCTTTCACTTCAGTTCACTTAGGTAAGTGTTGTCAATGGTCTAATATGGCTCCTGGTTCTTATACTCAGTTTGCTAAGTAGGATCATAAGAGGTAGAGCACTTATGCTGAGAGCACAAAAGTTGGGTGAGCCTGTGAGACTGAACTTGTAGAAAGGCCCCTAATCCTGGCCTTGAAGCATGCTCCATCTTAGCTGGAAGGGACTTGTGATTAAAAAAATAAAAGATAGGAGTGCCTGGCTGGTTCAGTTGGAAGAGCATGTGACTCTTGATTTCAGGGTCATTAGTTTGAGCCCCACGTTGGGTGTAGAGATTACTTAAATGAATAAATAAATACAAACTTAAAAATAAATGAATAAAAAATAAAAGAAAGCATGGTTGTGCCAGGTGGGAGAATGTCCCCAGGCTAAAGAGTCCTTGTTCCCAATTAATATTTCTTCATCTGTGAAACATTTCAACATATGGGGCTCTTTGACAACTGAAGTTCAATATATTCAAAGTTTTCCTGGGCTCTCCCAATTTGTCTTTTGCATCTTAGTCCTCTCATTAATTTGTTTTGTTCCCTCTGCTGTGTATCGGGCTCCTTCAGAGCCCTGCCATTTCCTACTTGTTTGACATTGGGCAAGTCAGTCTGTGCCTCAGTTTTCTCATCTCTACGTTGTGGCTAGTACTAGGGTATTTACAAGGATTGGGTGAGTTAATATATGCAAAATATTGTGAAGAATGCCTGGCAGATAGCAAATGCTCTCTAAGAATTATTATTAGCTCATGATGCTTATCACTTAGTGGAAGGGAAAGGACAGACATTAAACAAGTAAGCAAATGAATTAAATGATTATAGGTTTAATTCAGTGCCAGTAAGGAAATTAACAGGGTGCAAGGACAAAGGCAAGACTGGGAAAGTAAGGCTTATATGAGGAAGTGACACTCTGTCATGAAGACTCA
The DNA here is from genome assembly GCF_022837055.1 of Prionailurus viverrinus. Taxonomy (NCBI): domain Eukaryota; kingdom Metazoa; phylum Chordata; class Mammalia; order Carnivora; family Felidae; genus Prionailurus; species Prionailurus viverrinus. Next base: position 48,387,009 of record NC_062579.1, on the reverse strand, counting down.
GGTCCTCCCTTGACAGCACAGATTTTAACTTTAACTTCACAATTTCTCCTGCTTCCATTCCCCCTTTTCATCACATAGATCCTACCCTTATTATGCTTTGCTTTGATCCTAGCAGTAATCTCCTAATCAGTGTCTACCACCAGCCAATCTGTTGCCTAACCTGCAGCCACACCCATTTTTTTTTAATTCTAGGTTCTAGAATTTCCTTTGAGCACCTACTGTATTCTCCTTGCTTTATGAACATTGGCTCATTCCACATTCACAATTTCATAAAGAATTATTAGCCTCCACCTGCATATGGGACAACTGAGGCTCAGAGAGGATAAGTCCTCCACTAAAGATCCAACAGCTAGTAGATGTTAGAACCAGAGTTGTAATAGTGATCTGTGGATTCCAGAGTCTGTATTCCTTCCAGATGCCTTCCTAAACTTGTATTTTACCTATGTGTAACGACTGTAGACCCAAGGAAACAATGATAACATCTAGTTATATAACATTTCCCATGTTTCAGGTTCTATTACATATATTAATTCATTCAATCCTGGAAACAACCTATGAAGAAAGGATTACTATCGTTCCTATTTTTCAGATGAGGATACTGAACCATGGAGGAGTTAAGTAATTCCCCAGTTCACACAGCTAGGAGGGAAAGACCTAGGATTCTAACTCAGTTTTCCATCCTTGTAGGCCTGAACCTATAGTAGCAGTCTAAAAGGCCACATTCTTGTCCCAGCCGTAACCAGAGGCCATATTTTGAGTTCACTCAGGACGTATTCAAAGTCACCTCTGAGCCTATTCAGCCCCTTTTTTTTTCCACTGAAGGCATTGCAGCCTATGTATTGAGACCTTACCCTGAACTCCTAGCATACAGCCTCAGCCCACACCAAGTGGGGCCCCCCAGAGTCTGAACATGGCACATTGATTAGACCCTTCTCCATGCTTTGGCTTAAGCTTCTTTTCCATTTACGCAAATGCAATTTGTTCCTCCACATTTTTTTTAGGCCGTCTCAATCTATTGAAGAGCATTTCCCTCCCCTGCACATATTTCTTTTTTTTATTTTTCCCTTTCCTCTGCTTCCTTGCTACATTTCTAGCCTGTACCTCACAGTTTGGCCCCTCATTCTGTACTGTGTGCTGTTCTTTGACAGTAGCCAGTCTGTCTTATCTCCCTTATTCTTCTGCAAATTCTTCAAGGTCAGGGACTAGTAACATTCCAGTACTTCTCCACTGCTGCCTCTGAGATCCCGCAGTGTCATTACTGGAAAAAAACAAAAAACAAACAAACAAAAAAACAAAAAAGAAACAAAAATACCTTAGTGTCTAGTACAGCCCATTCTTTGTATAGAGAATCAGGGGCCCAGAGCAGAGAATCAAATTCTCCTTCAATTTGAATTATTTTCCTTTGTTTTATATTTCCTTTCTTTCTGCCCAAATTCTGAACAAAGTAATATAAGAAAAGGGAGGGCCAGATCTGGGAAGTGGCTTTTTCCTATGTCTGAAAATCATTAATTTTCTGTCACTAATTTCCTGTATTAAATTCTAGGCCTGCTAGCATTCATGTACAGAACTTCAAGGAGCTGAGCTGCATGCTACTGTGCAATAATTACAAGAAAAGAAGTCTGCACACGCTTGTAACCACTTGACCCTCCCTGTGTTCCCACAGACCAGGCAAAACCTAACTCCCTGCCTGTCCACAGTCCCTGGAGCTTTTGGATTCTTTCCATAGGAGTGGCTTGGTCTCTGTTTACCTCTTCTTCTCTGCCTTCCAGCAGCAGTGCCCCTTTCAGGGGTGGGACTTCTTTGCATAGCCACGCCTAGATACTCAAGTAATCTAGTTGCAGTTTTGGGAGCTTCTGGGGGGCTGAGAAGTAGGCATAACATAAAAGAAAAGGAGAATAGATTTAGGCTGTTCTTGCTACACATGGATGTGAAATTAGCCTGAGTGATTGCAACGGATTTCATATACTGTGAACATGGTATGTAAGCTGGAGGCTGTGTGTGTGTGTGTGTGTGTGTGTGGTGGGGGGGAGGTTAGTGATATGTCTGGCCTGCGCTGAGGTATGTTTGTCCAGGAATTCTGTTGCTGGTTCAAGATCCATCCATCCATAAATTTACAGGATAAGTCAGGGAACACTCCCTGGCATGGCAAGGCAGCTCAGACCTGTGGGACATAAGGGTGGAAGCTCAGAATGAGGATAGGGTGACCTTGTTAAAAGGCTACAAAATCAAAGTGTCTGAGAAGACATTCTAGTGGTCTGTTTGTCCATCCATCTGTATTCAGAGAATACTATCTAAGGTGCCAGGGACCTGGGTTAATACCCCAATGGCTTTGGAGGGACAGTTCCCCCCCACCCCGTGTAGGGTTTTACTGGACCCATAGGGCTTCTGAAGACATGCCTGGACATGTCCAAACACACTGAGCACCTGGGATTTAGAGCTTAGTAAAAGAAGGAGGCTGGGAACTTAGGAGATGAAAGGGAGGGGTTGGATCAGACATGTTAAGCATCTGGAGGGGAGTAGAGCTTCCAGGTCACCCTCATGGCCCCTTGGCAAGTCAGGGCTTGTGTAAAGAGCACTCAGGCTCTATTTGGGGGCTTTCAGTCTGCCCCTTCATCCACCCTACTAGGTTTTACTTGATCCCTCACTTCTAGAAACTGAGCCCAAGGCAGTGATATTTTGATTCTGCCTTACCCCAAACACTGGCCAGGGCTAAAGCAGCTGTGAGAACTAGGGGGCAAGAAGAGACCCACCAGAAACCTCAGAAAGCAGAGACTGCAAAGTCTGGTTTGGACGGGTGTTGGCAGTGTTGGCCAGTGTCGTGTCATGTAATGTGGCTAGGCAAGAGAGTATGTGGCATGTCTTCCTCTCCTATTGTTGCATCCACACGACTCCTGAAACAGAATGCTACGGGCACCAGTGACAGTCACAACAAAGTATTACAATGAGAGGCAAGGCCGACCAATTGGGATCAACACTTCTGATAAGAGTGCGGCCTCCAACAGCCAGGGTACAGAGTTTTTATAGCCGATCACATCGTTTTATCATCACCTGGGAACAGAACAAAGAAACCGTTTCCAGATGAGTTAGAAACAGTTGCCTAATGAGGTGTTTATTTTAGACTTTCTGCCTCTAAATTGCAACCAGTGGATCTCCTTGACCCTGCCTCTGATGCTCTTTTTTTTGAACTTTTGTTTCCTTAATTGGTAAAACCTAATTTACAAGAGTATGAGGTGTAGTTTACAAGAGTAAAGCAAGGCTGTTATCTCTTAACCTTCAGTGTCAACAAAAAGCTGTTATTTTTCAAGCTAAGTGTTAGCCCTACACTACAATTTAACCCTTACACTATCCCCTTTTTCACCTCAATATTCCTTCAATTCAATGTAGCAGGCTCACTGAGCACCTACTTTTGTCAATACTGGGCAAGATAGATGCCTAAGATGCACTGGGACCTGATAGTTTCATCATGGGTTTAAGAACAAATAAATATGACACAATACAGGCTTTAAAGGTTTAGTCAAAACGTCAAAAAGTTTAGTCAAAGTTTTGACAACTTCGAGGTTGTCAAAGTAAGAATCACGTCAAGTTGAACCAGGGATAATAAGAAAGACATTTTTGATATAGTCACACCTTTTAGGGCTCCAGAGACAGACTACTTGAGTTCAAATCCCATCCCCACTATTTATTAACTTGTGTGACATTGGACAATTAGAATTACTTCCCCCTTCCAGAACTCTGGTTTACTCCAGACTAAAATGGAGATAATAATAGAGCTTAATTCATCAAGTTTATGTGAGTATTAAATTAGATAATCCATGTAAAATATTTGTATACACTTATCACAATAGACCAAAATAATCACTCAATAAATGTTAATTATTATTATTATTATTATTTAAGATGTACCATGAAGCACAGATAAGACTTCAACAGGTGGAGATAGAAGGCAAGCAAAGCAGGAAAAACAACAGGAACAACTGTTTGGAGGCAGGAAAGATCTGGGCATGTGAAAAGAGCATAGGCTGCACTGGATTTTAGGGTACAATCAGGGAAAAGTGGAAGTTAAGTTTGCCATGGTAGATTGGTGGCAAACTGTGGAAAACTTTTGGATGCTACACTTTTTGTTTGAATTGAAAAACAGTGGAAAGTCATGGAAAATTTCTGAGCTAAAGAAAAAAGTCAAATATACATTATAGGAAGAATAACCTGGTAAATATGAGTCAGCTGGATTGGAATGGGAAAGCATAAAATGTGGATAAATTGGATGTAGAGAGGGGATGAGGCCTTGGGGCTGAGGTGGTAACTTTGGGAATAGAAAGGAGGCAATAAATTTAGCAAGACATCATAAAGTTAAATCTACACAATTAAAAGTTGATAAATTATATGAGATTGAAAAAAGGAGGAATGATAAGAATCAAAATCTCTTAGGACTGGCTTAAAATTTAAAAGGTTATACATCCCATTTCCATCCACTTCTCTGATGGTGCAGAAGGTATATCCACTTTCTGATTTAGACAGCTGTGTTTAAGTCCAGAGTCTACTTATCTGCTGTCTGTGATCCTAAACATATTATTTATCCATAATTCCTAGTCAGGATTGTATTTCTATAGAGCATTTAGAAGTATGTGTGGGGAGCATGATTTTGTTTTCTATACAAAGACTGAAGTACACCCACTTAAAATACCAGCTGTAGGGGCGCCTGGGTGGCGCAGTCGGTTAAGCCTCCGACTTCAGCCGGGTCACGATCTCGCGCTCCGTGAGTTTGAGCCCCGCGTCAGGCTCTGGGCTGATGGCTCAGAGCCTGGAGCCTGTTTCCGATTCTGTGTCTCCCTCTCTCTCTGCCCCTCCCCCGTTCATGCTCTGTCTCTCTCTGTCCCAAAAATAAATAAATGTTGAAAAAAAAATTTAAAAAAAAAAAAAAAAAAATACCAGCTGTAAGCCCAGTAAAAAATGTTGAACTTCTCTGAGCCTCAGTTTTCTACTCTGAAAAACAGGAAGAACAGTACTTACATCATAGTTTTATTGGGATGATTAAAGGAGGTAATCCCTGTAAAGTACTGACACAGTATCTGACACATAGTAGGTTTTCAGGAATCATAATCTCCTGCCACCACAAGTGACTTCACCTTAAAACATCCTTGTTAGTTTCTGCCTAAACACTTCCAGAGGGGAATGTACTTAGTGATCTATGAGAAAGTCCATCCCCTTCATGGAAAGCCTTGACTCTTCAAAAGCTCTTCCTTTTGTTAAGCTTAACTAATTCTCCCTATGGTTTTCACTCAGAGATCCTAGTCATTCTCCCTGGAGCCACTCCGAACAGTTTGTTTATTCTCTTCCATGACAGTTTTTATAGACCTGAAAGATGGAGACTATATCCTCCTGCATCTTCTGATCCCAGGTCAAACAGCCCATACCTTACCATATCTCACATGGCATGTTTTCAAGTCAAATAGGACTCTGAGATTTTTAACTCTGTAAATTGGGATGATGGTGGTACCTTAAAAGTGGTAAGAAAAACTACATAAGGAACAGGATGGGTGAATGTGACAAGTTCCTTTATAATTTATTAACTCTTACATTCCCACTATGTGCCATATACTTTCAAATCCATCATCCCACTGACTCCTCACCCCTACTAGGAGAGGTGAGGGTTTTCTTCTCTTAATTGTACAGGTGGCCAAACAGGCCCAAAGAAAATAAAACTTGCCAGTGGTTGTTTAGTTACTAAGTGTCTGAGCCACACCTGGAAGTAAAATTTGTCTTACTCCAAGATTAGTGGTTATTGTTGTTGTTGTTGTTTTTTTCATTCGTTCTTCCTTTTTTTTTTTTTTTTTTTTCATTTTCCATAGCTGTTTTTGTTTAAGGTATAGGCTGGGCAACTGGGCCAACTTTGAAACTAAAGAGACTGGAGGAGAATGGGTTATCTAATTGCCTTACATAGTTATTCTTTCTTTAAGGGACCTCATTTAGAGAAGCTTTTTAAGGGAGAAAAAGCCCCTCATGCCAGAGGAAAGGCAAACAATGCCTGTACCTGGGAATACACACCAGGCTGTATAACCTTCCTTTAGATGTCTTCTTTGACATGCTGTACTTGAATGCCTTCTGCAGAGAGTGAGGCTCATTTTGGAGCCATTCCTCACAGCTGAAGCTGGATATTGAACCAAAAGCTAATTTTCTCTCCTTCCTGTCTGGAAACTAGAAACTGTCAATTTTCCCATTAGGTGTATAACAAGGGGAATGTGAGTCAACTTCACCATCTGTCTGAAAAATGGAAGGTATTATTCTGTGTTCATGGGAAATATGAAGATGACTATAGTTTGTCTTGGGTTAGAGTTAACTATATATGTTTTCTATGTTCCTCATAAGACTATGATTTTTTTTTAAAGTAGAGAAGATACTTTACTCACCTCTGGTTTGTCCTCTTTCCACCATGTCCTAATAGAAGGCCTATCATAGAAGGTAATTCTCAGGTGCTTTTTGAGTGAAAAGAAATCCATCCTTCCCCTCCCAGGGTGACTATAGTAATGATATCCATTAAGTATCCCAAAAGATATCATGACATTATTAAAAATAAAGGAATTGTCACATAATGTTTATGGTAGAATCAAAGACTAAGATGTTTTTACTTACAGGAAATTGTTAGTCACCATGGTGAGTAAGCCAAAAGGACCACTTCCTTTCTATGGGCCACATATTCCTGACCCAGCCTACCCTTTAAAAATTTTTCTGTTGAAATAAAATGAGCCAATGATTAGTCTGTGAGGGTGGGGTAGGGAAAGAAGCCAGAAACTTGTTAATATACTCACTGAGTAATTAGTCTTCAACCTGGGCCCACCCCCCATTTTTTTAATTATGGAAAATAGACAAGCCACTGGGACCTAAATTTGGATACTTAGATTATAGTCCTGTCCCTGCCACTGACCAACTATGTGACTTTGGGAAAATTTTGCCTCTTCTCTGTGTTTCAGTCTCTGCATCTAGATTATCAAACAATGGGGTTAGGTTGTCTTGAAGAATCCTTTTGGGATTCCATGACAGTATGTTTTTCAATTATCTGGTGATTTGAAGTTTTAATCAGCTGCCAAAGAGGAAAAAATAATAATAATGGAATATGCTGTCATGTGAATATTGAGGTGCCTGTTTCTTTCTTTTTTTAATTTATTTATTTATTTTGAGAGAGAGAGAGGTGGTGGAGAGAGAATTCAAGCATGGGAGGGGCAGGGAGAGAGAGGGGGAGAGAAACAATCCCAAACAGACTCCATGCTGTCAGCACAGAGCCTGACTTGGGGCTCAATCTCACCAACTCTGAGATCATGACGTGAGCTGAAATCAAGAGTCGTGCACTTAACCTACTGAGCCACCCAACCACTCCATGAAGTTCCTGTTACTAAAAACAAAAACCAAAAACAAGTAGATTTAGATGATATTTCTTTATTTGGCAACAGGTAATTGGGGATAAAAAGAGTTTTAAACTTCTTTCTAAGATTGTGGTATTTATAAATTGTCTTACAGAATATGTGTTTATATATGAGATCGTAGGCTTCTTATTACATGTTTCCTTTTTCTTCCACTACCCTGGCAACCCTTATATGTTTCTTCTTTTTAGTGAGCATCCTAAAAAAATAAAAATAAAAAAAAACATTTTGGTGTCAATATCTCACATCCTGTAAAGACAGGCTTAATTTTATGGACTGGTTCTTCCATTTCTGTTGGAAAGATAAATGGCTCTGACCTATACTTTCAAATGGTCATCAGGTTGTATTTTTGCTTCTTTGGGCTATTTTATTCTCTGCCTATGAGGAAGGGATAGTGTGCTTGATTGAATTTAAATTGCTTTGGGAGATAAGGCACTCTTCTCACTGACACCTTCAGAGAGATATAGTTATTCCAGATTGCTTGGTAAATTGGACAGGGTGGAGAGAATGTGAGGTAAGATCAAAAAACCTTAATAGAAATTAGAAATTAATACCCTTGACTGAGTTTTATCCAGTGTGCAGCCCTGCAAAAAATCAAACCACGAATCCAATTCCCAGTTATGACAACTCAGCTAAAAAGCACATCCCCCTGGGAAGTCAATAAATATTTACTCCCAGCCCTCTTGGTGGGATAACTAATTTTTGAGGATACCATAATTTCATGGTGTCGGTGGTTTGTACATTAATAAGTGACTCACTTTGTCTGAGACCACAGTGGAGCAAAATAGGGGCTTTGGGTATTGGCTAAGTGTTTGTTTAGCCTGTGCTTTGTTTCCAATTCCCTTTTCTATACCCCGTAGGTGGGATGGTAACAATAATCATAGCAACCCTCACATTTGTAGCACAAACCAGAGTTTCCACAGCACTCACACATGCATTATCTCATTTTTCCTTTGAACATCATCTAGGGTAGTTTCTGTGCCTTTGCTCCCACTTGGGAAGACTCTTTCAATAATTATTAAAATGATATTTCCCCTCATAATCAGCCCAGAGTTTGCTGGTCTTCATTTCATCCCATTTATGTTATTAATTATATTGCTATATTTTTGGCTACACAGTTCTTTTCTCCTCTTCCTTTAACAATTTTATTTCAGCAGTTGCCAGATAGTAACACAATATTTGTATATTTTGTAGCTTTTTCTCCTCCTCAATGTATAGTCTTTTAACTTATGTTTGTCTTTTTAAGTTTGTGTGTTTTTTTAATTGTTATTCTTTGAAGGAGAAATAATTTACTTCTTATGGTTAGCATTTGGTTTTGGCTAAAATGGAAATGTCCCAGTTCAGTTGGTTATTAATTCTGTCTACAAAATTATAATATGCTTTTAATAAGATTTTTTCTTTTTCTACTCCAGCATCTTTATTCTTACAGAAACATTATCTGTTGTTCTGCACATTGGAATAAGACGAAGTAAATACGTGAGGCTTCTTTGATTTTGCACAACTCCCTTCATTCTCCTCTGTTGATAATCCTGACATTATTGGACCAGTTGTTATCACTAATAATTGAAATTCTTTAGCTACTTTGGAAATGTAAAGAGAAGCCTGTTAAAAACTATAACTACCTGTGGTATCTGAATCTTTCTATCCTATGAACATATCAACTTTAATATTAAAATACAATTTACTTTTATTACATGTCCACAAAATGAGATCAAAATAATGCATCCTCAGTCCTGATGGTCTTCCACCTTCCTGTACTAACAGTTGACAGTGCTGCTCACCTCTTTTTAAAACTCTATCCTGTATTTCCCTATCTGGGTTTTATTGTTTCTTCCCTGGCTTCCACTTCTTGGTTGCTACTGGATTTTCTTCCTCTTCTAACTTCAAATATGGATGTCCCTCAGTGTTTTGTTCTTGACATTTTTCTTTGTTCATCTAAGCCTCCACCATAATTTACCTAGGCCAGTGGCTCTTAACCTCCCAGAGGTATTTATTTAATTGATCTAAGATACAGGTATATTTTGTAAGTCCTCTTGATGATTTTGATGTACATCCAAATTTGACTTATCTCTAACCCCAACCTATGTTCTACATATTTTAATTGCCTGCTAAGCACCATCACTGACATTTTTTTTGTCCCTCCTGTACTTGAAATAATTTGAAAAAACTAAGTATATTGTTTTTTGTTTTTTTTTTCTAATAAGGAACTGTTTCACACTCTTCAGGGCTTTGAGATTCTCTTTGTTTTCCAGGCAGATACCTCAGAATTTTCTCTGACTCATGTCCTTCTTTTGGTTCTCACATCCATGGAATTGTAAGGTTCTATAGGAATTTTTTGTAAAGTCTGTTTCCCCCACCATTACTTGCTTTCTATTCTTATTGCTACCACCTATGTCCTGGCCCTTATCACTTAAGGCTTGGGAAGTAACCCTGTCTAGCTATTCTTTAAAGTAGAATCAGATTAACATTCAGAAAATGGCCTTTTTCCAACCTAAGATATTATTGATAAAAAAATTAAATTTCAGTCACAGGCTGGAAAACCTCAGTTCCCTATTTTAGAGTTCAATACTGCCTTGGAAAATATGATGGACTCATGGGTCTTAAGTTTCCTGTGAGTTCTGGGTGTGTTTCTTACTAGATAAATAAATTAGAGGAATCTATTTTTCTTTGAGCTTCAACATTTTTTTAACTTAATAATTTGTGATAATCCCTGGCTTACTTCTGGGGTTATTGTAAGGATCCATTGAGCTAAGTGATGTGAAACCCTTTATAAATTGTGAAACCTTTCACTCAGTCAGAAGATTGTGACCATTATTCTGTAGACTTTAAACATTCCCTAAATTTAAAAAAAAATATATATATATATATATTTAGGGCCTACTATGTGCCAGGCACTGTTCTAAACATATGCGATAAAGGAGTGAGCATAAAAAGCAATTTGATTTCATGGTGCTTACATTCTAATTGGAGTAATATCAGGCCATAAAGAAGTAAATAAATAAGATATATAAGATTTCAGATGGTCAGGAAGGCTATTGAGAAGAATGAAATAGCAAAAAGGTATAGGAAATATGGAGCAAAGTTAAGGTTTTAAAGGAATGGTCAGAGAAACCTCACTAAGAAGATAGTATAATAAAGAACTGAAGAAGATAAGGGAGGAAGCCATGGGGATATCCAGGGGAAAACATTCATGATTGAGGGAATAGCAGGTGAAGCACTTAATTAAGTTGGGAACATTACTAGGTTAGCTTGAATAATATAGCAAAGAGGCCAGCAGGGCTGGAGTTAAAAGAATAAGAGATCATAAGGTCAAAGAGGTAATGGTGTAAGGGGAGGTAGGCGGATCATCTAAGGCTTCATTGACCATTCTAAGGACTTTAATTGTATTGAGTAAGGTGGAGAGCCATCAATGGATTTTGAGATTGGAAATGACATGATATAACATGTTTTAAAACTAACACTCTGCTCTCAACCTCTTTGTCTTTATCACTCATTTTTTCTAAAAAAGAAAAATGGAGGGTCTCATTTGGTTAAGAGTGTGACTCTTGAGTTTGACTCGGGTCATAATCTCACGGTTTATGAGTTCAAACCTCACATCAGGCCCTACACTGATGTTGCAAAGCCTGCTTAGGATTCTTTCTTTCTATCTCTTTCTCTGCCCCTTGCCCCTCTCAAAATAAATAAATAAATAAATAAATAAACTTTAAATAAATACTGGGTAGGCCACAGTTAATTCTGTCACCAAATTCTCTCTGAATGTGGGAGAACAAAAACCTTTCTGACTACACCTTATACTCGGGCAAACAGACAAGAGAGAAAAAAAAGCCCTTAAAGCAATGATTTTCAAAGTGGGCTGCACATAAAAATCACCTGGTGAACTTAAAAAATTCCAAATATTAAGACCATACCTGTGACTTATTACATCAGAATCTCAGGAATGGGACAGAACTATCAGTATTTTTTGAAGCTCCCAAGGTTCAGTCTATACAAAGAACCACTAGTCAAAGAGATTGGGCAAACCCTTATAGTATGAATGAAGACCCTGAGTCTAGCACTGAGGAGGAACATGCCTCTGATAGAAGAGTTGGGCCTGGGATCATTCACCAAATGGAGGAATGTAAAGTTCACAGATAGTGGGGCAGGAGGAAGATAAGATGCTTGATAGCTTATAAACAAGAGAAAGCTGGGGTTAGGAGTAGCTGTAGGCCAGGCTAGGAAATAAAGAGCTGAGAACCAGAACCAAATAATAAAGCAACATCTGGATTATAGGCCAAACACCTGGAAATGGTGAGGGAACTCATTATTAGAGTGAGATTAGAAGCTTAATTTTCAAAGAAGGCAATATTCCCAAGGCCAGGCTGAGCAACCGCTTTAATTTTCACCAGTCTTATGTATGTGGGTGACCGGGAAGCCCAAAGGAGAGGAAAGGATAGTGTATGGGCCAGCTGCTGTCTTTCTCACCCTCATTAGTACCACCCCCTGCACTGATTAGGCAAAGTAAATATCTTCCCTAAAGTCCTGAGTTCTTAATTTAGACCTGTCATCCTGTCTTGCCCACTCACCCTAGATAGAAAGAGCATGTTTCACCCCATAGGCATGTGCAAATTGAGAAGAGCAGCAGCCGAAAGCTGTGGCCAGAGGCAGGTACACTGGCAGCAACCAGAGTACCTCACATCTACCAGAAACTTGGCCAACATTGATCATTCAGGACACAATAAGCTAATGTGAGGATTATTGTTAATGTCAACCTCATTGTTTCTCCTCTTCCCTATCTACTTGCTCTCTTACTCTTCTAGGTTATATTATTATTATTATTATTATTATTTTGGAATTAGGACAGGGGTTGGGGATTGGCAGGGAGAGCAGCCACATAACAGATGAAATAAGGAGACCCTCTTGATATTTTGCCACTTGTCAGACCCTCTGGCTAAACCCAATCAATATATCCAAACAACACTTACTATATAAATTTGGGTGAAAAGTTGAATGAAAAAAATCAGTTAGGGGCACATATAAGAATATTAATAGTATCTATTTAAAATTTTAATTTTGGGCCTAACTCAGGTAATAACTTGGAATAATATAGGGTAGTTCATAGTGTTAAAGAAAAAGCTGAAGAATCAGCCTTTTCTAAAAATAATTGAGGTATAATTCACATACCATAAAATTCACCTTTTTAAAATGTAAAATTCATTGGTTTTTAACATACTCACAAAGTTGTGCAGCCATTATGACTATCTAGTTCCAGACCATTTCATAACCCCCAAATGAAACTCACCCATTAAGTAGTCATTCTCCATTTTTTCCTTTCTCTGACCTCTGGCAACTACGAATCTACTTTCTGTCTCTATGAATTACCTATTCTGGATATTTCATGTAAATGTAATCATACAATATATGTCCTTTTGTGTCTGGCTTTGTTCACTTAGCATAATGTTTTCAAGATTTATCCATGTTACAGTAAGTATCAAGTACTCCATTCCTTTTTGTAGCTGAATATTTCGATGTGAGGTTGGGCCATATTTTATTTAGCTATTATCAATTGACGGACATTCAAGTTGTTTCTATTTTGGCTGTTATGAATAATGATGCTAGGAACATTTGTCTATAAATTTTTGTGTGGATATATAGTTTCAATTATTTGGGTATATGACTAATGCTGGGTCACATGGCAACTCTATATTTAACATTTTGAGGAACTACAAAAACATTTTTCAAAAGGGCTGCACAATTTCACATTCTATTTTTACATCACATTTTGCATTACATTTACATTACATTTTTTTAGAAAAAATTTATTCAGTGTTTAAGATTAAAAACTACAAATAAAATATTTATAAAAAGTAAAAAAAAAACTACAAGATTTTGCTTGCAGCTGATGAGTGAAAAGAAAAAAAGTTAAATTATCAACTGATTGGCTAGTTAAAATGTTTTGACTCACAGTAAAATTATTAATTGATATACCAGTTACTTTGTGTAGGATTAAGAGTTCTGGAGCCAAATAGCTCTAAACAAAATATATCTTCTGAGAGCATAGGGCTAATGATAATGAATATTTAATTAGAAAGCTAATAAAGAGAGACTGTGGCAGACCTTTTGATTCTTTTAGGCTTCTAACAGTTGGTTACCACATGCAAGGACCTAGCAGCCAGCTATTTCACCTTTTTATTTGTCTGAGTTAAACAACTTTAACCCACTAAAAAGGAATAAAGAGATACTTTATAGATCAGTTGGAAAACATAAAACAGTCCCAATTCTCCAGCAATATTTGAGGGTTCCCGCTTCTTCAAATCCTTGCCAACATTTGCTTACCTCTCTTATTTTTTATTATAGCCACCCTAGTGGGTGTGAGGTGGGATTCCATTTGTGATTTTGATTTGCATTTCTGTAATTGCTAATGATGTTGAGCATTTTTTATGTGCTTATTGGCCACTTGTATATCACCTTGGAATAATGTATATTCAAATACTTGGCCTATTTTTAATTGTTTTTTTTTTTTTACTATTAAGTTTTAAGATATATCTATATATTATATATGTAAGTATTTTATCAGATATCTATAATTTTCAGTTTTTTCTCTCCCTTTATATGGATTATCTTTTTATTTTTTAATAGTATCCTTTGAAGCACAAAAGGTTTAAATTTTGATTAAGTACAATTTGTTCTTTCTCATTTGTTGCTTGTGCTTTTCGTATTATATCTAAGAAAACATTTACTAATCCAATGTCACCAATATTTACCCTTATATTTTTTATAAGAAAAGAAAGAAAAATTACCAAAAAATGTTTTCTTATAAGAAAACTCTTATAGGAGTTTTATAGTTTTGTCTCTCACATTTGGATCTTTGGTCCATTTTGGGTTAATTTTGTATGTAGTTTGAAGTAAGGGACTAATCTAATTATTTTTCATGTGAATATCCAGTTGTCACAACACCTTAAAAAAGTGTTCTTTTCCCATTAAATTGCCTTTAGCACTCTTTTTGAAAATCAATTAACCATAGCATAACAACTTTGTGATGGGTACAAATTGGAAACAGCCCAATGTCTATCAACCAAAAAAATGTATAAATTGTGGCATATCCATACAATGGGACACTAAACAGCAATGGTAAGGAACAAAGACTGCTACACACATGATGGATGAATGAATCTCACTCACTGAGAAATAACATTGAGCAAAGAAAGTCAGAAACAAGAGTGCTCTTGCATTAAACTAATTTATATGAAATTCAAGGACAGGTAAAACTAATAATGGTGAAAGAAGCCAAAATAGATATTACTTGGGAGAACGGGATGATATTGACTGGGAAGGGCAATGAGACAGCCTGTTAAGGTAATGAAAATGTTCTGTATCTTTATCTGCATAGTGTTTATATGATTATATACATATGTAAAAACTTTATAGGCCTGTCTATTTGAATTTTAAGGATTCAGCTCCATCTTCTGTGACTCTAGAAGAGTGTGTTGATGCAGTTATGAGAAACCTCAGAGTAGCCCTGATTTTCTCAAAACCTAATTATTATCTATTACCTTCTCTCACAATAAAAGGGCAATTGCATCTACCAGAGGACACTGATGACCACAGGGAAAATTTTGACATAACTTTGGAGTTTGTCCTTGGATAATGACATGTAGTCATTATTAAATGGTTTTACTCATATACCATGACTTCAAAACAGTCTAGAGTCTATGATATTTCATTCTCTTTAATAAAGACAATTCATTAAACTTATAATGAAAGAATATTTTTGGTATGCTTCAGGTAAGCAGTTTGACAAAAACAGAGGAGAAAAAAAGCTTTCTGTTCATTCCCTGGATTTTGCTATGAGGATTTGGTAATAAGCCTGCCTTGCCTAAACATAGGTTTCAAAGTCAGTGTTAGAGAAACATGTTAAGACACATGACAAATGACATTTATTAGATAAATGAGGCTCCCAAGTCAAACAGAATAGAGTGTTTCAGACACCAGAAGCAGGTGCCATGGAGATTCATATACCTATGTCAACAGCTCATTTCAAGGGCAGGGCTGCTCTTTGACTTCTGCCAATGTTTTTGTTTGTTTGTTTGTTTGTTTGTTTGTTTGTTTTTGTGGGCAAGAAAAGGATACAGGGTAGTTGTTCAGAGAAGTATGCTGGCCCTGTGGCCATGACACTTAATTCCCTTGTCATAAGGGCTATGCTACCACTGATGGTTTTTGTTTTTGTCCTTACTAAGAAGGGTAGGTAGGGAGGGGAGCATGCTTATTGAGGCTGATACTATGGGCCAGTAATTGAAACAACACAAGAGGGAGTGTTTTTAGCTTGTACAAAAATGAATTTCGTAGCCCACTTACTTCTGAATGAAGGAATGAGGAAGAATGGCCCAGGTGATGGTGGGAAAAGATGCATTCAAGCAAGAATGCCAGCTAGGATGACTTGTCCTATCACCACTGGCGACTTTTGAGAGGAAGATTGATGCCCTCTCAAAGTTCACATTCACTCTCCTCTCTTCCTTAGGACTTTCAGTACTTTCAGTACTTTATGAGGTTAAGGAGTTAGCAAAAGAATCTCACTCCACCTTTAACAGTGCAAACCATGTGTACCCATTATTTGAGTCCCCCTCATTATAATTCATCTTTGTAGAAAACTGTTCCTCTGCATACTTACCTCTGTCTTACTTTGTAGAGCTTTTCAAAGCCTTCAGAATGCTTTGATGAACCTTAGCTCATTTAATCTTCCCAAGAGCTATATAAGGTAGGTGAGGAATACACTGTTCTCTTTTTTTCAGGCTAAATAACTATGGCCAGAAAAAATAAAGTGATTCATCCAAGGTCATAGGTTGAAACAAATGTTAGGTAAGTTAACCCACCATCCCAGTTTGCCTTAAACTGTCCCAGTTTTAACAATGAAAACCCCATATACTGGGAAAACCCCTTAGTTCTGGATGATTGGTTACCCTATAGCCAGGATTAAAATGTCTATCTCTCAATTCTCAAACCTGTGCTAAAGATACTGCCCTATGTCATATTTATTCTAAAAGCTATTATCTGAATAGTATTCCTCCTTGTCTACACCTTAGTATATCAGGACATTTATTCATGGTGGGTCATCTTCCCCTAGGACAGAAGCAATAACATCTAGTGGACCTCAAAGGTACTCAAGACAGTTTTGGCAAAAGAGGGCCATGTTTCAGCTTTCTTATCCACAAAACAATGACAATAATCTCTATATTGTTTACTTCACATGGTTATTGTGTGGATCAAATAATAAAGGATGTGAAACTGTTTTATAAGCTGCTAATAGCTATTCACATGTGAGAAATTGTGGTTATCCTTTACTCATCCAGGCAGAAGCTAGCTCCTTGCTTTATTCTCTTTCCAGGTCAGCAAGTGGTACAGCAACTAATTCTGTGAACTTTGGTGAATTTCTTGGCCTCTGTGCCTCTGTTTCCTCATATGCAAATTGGGGCTAATGATAATCTCTGATATGCTGGTGTAAAATATTGAATGAAATATTAAATGTAAAGTATTTAAAAGATTTCCTGGCACATTAGCATTAGCTATTTTGGATTGGCTTCCTCAACCCTGTAACTCAGGGCCAGAGACTATGTTAAGAGGACCCATAAATCAAGTGAAATGGAAGCCACTACTTACATTTTGATACCTTTTCACTAGCTCCCCAGTATTTGTGTTATGTACCCATAGCCTTCCCACAATGGATTGCCAAGAAAATGAGTACTGGGACCAATGGGGACAGTGTGCCACCTGCCAACTGTGTGGACCTGGACAAGAACTCTCCAAGGTAAGCCCCTCTGATCAGGATACTTATTTCTGTCACATTCTAGGAACAAGCCTGGCAACTGACTGGGTCCAAGATTAGGAGAGTCAGCCCTACCTGTGGCTAATACAGTTTAGTGGGCAAAACATACAGTCCAAAGATTATAATAGCAGTGGCAATGCCAACAAAATTCCACCTGACAGGATCAGGGCCAAGGGAGGTTTCCACAATATAATGACATATATCAAGAGGACATGTGGAGTGCAGAGGCCCATGAAAACTCCTTAGCATTAAGGAAATCTGTCAATTAAAGTAGGGCTCACCCACTTGGGGTTCAAGAGTCAGATATCAGGTCTGATCTGCTCTAGAGCTACTTCAGATCAAGTAGCAAAGGAACTCTAAGGAGGTGCCTTCTGAGGACAGAATATAGGTAGTAGAGTCCCAAGGTGGAAATGTATTACGCATGTTCAAGGAAGAAAAAGGTTAGGGCAGCTGATGTATGGTAAGTGAAATAGAGAGTTGTACACAATGAGGTCATAGAAGGGGTATAGGCCAAACTCTGTGGAGTCTTGAAGTCTATGATAAGAAATTTTCATATTTTTTTCCCTCAGTGCACCAGGAACCCTTTGGAGGGTTTTGAGTAGAAGAGTAACATGATCCTCTAAGTAAAGTAAAATATCACAATTATTTAGCCCACCTTCCTATATCTGTATTTCACAAATGAAGAGACTAAGTCCAAGAGATACCAACAGATGCAAGTACAAACTCTAATTTTAACTCTTTACACATAATATTTGGTATCACAGATGAGTGCCCACATGGTTGATAAGGGTTCCCAGGACCAGGAAAGGTTATCAGAGGTTAGATCATGCTGGCCATTGGGATGGACCTGATGGGCCAAGCTGCTTGGCTTGACAGAATCTATTTTCAATTATACACTGATCTTGATTAAAAAGTCCTGGCACTCCCATTAAGAACAGTCTCTTACAAATGTTTCTATCATGTACATTGCCATTATGTTTAAAGCCATCCACATTTACATATTTACATATTGAACTTCTCCAAGGGAGAAAAGTGAGTCTTTCTATCAAATTTCCATTACCAAACTCTTAAAATATGACCAATGATGAAATGTGCATGTGTCTATTTCAGCACCACTAGAAAGCTCAGAGAAAATGAAGGAATTGCAATGTTGTGCTCCTGAAAAGCTTTATATATAAACAGATTGTACTTGTATAGTAGTCTGTACCTTGTAAAGAGCTTTCATGTGTATTACCTAATTTGGCCCTCGGTCACACCAAGGAGGTATTATGAACCCCATTTTACATGAGGAAACTAAGACTCAGAGAGAATGCACGACTTGCTCAAAGTCAAAATAGTTCAGTAAAAATAATCATGAGCCACATAAACAAGGGTTTCAGCCTCAGCTTTGCTGTGGAGAAATTAGTTTATCTATGACTCAGGATATGGTCAGCTAGAAGTAACATAAAACTTAGCAGTGACTTGAACCATAAACACATTTATTTATGTAATGAAGTCTAAAGGTTAAGAGAATGTGCTTGATTGAGCAGACCAACAATGTTGCCAAGGACACAGACTTTTTTTTTTTACTCTTCATCTTGTGCACCTTGTTTTCTCCTCATGCTTGTGGCCTCTTGGTTGCCATAACTCAAAGCATCATATCTCCACACCAAAGTGAAAGTCATGAAGAAGGGACCAGGACAAAACACCTTGACTTTTATTACGGAAAATCTATCTTCCTAGAAGCAACCGAGCAAATTTTCTTTATATCTTATTGGTGAGAATTGGATGCTATATCTCTAAACTGCAAGAGAGGCTAGGAAATGAGTACCTGGCAAATGGGTAAGTACCTTACCTTAAATAAGACCAATCAAGAATCAGTTCTTGAGGACGGTCACCTTACAACCCAGACATAAATCAATTATCTATTAGTAAGTGAGAAAATGGGCTATAACTTTTGGATAAGCAGCTAATTTCCTAATTAGCTTTGTTTTTATAATTACTTTTATTTAGATTTAAAGTTCATTCATATGGATTTTAAACATCATTGGAAATAAATCATTACAGAAAATCAACAGTATTTCCTCAGGACACATTTCTAGAAGTATAATTACCAGGCAAAATAATGCATACTATTTAGAAATTCTTGAAATATTGGGGCGCCTGGGTGGCGCAGTCGGTTAAGCGTCCGACTTCAGCCAGGTCACGATCTCGCAGTCCGTGAGTTCGAGCCCCGCGTCAGGCTCTGGGCTGATGGCTCAGAGCCTGGAGCCTGTTTCCGATTCTGGGTCTCCCTCTCTCTCTGCCCCTCCCCCGTTCATGCTCTGTCTCTCTCTGTCCCAAAAATAAATAAAACGTTGAAAAAAAAAATTAGAAATCCTTGAAATATATAAGCAGAACACTTCTGAATTTTTTTTGCTAATTTACATTATAATTATATTTGTTATCAATAGTGCATGGAATTCTTATATCCTAAAAGCCATACCACATATGAACAATGCATGTATCTACCATCTATTAATTTTATGATTTCCTTTGTAATATTAAATTACTAATTAATGAGAACTTTATGGTATATACTTTTTTATTTACTTTTTTTTCTATTTGATGGGGTAAAAACAACTTTTTTGTGCTTATTGTTTATTTGCATTTAGAATTTTGTGTAATATTTCAAATTGCTTTTTTTACTCATCTATTCATTGTTTATTCTTTACTAGTGTAAGGAACCTGAGTAAACAAATAGAATATAGAGAGTTTTTAAATATTTTATATAATATATATGACTTTAAAAATCAAATGGCTTTGAATTTTGTTTCATTTTATCAACATCTCTTGACAATTTCATCTATTTTCCCTTTGACATGTTAATTTGTATATATTAATAAATTCCAAAAATTAAGATATATTGCATTTCTAAGATAAACCAATTTTTATTGTGATTTGGGGTTACATATCCTTTTATGTTTATAAGTTAATATTTTATTTATAATAAATAGTCTTATAGCACTATCAGCACCAAATTTTGAATAAGAATTATGTTAGCTGAGTAAAATTAATTAAGAACAACAATGTTCTTCTAATTATAAAACTGGTTAACTAAACCAGCGATACAAGAGATCCTAAGGGGGATCCTATGAGACAAAGTAACAGAGACATTGCTACAAACATGAAACCTACGGACATCACAATGACTCTAAACCCATATCTTTCTAGAATAACACTGAATTTAAATGGACTAAATGCGCCAGCCAAAAGACATAGGGTATCAGAATGGATAAAAAAAAAACAGACCCATCTATTTGCTTTCTACAAGAGACTCATTTCAGACCTGAGGACACCTTCAGATTAAGAGTGAGGGGATGGAGAATTATTTATCATGCCACTGGAAGTCAAAAGAACACTGGAGTAGCCATACTTATATCAGACAAACTAGACTTTAAATTAAAGGCTGTAAGAAGAGATGAAGAAGGGCATTATACAATAATTACAGGGTCTATCCACCAGGAAGAGCTAACAATTATAAATGTCTATGCGCCAAATACAAGAGCCCCCAAATATATAAAACAATTAATCACAAACATAAGCAACATTATGGATAAGAATGTGGTAATTGCAGGGGACTTTAACACTCCACTTACAGAAATGGATAGATCATCTAGACACACGGTCAATAAAGAAACAAGGGCACTGAATGATACATTGGATCAGATGGACTTGACAGATCTATTTAGAAGTCTGCATCCCAAAGCAACAGAATATACTTTCTTCTTGAGTGCACATGGAATATTCTCCAAAATAGATCACATACTGGGTCACAAAACAGCCTTTCATAAGTATACAAGAATTGAAATCATACCGTGCATACTTTCAGACCACAATGCTATGAAGCTTGAAATCAACCACAGAAAAAAGTCTGGAAAACCTCCAAAAGCATGGAGGTTAAAGAACACCCTACTAACGAATGAGTGGGTCAACCAGGCAATTAGAGAAGAAATTAAAAAATATATGGAAACAAACGAAAATGAAAATACAACAATCCAAACGCTTTGGGACGCAGCGAAGGCAGTCCTGAGAGGAAAATACATTGCAATCCAGGCCTATCTCCAGAAACAAGAAAAATCCCAAATACAAAATCTAACAGCACACCTAAAGGAAATAGAAGCAGAACAGCAAAGACAGCCTAAACCCAGCAGAAGAAGAGAAATAATAAAGATCAGAACAGAAATAAACAATATAGAATTAAAAGAACTGTAGAGCAGATCAATGAAACCAAGAGTTGTTTTTTCGAAAAAATAAACCAAATTGATAAACCTCTAGCCAGGCTTCTCAAAAAGAAAAGGGAGATGACCTAAATAGACAAAATCATGAATGAAAATGGAATTATTACAACCAATCCCTCAGAGATACAAGCAATGATCAGGGAATACTATGAAAAATTATATGCCAACAAACTGGACAACTTGGAAGAAATGGACAAATTCCTGAACACCCACACGCTTCCAAAACTCAATCAGGAGTTAATAGAAAGCTTGAACAGACCCATAACCAGCGAAGAAATTGAATCAGTCATCAAAAATCTCCCAATAAATAAGAGTCCAGGACCAGATGGCTTCCCAGGAGAGTTCTACCAGACGTTTAAAGCAGAGATAATACCTATCCTTCTCAAGCTATTCCAAGAAATAGAAAGGGAAGGAAAACTTCCAGACTCATTCTAGGAAGCCAGTATTCCTTTGATTCCTAAACCAGACAGAGACCCAGTAAAAAAAGAGAACTACAGGCCAATATCCCTGATGAATATGGATGCAAAAATGCTCAATAAGATACTAGCAAATCGAATTCAACAGCATATAAAAAGAATGATTCACCATGATCAAGTGGGATTCATTCCGGGGATGCAGGGCTGGTTCAACATTCACAAATCAATCAATGTGATACATCACATTAATAAAAGAAAAGATAAGAACCATATGATCCTGTCAATCGATGCAGAAAAGGCCTTTGACAAAATCCAGCACCCTTTCTTAATAAAAACCCTTGAGAAAGTCGGGACAGAAGGAACATACTTAAAGATCATAAAAGCCATTTATGAAAAGCCCACAGCTAACATCATCCTCAATGGGGAAAAACTGAGAGCTTTTTCCCTGAGATCAGGAACACGACAGGGATGTCCACTCTCACCACTGTAGTTTAACATAGTGTTGGAAGTGCTAGCATCAGCAATCAGACAACAAAAGGAAATCAAAGGCATCAAAATTGGCAAAAATGAAGTCAAGCTTTCACTTTTTGCAGATGACATGATACTATACATGGAAACTCCGATAGACTCCACCAGAAGTCTGCTAGAACTGATACATGAATTTAGCAAAGTTGCAGGATACAAAATCAATGTATAGGACTCAGTTGCATTCTTATACACTAATAATGAGGCAACAAAAAGACAAATAAAGAAACTGATCCCATTCACAATTGCACCAAGAAGCATCAAATACCTAGGAATAAATCTAACCAAAGATGTACAAGATCTGTATGCTGAAAACTATAGAAAGCTGATGAAGGTAATTGAAGAAGATATAAAGAAATGGAAAAACATTCCGTGCTCATGGATATGAAGAATAAATATTGTCAAAATGTCAACACTACCCAAAGCTATCTACACATTCAATGCAATCCCAATCAAAATTGCATCAGCATTCTTCTCGAAACTAGAACAAGCAATCCTAATATTCATATGGAACCACAAAAGGCCCTGAATAGCCAAAGGAATTTTGAAGAAAAAGACCAAAGCAGGAGGCATCACAATCCCAGACTTTAGCCTCTACTACAAAGCTGTCATCATCAAGACAGCATGGTATTGGCACAAAAACAGACACATAGACCAATGGAATAGAATAGAAACCCCAGAACTAGACCCACGAACGTATGGCCAACTCATCTTTGACAAAGCAGGAAAGAACATCCAAAGGAAAAAAGACAGTCTCTTTAACAAATGGTGCTGGGAGAACTGGACAGCAACATGCAGAAGACTGAAACTAGACCACTTTCTCACACCATTCACAAAAATAAACTCAAAATGGATAAAGATCTGAATGTGAGACAGGAAACCATCACAACCCTAGAGAAGAAAGCAGGAAAAGACCTCTCTGACCTCAGCCGTAGCAATTTCTTACTTGACATATCCCCAAAGTCAAGGGAATTAAATGCAAAAATGAACTACTGGGACCTTATGAAGATCAAAAGCTTCTGCACAGCAAAGGAAACAACCAACAAAACTAAAAGGCAACCAACGGAATGGGAAAAGATATTTGCAAATGACATATCAGACAACGGGCTAGTATCCAAAATCTATAAAGAGCTCACCAAACTCCACACCCGAAAAACAAATAACCCAGTGAAGAAATGGGCAGAAAACATGAATAGACACTTCTCTAAAGAAGATATCCAGATGGCCAACAGGAACATGAAAAGATGATCAACGTCGCTCCTCTTCAGGGAAATACAAATCAAAACCACACTCAGATATCACCTCACACCAGTCAGAGTGGCCAAAATGAACAAATCAGAAGACCATAGATGCTGGAGAGGATGTGGAGAAATGAGTACCCTCTTGCACTGTTGGTGGGAATGCAAATTGGCGCAGCCACTCTGAAAAACAGTGTGGAGGTTCCTCAGAAAATTAAAAATAGACCTACCCTATGACCCAGCAATAGCACTGCTAGGAATTTACCCAACGGATACAGGAGTACTGATGCAGAGGGGCACTTGTACCCCAATGTTTATAGCAGCACTCTCAACAATAGCCAAATTATGGAAAGAGCCTAAATGTCCATCAACTGATGAATGGATAAAGAAATTGTGGTTTATATACACAATGGAGTACTACGTGGCAATGAGAAATAATGAAATATGGCCTTTTGTAGCAACATGGATGGAACTGGAGAGTGTGATGCTAAGTGAAATAAGCCATACAGAGAAAGACAGATACCATGTGTTTTCACTCTTATGTGGATCCTGAGAAACTTAACAGAAACCCATGGGGGAGGGGAAGGAAAAAAAAAGAGGTTAGAGTGGGAGAGAGCCAAAGCATAAGAGACTGTTAAAAACTGAGAACAAACTGAGGGTTGATGGGGGGTGGGATGGAAGGGAGGGTGGGTGATGGGTATTGAGGAGGGCACCTTTTAGGATGAGCACTGGGTCTTGTATGGAAACCAATGACAATAAACTTCATATATTGAAAAATTTAAAAAAAAACACAAAATTCTGGTTAATAGCTAACATTTGGGGTACATTAATCATTTGAGAGCATTGCCTTTGCCTCCTAATTAGGAAAGAAGATTCTTTGTATAATTTTTGCATGATACCTTGTTCTTTTTTAATTTCCTGAAAATGACTCATTCATTTATTCAATAAGTTATTGAGGAAAATTTGATAGTGTTTATTTTCATATGGTATGCAAATATCTGCTTTTAATTGTTGTATTAGACCATTTATATATAAGGTAATGATTGATATATTAGAGCTTAAGTCTGCCATTTTATTACTTTTTTAATTTTATTTTTCTTGTTCCTCTGTTTGTCTTTTCTTGACTTCCTGTGGGTAAACTAATTTGGGCGGGATTGTATCTTGATTGTTGTATAGACCAGTAAGAAAGGGATCATTCTGGGTATTATTATATACACATGTAAGTTAACACTCCCTACCAGTATCAAGATTTTATCATTTTGTAACATAAATTTCACTGGTAGTGGCAAACATATAGTCATAGTTAAATTCTGCAATATGGTAATATTGTTGCATTTTTCACAACTCTAGTTTAAAAGAAAAAAATGTATATCTATAGATATAGATATGGATATAGATATGGATATGGGTATAGATATAGATATCTATATAGATATATAACTATAAATACAATAAACTTCTGCTATCAATTACACTATATATATATATATATATATATATATATATATAAAACATGTACAGACAGTTCCCAACCTACAATGGTTGACATATACATTTTCAATGTTATGGTGTTAAAGTGATGTACATTCAGTAAAAACTTTAATTTGAATTTTGAATTTTGCTCTTTTCTTTGGATAGTGATATATGAGACAATACTCTCCCGTGATGCTGGTCAGCAGCAGTGAGCTGCAGCTTCCACTGAGCCACATGATTGCGAGGTTAAAGCATCAATACACTTACAGCAATCCATGTCCATAAAATTACTCTTTTTTTATCTCTCAGTACAGTATTAAATAAATTACATGAGATATTCAATACTTTATTACAAAATATGCTTCGTTTAAGATCATTTTGTCCAACTCTAGGCTAGTGTACACATTCTTGGAACCATATAAGGTAGGCTAGACTAGGCTATGATTTTCAGTAGGAGTATTAAATGCATTCTCAACTATAACATTTTCAAATGATGATTCATTTATTGGGATGTAACCATATTGTCAATTGAGGAAGATCTTTAAATTGTAATAGCAATACCTAAAATGTGTGAGAGAGAAGAAGTAAGAGTGTAAAGTATATGAATTCTATTGAAGTTATCAGTTTAAAATAAGGTGTCGAAAATTTAAGATATTTTATGTAAGCCTCATGGTGACAAAAATGGAAAGTATTGTAATAATTACACAAAATAACACAATAAAAACATCAAGCAACACTGATACTAAAACACATTAAAACACAAAGGATAGAAGGTTAAGGAACAGGAGCAATGGACTTAGAAAATGACCAAAGAACAATTAAAAAAGTGGCAATAATAAGTATTTGCTTATCAATAATTATTTAAATATAAATGGATTAAACCCTCTAATCAAAAAATATAGATGGGGTAAATAGATAAAAAAGCAAGATCCTACAATATTCTGCCTACAAAGAGCTCACTTTAGGCTTAAATATAGATATGGACTGAGAGTGAAGGGATGGAACAAGACATTCAAACAAATGGTAAAAGCAAACAAACAAACAACAACAACAAAACAAGGTGTAACTATACTTATATCAGACAAAATACACCTTAAAACTGTTAAAGAGATAGGACAACTGGGTGGCTCCTTCGGTTAAGAGTCTGACTCTTGATTTCAGCTCAGGTCATGATCTCATGGTTGGTAAGATTGAGCACCACATTGGGCTCCATGCTGACAGTGCAGATCCTGCTTAGGATTCTTTCCTTTCTCTGTGCCTCTCCTCCCTACTTGTGCTCTCTCCCTCTCCCTCTCTCTCAAAGTAAACATTTAAAAAGAATAAAGAAAATGAAAGTGTTAAAGAGACAAAAAAAAGGTAATTATATATTGATAAAGGTGTCAAAACATCAAGAAAATATACCAATTGCAAATATTTATGTGCCCAACTTTGGAGCACCTAAGTGCTAAAGCAAAAACTAACAAAGCTAAAAGGAGAAATAAACAGTAATACAATAATAGATGGGGACTTAATTCTCTACTCTCAACACTCAATAGATCCAGACAGAGTATCACTAAGGGAACAGTGAATTTGAACAACACTATAGACCAAATGACCTAATGGATGTATGTAGAACATTCTATCCAATAACAGCAGATACACATTCTTCTAAGATGGAAATGGCATATTTTCTAAGATAGACTACATGTTAGGCCACAAAACAAGTCTTAGCAAATTCAAGAAGGCTGAAATCATACCAAAGATTTTATTTGACCACAATGACATGAAACTAGAAACTAATAACAAGAGAAAAACTGGAAAATTTTGAATACATGGAAATTAAAACACACTTTCTTGAACATCCAATGGATCAAAGAACAAAATAAAAGGGAATAAAAATTTCTTGAGACAAATGAAAATAGAAACACCACATACAGGAACTTATGTGATACAGCAGAAACAATTCTAAGAAGGAAGTTCTTAGCAATAAATGCCTACATTAAGAAGCAAGAAAGATCCCAAATAAACAACCTAATTCATAGCTTAAGGAACTAGAAAAGTAAAAACAAACTGACACCAAAGCTAGTAGAAAAAAAATAAATGATAAATATTAGATAATAAGTAAATGAAATAGGAACAATAGAAACAATAGGAAAGATTAACTAAACTAAGAGTTGTGTTCTTTTTTTTGAAAAGTTAAATTTTATAAACTGTTAGCTAAAATAATCAAGGCAAAATGAGAAAGGATACCAATCAAACAGAATTATCTATGAAAAAGCAGACATTAAAATGATGGCACAAATATTCCATGTATCATAAAAGGCTAAGGCTATATTAAAAACTATATTCTAACAAACTGAACAACCTAGAAGAAAAGGTGAAAATCTTAGAAACATAGAATTTACAAAAACTGAATCAGGAAGAAATAAATAATCTGAATATACCAATTACTAGAAAGGAGATTATATTAGTAATTTAAAACATCTCCCAATAAAGAAAAGCCAAGGATTAGATGACTTCGCTGGTGAATTTTACCAAATATTTCAAGAATTAACACGAATCCTTTTCAAATTCTTCCAAAAAATCAGAGGGGAGGGACACTCTCAAACTTAATTTACAAGGCCAACACTATCTTGATACCAAAACCAGAAAAGTTTACTACTAGAAAAGAAAACTACAAGCCAATAACCGTGATGAATATGGAAGCAAAAATTCTTAATAAAATACTAACAAACCAAGTTCAGGAGCAAATTAAAGGGATAATTCACCATAATCAAGTGAGATTTATCCTTGTGATGTAAGGATGATTTAACTTATGCAAATCAGTTAATGTGATGTATCACAATAGAATGAAAGAAAATAATCATATGATAATCTCAGTAGATTCAGAAAAAGCATTCAACAAAATCTTAACATCCACTCGTGTTGAAAAACTCCTAACAAATTAGACATAGAAGCAACACATCTCAATATAATAAAGGCCAAATGTGATAAGCCAACAGCTAATATACTCAATGGTGAAAAGAATGAAAGCTTTTCTTGTAAGATCAGGATGCCCACTCTCATCACTTATATTCAACATAGTACTGGAAGTCCTTGCTAGAGCAATTAAGCAAGTAAAATAAATAAAATGTATCAGATATGGAAAGAAAGAAGTAAAATTGTCTGTATTAGCAAATGGCATGCTTTTATACCTAGAAAATCCTAAAGACTCAATCAAAAACTTGTTAGATCTAATCAATGAATTCAGTAGCTGCAGAATACAAATTAACATACAAAATCAGTAACATTTCTGTACATTTACAAAAGCATCAAAAACAATAAGTAGGAATAGATTAACTTAGGAAGGAAAAGATCTCTACACTGAAAACTATAAAACACTGATGAAATAAATTGAAGAAAACATAAATAAATGGAAAGGTATTTCATGTTCATGAAATGGAAGAGTTCATATCGTTAAAATGTCACTACTACCAAAAGCTATCTATAGATTCAATGAAATTTATTTCAATATACCTATGACATTTTTATAAGAGTAGAAAAAAACATTCCTAACCTCTATACTGAACCACAAAAGACCCCAAATAGCCAAAGAAATACTGAAAAAGAACAAATCACACTTCTTGATTTCAAGCTATACCATATATCTGTAGTCATCAAAACAGTATGGTACTGCCATAAATGCAGACACATAGACCAATCGAACAAAATCAAGATCCCAGAAATAAACCCAAGTATATAGTCAACTAATATTTGACAAAGGGGACAAGAGTACTCAATGGAGAAAAGACAGTCTCTTCAATAAATGATGCTGGGATAATTGTATTATTTACATTGATAAGAATTAAACTCAACCCATATCTTGAACTACTCACAAAAATTAACTTTAAATAAATAAAAGACTTAAATGTAAGATCTGAAGCCATAAATAATCTAGAAGAAAGCATAGGAACAAAATGTCATGATGTGGGTATTGGTAGTGATTTTGTTTAATATTGCACCTAAAGCACAAGCAACAACCACCACAAATAAACAAGTGGGACCATATCAAACATAAAAGCCTCTGCACAGCAAAAGAAACCATCAACAAAGTGAAAAGACAACCTACAGAATGGGAAAAATATATTTATAAATCATATATCTCATAAGGGATTAATATACTAAACATATGAAAATTCATACAACTCAATAGCATAATAACAAATAGTCCAATTAAAAAATGGGCAAAGAAATTGAACAGACATTTCCCCAAAGAAGAAATTCCAACAGGTACATGAAAAATGATCAACATCACTAGTCATGGAAATGCAGATAAAACCACAGTAAAATATCACCTTACACATGTTAGAAAGGCCATTATATATATATATATATATATATATATGTGTGTGTGTGTGTGTGTGTGTGTGTGTGTATAAACTTTCTGAAACTTTGATGGAATTGTAAATTGGTACAGCCATTGGAAAACATTATGGAGGATCCTCAAAAATTTAAAAATAGAACAACCATATAATTCAGCGATTCCATTTCTGGGAATATATCCAAAGGTTAAAAGAAAAAAACCACTAACTTGAAAAGATATCTGCACCCCCATGGTCATAGCATCATTATTTACAATAGTCAAGACGTGAAAACAACTTAACTCTTCATGTATGAGTGAATAAATAAAGACGTTGTGGTTCACACACACACACACACACACACACACACACACACACACACAGGGAGAGAGAAATACATACATACATAATGATATATTATTACATACATACATAATTAGATATTATTAAGCCATAAATAATGAGAAAACCCTACCATTTACAACAACATGGATGGACATTGAAGGCATTATGCTAAGTGAAACAAGTCTGACAGAGAAAAAATCCTGTATAATATCACTTACATGTGGAATCTAAAACAAAACAAAAATTCATGGAAAAATAGATCAGACTTATGGTTACCAGAGTCAAGATGGGAGGGGGGGGGTGAATAAAGGTGATCAAATGGTACAAACTTTCAGTTGTAAGATATATAAGTGCTAGGGACATAATGTGCAATGTGATGACTATAACTAGCCCTGCTACATAATATACAGGAATGTTGTTAAAAGAGTAAATCCTAACAGTTCTCATCACAAGGGGAGACTTTTTCTTCTTTTCTTTTTATTGTATGTATATGAGAAGATGGATATTAGCTGAACCTATTGTGGTAATCATTTCACAATATATGTAAATCAGACCATCATCATACCGTATGCCTTAAACATATACAGTGATGAATGTGAATTATTTCACAATAAAACTGGAAAAAATTAGCATTCTAAATATCAAAACATTACTTCCATTTAGTTTTCTTTGCTTTCTCCACTTTTAAATAACAAATTCTTTTAGTTTTTCTTTGCCATAGAATGTCTTTCTTTCCCCTTCATTCCCATAGGGTAGTTTTGATAGATATAGAATTTACATTTGTAAGTTATTTTCTTTCATCACTTGAAAAATGTTGGTCACTTCCTTCTGGTCTCCATGGCTTCAGTAGAAACCCATCCATGGTCATTCCAATGGGTGTTGCCTTTAGAATGTAATGTTTTTTCCTGACTACTTCTAAGATTTCTCCTTTGTCATTAGTTTTCAGAAGTTTCATTTTAATGCTTACTGGTATACATTTATTTGAATTTATTCTACTTGGGTTTTGCTCACCCTCTTGAATCTGTAGGTCTTTTACCAAATTTGTGGTTTTCAGTCTTTATTTCTTTGAAAACTTTTTCAGAAATATATTATTTTGTTTTTATTTTCATGAGACTCTGATAATATAATTGTTTAATGATTTTTTTTTATCTTCCCACAGGTCCATTGTATTTTCAGTCTGTTTCCTTCCTGTTCATTTTGCATAAATTCTATTGCTTTGTACTCAAGTTCAGTGATTCTTTCATCTGTTAGTTCCTCTATGCTATTTAGCCCATTCAGGGAGTTTTTAATTTATTTTTCAACTTTTTTTTTCTTTTCACAGTTTCTATGTGAAAAATATTTTGTAATTTCTTGCTGATATTTTCTAATAATTATTTTATTGCAAGATAATTTGTAATTGCTGACTGAAGCATTTGTATGGTGACTGCTCTAAAATACTTGTTAGATAATTCCAACATCTGATTTATTTAAGTGTTGGTGTCAGTTGATTGACTTTTATCATTCATGGAATTTTCCTAATTCTTGTTATGATAAGAGATGTTTTTAAAAATATCTCTTGGGGCGCCTGGGTGGCGCAGTCGGTTAAGCGTCCGACTTCAGCCAGGTCACGATCTCGCGGTCCGGGAGTTCGAGCCCCGCGTCGGGCTCTGGGCTGATGGCTCGGAGCCTGGAGCCTGTTTCCGATTCTGTGTCTCCCTCTCTCTCTGCCCCTCCCCCGTTCATGCTCTGTCTCTCTCTGTCCCAAAAATAAATAAACGTTGAAAAAAAAATTAAAAAAAAAAATCTCTTGGAGGGGCGCCTGGGTGGCTCAGTCGGTTAAGCGTCTGACTTCAGCTCAGGTCATGATCTCGCAGTCCATGAGTTCGAGCCCCGCGTCGGGCTCTGTGCTGACAGCTAAGAGCCTGGAGCCTGTTTCAGATTCTGTGTCTCCCTCTCTCTGACGCTTCCCCGTTCATGCTCTGTCTCTGTCTCAAAAATAAATAAACATTAAAAAAATTAAAAAAAAATATCTCTTGGATATTTTCATAATTGCTAAGAGACTAAGTGTTCTATTTAAATCTTTTATTTTAGATGATCACTTGTTTAGGTTTAGCATACCTGTCTTGGCTTACTTTTGTGAATATGGTTGTAATGAGAATGTGATTTTCATGATCTTTATAGTATGACTTTGGTCTATATGGTTTTATAGTATGACTTTGGTCTATGTGGTTTATTTTGTGCTACTGTGGCCCTCACTACTTTTTCCTGGTGCTGCCTGAGGAGTATAAGAATTTCTCTGGGCCAGAAAACTGTTGCTTCTCTTGAAAAAGGAAGTCTCTCAGTTGTAGAGAAGAAGAACACATCCCAGGTCAGACTGCTTGCTGTTATAGGATATCATTTGCCAGTGCACCATGGCAACTTGTCTGTAGGTGGAGAAGAAGAATATCAGACCCACAGGACAAAGGAGCTTCTTGGACTGGGCACTTATGTCTTTGAGATCCCTCTGGACAGTACCCCTATGGCCTGGTGTCTCTAATTGTGGATGAGGAGACTCAGGGTAACAGGGAAGAAGCTTCCCAGGAGAGATCATTCATGACACAACATTTGTGCCCCATATTTGCTTATTTGTGAAACATAAATGACAACACACACCTTACAGAAATTTATGAAGAATAAACAAGAATATAAGTACATGAAAGGAATTTTTGTTTCATTAATTTAATTATCAGGACATAACATACATAATAGCATCCTAGCACATAGTAGTTGATCAATAATATATTCTGAATTAGTATATTGAGAAGTAGCTGACACATGGTTAATTGTCAGTAAACACTAGCTAACTCCCATCATTCCCTTCCCAGTAAGTGAATAAGTGATGAGTCAGGTTCATGTCTTCTGATTCCAGTGCTTTTGATAATATAAAAACTTTCCTCCTGAAAGAAAATACCTAATCCTCATTTGGAACTTACTAATGCCAGGCATGATGACAGTATATTCATTCATATTCCCTATCTCTATACCTCTTCCTCTCCACCCCACTCTATCATTCATTTTATTTTTTCCAAGTTGCTTATTAAATTCCAATTTGTTAATATACAATATAATATTAGTTTCAGGTGTAGAATTTAGTGATTCATGACTGACATACAACACCCTGTGTTCATCACAACAAATACCCTCCTTAATTCCTGTCACCCATTTAATGCAATTTCCAGCCCACCTGCCCTCTAACAACTCTCAGTTTGTTTTCTAAGTTACTAGTCTGTATTCTAGTTTGCCTGTATTTCCCTCCACCATGTTCATTTGTTTTGGTTCATTAATTCCACATATGAGTGAAATCATATAGTACTTGTATTTCTCTGACAGACTTATTTCATTTAGCTTACTACTTGCTAGCTCCATCCACATCTTTGCAAATGACAAGATTTGATTCTATTTTATAGCTTATTAATATTCTGTTGTATGTATACTACATGTTCTTTATCCATTTGGACTTTTTCCATAATTTTGCTATTTTTCATAATACAGCTTAACATTGGGATACATGTACCCCCTTTGAATCAGTATCCTTGTAACCTTTGGATAGATAGCTACTAATGAAATTGCTGGATTGTAGGGTAGTTCTATTTTTAACTTTTTGAGGAATCTCCATACTATTTTCCAGAGTGGCTGCACCACCTGCATTCCCAAAAGCAGTGTAAAAGAGTTCCCTTTCTCTGTGCCTTTGCCAAAACCTGTCCGTTGTTTCCTGAGTTGTTAATTTTAGCCTTTCTGACTGGAGTGAAGTGATATCTCATTGTAGTTTTGATTTGTATTTCCCTGATGATGAGTGATATTGAGCATCTTTTCATATGTCTGTTAGCCATCTGTATATCTTCTCTGGAAAAAAAAAGTCTGCTCAAGTCTTCTGCCTATTGCTTAACTGGATTGTTTGGTTTTTTGTGTGTTTGATAATTTATATATATATTTTGGATACTAAACTTTTATCAGATATGCCATTTGCAAATATCTTCTCCCATTCCAAAAGTTTTCTTTTAGATTTGTTGATTATTTCCTTCACTGTGCAAAATCTTTTTATCTTGATGAAGTCCCAATAGTTCATGTTTGGTTTTGTTTCCCTTGATTCAAGGCCTATATCTAGTAACTTACTACAGCCAATGTCAAAAAGGTTGCTGCCTGTGTTCTCCTCTAGGATTTTGATGGTTTTCTGTCTCACATTTAGGTCTTTCAACAATTTTGAATTTATTTTTTGTATGGTGTAAAAAAGTGGTCCAGTTTCATTCTTTTGCATGTTGCTGCCCAGCTTTTCCATCAACATTTGCTGCAGGGACTGTCTTTTTTCCATTGGATATTCTTTCTTGCTTTGCTGAAGATTAGTTGACTAGATAGTTGTGTGTCCATTTATGGGATAACTCTTCTGTTCCATTGATCTATGTGTCTTTTTCTGTGCCAGTACCATAGGGTTTTCATCACTACAGTTTTGTAATATAACTTAAAGTCCAGAATTGTGATGTCTCCAGCTTTGCTTTTCTTTTTGAAGGTTGCTTTGGCTATTTTTTTTTGTGGTTCCATACAAATTTTAGGATTGTTTGAGTTCTGTGAAAAATGTTTGTGGTATTTTGCTAGGGATTGAATTGAATGTGTAGATTGCTTTGGGTAATATAAATATTTTAATTATATTTGTTCTTCCAATCCATGAGCATGGAGTGTTTTCCCATTTTTTGTGTCATCTTCACCTTCTTTCATCAGTGTTTTGTAGTTCTCAGTGTACAAATATTTTACCTCTTTGGTTAGGTTTATTCCCAGCTATCTTTTGGTGCAATTGTAAAAGTGATCGATTCCTTGATGTCTCTTTCTCCTGCTTCATTACTGGTGTATGTGACACCAATATCTGTATGCAACAGATTTCTGTATGTTGATTTTATATCCTGCAACTCTACTCAATTCATGTATCAGTTCTGGCAATTTTTTTGGTAGAGTCTTTAACATTTTCTATATAGAGTACCATGTCATCTATAAGTAGTGTTTGGCTTCTTCCTTACCAGTTCGGATGCCTTATATTTCTTTTTGTTGTCTGTTTGCTGTGACTAGGACTTCCAGTGGTGAGTGGACAACCCTATCTTGCTCCTGAATGTGGAGGAAAAGATCTCAATTTTTCCTCATTGAGGATGATATCTGTAGGGGTTTTGTATATGGACTTTATGATGTTGAGGTGTGTTCCCTTTCAAACTACTTTGTTGAGAGTTTTTATCATGAATGGGTATTGTACTTTGTCAAAGGCTTTTTCTGCATCTATTGAAAGGAACATATGGTTCTTGTTGTTTCTTTTATTAATGTGGCATATCATGTTGTTTGATTTGCAAATATTGAACCGACCTTGCAGCCCAGGAGTAAATCCCATTTGATAGCGGTGAATGATTCTTTTAATATATTGTTGGATTCAATTGGCTAGTATTTTTTTGAGAATTTTTACCTTCATTTTAATCGGGGATATTGGCCTGTAGTTAGTTCTCTCTGTTAGTGGAGACTTCACTGGTTTTGGAATGAAGGTAACAAGAGCCTTATGAAGTGAGTTTGAAATTTTTCTCTCCATTTCTATTTTTGGACTATTTTGAAAAAAAAAGTATTAACTTTTCCTTAAATGTTTGGTAGAATTATCCTGTGAAACCACCTAACCCTGAACTTTTGTTTTTTGGGAGAATTTTGATTACTGATTTACTATCTTTGCTGGTTATCAGTCTATTCAAGTTTTCTATTTCTTCTTTTTTCAACTTTGGTAGTTTATACATATCTAGGAATTTATTGAATTCTTCCAGATTGTCTTATTTGGTGGCATATAATTTTTCATAATATTTTCTTTTACTTGTTGGTATTTCTGTCATGTTGGTTATTATTTGTACTTTCTCATTTGTGATTTTATCTATTTGGGTACTTTATCTTTCTTTTTGATAAGTCAGTGTAGAGGTTTATCACTTTTATTATTTTATTCTGAAGAATCAGCTCTTAGTTTTATTGATCGGTTCTACCATGTGTTTTGCTTCTATTTCATTTATTGCTGCTCTAATCTTTATTTTTTTCCATTTTTCTGCTGCCTTTAGACCTCATTTGTTTTTCTTTTTTAGCTCTTTGAAATGTAAGGCTGGTTTATTTGAGATTTTTCTTGCTTCTTAAAGTAGACCTATAATGCTGTACAATTCCCCCCTAGGAACAATTTTGCTCCTTCTCAGTTGTTTTGGACTGTGGTGTTTTCATGTTCATTTGGTTTCATGTAATTATTTTTTTATTTCTTCTTTCATTTTCTTCTTGACCCATTCATTCTTTAGCAGAATTTTTTAAAATTATTTTTCTTATTTATTTTTGAGAGAGAGAAAGAGCATGAGCAGGGAAGAGGCAGAGAGAGAGTGGACATAGGATCCAAAGCAGGCTCTGCTGACAGCAGAGAGCCCAATGTGGGGCTAAAATTCATGAATCATGAAATCATGACTTAAGGCAAAAGCAGATGCTTAAATAATTGAGCCACCCCAGCACCCCAACAGCATGTTCTTTTAACCTCCATGTATTTATGGTCTTTCCATTTTTTTTTCTTCTGTTTGACTTCAATTTCCCTACCATTGTGGTCATAAAGCATGCATGGTGGGGCACTGGGTGACTCAGTTGGTTAGGCATCTGACTTTGGCTCAAGCCATGATCTCACAGTTCGTGGGGTCGAGCCCTACATTGGGCTATGTGCTGACAGCTCAGAGGCTGTAGCTGCTTTGGATTCTGTCTCCCTTTCTCTGCCCCTCCCCCACTCACACTCTGTCTCTCTCTCTCTCTCTCTCAAAAATAAATAAACATTAAAAATTAAATAAAATAAAGCAGGCATGGTATGATCTCAATCTTTTTGTATTTGTTGAAGCCTGATTTGTGAGGTAGGATATGATATATTCTGGAGAATGTCCCATGTACATTTGAAAAGTGTATTCTGCTGCTTTAGGATGAAATACTATAAATATATCTGTTGAGTAAATGCAGTCCAGAGTGTCTTTCAAAGCCATCGTTTCCTTATTGCTTTTCTGCTAAGATTATCTGTCCATTGCTCTAAGTGGGGTGTTGAATCCCCCTACTATTATTGTTGGATTATTATCAGTGAGTTCCTTTATGCTTGCTATTACTTGTTTTATATATTTTGGTGTTTTCATGTCAGGAACATAAATATTTACAATTGTTATATCTTCTTTTTTGATAGTCCCCTTTATCTCTTGTTACAGTCTTTGGTTTAAAATCTCATTTGTCTGATATAAGTTTTGCTACTCCAGCTATCTTTTGACATCAATTTTCAGGGTAAATATTTCTCCATTCCCTCTCTTTCAATCTGCAGGTATCATTAGATCTAAAATGAGTTTATTGTAGGCATCATATAGATGGGTCTTTTTTTATCCATTCTGACGCCCTGTGTCTTTTTATTGGAACATTTCATCATTTACATCAATATAATTACTGATTATAAGTATTTCATGCCATTTTATTAGTTGTCTTACTGTTTCTGGGGATTTTCTTTGTTCCTTTCTAGTCTTTGTTATTTTTTGTCTTTCCTTCCCACTCAAAGACCCCCCTTTAATAATTCTTGCAGGGCTGGGGCACCTGGGTGTCTCAGCTGGTTGAGTGTCTGACTTCGGCTCAGGTCATGATCTCATGGTTCATGAATTTGAGCCACACATCAGACTTGATGCTGTCAGCGTGTCAGCGCAGAGCCCACTTAAGGTCTTCTGTCCTTCTGTGTGCTCTCCCAAAAAATAAGTAAATATTTTTTAAAAATTTCTTGCAGGGCTGGTTTAGTGGTCACAAATTCCTTTAGTTTTTGTTTGTGTGGGAAACTCTTTATCTCTCTTTTTTATTTTGCATGATAGACTTGCTGAATAAGGCATTCTTGGCTGCATATTTTTTCCCATTCAGCTCCTTGAATATATCATGCCACTCCCTTCTGACTTGCCAAGTTTCTGTGGAAAGATCTGCTGTTAATCTATTGGCCTTACCTTGTTTGGGACTTCTTTTGTCTTGCTGCTTTAAGTTGTTTTTTTTTTTCTTTCTGTATCACAATATTTTGAAAATTTAACTATAGTATGCCTTGGTATTGGCCTGCTTTTGTTGATCTGGATGGAAGTTATTTGTGCTTCCTAGATTTGGATATATGTTTCCTTCAGGAGGTTATGGGAGTTTTTAGTTATAATTACCTCAAATAAACTGTTTAGCTTCTTTTTTCTCTCTTTTCTTCTGGGATTCCTGTAATACAAATGTTATTAAGTTTAAAGGAGTCACTGAGTTCCCTAAGTGTACTTTCATGATACAAATTCTTCCTATTTTTTGTTTAGCTTCATTATTTTCCATAATTCTATCTTCTATATCACTTATCAGTTTCTCTGCTTCTTTCATCCTTGTGGTCATTACATTCAGTCAGTTTGTTTTTTAAATTTTTTTAATGTTTTTATTTTTGAGTGAGGGGAGGGGCAGAGGGAGGGAGACAAAGAATCCAAAGCAGGCTCCAGGCTCTGAGTTGTCAGCATGGAGCCCAATGCGGGACTCGAAGTCACCAACCGTGAGGTCATGATCTGAGCTAAAGTCGGACACTTAACCGACTGAGCCCCCCAGGTGCCCCTACATTCAGTCAGTTTCTAATCTCAGTTATTGCCTTTTTCATTTTGGACTGATTTCTTTACCTATTATCTTTGCAATAAGGGTCTCCCTGAAGTCTTCCATGCTTTTCTCAAGCCTAGTGAGTATCCTTACGGGTATTGCTTAAATTCTGGATCAGGTATATTTATTATATCTGTTTTGATTACTGGCCATGACATTTTCTTTTGGGATGAAATTTTCCATCTTGGCATTTTGTCTAGGTCTCTGTCTTCTTCTCTGTGTTAAGAAAGGCTGTTATTTTTCCTGTTCCTAAGAGTAATAACTTTATAAAGAAGAGGTTTAAAATGGTACTTCATAAAGTTCATTTTATTTTTATTTAAGTTCCTACTTTTGCCTCTTTTGTCCCTTCCTGGTGCTGGTCATCTAAAAGCCCAAGGCTGAATCTGTAGATCCCAAGGGCGAAACTTACTTCAGAACTTTGGTCTTTGAGGTGACAGTGAAGTTGTTGAGGTTGGGGTGGGAGCACTGAGGGCCAATGTTTCCCATTGAGGTCTGACCTTAGGGAAGCTCAGGGACCATTGGTGCTTTCTTGGTTTAGAGTAAAACAAATCAATTTCTGAGCACTCACCACCAGTTTCACCCGCTTCCCAGAATAAGGTGGAACTTCACTCTCCAACACTGATGGCACAGGACAAATGAGAACCTCAGCACTGAGATGTGAGCATCATGGATTATTTTTAAGTTCCTCTTATGTCTATAAAGGGCCACTTGATCTGATGTACACTCCCCCACAGTAGATCAGATTTGGAAGAAAAAAAAGTTCCCAGATGAGTAGAGCAACTCTCTCCTTTCTTTTGGAACAGCTTATATAGTCCAGAATGTTGGATGTAACTTAATTCGTAAAAACAAAGGATGAAGATAGGACACACTTATCCTAGGAGTGAAAGTGCTGAAATGTACTGCATATACAGGTGCTGCACTTTACAGTTTGCAATGTGTGTTTACAGACATTATCTTATTGGATCTTTATACAAACCCTAAGATGAGCAAGGCAAGGAT
The DNA here is from genome assembly GCF_022837055.1 of Prionailurus viverrinus. Taxonomy (NCBI): domain Eukaryota; kingdom Metazoa; phylum Chordata; class Mammalia; order Carnivora; family Felidae; genus Prionailurus; species Prionailurus viverrinus. The sequence goes on along the minus strand of NC_062579.1, from coordinate 48,347,572 downwards.
TACCATTCCCAGTTTGCAGATGAGGAAACTGAGGTCCATAGATGGAACATGACTAGCCTTAAGTTACTCAGTGATGTAGGGTGAATAGCAAGTCCTCTCTAATTTCTTGAAAATTTGATGTTCTGGAAGACAATGTTTTTGAGTAAAGAGATATTGATTTTCTGGCATATGTGTTCCAGAAAACAATAATCTTTGGAAGAAAAAAGGTGGAGAGACAAATAAAGCGCTTATACCTGGATGTGAATGAGGTAATGTTCTTGCTCACTGTACCAAGTCTATGCTCTACCCTTTCCAGAAACTCCCTTACCCCCATCTTGCAGCCAGTATGGATATATATTCTCTGCCAAGTCTGACCCCAGTGTAAATCGAAGAGACTTTCCATTTAGCACTGTCCCTTGAGAGGTCAAAAAGTGAGAAGGGCTGCAAGGCCAGACAAGATTCTTTTTATCTGCCTATCTTATTGTCTTTTACCTGTGTGGTATAAAGACAGTAGATAAAGCCTGGAGCCAGTAAGAGCGTCCATTCTACTGCCCCCTACCCACATTCCACTGTCCAATTTCATAGTCCCTGATCTTAGTTTGGACAAAGACTTGAGACTCGACTTTATTTGGAGGTGGGAGGAGTGCAGTTATTTCATCTTTGAAATCCTCCTCCAAGTAAATTGCAGATATTTGAGCAAACATGTCAATTATAACTTCAGTACTTCATAGTCTATAAAAATTTATTCACACATTATGCCTATTTTAAAGATAAGGAAAGTGAGGCCTAAAAAGGTAGTAACTTACCCAAAGCAATGCATATTTGGAAAATGCCACCTGTCCCACATGCCCACTCCCACTCTCAGACTAAGTGTGGATCCTATGGATAAGCGTATATGCAGTCCAGGGAAGGACAAGTAGAGCGAAATCTGCCCATGGTTATGACAAAGGACAGGGAAGACTATTGAAGGGCACTAGTTCTTTCTTTCCACTAGGCACTGCCTAAATAACCTTATAGGATCACTAATGCGCCCAGGGAAGAGACTTAGGAGATGGGTTAAAGCAGTTCATCTCTACTATTATGAAAAACATCTGGCCCAATAATCTGTAAATTGCTAAGGTAACAGTGGTCTTCCATTGAAAAATAACATAGGATTTCATCTGCATCCAGGATATAAAAGTTGTCTTTTTTCTTTTCTCTCTCTGTAGTTCTTACCTCCAATGGCCATTATGTTTTCCTCTGCCTTTTTCCAGGTTCCTCTAGATGCACTGCACTCCCTGGGTCAGCTGGAGGCTCTTAACACATGTTTGAAGAGCAATGTTTCTGCACTGCAGCATAGGGCAGGGCAAGTGATTTTCCAGTGGATTACCTGAGCCTCACCCTTTATTTGAGGTGCTATAATTCTGCAACTCCAGAAGGGAAGAAGGCTGGGGCTTGCCTTCTTTGAACCTTACAGAAGCTTTCTGAGCCAAGCTGACCCTCCTTCTGGAGTTTAATTTCCCCAAACTACCTCCCAGAAGTCTCCCAAAAAGATCCTCCAATCAATTTAGGGGCATCTGAGTGGGAGTAGGGAAGGAGCCTCATTGTGTGTTTCTATTATCATGTTAATTGGATCCCAGGTCTCTCATAACCCCTTCCCATATGATGCTGAAGTGTGTTTTTGCTTTAGCTTCTACTCATGTATCTCTAGAGTAGAGGGGAATAAGCTCCTTGGAGACTGTATTCTTCTTTATTATCCAGTTATCTTTCTGAATACTGTAGAGCTAGCTCCCACCCCACAAATACTTGGTGGTTAATAAAGTACTTTAGGCAGCTTGCACACTTTGTCATCAGGTTTTAGCCCTGGCAAAGGAATGTTCTCTACAGCAAGTTCTTTGCTTTCAGGATTTTATTAAATGCATCTTTGGGGATAGTCCATCTATAATCATTGATTAAGGGCTCCTGGGGCAACCCATTGATCAGGGTGCTAAAAGCACCTAAGAAAAAGTAAAATGGCCCCATTGTACTGTACTGGGTATTAGAAGCAATTGAACACAAGCTTGCACCAAGCAGCCTAACATCACACAGGTATTAGCAAATATGTATGAACCAAGGGTTTAGGCCTTGGAGTTTAGGTTCTCTGTTCTTTTATTTCTGGGATGGCTTATTCTTATGTCACTGGCTTTAATTAGTCATCTCTTTACCTTCTAGTAGGGAAAGAACTAGTACCCAAACAGATGATTCAGATTGGGGTGCCTGGGTGGCTCAATCCACGCTGGGCATGGATCCTGCTTGAGATTGTCTCTCTCCCTCTCTCTCTGCCCCTCCCCCTTTCACTCTCAAAAAGAAAAAAAAGATGATAACTCAGCTTGAGCAGGCCTTAGGTGTTCCAATGTCACCATGCATCTGGCAGTGGTTCAAGTCCAACACTGATGTTCTATGGAAAAGATAGTGATTGTAACACAGCAATAACAACAATAATACAATGACAAAAATGACATGGCACTCTTCACTGTTCCTGCTCTAAACTTTATAATTTACAAAGCTCATTTACACCCATTTCATCCCCATAAGATCCTGAATTGGGTGTTATTTATTTATTTATTTATTCATTTTTGAGAGAGAGAGAGGACACAAGTGAATGAGGGACAGAGAGGGAGAGGGAAAGGGAGAGGGAGAAGAAGAGAGAGAGAGGGAGAGAGAGAGAGAGAGAGAGAGAGAGAGAGAAAGGAAATCCCACAAGGGACAGAGAAAGATATACTGAATTGGGTGTTATTATATCCCTTTTTAAAGAAGAGGAAACAAGCTCAGATTAGATATATGGCTTGTCAGGCCAGAGGTTAGTCTGACCCAAGTCTTCTAATTCCCAGAGCAAGCTTTCTCCTTTGCTTCATGGATTCCCCTTTAACAACTGTTTTAATGTAGAGTTACCATAGTGGCATTAGGGGCAACACTGTAGAAAACAAAACAAAACAAAACAAAACAAAACAAAAAGCAGCTTCCAGGTAGCAAAATTCCCCAGTGGTGTGTCTACAAAGGTACAGTAACTACAAAGGTCAGTGTGAGCTCCACCCAAAACAACAGACTTCCTTGATGGACTACCTAGCCAAGAAGAGCTTCTTAGCACTGACTTTTCCTGTAGCAATGAAAATACAAGCCTTGGTTGCTCGGGCTACCTTAGTTCACAGGTGTTCCAGCCAACAGCAAAGTCCACATAGTATGAACACAATGTGTCCACCCCAAAATATACTCAGAATCACCTTGGTTCTAATTTCCTTTCTAAAGTTCAAAAATTGGCATTGGCAATTGGAATAGGGAAATGAAGTTTTACTTTGCTTTTTAAGGTGTCTTATGTAGAGGTGAGGTAAAACATATTTTTATTCTTTGTAACTGCTGTTTGGCCATGTCAAATATTACACTCAATTGTTTGCTTCTGGAGAATACTTTTAAAGATTTCCTTCCCATTGTTGTTAAAGTGTGGGCATCTTTGAGTGCTTTGTTTTTATGTATGTATTTATTTATTTTCTACTGGAGAGTTATTGGTCAGTGGAAGAACAAAGGGCACTTGATAAATACAATTTTTAAAACTTTTTTAACGTTTATTTATTTTTAGAGAGAGAGAAAAAGCGCAAGTTGGAGAAGAGCAGACAGAGAAGGAGAGAATGCAAAGCAAGTTTCATGCTCAGCATGGAGTTCGATGTGGGGCTTGATCCCATGAACCATGAGATCATCACTTGAGCCGAAATCAAAAGTTGGACACTTACCCAATGGAGCCACCCAGGTGCCCCTGATAAAAACATTTTCAACATGCCCCCAAGTCTACATAATTGTTGAATTGTCTATATTTGAACTAGCCAAATAGGTTGCTTTTGTTTGTATGGGAGGGGAGATATTTGCTGGGAATGAGTTTGCTTTTGGTTCACTATTTTCCTCTCTGTATACCTGGATTTGGATTTTGACAGGAAAGAATCTGGGAGAGCAATTTTCTTCTTCAAGTTTCTCATACCCAGGCTAGGTAAGAATGTCACTACTGCTGCACTCTTTCCACAAAATACAGTCCTACTATACTTGGAAGATAATCTTTCATGCCCCTAACACCCTGCCCACCTTACTATCAAGTTCTTTGGTGTTTAACTTTGAATGTAACTAAATTCTAATTACTTTTCCCTCATAAATTGGTGATTTATAGAAATTTTGTTAAATCTTGAGTCATATGTATGCGTGGCTACTGGCAGAGTTAGGTTTTGTTTTTGATGTTCTGGAAAAATTTCATGTTAGCCAGTAAACAGAAATACTTCCAAACACCTTTTTTCCTCTATTTAAAAAAAAAAAAACAGAGTGTTTCACTTGGCTGGTGTATCTTTGCTCAGTGAATACAGACAGGAAATAAGAAAATGTGTTTCTTACAGTGGGTGCAGCATCAGGGGAAGTGGAATCCAGTAACTTGTCACTCAGAATATCTGGATTATAGTCCAAGCTATCCTTCTATCTTTTTAAATTGTTTATAACATCTATCTTCTAATCTGGGCTATAGATGTACTAGAAATTGTTGAGTTCTAAACTAATACATCTTAAACAGGATTCCATGGTTCTAAAAGACTGTGCATATGTCTTCTGAAGTCTGCAATTTGTAGGAGTTTGTGTGTGTGGTTTTTTTTCATTTTTATCATATTTTTTAAATGCAAGCTTATTCTATTTAGACCTTCTGAAAATATTTACACAAATATTTATAGAAACATTATTTATAACATCCATAAAGTAGGAACAACCCAAATGTCTATCAATTGTGCGTAAACAAATAATCATATATACATAATAGAATACTATTCAGTCATAAAAAAGGATTGAACCGACACACAGTATGTTATACATGAGCCTCAAAGCATGATAATTGAAAAAGGCAGATGCAACAGACCACATATTGTATGATTCAATTTCTATAAAGTGTTCATAAAGGCAAGCTAATAGAGACATAAGGTACATTAGTGGTTGCCTGGAGCTGGAGGTGAGAAAAAAATATTAAATGTAAATAGGCATGAAGGATCTTATTTGGGGATTAAAGTGTTCTAAAATTGGGTTATGATAATGACTGCTGCAAAAATCAGTAAAGGTAATACAAATCATTAAAATGTGCACTCAAAATCAATGAATTTTACAGTATGTAAAGTATACTTCAAAAAAGCTGTTTTTAAAAATATTCTATGATCACGGATTTATGAGTAGACTCTGGTGTTTACCAATTTTATTACTTTCCAAACACCTGCATTGCCAGAAATAATCCCAAACAATTTCAATTTATCTTTCTACCTCCCTCCCCTGCCCCTCCCCCATGCATGCACACACACACACACACACACACACACACAACACCCAATTACTCAATTCAGGACAAAAGAGATCGAACCTGAGTCCTATTCAGTTTTTTTTTTTAGCCCTTACAAATTACCTTTCATGTGTTTTCTCACTTTCATATTTTGTTTCATTTAATACTCATGATGTTCCTAGGTGATGAGTGTTCTTTATAATCATTATTTTACAAAAGAAGAAACTGAAGCCCAAAAAGATTTAATGGTTTTTCTATGGTTATACAGCAGTAAGTGCTGGGCTGGAATTCCAGCCCCAGTCTGTCTGATTCTGAAGCATAAGCATTCCCCATTATGCCACAGCTGCCTCTCTAAGACAGGCCCCAGAAAAGAGAATCCTATTTATCCCACTGGATTTCTCATAGTTCCCAGTTTAGAAGGCTACATCAAAGAGTCTCCCTGGGAATTTCTATGTATAACAAAATAGTGTCAATGTATTATCAGCTCATGATGATCATTACCATATTATCAGAAGAACCACATTGCTTATGCTGTCTTTTGGACACAATGCTGTCAATGAGAGAGCATCCTGTAGATCTGAGTTCTTATTGCACCTCCATCATTCCCTAGGTGAAATACCCTTCTCCCTTTCCTTGGCCTCAGTTTTCCCCTTGGTGCGCAAAGGAGATTAGACACAATGATCTCTAAGAGCCTTACAACATTGAAAGGCAATGAACATGAAAGATATAGCTTTGCTGTAGACTCACGCTTGGTAGCAGGAGTTCTCAAAGGAGAGTCAGGAAAAGAATAACCAGAAATGGTGACTAGAAAACAACTGAGTGAATAACAAGAGGTGATTTTTTTTTCAATTTATTGAAAAAAGCATCAACTTTATTGATGCTTTTCATTCCGTTTTGGAATCAGCTTTTTTTAATCCCCTGACATTTTAACCAAATTTTGATTAAAAAGTACCCCTAAAGATTATCCACAGATCTTCCAGCAGCTCCTAAGAAAGTAAACTTTCCTTAAGTAGGAACAACAAAGAGACATATATAATGGTGCATATATAACTTTTCTACTCATTCATGCGCTATCTATAAAACCATATCTCAGCGCACCTGGGTGGCTCAGACAGTTAAGTGTCCAACTCTTGCGTAGGCTCAGGTCATGATCTCACCTGTTGTGGGTTGAGCCCCACGGGGAGCTCCTTGCTGACAGTGTGGAGCCTGTTTGGGATTCTCTCTCTCTCTGCCCCTCCCTTACTCACGTCCCCTCACACTTTCTTTTTCTCTCTCAAAATAGATAAACAAAACTTAAAAAAGTATGTATCATAGAGTGCCTGGGTGGCTCAGGCAGTTGAGCATCCGACTTCAGCTCAGGTCATGAATTCGCAGTTGGTGAGTTCGAGCCCCACAACATGCTCTGTGCTGACAGTTCAGAGCCTGGAGCCTGCTTCAGATTCTGTGTCTCCCTCTCTCTCTCTCTGCCTCTCTCCCCCTCTCAAAATAAATAAACATTAAAAAAATAAAAATATAGATATACCTCACTTTTTAAGTGTTTAAGTTCCAGTTAATTAACATACAGGGTAATATTAGTTTCAAGTGTATAATGTAGTTATTCCACCCTTACAAACAAGACCCGGTGCTCATCACAAGTGCCCTCATTAATCACCTTCATCTATTTAACACATCCACCCCCACCTACTTCCCCTCTGGTAACCATCAGTTTGTTCTCTAATAATTAATTACAATAAATTAATTAATTATGTTGCAATTAATTAAGTAATTACATAATTAATTAATTAATTGCCTCTCTCTTTTCTTCCCCTATGAGCATTCTTTTTGTTTCGTAAATTCCACAAATGAGTGAATTCATAGGGTCTTTCTCTTATTGATGTATTTTGCTTACCATAATACACAATACCTCCTTCCATGTCCTTGTAAATGGCAATATTTCATTCATTTTTATGGCTGAGAAATATATATAATCACATCTTTTTTACACATTCATTACTTTATTTTATTGTTAAATTTACTTATTTATTTTTAAGACAAAATGTTATTATTATTATCTTTAATTTACATCCAAGTTAGTTAGAATATAGTGCAAAAATGATTTCAGGAGTAGATTCCTTACTGTCCCTTACCATTTAGCCCATCCCCCCCTCCCACAACCTCTCCAGTTACCCTCTGTTTGTTTTCCACATTTAAGTCCCTTATGTCTTGTCCTCCTCCCTGTTTTTATATTATTTTTACTTCCCTTCCTTATGTTCATCTGTTTTGTCTCTTAAAGTACTCATACGAGTGAAGTTATATGACATTTGTCTTTCTCTGAATGATGAATTTCTCTTAGCATAATACCCTCCATGTAGTTGCAAATGGCAAGATTTCATTCCTTTTGATTGCCAAGTAATACCCCATTGTATATATATACCACATCTTCTTTATCCATTCATCTGCCGATGGAAATTTGGGCTCTTTCCATACTTTGGCTATTGTTGATAGTGCTGCTATAAACATTCTGGTGAATGTGTGCCTTTGAAATAGCACACCTGTATCCCTTGGATAAATACCTAGTGGTGAAATTTCTGGGTCATAGGGTAGTTTTATTTTTAATTTTTTGAGGAACCTCCATACTGTTTTCCAGAGTGGCTGCACCAGCTTGCATTGCCTCAAACAATGCAAAAGAGATCTTCTTTCTCCCCATCCATGCCAACATCTGTTGTTGCCTGAGTTGTTAATGTTATCCATTCTGACAGGTGTAAGGTGGTATCTCATGATGGTTTTGATTTGTGATTCCCTGATGATGACTGATGTTGAGCATTTTTTCATGTGTTGGTTGGCCATCTGGATATCTTCTCTGGAGAAGTGTCTATTCATGTCTTTTGCCAATTTCTTCACTGGATTCTGTGTTTTTTGGGTGTTGAGTTTGAGAAGTTCTTTGTAGATTTTGGATATTAACCCTTTATCTGACATGCCGTTTGTAAATATCTTCTCCCATTCAGTCGGTTGCCTTTTAGTTTTGCTGATTGTTTCCTTTGCTGTGCAGAAGCTTTTCATTTTGATTAGGTCCCAATAGTTCACTTTGCTTTTGTTTCACTTGCCTCTGGATACATGTTGAGTAAGAAGTTGCTGCAGCCAAGGTCAAAGAGGCTTTTGCCTGCTTTCTCCTCGAGGATTTTGAAGGCTTTCTGTCTTACATTGAGGTCTTTCATCCAGTTTGAGTTTATTTTTGTGTATGGTGTAAGAAAGTGGTCCAGGTTCATTCTTCTGCATGTCGCTGTCCTGTTTTCTCAGCACCACTTGCTGAAGAGACTGTCTTTACTCCATTGGATATTCTTTCCTGCTTTGTCGAAGATTAGTTGGCCCTATGTTGGTGGGTCCATTTCCTGGTTCTCTATTCTGTTCCATTGATCTGAGTGTCTGTTCTTGTGCCAGTACCATACTGACTTGATGATTCCAGCTTTGTAGTATAGCTTGAAGTCTGGGATTGTGATGCCTGCTGCTTTGGTTTTCTTTTTCAAGATTGCTTTGGCTATTCGGGGTCTTTCCTGGTTCCATACAAATTTTAGGATTGTTTGTTCTAGCTCTGTGAAAAATGTTGATGTTATTTTGATACGGATTGCATTGAATATGTAGATTGCTTTGGGTAGTATCAACATTTTAACAATATTTGTTCTTCCTATCCAGGAGCATGGAATCTTTTTCCTTTTTTTGTGTATGTCTTCTTCCATTTCTTTCATAAGCTTTCTATGGTTTTCAAGTGTATACTTTTTTCACATCTTTGGTTTGATTTATTCTTAGTTATTTTATGGTTTTGTTGCAATTGTAAATGTGATCGATCCCTTGATTTTTCTTTCTGTTGCTTCATTGTTTATTGATTAATTTATATGGTGGGTGATTCCACTTTGGGGGCAAAATTGTTTATACTTTTTATATCTTCTTGATGGATAGACCCCTCAATTATGATACAATGCCTTTCTTCATCTCTTGTTACAATCTTTGCTTCAAATTTTTAAAAGTTTATTTAGTTTTATTTATTTATTTATTTTGAGAGAGACAGAGACAGCACAAGTGGGGGAACAGCAGAGAGAGAGGGAGACAGAGAATCCCAAGAAGCCTCTGCATTGTCAGCACAGACCCCAATGCAGGGCTTGATTCCATGAACTGTGAGATCATGACCTGAGCCAAAACCAACAGGCAGGCGCTTAAGTGATTGAGCCACCCAGGATCCCCCAGTCTTTGTTTTAAAATCTAGTATGTCTGTTATAAGTATGGCTACTCTGACTTTCTTTTGACAACCATTAGCATGACAGATGATTTTCCATCCCTTTCAATCTGCAGGCGTCTTTAGGTCTAAAATCAGTCTCTTATAGGCAGCATATAGATGGATCTTTTTTTTTTTAATTAATTCTGATAACTTATGTCTTTTGATTGGAACATTTAGTCCATTTATATTCAGAGTGGTTATTGAAAGATATTAATTTAGTGTCATTGTGTTGCCTGTAGCATTGGTATTCCTGGTGATGTTCTGTGGTCCTTTCTAGTCTTTGTTGCTTTGGTCTATTTTTCTCCCTTCAAATAGTCCCTCTTAAAATTTTTTGCAGGGCTTGTTTAGTGATCACGAACTCTTTTACATTTTGTTTGCTTTGGAAACCCTTTATTTCTCCTTCTATCCTGAATAATAGCTTTGCTGGATAAAAAATTACTGACTGCGTATTTTTCGCATTCAGCGCGTTAATATATCCTGCCACTCCTTTCTGGCCCACAACGTTTCTGGAGACAGATCTTCTGTGAACCTGATATGTCTTCCTTTGTAGGTTAAGAATTTTTTTTTCCCTTACTGCTTTCAGGACTCTTTCTTTGTGCATTTTGTGAATTTGACTATGATATGTCTTGGCAATGGTCAGCTTTTGATGTATTTAATGAGAGTTCTCTGTGCTTCTTGGATGTTGATGTCTGTGTCCTTCCCTAGATTAGGAAATTTTTCAGCTATAATTTGCTGACATAAACCTTCTGCCTCTTTTTCTCTCTTTATCTTCTGGGACTCTTATGATATGAATGTTATTCCATGTTAATAAGTCACTGAGTTCCCTATGTCTAATCCATTACCTTCATAATCCATTACCTTTCTTTCTCTCTCCATTTCAGCTTAATTATTTTCCATAATTTTATCTTTTACATCACTGATTTGCTCCTCTGCTTCACCTATCCTCGCTTTTATGGCTTTCATTTGGGTTTACATCTTCATTGTAGCTTTTTAACTTTCTGCTTTATTACATTTTAGTTTTCTTATCTCTGCAGAAAGGCATTCTCTATTGTCTTTCATACTTTTTTCAAGCCCAGCTAGTATAGTATCCTTATAATTGTTATTTTAAATTCTAGTTCAGACAGCTTACTTATATATATATTGATTAAATTTCTGGTCATGAGGTATAGATCCTGTTTTTTTCTTTTGGGTTGAATTTTTCCATCTTGTCATTTTGTCCATAAAAGAAAATTGAACCAAAACAAATAAAAGATACAAAACAAAAAACAAAGAAACAAAACAAAACAAAACAAAAAAGAGATCTTGGGTGTGTTTTAGTCTGCTTGTTAAAATAACTAGATCTAAAAATAGAAAAAAATAAAATAAAATAAATACACAAAATTATATATAGGACACCTCAATCAGACGATTGAGTGTCTGGTTCTTGATTTGGTTAGGGTCAGGATCTCACTGTGAGTTTGAGCCCCATGTCCAGCTCCATGCTAACAGCATGTAGCCTGCTTGGGATTCTTTCTCTCTTTCTGTCTCTCTCTGTTCCTCTCCCACTCATGTCTTCTCTGTCTCCATCTCTCAAAATAAATAAACTTAAAATTTAAATAGAAATATAAAAAAATTATAATAATAATAAATGAATAATAAGAATTGAAAAAATAAGCAAATAAATGAAAAATAATAATAAAAAATAAAGAATAAAAGTAAAAAGGAAAATTGATCCCATTTCCCCAAGAACTGAAATTTGCAGGACCCTACAATCAGTAGAATTGCTGCAAGGGAGTTGTTTGTGTTGGTCTTCTGGGGCAGGGTCCTGTTGCACTGATTCTCAAGTGGACTTGCTGTAGTGTAAATGCACCTCTGAGGTAGAGGGGCTGGGCTTGGTGTACATAGATTTGGGCTCCACTAGGTGGTGCTGTTTTGCTCTCTGAAGGCCTTTAGCACTAATGCAAGGGATGAATATGTTAGCACCCCATTATCTAGCCCCAGAGCTGAAAGTTTGTGCCCTTCAGTTTTCAGAGAACCCTCACAGAGGAGCAAATAGTCACCCCTCTTCTGTCCCCAGTTTTCATCTAACCTTGCATTTTCCCTGTTTGTGTCCAAACATTTGTATCTCAGGCGTGAGACTGAGTTTTGAAACTCCAAATTTTAGAAACTCCTGCAGTTCAGACCTGCACTGTTCCTCTGGAGGAGGGTCTCACCACGCTTTTGCCATTTGTTGGTCATGCAAGGAAAGTGGTTGCATGACTCCAGCAGTTCAAAGTTTATGGCAAAATAGAGAACTAAGCCAGCCCCCCAGCTCGTTTCCTGCAGCTAGAGTCCCTGTTTCTATGTCTGGTAAGAGTGCAGCACTTTGGCACCACTCTGGTTTCTTCTTGCAACCCAGGGGATTCTCCATCTTTGCTGTCACTCCTGGGACTCCACCCTGCTTTTCCACCTGAAAATCTTTAAGCCAGTCATGTCTCCCACAGTAGTGGACTTGTAAAAGTTCAGATTTTGTGCTCCACTGTTTATAATATTTTACAGTAGCTTCCCATAAGCAGGCTCCATCCCTGCCATCATATTCACTTATATCTCCCCCAAGTCAACTCTCTGCACCTTCTAACTTCCAAAACATCGTTGCTTTTCTACTTGTGGACTTGCAGGGTTTCTTTGTTCCTTTACACTTCCAATTGATTTCTTGGGTGTTCAAAGTGATGTGATTACTATCTAGCTGTGTTCCAGGGATGAGACAAGCTTAGGGTTCCCCTTCACTTCTACCATCTTAACTCTTCCTGTGAGGTTAATTTTCTAGTCAATACCTACTTAATATTCCCATCTTCTTTACAGGGAGCAATGTGAAGTCTTGAGCTGACACCATTTGCATTACATTCCACTCTGTGGAACCGCGTCTCTTTCACTTGTTTGGCAGAACCACCAGCAGTGAACTAATCAGTGAGTCAACCACTTCTAATCTTCCATTTCATCTCTAAACATTATAACTAGAACACAGCCTTGGACCTCAGATCTAACCACCTTTTCATCTGTTAGATATCATGTAGTCTATTCCTTCATTTTAAAAAAGAACATTTACTAATTATATAAGGAAAATAATCACAATACAGAATACTTGGAGACTGCAGAGAAGACAATATACCCTAATACAAAATACAAGACAAAACAAAACAAAATACTGGAACATAGGTCACTGTTGATCACTCTGTTCTATTTCATTTCAGCATTTTCTCAGCTTGTACATACTTTAAAAAAATAGGGACGCCTGGGTGGCTCGGTTAAGCATCCAACTTTGGCTCAGATCATGATCCTGTGGTTCCTGGGTTGGAGCCCCACATTAAGCTCTGTCCTGACAGCTCAGAACCTGAAGCCTACTACGGATTCTGTGTCTTCCTCTCTCTCTCTCTCTTCACCTCCCCTGCTCATGCTCTGTCTCTCTCTCAAAAATAAACATTAAAAATATATTTAAAAATTGTATGCAAAGAGTTCAGCTAATTATATTATTCTGGATCTTTCACTTTTCCTTCTTTCCATATTGCTTTGTAATACTCCAAACCATCACTTCATTGAAAAACATTGTGACTTTTGAATGTTTAAAAAGAAGGAAAATAACATTTCACAATACCACCCTAACACGATAACATTATGCTTCTCTTTCTTCCTTTAAAGTAACACCTTATTTAAAGGCAGAAGGATTTGATCATAATTGTAACCATACTTTCAGCCCAGTATGAGGGGCTGTTGACACTTATTTCATAAATATTTTCCGAGGTTCTAAGAAGTATTCATAATTAATCTACTCTTTAAATATTATACAAGCAATATAACCACATTTTACAACATTTTTGAAATTGAGAACATGGATAAAATCTCTTTAATTCAACTCTCAAAACAAAAACACTTTTAGCAATTTGAAATACATCATTCCAGTATTTTTTCTATGCTTGTTTTTATATACTTGTAATTATATTGTTGATCCAGATTTGCATTCTGCTTTTTGCTTAATATCACAACTCAAACATATCCACATTCTACATGATTTTATTCTTCTACTTTCTTAAAAAAGCAATATGACCATATAGCAGGGAATTTAGAAAACAGGAGGAAAAACAAGAACAGATCTTTTCAAATATTCTTACCCCACTTGGCCACCATTGGCCATTCAATTTCTCTTTAGATTTTATTTAAAATGTTATGTATATTTAAATATGTTTATATATATATTTTTAATTTTTATTGAAGTATAACTAACATACAGTGCTATATTAGTTGTAGGTGTACAGAATGACGATATAACAATTCTTTATTTTCATTTAATAGTTTTTAATTATTTTATTGTATATTAATTCCATTGTAGTGAACATACAATGTTATATTACTTTCAGGTGTACAATATAGTGATTCAGAAATTCCATATATTGCTCAGTGCTCATCAAGGTAAGCGTACTTTTAATCCTATTCACTTACTTTACCCATCCTCCATGCAGATTCCCTATTCACTATATGTTTGTTGTCTACAGTTAAGAGTCCGTTTCTTTGGTTCGTCTCTCTCTCGCTCTCTATTTTGGTTGCTTGTTTTATTTCTTAAATTCCACATATGAGTGAATCACATGACATTTGTTTTTCTTACTTGTTTATTTTGTTTAGCATTATACTCTTTATATCCATCCATGGTGTAGCAAATGGCAATATTTCATTTTTTTTATGGCTGAATGATTTTCCATTGTATAAATATACCTATCTTCTTTATCCATTAATCTATCAATGGACACCTTGCTTCATCCCTTCATCCATTGAACACAGCTAGATAATGATAAAATCATTCTGAATACCCAAGAAATTTAACTGAGGACTTAGAGAACAAACTGCACAACTAGAGGCAGAGAAGAGGCCACACTGAGGAAGGTAGGAAGTAGGGAGAAGTGGTTTGGGGGAGGAATGGATCTCAGGTACTGTGGAGGGGAGGGAGCCATGGTCATAAGGGAAGGCAAGAGAGAGAGAGAGGAGAGCACATGGATATGCATAAGGAGAACACTTCCCCATGTCATTGGCTGGGGAAAATAGAGGGGCTTATTTTCATGAGTTTTGCAACCAGTGGGGCTCAAAGACTGAAGTTTTAGAGGTCTCCAGGCTTGGCTGGAATACAGAACCTTAAGATGTCTCCCTACACCTGGAAAAGAGGCAGGAAAATGACCCTGGAGCAGACTGCACAATCTGAGGATTGCCTAAGGCACATAGGGAGAGACAGTTGGAGCTCATGTTTGAGAGGTAGTATTACCTCTCTGGGGGCAAGACAGTCAGAAGCCATTTCACTCCCCAAAGTCAAAGAGACAGCTGATGAAGGTGGCTAACCCAGACACTGGCTGTTTAATGTGCTTTGCTCCAAATCCCTCTCCCCTACACTCTGATGCAACTGCCCTTTTTAATCATAACTGCATCAGTTCCACCAGGTGAGACCGTTTTCCAGAGGACTAGCATAGGTCCCAGCCACAACAGGTCACTGAAGTTTGGAATTTTAAAAATCAGCAGGCCTTGCTGGGGTAGAGCCTACAGTGCACTGCACTGTTCTAGGCAGGCCACTGACCCAGAGACTGTGTGAAAACAGCGATCTGACAAATACCTGTGACACATGAGGGGAAATTTTTTGTTCCTCTGAAAGTGCTTCACTGGCAGCAAATAGAATGAACTCCCCTCTATGGGGACAAAGGAAAAGATATGTGCTATTTTCCTCCCCTGCCCCTCAGGATAAACCAACATCAGCAACAGGGCCAACACTGATGGTCTAACTTGTTTACACCAAGTTCTGGCCCCTGCACTCTGCTGGTATTGCTTTTCTTGAGCAAATGTGTGTAAGGACCAGCACAGCAAAGACCTTCCCCAGAAAACTGGCACAAACCTCCACAGGCACCTCATCTACTGATCATAGAGTTCTGCAAAGCTTCAGCTCTAGTGGAAATAGGATAAGGTCTCTTTTAACAACAAAACAGAGCACACCTAGTTAAAACTCACCACATTCTGGCCAAAGCCCAAACACTCCATACTTCAAGCAAGGAGACATCAACATAAGACTGACTTGAGAGATAGAGCAACCAAAACACAGGAGCAGAATTCATGCAGCAGCATACACCAGAGACACTTCCTGAGACAGTAGACCCTGGACATAATATGATCTCTTCTTCATAAAGCCATTACTCTCAGGAGCAGGTAACATAACAGGTTTCTCTAACAAAGAGAAGAATACAGAGACCTAGACAAAATGCCAGGATGGAGGAATTCATCCCCCAAAAAAGAACAAGTTCATTGCCAGAGACCTAATCAAAGCAGATATAAGTAATATGACTTATCCAGAAACTAAAGCAACAATCGGAAAGGTAGTAGCCAGGCTAAAAAAAAAAAATCAGACTGAAATGAAAAGTACAATAACCGAGATTTGAAACCGACAGGTTGTAATGACCACAAGGATGGATGAAACAGAGGAACAAATAAGTCATATAGAAGATAGAATTATGGAAAATAATGAAGCTGAAGAAACAAAAGAAAGACAAATTTTGTATCACTAAAGTAGACTAAGGGAACTCAGTGACTCCATGTTACATAATAACATTTGTATCATAGGAGTCCCAGAGGAAGAGAGAGAAAAGGGGCAGAAGGCTTAATTAAGGAAATTATAGCTGAAAATTTCCCTAGTCTGGGGAAGGAAATAGACATCCAGATCCAGGAGGCAAAGCCTTAAATATGAGACAGGAAACCATAAAAATCCCAGAGAAGAACACAGGCAGTAGTTTCTTTGACATCAGTCTTTGCAACTTTTTACGAGATATGTCTCCTGAGGCAAGGAAAACAGAAAATATAAACTATTCGTACTTCATCAAGATAAAAATCTTCTGCACAGTGAAGAAAGCAATCAGGAAAATTAAAAGGCAACATTCAGAATGAGAGAAGATATTTGCAAATGACATATCTAATAAAGGATTAGTATCCAAAATAAGTAACTTATCAAACTCAAAACCCAAACAGGAAATAATCCATATAAAACATGGGCAGAAGACATGAATAGATATTTAATAAAGAAGACATCTAGATTGCTAACAGACACATGAAAAGATGCTCAACATCACTCATCATCAGGTAAATATATGTCAAAACTGCAATGAAATATCTCCTCACAACAGTCAGAATGGTAAAATTAACAACACAGGAAACAGCAGTTGTTATTGAGGATGTGGAGAAAGGGGGACTCTCTTATACTGTTGTTGGAAATGCAAACTGGTACAGCCACTCCAGAAAACAGCATGGAAGATATTTAAAAAATTTAAAAGTAGAAAGGCCCTACAATCCAGCATTTGCACTACTAGTTATTTACCCAAAGGTTACAAAAATACTGATTGGAAGGGGCACATGCACCTCAATGTTTATAAGAAGCATTATCAACAGTAGCCAAATTATGGAAAGAACCCAAATGCCCATTGACTGATGAATTCACAAAGAAATGTGTCATTCTAACAATATTTATCCTTCTAATTAATGAGCATGAAATATTTTCCCATTTCTTTGTGTCTTCTTTGATTTCTTTTGTAAGCATTCTATAGTTTTCAGAGTACAGATGTTTTACTCCTTAGTTAGGTTTATTCCTCAGTATCTTATGGTTTTTGTTGCAATTGTAAATGGGGTAGATTCCTTGATTCCTCTTTCTGCTACTTCATAATTGGTGTATAGATATGCAACAGATTTCTGTACGTTGATTTGATATCCTTTGTCTTTGCTAAATTCTTGTATCAGTTCTAACAATTTTTTGGTGTAGTCTTTCAGGTTTTCCATGTAGCATATCATGTCATCTCTGAAGAGTGGAAATTTGACTTCCTCTTTGCCAATTCATATGCCTTTTGTTTATTTTTCTTGTCTGCTTAAGGTAGAACTTCCAGTTCTATGTTAAATAACAATGTTGAGAGTGGACATCATTGTTGTATTACTAAGCTCAGGGGGAAAGCTCTCGATTTTTCCAGTTGAGGATATTAGCTCTGGGTCTTTTGTATATGGCCTTTATTATGTCGAGGTATGTTCCTTTTATCCCTACTTTCTTGAGAGTTTTTTTTTTATTCAAGAATGGATGCTGTATTTTGTCAAATGCATTTCCTGAATCTATTTAGAGGATCATAAGTTTCTTATCCTTTATCTTATTCATGAGGTATATCATGTTGATTGATTTGTAGATATTGAGCCAGCTCTGTAGCCCAGGTATAAATCCCACTTGATCATGGTGAATGATTTTTTTATGTGTTGTTGGATTCAATTTGCTAATCTCTTGTTGGAAAATTTTACATACATGTTCATCAGGGAAATTAATCTGTAATTTTCCTTTTTAGTGGGGGTATCCGTGTTGTTTTAGAATCAAGGCAATGCTTACTTCATAGAATGAGTTTGAATTTCTCATTCCATTTCTTTTCTTTGGAAGAGTTTCAAAGGAATAGGTATTAACTCTACTTTAAGTGTTTGTTAAAATTCCCCTGGGAAGTCAACTGGCCCTGGAATCTTATTTGTTGGGAGATTTTAGATTACATATTCAATTTCTTTACTGCTTATGGGTCTGCTCAAATTTCCTATTTCTTCCTGTTTCAGTTTTTGTCATTTATATGTTTCTAGGAATTTATCCATTTCTTCCCGATTGCCCACTTTCATGGCATATAATTGTTCATAATATTCTATTATTATTTGTATTTCTACAATGTTGATTGTGATGTCTTCTCTTTCATTTATGGTTTTATTTATTTGGGTCCTTTCTACTTTCTTTTTGGTGAGCCTGGATAGAAGTTTATCAATTTTTTAAAAATTCTTTCAAATAACCAACTCCTAGTGTCATTGATCTCTCTTACTGTTTTTTTTTCTTCTTTATTTCAACATCATTGATTTCTGCTTTAATCTTTATTATTTTACTTCTTTTGCTTGTTTTACACTTTATATGCTGTTCTTTTCTAGTTCCTTTAAGTGTAAGGTTAGGTTGTGTATTTGAGACATTTTTTCCTTCTTTAAGAAGGCCTCAATTGTTACATACTTCCTTCTTTTGACTGCCTTTGCTACATCCCAAATATTTTGCACTAAGGTGTTTTCCTTTTCATTGGCTTTCATGTAATTTTTAATTTCGGGTTAATTTCTTTGTTAAACCATCCACTCTTTAGTAGGATGTTCTTTAACCTCCAAGTATTTCTGGTTTTTCCAAATGTTTTCTTGTGGTTGATTTCATGTTTCATAGTATTGTGATCTTAAAATATGCATGGTTTTATCTCAATCTTTTTGTACCTGTTGAGAGATGATTTATGATCCAATATGTTATATATTCTGGAGAATGTTCCATGTGTACTTGAGAAGAATGTCTATTCTGCTGCTTTATAATGAAATGTTCTGAATATATCTGTGAAGTACATCTTGTCCAGTGTGTTATTTTAATCCATTGTTTCCTTGTTAATTTTCTGCTTGGATGATTTGTTCATTGTTGTAAGGCCGGTGTTAAAGTACCCTACTATTATTTTATTATTACCATTGAGATTATTTATGTTTGTGATTAATTTATTTATATATTTAGGGAATTCCATGTTGGGGGCATAAGAATTTACAATTGTTAGATCTTGAGGGATAGACCCCTTAATTATGATATAATGCTCTTCTTCAACTCTTCTTACAGTCTTATTTTGAAATCTAGTTTGTGTGTATAAGTATGGCTAATCAGGCTTTCTTTTTACATCCATTACCATGATAGATGTAATCCTTCCCCTCACTTTCAATCTGCAGGTGTCTTCATGTCTCAAATGAGTCTCCTGTAGGCAGCATAGAGATGGATCTTATTTTTTAATCCATTATGATACCTTATATCTTTTGATTGGAGCATTTAGTCCATTTACATTCAAAGTAATTATTGAAAGATATGGATTTAGTGCCATTGTGTTGCCTGTAGAGTTGGTGTTTCTGGTGATGTTCTACGATCCTTTCTAGTCTTTGCTGCTTTTGGTCTTTTTTTTTTCCTCCACTCATAGAGTCCCCCTTCAAGTTTCTTGCAGGGCTAGTTTAGTGGTCACAAACTCTTAGTTTTTGCTTTCCTGAGAAACTCTTATCTCTCCCACTCTTCTGAATAGTATCATTGCTGGATAAAGAATTATTGGTGCATAATTTTCCCATTCAGCAATTTGAACACATCCTTGGCACTCCATTCAGGCCTGTCAAGTTTCTGTGAACAGATTTCTGCCTACCTGATCTTTCTCCCCTTGTCTGTTAAGGACTTTTATTACCTTGCTAATTTCATGATTCTTTCATTGTATGTAGTATTTTGTGAATTTAACTATGATATGCCTTGGTGATGGTAGGCTCTTATTGAATTTAATGAGAGTTCTCTGTGTTTGTTAGATTTTGTTGTCTGTGTCCTTCCCGAGATTAGGGAATTTTTCAGCTATAATTTGCTCAAGTAAACATTTTCTGCCCCCTTTTTTTTCTCTCTTCATCTTCCATGAGTCCTAAGATATGAATGTTATTCCTCTTTAACAACTCACTGAGTTCTCTATGTCTTGTATCATGATCTTCTGCCTTTGTTTCCCTCTTCTTTTCAGTTTCATTATTTTACATAATTTTGTCTTCTATATGACTGATTCACTGTTCTGCTTTGTCTATCTTTGCCATCATGGTATCCATTTAAGAATGCATCTCAGTGATAGAATTTTTACTTCCTGTCTGGTTAGATTTTAGTTCCTTTATCTCGGTAGAAAGATATTCTTTTTGTCTTCTATGCTTTTTCAACCTGAACTAGTATTCTTTTTATTTATTTATTTTTATTTTTTAAAATTTACGTCCAAATTAGTTAGCATATAGTGAAACAATGATTTCAGGAGTAGATTTCTTAATGGCCCTTACCCATTTAGCCCATCCCAGCTCCCACAACCCCTCCAGCAGCCCTCAGTTTGTTCTCCATATTTGTGAGTCTATTTTGTTTTGTCCCCCTCCCTGTTTTATATTATTTTTGTTTCCCTTCCCTTATGTTCATCCGTTTTGTCTCTTAAAGTCCTCATATTAGTGAAGTCATAGGACACTTGTCTTTCACTGACTAATTTCACATAGCATAATACCCTCCAGTTTGATCCACGTAGTTGCAAATGGAAAGATTTCATTCCTTTTGATTGCCGGGTAATACTCCATTCTATATATATATATATATATATATATATATATATATATATCACATTTTCTTTATCCATTCATCCATTGATAGACATTTGGGCTCTTTCCATACTTTGGCTATTGTTGATAGTGCAGCTATAAACATGGGGGTGCATGTGTCCCTTTGAAACAGCACACCTGTATTCTGTGGATAAATGTCAGGTAGTGCAATTTCTGGGTCTTTAGGGTAGTTCTATTTTTAGTATTTTGAGGAACCTCCATACTGTTTTCCAGAGTGGCTGCACCAGCTTGCATTGCCACAAACAATGCAAAAGAGATCCTCTTTCTCCCCATCCTCGCCAACATCTGTTGTTGCCTGAGTTGTTAATGTTAGCCATTCTGACAGGTGTGAGGTGATATCTCATTGTGATTCTGATTTGTATTTCCCTGATGATGAGTGATGGTGAGCACTTTTTCATGTGTCATTTGGCCATCTGGATATCTTCTCTGGAGAAGTGTCTATTCATGTCTTTTGCCAATTTCTTCACTGGATTCTTTGTTTTTTGGGTGTTGAGTTTGAGAAGTTCTTTGTAGATTTTGTTGTCTGTGTCTTTATCTGATATGTTGTTTGCAAATATCTTCTCGCATTCTGTCGGTTGCCTTTTAGTTTTGCTGATTGTTTCCTTTGCTGTGCAGAAGCTTCTTATTTTGATGAGGTCCCAGTAGGTCATTTTTGCTTTTGTTTCCCTTGCCTCTGGAGACATGTTGAGTAAGAAGTTGCTGCGGCCAAGATCAAAGAGGTTGTTTCCTGCTTTCTCCTCAAGGATTTGGATTGCTTCCTGTGTTACATTGAGGTCTTTCATCCAGTTTGAGTTTATTTTTGTGTATGGTGTAAGAAAGCAGTTCAGGTTTATTCTTCTGCATATCGCTGTCCCGTTTTCCCAGCACAACTTGTTGAAGAGACTGTCTTTATTCCATTGGATATTCTTTCCTGCTTTGTCAAAGATTAGTTGGCCATACGTTGGTGGGTCCATTTCTGGGTTCCCTATTCTGTTCCATTGATCTGAGTGTCTGTTCTTGTGCCAGTACCATACTGACTTGATGATTCCAGCTTTGTAGTATAGCTTGAAGTCTGGGATTGTGATGCCTCCTGCTTTGGTTTTCTTTTTCAAGATTGCTTTGGCTATTTGGGGTCTTTTCTGGTTGCATACAAACTTTAGGATTGTTTGTTCTAGCTCTGTAAAAATGCTGGTGTTACTTTGATAGGGATTCCATTGAATATGTAGATTGCTTTGGGTAGTATCGACATTTTAACAATATCTGTTCCTCCAATACAGGAGCATGGAATATTTTTTTTTCCTTTTTTTGTGTGTCTTCTTCAATTTCTTTCATAAGCTTTCTATAATTTTCAGTGTATGGTTTTTAAACTCTTTGGTTTGATTTATTCCTGGGTATTTTATGTTTTTTTGTGCACCTGTAAATCGGATTGATTCCTTGATTTCTCTTTCTGTCACTTCATTATTGATATATAGGAATTCAAAGATTTCTGTGCATTAATTTTTATACCTGCCATTTTGCTGAATTCATGAATCAGTCTAGCAGTTTTTTGGTGGAATACTTTGGGTTTTCCATATAGAGTATCATGTCATCTGCAAAGAGTGAAAGTCTGACCTCCTCCTGGCCAATTGGGATGACTTTTATTTCTGTGTGTTGTCTGATTGCAGAGGCTAAGACTTCCAATACTATGTTGAATAACACTGGCAAGAGTGGACATCCATCGCTTGTCCCTGACCTTAGGGGGAAAGCTCTCAGTTTTTCCCCATTGAGGATGATATTAGCATTGGGTCATTCAGATATGGCTTTTATGATCTCGAGGTATGCTCCTTCTATCCCTACTTTCTTGAGGGTTTTTATCAGGAAAGGATGCTGTATTTTGTCAAATTCTTTCTCTGCGCCTATTAAGAGGATCTTATGGTTCTTGTCCTTTCTTTTATTGATGAGATGAATCATGTTAATTGTTTTGCAGATATTGAACCAGCCCTGCATCCCAGGTATAAATCCCACTTGATCGTGGTGAATATTTTTTTTAATGTATTGTTGAATCCAATTGGCTAATATCTTGTTGAGGATTTTTGCATCCATGTTCATCAGGGAAATTGGTCTATAGTTCTCCTTTTTACTGAGGTCTCTGTCTGGTTTTGAAATCAAGGTAATTCTGGATTCATAGAAAGGGTTTGGAAGTTTTCCTTCCGTTTCTATTTTTTGGAACATCTTCAAGAGAAAAGGTGTTAACTCTTCCTGAAATGTTTGGTAGAATTCCCCTGGAAAGCCATCTGGCCCTGAAGTCTGTTTTTTTGGGGGGAGATTTTTGATTACTAATTCGATTTGTTACTGGTTATGGATCTGTTCAAATTTTCTATTTCTTCTTGTTTCAGTTTTGGTAGTGTATATGTTTCTAGGAATTGGTCCATTTCTTACAGATTGCCCATTTTATTGGCATATAATTGCTCATAATATTCTCTTATTATTGTTTTTATTTCTGCTGTGTTGGTTGTGATCTCTCTTCTTTTATTCTTGGTTTTATTTATTTGGGTCCTTTCCTTTTTCTTTTTGATCCTTCCAGACTTTTATCTCAGATGGGGCTGTGTTTCAAAACTTCACACTGCAGTTGTCCCTGGGTGGCTCAGTTGCTTAGGTGTCAGACTCATGATTTCAGCTCAGGTCATGATCTCACAGTTTATAGGATTCAGCCCTGCATTGGGCTCTTTGCTGATAGCTCGGATCTTTCTTGAGATTCTCTCTTTCCCCCTCTCTGCACTTTCCCCTCTGCCCACTCTCCAAACAAACAAACAAAATACATTCAAATTCAAAACCTCACACTTCAGAGACCCCTGCAGCTCGGTCCTTGTTGATCCTCTGGGGGAGGGTCTCCCAAACAATGGCTGGGTACCTACTTATCCCAGAAAGGAGTCACCTATTCCTATAGTGGCAGTGGCTCCTAGTTTATGGTAATTTGCAACACACAGCCAGCACCAGGGTTTGCTGCCCTCAGCCAATGTCTTTGTTCCCATACCAGTAAATATGGCAGCTCTCTGGGGATTTTGCTCACAGAGAGGACATATCACCTTTACCAAATGCACTCCAAGTTGGGGAACTGTTTCACCCCATGTGGAACATGCACCCCTCAGACCACACTGCCTACTTCCTCATCAGAGCACCTCCAGGAACTGAGCTCCAAAACTTCAGACGCTGCAGTCCATGGTTTATAAAAACAATGGCAATATTGACATCCTCTTCTTTTTCCCCATCAATGTTTTTGGGGAACAGATTTCTTGTCCAGTCTCCTGCAAGTGTTTTCTTTCTTTCCCTCCCTCTTTCCTTCCAGCTACTTTCAGGGGGAATGGTTTTCTTGCATAATCTCAATGCATTGCATTCTCTCCCACTTTTTCTATGTTCTACCTCCACAAAAACAACTCCCTACCTTGCACAGTACTGTGGCTTTTCTCTCCCCCAATTCACTGCTCAGAACCACATACTTGTCAAGGTACTTGCCTAATTATGAAGATTGTTGCATTAATCCTCAGATCAGTTTCCTAGGTGTCAAAAATGGTTTAATGTTGATCTAGCTGTGTTTCAGAGTCAAGACAAGCTCAGGGTACCCATACTACTCAGCCATCTTAACCCCCCCAATACCTGCATATTTCAGGAAAATCATATTCTAAAGAAAGTCTGTAATAACAGTAACAAATAAAAGTAATATTTAGTAAAAATAAACTAGGGTATGTATGTGTACCTTGTGTGTATTATTAAAATGTAATTATGTAAAAATAAAAATCAATGTGCATAATTTTAAGAACTTGAAGTAAATAATTCAGACTGTAGTTATCTCATATATGATTGCAGGTGCTTATGTATTGTCCACACTTCAACTCTGAGTATGTATTATTTTTATAGTCTTAAAGGAAAACAATATTTTCTTTTTAAATGTTTTCCAATTGAAGTATAATTGACATATAAGATTATATTAGTTTCAGTGTACAACATAATTGTTTGTATACATTGTGAAATTATTACAATAAATTCAGTTAACATCAGTCACCTTAATAAAAATAAAAATTTTTCTAGTGAATAGAACTTTTAAAAACTACTCAGCAACTTTCAAACATGCACTGCCAGTATTAGTAACTATAGTTACCATACTGTACACTACATTCCCATTACTTTTTTACTTTATAAGTGGAAACTTTTACCATTTGACCCCCTTCACGTATTTCTCCCACTGCTACTCCCCACCTCTAGCACCACTAATCTGTTCTTTGTGTCGATGAACATGGCTTTTTAGTTTGTTTTTAAGTTTCTGTTTTTTCAGATTCCACATATAAGTGAGATTATATGGTACTTTTCTTTCTCTATCTGACTTATTTCACGTAACCCAAAATCTTTGAGATCTATCTATGTTCTCACAAATGGCAAGATTTTATTCTTTTTTTACAGCTGAATACTACATTGCATATATATACCACATTCTCTTTATCCATTTATTCATTGATGAACAATTAAGATTGTTTCCATATCATGGGTATTGTAAACGATACTGTAATGAACATGGATATATATATATATATACACACACACACACACACACACACATTTTCTTTTAATTTTATTTTTAATTTATTAAAAGTTACATCCAAATTAGTTAGCATACAGATTTTAGGAGTAGATTCCTTAATGCCCCTTACCCACTTAGCCCATTCCCCCTCCCACAAACCCTTGAGCAACCCTCAGTTTGTTCTCCATATTTATGGGTCTCTTCTGTTTTGTCCCCCTTCATGTTTTTATATTATTTTTGTTTCCCTTCCCTTAAGTTCATCTGTTTTGTCTCTTAAAGTCCTCATATGAGTGAGGTCATATGATTTTTGTCTTTCTCTGACTGACTAATTTCACTTAGCATACTACCCTCGAGTTCCATTCATGTAGTTGCAAATGGCAAGATTTCATTCTTTTTGATTGCCAAGTAATACTCTATTGTATACATAGACCATATTTTCTTTCTCCATTCATCCACTGATGGACATTTGGGCTCTTTCCATACTTTGGCTATTGTTGAGAGTGTGGCTATAAATATGGGGGTGAATGTGTCCCTTTGAAACAGCACACCTGTATCACATGGATAAATGCCTAGTAGTGCAATTGCTGTGTCATAGGGTAGTTCTATTTTTAGTTTTTTGGGGAACATCCATACTGTTTTCCAGAGTGGCTGCACCAGCTTGCATTGCCACAAACAATGCAAAAGAGATCCTCTTTCTCCCCATCCTCACCAACATCTGTTGTTGCCTGAGTTGTTAATGTTAGCCATTCTGGCAAGTGTAGTGTCTCATTGTGGTTCTGACTTGTATTTCCCTGATGATGACTGATGTTGAGCATTTTTTCATGTGTCGGTGGGCCATCTGGATGTCTTCTTTGGAGAAGTGTCTATTCATGTCTTTGCCCATTTCTTCACTGGATTATTTGTTTTTTGGGTATTGAGTTTGATAGGTTTTTTATAGATTTTGGATACTACCCCTTTATCTGATATGTCATTTGCAAATATCTTCTCCCTTTGGTTGGATGCCTTTTAGTTTTGATGATTGTTTCCTTCACTGTGCAGAAGGTTTTTATTTTGATGAGGTCCCAGTAGCTCATTTTTTATTTTGTTTCCCTTCCCTCCATTGAGTAAGAAGTTGCTGTGGCCAGGATCAAAGTTTTTGCCTGCTTTCTCCTCGAGGATTTTGAAGGCTTCCTGTCTTACATTGAGGTTTTTCATCCAGTTTGAGTTTATTTTTGTGTATGGTGTAAGAAAGTGGTCCAGGTTCACTCTTCTGCATGCCGCTGTCCCATTTTCCCAGCACCACTTGCTGAAGAGACTGTCTTTATTCCATTGGATATTCTTTCCTGCTTTGTCAAAGACTAGTTGGCCCTATGTTGGTGGGTCCATTTCTGGGTTCCTTATTCTGTTCCATTGATCTGAGTGTCTGTTTTTGTGCTAGTACAATACTGTATTGATGATTACAGTTTTGTAGTATAGCTTGAAGTCTGGGATTGTGATGCCTCTTGCTTTTGTTTTCTTTTCCAAGATCGCTTTGGCTATCCGGGGTCTAGTATTCTTATTATCGTGATTCTAAATTTTGGTTCAGATATCTTGCTTGTATCTGTTTTGGTTAAATCCCTGGCTGTCATTTTTTCGTGCCCATTCTTTTGGGGTGAATTCCTTCGTTTTGTCATTTTGAAGGGAGAAAAGGAATTAATGAGGTAGAAAAGTTAAAATTAAAAAAAATAAAATTAAAAAAATATTAAAAATAAAAAATTGAACACACACACACAAAATAGAATAAATGATGTTAGATCCTAAGTGTGTTTTTCTCTGGGTGTTGAAAGTGGTTTGACAGATTAGAGGAAAAAAAAGGGGGGGAGAAAAAAAGGAAATCTTTTGAGAATTTGAAAAAATGAATACACTGAAGTAGACTAAAATGAGATGATGGAAGTAAAATAGAATTTGAAAAAAAATTACGCAAAAGTAAAAAGTATAGTAATAAAAATTAAAGAAAAATATTTTTAATAAAATTTGAAGATAAAAATGAATTTCTTCTCTTTCTGTATTCAACAAAAACAAGTGAAAAAGAAAAAAATAAAATTGAATAGATAGACCTGCTGACAGAATGAAGTAGGACTGAAATTACTTCGTTTTCCCCTAGAAGTCAGACTATGTAGCACTTTGTAGTCCATAAACTAAGCAGGTGGTGAGACTTGTGTTCTTGAAGAGCAAAGTTGGCCCAGTTGGGCAGGGCTCAGTGTAAGGGCTCCACTCTCCCTTAGATGGCGCTGCTAGCCTACTGGGGTGGAGTGTTGTGGTGCTCATAGGTGTATATGCGCATGCGTGGGAGTGGTGTAAATGGCACCACCCAGCTACCCACTCTCTAGTTTTGGAACTCTGTTCTCCTGGATCAGCAATCGCGCACTTGTACTCTTCAGCTTTCGTCCACTCCCTACTTTTTCACTGTGACCAGGCCCCAGGCAGTACCTCTATCCAGAGTTTTGTCTCAGATGCGTCTGTTTTCCCCGGCCCCTTACTTCTAAAAGGACAGGGGTTTTGACCCATTTCAGCCCTCTGTGGGAGGGTCTCACTGAGCAATGGCTGAATGAGCAATGGCCAAATGCCAGTTGCACCCAAGAATGCTTGGTGGACCCTGCTGCTGCCAATGCCCTGAGACTGCGGCCAGGTGCCAGCCTGCCCCAGAAAAAGTTAGTGAGATAGTGTAGCAGCAGCTTTTCAGGGATTATGGAAAATCACAACACACATCTGGCACTAGGCTTCACCCTTAAAGACCTTGTTCTAGCACCATCAGATGTGGCCATTTTCTGGGTTCTGCTGCGATCAGGTGGCATCAACAGTCTCTACCAAATTTCCTTCCAGCAGTGGAACTGCTTTTCCCTGTGTGGTCTGAGAACCTCCCAGACCTCACTCTATTCCTGGGGATTTACATTTCCCACCAGAGCACTGCCAGGTATCAAGCTGCAGAGTTGCAGAATGTGCTCCCCTTGTTTACAGTCTTAATGGAATTTAAACCCTCTCCTTTCTCCTTTCTCCCTTTTTAGTTTAGTCCCTGCAACTGCTTCAATTTTCCACTTTCTCTCCAGCAGCTTTTGGGGAGGGGTGCTTTTCCCATATTCTACTCCCCTCAGTCTCTGTCCTCTTTTTGCTCGCAAAAGCACCTCCTTTCCTGTTCTTTCTTGCTCCCCAAGTTCAACTCTCTGCACCACGTTATTGCTGAATTTTGTGGTTCAGGTTGTGCAGATTGTTGTGTTAATCCTCCAGTTTTCTAGGTGTGTAGGATGGTTTAGTGTTGGTCTGGCTATATTTCATGGACACAAAACACACAAAAAACTTCCATGATGTTCTGCCATCTTGGATCGTCCCCCAGAAATAAATATATTTTTTAAAGTTAGCATTTTATTTTCTTCAGGTAAATACCAAGAAAGGTAACTGACAGATTGTATAGTAGTTTATTTTCAATGTTTTGGGAAACATTCATACTTTTTTCTCATAGAGCTGCATCAATTTATATGCCCAACAGTGAGCAAGGGTTCCCTATTCTCCACATTTTCACAAACACTTGTTATTTCTGGTCTTTATGATACTAGCTATTACAAGTGTGAGATAATATCTCAATGTTGTTTGGATCAACATTTTCTTGATATTTAGGAATTTGGACATTTTTTCATGTACCTGTTGTTCATGTGTATGTTATATTTGGAAAGAAAAGTTTATTTAGATCTGACATTCACTGCAGACAACTGGACTGAAGGTAAATGTGGCTCAGCTACAACTGTACGAAACACAAAACACTCATAGGAGACACCCATGAAGCACCAAATTTTGGTGAATAGGGGACATTGCACTACAGGGCACCACAGGAAATTTTCTTCATAAGGACATTACTTTCAAAAGTAGTAGATGTATATGACTTTACCAACACAAAGAAAAAGATGGAAAGAGTTAGATGAAGTGAAGAGACAAAGGTATATTTCCAAAATAAAAGAACAAAATTACAGCAAGACAGCTAAATGAAATGGAGGTAAATAATATGCATGGTACAGAATTTAAATTAATTCTCATAAAGATACTCACTGTACTTGAGAAAAGAGTGGAGGACCTCAATGAGATCCTCAGCAAAGAAAAAAAAAAACTAAAAAAAGAACCAATCAGAAATGAACAAGTCAATACCTGAAGTTAAAAATATACAAAAGGGAATAAATAGCACACTAGGGGCAGTAGAAGAATTAATCAGCATTCTAAAGGACAGAGTAATGGAAAACAAGCTAATAGACTAATAAAAAGTGAGAATAGATTAAGGGATCTCAGCAACATTAGTTTAATCACATTTGCCTTATAGGGATACCAGAAGAGACAGAAAATGGGGCATAAACTTTATTTGAAGAAATAATAGCTTAAAATTTCCTGAATGGGGAGGAAAAATCAGAAATCCAAATACAGGAAGCACAGATTACCCTCAACAAAATTAACTGAAGGAGAGCCACATCAAGACAAATAGTAATTTAAATGGCAAAACATAGCGATGAAGGGAAAAAATTTAAAGCAGCAAGAAAAAAGAAAACAGTCACATTCTAGAAACCTCATAAGGCTGTCAAATGATTTTTCAGTAGAAAATTTGCAGACAAGGTTGCGGCATGATATATTCAAAGTGGTGAAACATAAAAAACAAAAATAAAGTAAAAAATAAAAACAAAACAAACAAAAAACACCTAAAAAAATTCTATCCATCAGGCTATCATTCAACATAGGAGAGATAGTTTCCTAAATAAACAAAAGTTAAAGAAATTTGTCACCACTAAATGAGACTGACAAGAAATATTAAAGAAAATTTTTGGAATGAAAATACTATAAGCAGGAGTAAGAAAAGTATGAACCACAAAAGTAGTAAAATTAAGTATATCAATCAAAATCACTCAAGGCATTCACAAAATGAAAGAATGTAAAATAGACATCAAATACATGATACATGGGGAAAGGATAAATAACATTTAGTGCTTTTAGAATGGGCTCAAACTTAAGCAGTCATCAGCTTAATATAGAATGTTATATGTATAAGATGTTATATATGTACCTAAGGGTAACCACAATCAAAAACTGGTAATGGAGATGCAAAATAAAGAGAAAGGAATCAAAGCATATCACTAAAGAAAGGCAGCAAAATTTGAGAGAAGAGAAGAAATGAATACACAATAACTACAAAAACAACCATTAACTAAGTAAAAAATTGGAAATAAGTACATACCTATGAATAATTACTTTCAATGTAAACAGACTAAATGTGTCAAAATACATGGAGGGACTGAATGGATAAAAAATAAAGGCCCTTTTATATGTAGGACAAAAAAGACCCATTACAAACCTTTAGACACACGCAGATTGAAAGTGAAGGTGAAGGAAATGCATTTATTATGTAAAAGGAAGCAAAAAGTGAGCTGGGGTATCATTATTTATATTGAAAAAAAAATACCTTAAAAAAAGACATAAGAAGAGACAACAAAGGATAGTACATAATCTTGAAAAGAAGATTCCAACAAGATATAACAATTATAAATATTTATGCACCCAACACGGAAATAAACAAATACCTAAAACAGCTAATAACCAACATAAAGAATGTAACTGATAGTAAAAAAATAATAGTAGGAAAACTTATTCGCCCACTTGCATCAATGGATAGATCTTCAAAATAGAAAACCAACAAGGAGAGAGGTCGGAAGATGGCGGCATAGGAGGACTCTGGGCTCACGGCACGTCCTGCTGATCACTTACATTCCACCTACACCTGCCTAAATAACCCAGAAAACTGCCAGAGGATTAGCAGAACGGAGTCTCCAGAGCCAAGCTCAGACAAGAGGCCCACGGAAGAGGGTAGGAAGGGAGGCAAGGCTGTGCACACTCCACGGACTGGCGGGATGGAGCCTGGGTGGAGGAGCAGCCTGCCGGCCAAGCAGAGCCCCCGAGTCTGGCTGGCAAAAGCGGAGGGGCCGGACAGACTGTGTTCCTACAGCAAGCGCGACTTAGCGTCTGGGAGGTCATAAGTTAACAGCTCTGCTCCGAAAGCGGGAAGGCTGGAGGACAAAGGGAGGGAGAGCTGCTGAGTCCCCTGACGACAGAGCTCAGTTTGGTGGGGAACAAAGGCGCTCACCAGCGCCATCTCCCTCACCCATCCCCCAGCCAAAATTCCAAAGGGAACCAGTTCCTGCCAGGGAACTTGCTCGATCCTCGCAAACACCCAATGCCATGCTTCTGTGGAGCCACCCCTCTGGCAGCGGATCTGACTCCCTCCCGCTGCCACAGGGCCCCTCCTGAAGTGGATCACCTAAGGAGAAGCGAGCTAAGTCTGCCCGTCCTGCCCCCATGCACCTTGCCTACCCACCCCAGCTAATACCCCAGATCCCCAGCACCACAAGTCTGGCAGTGTGCAAGTAGCCCAGATGGGCCACACCACCCCACAGTGAATCCCGCCCCTAGGAGAGGGGAAGAGAAGGCACACACCAGTCTGACTGTGGCCCCAGTGGTGGGCTGGAGGCAGACATCAGGTCTGAGTGAGGCCCCGCCCACTAACTCCAGTTATACACCACGGCACAAGTGCCCTGCAGATCCTCACCACTCCAGGGACTATCGAAAATGACCAAACGGAAGAATTCCCCTCAGAAGAATCTCCAGGAAATAACAAAAGCTAATGAGCTGATCAAAAAGGATTTAAATAATATAACAGAAAGTGAATTTAGAATAATAGTCATAAAATTATTGCTGGGCTTGAAAACAGTATAGAGGACAGCAGAGAATCTCTTGCTACAGAGATCAAGGGACTAAGGAACAGTCACGAGGAGCTGAAAAACGCTTTAAACGAAATGCATAACAAAATGGAAACCACCACGCCTCGGATTGAAGAGGCAGAGGAGAGAATAAGTGAACTAGAAGATAAAGTTATGGAAAAAGAGGAAGCTGAGAAAAAGAGAGATAAAAAAATCCAGGAGTATGAGGGGAAAATTAGAGAACTAAGTGATACACTAAAAAGAAATAATATACGCATAATTGGTATCCCAGAGGAGGAAGAGAGAGGGTAAGGTGCTGAAGGGGTACTTGAAGAAATAATAGCTGAGAACTTCCCTGAACTGGGGAAGGAAAAAGGCATTGAAATCCAAGAGGCACAGAGAACTCCCTTCAGACGTAACTTGAATCGATGTTCTGCACGACATATCATAGTGAAATTGGCAAAATACAAGGATAAAGAAAAAATTCTGAAAGCAGCGGGGGGTAAACGTGCCCTCACATATAAAGGGAGACCTATAAGACTCGTGACTGATCTCTCTTTTGAAACTTGGCAGGCCAGAAAGGATTGGAACGAGATTTTCAGTGTGTTAAACAGAAAAAATATGCAGCCGAGAATCCTCTATCCAGTAATTCTGTCATTTAGAAAAGAAGGAGAGATAAAGGTCTTCCCAAAAAAACAAAAACTGAAGGAATTTGTCACCACTAAACCAGCCCTACAAAAGATCCTAAGGGGAATCCTGTGACACAAAGTACCAGAGACATCACTACAAGCATAAAACATACAGACATCACGATGACTCTAAACCCGTATCTTTCTATAATAACACTGAATGTAAATGGATTAAATGCGCTAACCAAAAGACAAAGGGTATCAGAATGGATAAAAAAACAAGACCCATCTATTTGCTGTCTACAAGAGACTCATTTTAGACCTGAGGACACCTTTAGATTGAGAGTGAGGGGATGGAGAACTATTTATCATGCGACTGGAAGCCAAAAGAAAGCTGGAGTAGCCATACTTATATCAGACAAACTAGACTTTAAATTAAAGGCTGTAACAAGAGATGAAGAAGGACATTATATAATAGTTACAGGGTCTATCCACCAGGAAGAGCTAACAATTATAAATGTCTATGCGCCGAATACCGGAGCCCCCAAATATATAAAACAATTACTCATAAACATAAGCAACCTTATGGATAAGAATGTGGTAATTGCAGGGGACTTTAACACTCCACTTACAGAAATGGATAGATCATCTAGACACATGGTCAAAAAGAAACAAGGGCCCTGAATGATACATTGGATCAGATGGACTTGAAAGATCTATTTAGAACTCTGCATCCCTAAGCAAAAGAATATACTTTCTTCTCGAGTGCACATGGAACATTCTCCAAGATAGATCATATACAGGGTCACAAAACAGCCTTTCATAAGTATGCAAGAATTGAAATCATACCGTGCATACCTTCAGACAACAATACTATGAAGCTTGAAATCAACCACAGGAAAAAGTCTGGAAAACCTCCAAAAGCATGGAGGTTAAAGAACACCCTACTAACGAATGAGTGGGTCAACCAGGCAATTAGAGAAGAAATTAAAAAATATATGGAAACAAACGAAAATGAAAATACAACAATCCAGACGCTTTGGGATGCAGCGAAGGCAGTCCTGAGAGGAAAACACATGCAATCCAGGCCTATCTCAAGAAACAAGAAAAATCCCAAACACAAAATCTAACAGCACACCTAAAGGAACTAGAAGCAGAACAGCAAAGGCAGCCTAAACCCAGCAGAAGAAGAGAAATAATAAAGATCAGAGCAGAAATAAACAATATAGAATCTAAAAAAACTGGAGAGCAGATCAACGAAACCAAGAGTTGGTTTTTTGAAAAAATAAACAAAATTGACAAACCTCTAGCCAGGCTTCTCAAAAAGAAAAGGGGGATGACCCAAATAGATAAAATCATGAATGAAAATGGAATTATTAAAACCAATCCCTCAGAGATACAAACAATTATCAGGGAATACTATGAAAAATTATATGCCAACAAATTGGATAACCTGGAAGAAATGGACAAATTCCTGAACACCCACACTCTTCCAAAACTCATCAGGAGGAAAGAGAAAGCTTGAACAGACCCATAACCAGCAAAGAAAGTGAATTGGTTATCAAAAATCTCCCAACAAATAAGAGTCCAGGACCAGATGGCTTCCCAGGGGAGTTCTACCAGACGTTTAAAGCAGAGATAATACCTATCCTCCTCAAGCTATTCCAAGAAATAGAAAGGGAAGGAAAACTTCCAGACTCATTCTATGAAGCCAGTATTCCTTTGATTCCTAAACCAGAGAGAGACCCAGTAAAAAAAAGAAAACTACAGGCCAATATCCCTGATGAATATGGATGCAAAAATTCTCAATAAGATACTAGCAAATCGAATTCAACAGCATATAAAAAGAATTATTCACCATGATCAAGTGGGATTCATTCCTGGGATGCAGGGCTGGTTCAACATCCGCAAATCAATCGTGATACATCACATTAATAAAAGAAAAGAGAAGAACCATACGATCCTGTCAATTGATGCAGAAAAGGCCTTTGACAAAATCCAGCACCCTTTCTTAATAAAAACCCTTGAGAAAGTCGGGATAGAAGGAACATACTTACATCATAAAATACATTTATTAAAAGCCCACAGCTGACATCATCCTCAACGGGGAAAGACAGAGAGCTTTTCCCCTGAGATCAGGAACACGACAGGGATGCCCACTCTCACCGCTGTTGTTTAACATAGTGCTGGAAGTTCTAGCATCAGCAATCAGACAACAAAAGGAAATCAAAGGCATCAAAATTGGCAAAGATGAAGTCAAGCTTTCACTTTTTGCAGATGACATGATATTATACATGGAAAATCCGATAGACTCCACTAATAGTCTGCTAGAACTGATACATGAATTCAGCAAGTTGCAGGATACAAAATCAATGTACAGAAATTAGTTGCATTCTTATACACTAACAATGAAGCAACAGAAAGACAAATAAAGAAACTGATCCCATTCACAATTGCCCCAAGAAGCATAAAATACCTAGGAATAAATCTAACCAAAGATGTATAAGATCTGTATGCTGAAAACTATAGAAAGCTTATGAAGGTAGTTGAAGAAGATATAAAGAAATGGAAAGACATTCCCTGCTC
The DNA here is from genome assembly GCF_022837055.1 of Prionailurus viverrinus. Lineage (NCBI taxonomy): Eukaryota > Metazoa > Chordata > Mammalia > Carnivora > Felidae > Prionailurus > Prionailurus viverrinus. The sequence continues at coordinate 48,312,354 of NC_062579.1, read as the reverse complement.
ATGGATTGGAAGAATAAATATTGTGAAAATGTCAATACTACCCAAAGCTATCTACACATTCAATGCAACCCCAATCAAAATTGTACCAGCATTCTTCTCGAAACTAGAACAAGCAATCCTAAAATTCATATGGAACCACAAAAGGCCCCGAATAGCCAAAGTAATTCTGAAGAAGAAGACCAAAGCAGGAGGCATCACAATTCCATACTTTAGCCTCTACTACAAAGCTGTCATCATCAAGACAGCATGGGATTGGCACAAAAACAGACACATAGACCAATGGAATAGAATAGAAACCCCAGAACTAGACCCACAAACGTATGGCCAACTACTCTTTGACAAAGCAGGAAAGAACATCCAATGGAAAAAAGACAGTCTGTTTAACAAATGGTGCTGGGAGAATTGGACAGCAACATGCAGAAGGTTGAAACTAGACCACTTTCTCACACCATTCACAAAAATAAACTCAAAATGGATAAAAGACCTGAATGTGAGACAGGAAACCATCAAAACCCTAGAGGAGAAAGCAGGAAAAGACCTCTCTGACCTCAGCCGTAGCAATCTCTTACTTGACATATCCCCAAAGGCAAGGGAATTAAATGCAAAAATGAACTACTGGGACCTTATGAAGATAAAAAGCGTCTGCACAGCAAAGGAAACAACCAACAAAACTAAAAGGCAACCAACAGAATGGGAAAAGATATTTGCAAATGACATATTGGACAAAGGGCTAGTATCCAAAATCTATAAAGAGGTCACCAAACTCCACACCCGAAAAACAAATAACCCAGTGAAGAAATGGGCAGAAAACATGAAAAGACACTTCTCTAAAGAAGACATCCGGATGGCCAACAGGCACATGAAATGATATTCAACGTCGCTCCCCATCAGGGAAATACAAATCAAAACCACACTCAGATATCCCTCATGCCAGTCAGAGTGTCCAAAATGAACAAATCAGGAGACTATAGATGCTGGAGAGGATGTGGAGAAACGGGAACCCTCTTGCACTGTTGGTGGGAATGCAAATTGGTGCAGCCACTCTGGAAAGCAGTGTGGAGGTTCCTCAGAAAATTAAAAATAGACCTACCCTATGACCCAGCAATAGCACTGCTAGGAATTTCCCCAAGGGATATAGGAGTACTGATGCATAAGGGCACTTGTACCCCAATGTTTATAACAGCACTCTCAACAATACCCAAATTATGGAAAGAGCCTAAATGTCCAGCAACTGATGAATGGATAAATTGTGGTTTACATACACAATGGAATGCTACGTGGCAATGAGAAAGAATGAAATATGGCCTTTTGTAGCAACGTGGATGGAACTGGAGAGTGTGATGCTAAGTGAAATAAGCCATACAGAGAAAGACAGATACCATATGGTTTCACTCTTATGTGGATCTTGAGAAACTTAACAGAAACCCATGGGGGAGGGGAAGGAAAAAAAAAAGAGGTTAGAGTGGGAGAGAGCCAAAGCATAAGAGACTGTTAAAAACTGAGAACAAACTGAGGGTTGATGGGGGGTGGGAGGGAGGGGAGGGTGGATGATGGGTATTGAGGAGGGCACCTTTTGGGATGAGCACTGGGTGTTGTATGAAAACCAATTTTACCATAAATTTCATATATTGAAAAAAAAAAGAAAACCAACAAGGAAATAATTATCTTTTATGATACACTGGGCCGGATGGATATAAAGATATATTCAGAACGTTTCATCCTAAAATAGCGTACTACAAATTGTTTCCACATGCGTATGGAACATTCTCCAGAATAGGCCACATTTTAGGCCACAAAACAAGTCTTAACAAATTTTAGAAGATTCAATTCTTACCATGCACCTTTTCTTTCCAACAAGCTCTGAAACTAGGAATCAATCACAAGGAAAAGATCAGAAGAAAACACACATACATGGAGGTTAAATATCATGCTACTAAACACTGAATGGGTCAACCAAGAATCAAAGAAGAAATAAAAAATTACATATGGATAAATTAAAATAAAAACACACCCATTCAAAGTTTTTGTGATGTAGCAAAAGCTGTTTTGAAAGGGAAGTTTATAGCAATACAGACTTATCACAAGAAACAATAAAACCCTCAAATGAACAACTTAATCTTAGACCTAAATTTTCTAGAAAAAGTACAACAAACAAAATTCCAAGAAGGAGAAAAAAAATAAAAATGAGAGCAGAAATACTTGAAATAAAAAAAAAAACTAACACAGATCAATGAATCCAAGAGCTGGTTCTTTAAAAATATCAATAAAACTGATAAGCCTTAATCAGACTCAGAAAGAGAGAGAGACAGAGAGAGAGAGAGAGAGACAGAGAGAGACAGAGAGAGAGACAGAGAGAATTCAAGTAAACAAAATCAGAATTTAAAGGGGAGAAATAACAACTGACATTACATAAATACAAAGGATTATAACATAATAAACTTATTTCCTCCCAAAATTGAATCAGGAAGAAATAGAAAATCTGAACAGACCAATTACCAGCCATGAAATTAAATCACTAGTAAAAAATAAAAAACAAATGACTCCCAACAAATAAAAGTGCAGATTCATCAAAATACAAAACTTCTGCCACAAGGAGGGACATAATCAACAAAACTGTAAAGGCAACATACAGGATGGAAGAAAGTATTTGCAAATGGCAAATCTGATAAAATGTTACTATCCAAAATATGTAAAGAACTTTTAAAACTCAACACCCTAAAAATGAAAAATATAATTAAAAAATGGGCAGAAGACACGAATAGACATTTTTCCAAAGAAGACATACAGACCAACAGAACTATGAAAAGATGCACAGCATCACTCATCATCAGGGAACTGTAAATCAAAAATACAATGATATATCACCTCTCACCTGTCTAATTTGTTAAAATACAACACAAGAAATAATAGGTGTTGCCTAGGATGTGGAGAAAGGGGAACCGTCTTACACTGTTGGTGGAAATGCAAACTAGTGCAGCCACTCTGGAAAACAGTATGGAGGTTCCTCAAAAACTTAAAAATAGAAATACCCTATGAACCAGAATTTGCACTAGTAGGTATTTACCCAAAGGATACAAAAATGCTAATTCAAAGGGATACCTGCACCAGATGTGTGTGTGTGTGTGTGTGTGTGTGTGTAATGGAATTTTACTCAGCTATAAACAAGAATGAAATCTTGCCTTTTGCAGCAATGTGGATGGAGCTAAAGGGTATTTTGCTAAGTGAAACAAATCAGTCAAAAAAAGACAAATGCATTATGATTTCACTCATATGTGTAATTTAAGAAAAAAAAGAAACAAGCAAAGAAAAACAGAGAGGAAAACCAAGAAACAGACCCTTAGCTATGGAGAAAAAACTGCTGGCTAACCAGAGTGGACAAGGGTGGGGGAATGGGTTAAATAGGTGATGGGGTTTTAGGATTGTACTCTTCATGAGCACCAGATGTTGTATGGAAGTGCTAAATCACTATGTTTTCACCTGAAACTAATATTACATTATAAGTTAGCTAATTGAAATTTAAATAAAAACTTAAATTAAAAGTCCAGGACCAGATGACTTCACAGGTAAATTTTTAAAAATATCAAAAGAGTTAACATTTATTCTTCACAAAATACTCAAAAAAATTGAAGGCAAAGGAAAGTTTCCACATTTATTCCATGAGGCCAACATTATTCTGATACAAAAACCAGATAAAGACACTTAAAAAAAGAGAACTAGTGGTCAACATCTGAAGAACATAGACACAAAAATCCTCAAAAAATATTAGCCAACGATATCTAACAAAATATTAAAAACATCATTCACCATGATAAAGTAGAATTTGCCCTGGAATGCAAGAGTGGTTCAATATTTGCAAATTAATCAACATGCTATATCACATCAACAAGATTAAGAGTCAAAACCATATAATCATTTTAATAGCTGAGGGAAAACCATTTGACACAGTACAATATCCATTCATGATAAAAACATTTAGCAAAGCAGGTTTAGAGGAAATATACCTCAACAAAATAAATGTCATATATATCAAAAACTCATAGCCTACATCATACTCAGTGGAGAAAAACTGAGTGTTTCCCCTGAGGTCAGAAACAAGACAAGGATGTCAATCTCCCCCTTTTTAAATTGTTTTTTACATTTATTTCTGAGAGACAGAGAGAGACAGTGCATGAGCAGGGGAGGGGCAAAGAGAGAGGGAGACACAGAATCAGAGGCAGGCTCGAGGCTCTGAGCTGTCAGCACAGAGCCTGATATGGGGCTCAAACCCACAAACCGTGAGATCATGACCTGAGCCGAAGTTGGACGCCCAACCAACTGAGCCACTCAGGCGTCCATCTCCCCCTTTTATTGAACACGGTACTGGAAATTTTAGCCACTCTAATCAGACAAGGAAAAAAAAAGCATCCAAATTTACAAAGAAGAGGTAAAACTTTCGCTCTTTGCAGGTGACAAGATAATATATAAAGAAAACCCTAAAAACTCCACCAAAAACTACTAGAGCTGATAAATGATTTCAGTAAGGACAAAGGACACAAAATCAATATACAGAAATCGTTTGCATTTCTATACACTAATAATAAAGTAGCAGAAAGAGGATTTAAGAAAAAAATCCCATTTACAATTGAACCAAAAATAATAAAATACCTAGCTATAAACTTAACCAACAAGATGAAAGACCTGTACTCTGAAAACCATAAAACACTGGTGAAAGAATTTGAATATGACACAAACAAATGGAAAGATATTTTATGCTAATGGATTGGAATCTCAAATATTGTGAATATATCTATACTACACAAAGTAGTCTACACATTTATTTCAATCCTTATCAAAATACCAGTAGCATTTTTCACATAAATAGAACAAATAATCCTAAAATTTGTATGGAACTTTGTAGTTACAAAATATCCCAAATGGACAGAAGAATTTTGAGAAAGAAGAAAACAGTTGGAGGTATCACAATCTCAGATTTCAAGATATAGTACAAAGCTTTAGTAATCACAACACTATGATATTGTCACAAAAATAGATACAGAGATCAATAAAACAGAATAGATAACCCAGGAATAAACCCACAATTATATGGTCAATTACATGGACCAAAAATAATAAAATACCTAGCTATAAACTTAACCAATCTTCAATAAAGGAGGCAAGAATATTCAATGGGAAAAGACAGTCTAGTCAACATATTGTGCTGGGAAAACTGTACAGCTACATGCAAAGGAATGAAAGTGGACTGTTTTCTTATACCATACACAAAAATAAACCCAAAATGGATTTAAGCCCTAAATACGAGTTCTGAAACCATAAAAATCATAGAAGGGGACAAAGGTAGTAATTTCTCTGACAGCAACCATAGCAACATTTTTATAGATATGCTTCTTTGGCAAAGAAAACAAAAGCAAAAATAAGTTATTGGGACTATATCAAAATAAAAAGCTTTTCCACTGCAAGGAAACAATCAACAAAATTAAAAGACAACCTACTAAATTATATAAAGAGCTTATACAATTCTACACTTAAAAACAAATAATTCAATTAAAAATAGGCCAAAGATATGAACAGATTTTTCTTCAAAGACATACATCCGACCAAAAGACACATGAAAAGATGCAGGGGTGCCTGGGTGGCTCAGTCAGTTAAGCGTTCAACTCTTTATTTCAGCTCAGGTCATGATCTTACAGTTTGTGAGATCAAGCCCCATGTCAGTCTCTGCACTGAAAGTGGAGCCTTCTTGGGATTCTCTCTCCCTCTCTCTCTGCTCCTTCCCAACTTGATCGCTCTCTATCTCAAAATACATAATCTTTAAAAAAAAGGGAAAGAAAAGATGATCAACATCACAAATCATCAGGGAAATGCAAATCAAAACCACAATGAGATGTCCCCTCACATCTGTCAGAATAGCTAAAATAAAAAACACAAGAAACAAAAAGTTGACAAGGATGTGGAGATTAACGAATTCTTGTGTACTAAGGGTGGTAATGAAAACTGGTGCAGGTATTCTGGAAAACAATGTGGAGGTTCATAAATAAAATTAAAAATATAATTACTATGTGACCCAGAAATTTTACTACTGAATATTTACCCAAGGAGTGCAAAAACACTAATTTGAAAAGATATATGCATCCATATGTTTATTGAAGCATTATTTATAATAGTCCAAATATGAAAGCAACACAAGTGTTCATCCATAGAAGAATGGATAAATAAAATGTGATATTTATATACGACAGAATATTCCTCATCAATAAAAAGAATCTTGCCATTGGAAACAACATGGATGGATCTAGAGCATATAATGCTAAGTGATATGTCATCTGAGAAAGACAGATAACATATGATTTCACTCATATGTGGAACTTAAGAAAAAATATAAATGCTCAAAGTAAAAATAAAATAGAGAAACAAACAAACAAATAAAAACAATTTGTAATTATGGAGAAACTAGTGGTTGCCAGAGGGAAGGTCATTGCAGGAAATAGATAAAAGGAATAGAGTACACTTATTTTGACGAGCACTGAGTAATGTATATAATTGTTGAATCAGTATATTGCATGCCTGAAACTAATATAGAACTAATTGTAAGTCAATAAATATGCATCCACTTAATACATGGAAGGACATTTTATAATGAGAAAAATCAATCAGGAAGATATGTCAATTAGAAACATACATGACCCTAACAGAGAGTCCCAAATCACATGAGTCAAAAATGACTGAATTGAAGAAATAAATATGCTTTCAACCATAGTTGGAGACTTCAATAGCCAATTTAAATAATGGATAGAACAAATATGAAGATAAATGGAAGGGAATAGGAGACTTAAACACTATAAACCAATTAGACATATAAAGAACACTGCACAGGGGCGCCTGGGTGGCTTAGTCGGTTTGGCGTCCAACTTCGGCTCAGGTCATGATCTCACAGTCTGTGAGTTCAAGCCCCGCATCAGGCTCTGTGCTGAAAACAGGAATTTGTACCAAATAAAACAATAGGACAAGGTTATGACTGAAGATCTAAGTGAAACAGACATAAGTAATATATCTGATGGAAAATTTAAAGAAATGATTATAAGGATACTCACTTGACTTGAGAAAAGAGTGGAGAACATCATTAAGACCATTACCACAGAGATAGGGAATAACATAGCTAGCAGAGATAAATGGCTCAATAAATGAAGTGAGAAGCACACATGAACAGGAGGTTCAAAAAGCAGAGGAACAAAGTAATGGCCTAGAAGACAGAATAATGGAAAGTAATCAAGTTGAGCAAAAGACAGAAAAAAAAATTATGCAAAACAAGAATAGACTTAGTGACTCCTTCAAACATAATAATATTTGTATTATAGGAGACCCAGAAGAATAAGAGATGAAAGAGAACACAGAACTTATTTGAAGAAATAATAGCTGAAAGCTTCCCTAATGTGGGGAGGGAAACATATCCAGATCCAGGAGTCACAGGGCACCCCCAAACAAATCAACAAAAGCAGATCCATACTAAGAGAAACAAAAAATAAAAGAGTACGTGATGGCTAAACCAACCCTGCAAGAAATATTAGAGGGGACTCTTGGAGTGGAAAGGAGAGACCAAAAGTGACATTATGAATGTAGGTAACATAAAAGTAGTAAAAAAAAATATTTCTGTTAAAATCAGTCAATGAATTCACAAATGAAAGGATGTAAAATATGACAAAATTTACCTAGAACTTGGGTAGAGGAGGAGTAAGAATGGGTTCAAATTTAAAGGATCACCAACTTAATATAGAATGTTACATGCAGAAGAGATTATATACAAATTTAATGGTAACCATACATCAAAAAACACTAATAATATGAAAAGAGAAAGAGAAAGAAATTTAAGATACCACCAAAGAAAATCAGCAAAACACAAAAGAAAGAAAGATAAGGAAGGCACAGAGAAAATCTTCAGAAATAATGACAAAACAAGTAATAAAATGGCTATATATATATATATATATCAATAATTATTTGAATGTAAATGGATTAAATGGTCCAATAAAAAACATAGGGTGACAATTTGGAATAAAACGAGACCCATCTACATGCTGCTTAAACAGACACATTTTAGACCTAAAGACATCTATACACTGAAAATGATGGGAGGGGCACCTGGATGGCTTATTTGGTTGAGTGTCTGACTCTTGCTTTTGGTTCAGGTCATCATCTTATGGTTTCATGGTATCAAGCCCTGCATTAGGCTCTGAACTGACAGCACAGAGCCTGCTTGGGATTCTCTATCTCCCTCTCTCTCTGCCCCTCCCCACCCTTCTCTCTCTCTCTCTTTCTCTCTCTCTCTCTCTCTCTCTCTCTCTCTGTTTTTAAAAATAAATAAGTAAACATTTTTAAAAAATTTAAAGTGAGGGGAGGAACCAAGATGGCGGAACAGCATGGAAGCTTTTTGTGTGTCTCACGTCCATAAAATACAACCAGACCAACACTGAACCATCATACACACATAGAAACCGATCTGAGGATTAACACAACAATCTGCACAACCTGAACCACAGAATTCAGCAGGTACATGTGCAGTGCGGACAGCTGAACTTGGGGAACAAGAAGCCCCGAAAGGTAGGGAACTGCTTTTGTGGGTGGAGAAAGGGCGAAGACTGGGGAGGAGGGGAGAATACAGAAAAATCACCCCTCCCCAAGAGCAGCTGTAGAGAAAGTGGAAAATTGGAAACAGCCACAGGGACTAAACTAAAAACGGAGAAAGGAGAAAGGAGAGGGTTTAAATTCCATTAAGATTGTAAACAAGGGGAGTGCAAAGGTTGCAACTCTGCAGCTCGATACCTGGCGGTGCTCTGGTGGGAAAGGCAAATCCCCAGGAACAGAGTGGGGTCCGGGAGGTTCTTGGACCACACCGGGATAAGCGGTTCCACTGCTGGAAGGACATTTTGTAGAGACTGTTGATGCCACCTGGTCCCAGCAGACCCCAGAAGGTGGCCACATTCACTGGTGCTGGGGCAAGATCCTTAAGGGTGAATGAAGCCTGGTGTCAGATGTGTGTTGTGATTTTCCATAATCCCTGAGACACTACTGCTACACTGTCTTATGAACATTTTCTGGAATGGGCTGGCAGCTGGCCACAGTCTAGGGGCACTGACAACTACAGGGTCCAGTGGGCATACCTGGGTGCAGCCAATATTTGGCCATTGCTATTTCAGCCATTTCTCAGCGAGACCCTCCTGCAGAGGGGAGGAATGGGCCAAAGCCACAGTCCTTCAGAAGTAGGGAGCTGGGGAAAATAGCCACATCTGAGGCAAGACTTGGGAGAGGTGCTGCCTGGGGCCTAGTCACGGAGAGTGAAGAAGTGGGGAGTGGACAAGAGCTGAAGACAGAGGACAGGTGCGCGATTGCTGATCTGGGAGAACAGACTGGGTAGCTGGGTGGGGCCATTTTCACTGTTCCTATGCATGTGCATATGCACCTACGACCTGCAACAATCCACCCCAGTAGGCTAGGAGCGCCACCTAGTGGAGAGTGGAGCTGTTACCCTGAGACCCGCCCAACTGGGACAACTTCGCTCGTGAAGAAAACAAGTCTCAGCGCCAACTTAATTTATGGACTATAAAGAGCTACATAGACTGACTTCTAAAGCAATTTCAGTCCTACTTCAATCTGTTACCAGGTTCATCTATTCAATTTTCTTTTTTTTTCTTTTTCCTTTTTCTCTTTTACAATTCTTTTCTATTTCTTGAATAGAGAAAGAGAAAAAAATTCATTTTTATTTTCAATTTTTATTAAAAATATCTTTAATTTTTATTACTATACTTTTTACTTTTGTGTAAATTTTTTCAAATTCTACTTTACTTCCATCATTTTATTTTAATCTACTTCAGTGTACTCACCTTTTAAAATTCTCAATTTCCTTTTTTTTCTTTTTCTTTTTTCCTCTTCTTTATTTCTTTTCATTTTCTTGAATGCAGAAAGAGAAAACCTTCAACTTTATTTTCAATTTCTATTAAAAATATTTTATTTAATTTTTATTACTATATTTTTGCTGTTATGTAAGTTTTTTCAAATTCTATTTTACTTCCATCATTTTATTTTACTCTAATACAGTGTATTCACATTGTAAAATTTTCAAACGGTTATTTATCTCTTTTTCTCTTTTTCATTTCTTTTATTTTTTCTTAAATACAGAAAATGAAAAAAAAATTTATTTTTAATTTTTATTAAAAATATATATATTTTTAAATTTTTTCTACTACATTTTTAACTTTTGTGTATATTTTTTCTAATTCTACTTTACCCCTATCAACTCATTTTAGTCTACTTCAGTGTATTCATTTTTTCAAATTCTCAATTTCCTCCCCCCTTTTTTATTTTTCTCTAATCTGTCAAACCACTTTCAACACCCAGAACACCATACACCTAGGATATAACATCATCTATTCGATTTTTGTGTGTGTGTGTGTTTAATTTTTAATTTCAATATTTTTAATTTTAATTTTTTAATTTCAATTTTTCTACCTCTTTAATTCCTTTTCTCCCTTCAAAATGAAAACATGAAGAAATTCACCCCAAAAGAAAGAGCACGGAGAAACGACAGACAGGGATTTAACCAACACAGATACAAGCACGAAGTCTGAACCAAAATTTAGAATCATGATAATAAGAATAGTAGCTGGAGTTGAAAATAGATTAAAATCTCTTTCTTCAGAGAAAAAAGAAGTAAAAAATAGCCAGAATGAAATTGAAGATGGTATAACTGAGCTGCAAGCATGGATGGATGTAGCGGCGGCAAGGATGGACAAGGCAGAACAGAGAATCAGTAGAAGGGTTATGTGAGCAAATCATAGTGGAAAACTTTCCCAACGTGGGGAAAGACACAGACGTCAAAATCCAGGAAGCACAGAGGACTCCCATTAGATTCAACAAAAACCAACCATCAACAAGACATATCATAGTCAAATTCACAAAATACTCAGGCAAGGAGAGAATCATGAATGCAGCAAGGGAAAAAAAGTCCCTAACATACAAGGAAAGACAGACCAGGTTTGCAGCAGACTTATCCACAGAAATTTGGCAGGCCAGAAGGAAGTGGCAAGATATATTCAGTGTGCTGAAGTAGAAGAATATGCAGCCAAGAATTCTTTATCCAGCAAGGCTGTCAATCAAAATAGAAGGAGAGATAAAAAAAGTTTCCAAGACAAACAAAAATTAAAGGAATTTGTGACCACTAAACCAGCCCTGCAAGAAATTTTAAGGGGGACTTTCTGAGGGGAGAAAAGATAAATATATATGTATATATGTGTATATATATATATATATAATATATAATATATAATGTATAATATATATATTGTTGCTTTTGGTATACCAGAAGCAACAAAAGAGTAGAAAGGACCAGAGAACATCACCAGAAACTCAACTCTATAAGCATCATAATGGCAATAAATTCATGTCTTTCAGTACTCTAAATGTCAATGGACTCAATGCTCCAATCAAAAGGCATAGGGTAACAGAATGGATGAGAAACAACATCCATATATATGCTGTTTACAAGAGACCCACTTTAGACCTAAAGACACCTTCAGATTGAAAACAAGGGAATGTAGAACAATTTGTCATGGTAATGGTCAACAAAAGAAAGCCACAGTAGCCATACTGATATCAGACAATCTAGACTTTAAAATAAAGACTGCATCAAAGGATGCAGAAGGGCATTATATAATAATCAAGGGCTCTATAGACCAAGAAGACCTAACAATCATAAACACTTATGCGCCAAATATGGAAGCACCCAAATATATAAATCAATTAATCACAAACATAAAAAAATCATCAAAAGTAATACCATAATACTAGGAGATTCAACACTCCATTCAAAGCAATGGAGAGATCATTTAATCAAAAAATAAACACAGAATCAATGGCTTTGAATGACAAATTGGACCAGATGGACTTAACAGATATATTCAGAAGATTTCATCCTAAAGCAGCAGAATATACATTCTTTTCCAGTGTACATGGAACGTTATCCAGAATAGACCATATACTGAGACACAAATCAGCCCTAAGTAAGTACAAAATGATCGAGATCATACTATGCATATTTTCAGACCACACTATGAAACTCGAAATCAAACACAAGAAAAAATTTGGAAAAGTAACAAATATTTGGAGACTGAAGAACATCCTACTAAAGAATAAAAGGGCTAACCAAGCAGTTAAAGAGGAAATTAAAAATATATGGAAGTCAATGAAAATTAAAACACGACAAACCAAAACCTCTGGGACGCAGCAAAGGTGGTCATAAAAGGAAAGTATATAGCAATCCAGACCTTCCTAAAGAAGGAAGAAAGATCTCATATACACAACCTAACCTTCCGCCTTAAGCTGGAAAAAGAACAGCAAATAAAACCCAAAACAAGCAGAAGACAGGAAATAAAGATTAGAGCAGAAATTAATGCTATCAACACCAAAAAAACAAAAAACAAAAAACAGTAGAACAGATCAATGAAACCAGAAATTGGTTCTTTGAAAAAATTAACAAAATTGATAAACCACTAGCCAGTTTGATCAAGAAGAAAAAGGAAAGGACCCAAATAAATAAAATCAAGAAGGAAAGAGGAGAAATCACAACCAACACAACAGAAATAAAAACAATAATAAGGGAATATTATGCACAATTGTATGCCAACAGAATGGGCAATCTGGAAGAATTGCACAAATTCCTAGCAACATATACACTACCAAAACTGAAACAGGAAGAAATAGAAAATTTGAACACACCCAAAACCAGTAAGGAAATCAAATTAGTAATTACAAATCTGCCAAAAAACAAGAGTCCAGGGCCAGGTGGCTTTCCAGAGGAATTCTACCAAACATTTAAGGAAGAGTTAACACCTATTCTCTTGAAACTGTTCCAAAAAATAGAAATGGAAAGAAAACTTCCAAACTGTTTCTATGAAGTCAGCATTACCCTGATTCCAAAACCAGACTGAGACACCAATAAAAAGGAGAACTATAGACGAATTTCCCTGATGAACATGGATGCAAAAATCCTCAACAAGATATTAGCCAACCGGATCCAACAATTCATTAAAAAAATTATTCACCAGGACCAAGTGGGATTTATACCAGGGATGCAGGGCTGGTTCAATATCCACAAAACAATTAACATGATTCATCTCATCAATAAAAGAAAGGACAAGAACCATATGATCCTCTGAATAGATTCAGAGAAAACATTTGACAAAATAAAACATCCTTTTTTTGATAAAAACCCTCAAGAAAGTAGGGAGAGAAGGATCATAACTTGAGATCATAAAAGGCATATATGAACGACCCAATGGTAATATCATCCTCATTTGGGAAAAACTGACAGCTTTCCCACTAAGGTCAGGGACAAGAGATGGATGTCCACTCTTGCCACTGTTCTTCAACATAGTAGTGGAAGACTTAGCCTCTGCAATAAGACAAGAAATAAAAGGTATCCAAATTGGCCAGAAGGAGGTCAGACTTTCACTCTTTGCAGATGACATGACACTCTATATGGAAAACCCAAAGTATTCCACCAAAAAACTGCTAGACTGATTCATGAATTCGGCAAAATGTCAGGGTATAAAAATTAATGCACAGAAATCTGTTGAATTCCTATATATCAACAATGAAGTGACAGAAAGAGAAATCAAGGAATCAATCCCATTTACAGGTGCACAAAAAACCATAAAATAAAAACCATACACTGAAAATTATAGAAAGCTTATGAAAGAAATTGAAGAAGACACACAAAAAAAGGAAAAAAAATATTCCATGCTCCTGGATTGGAGGAACAGATATTGTTAAAATGTCGATACTACCCAAAGCAATCTACATATTCAATGCAATCCTTATCAAAGTAACACCAGCACTCTTTACAGAGCTAGAACAAACAATCCTAAAGTTTGTATGCAACCAGAAAAGACCCCAAATAGCCAAAGCAATCTTGAAAAAGAAAACCAAAGCAGGAGGCATCACAATCCCAGACTTCAAGCTATACTACAAAGCTGGTATCATCAAGACAGTATGGTACTGGCACAAGAACAGACACTCAGATCAATGGAACAGAATAGGGAACCCAGAAATGGATGCACCAGCGTATGGCCAACTGATCTTTGACAAAGCAGGAAAGAATATCCAATGGAATAAAGACAGTCTCTTCAGCAAGTGGTGCTGGGAAAACGGGACAGCGACATGCAGAAGAATGAACCTGGACTGCTTTCTTACACCATACACAAAAATAAACTCAAACTGGATGAAAGACCTCAATGTAACACAGGAAGCCATCAAAATCCTTGAGGAGAAAGCAGGAAACAACCTCTTTGATCTTGGCCGCAGCAACTTCTTACTGATCATGTCTCTGGAGGCAAGGGAACAAAAGCAAAAATGACCTACTGGGACCTCATCAAAATAAGAAGCTTCTGCACAGCAAAGGAAACAATCAGCAAAACTAAAAGGCAACTGACAGAATGCGAGAAGATATTTGCAAACAACATATCAGATAAAGACACAGACAACAAAATCTACAAAGAACTTCTCAAACTCAACACCCAAAAAACAAAGAATCCAGTGAAGAAATGGGCAAAAGACATGAATAGACACTCCTCCAAGGAAGACATCCACGTGGCCAACCGACACATGAATAAATGCTCAACATCATTCATCATAGGGAATCACGAATCAAAACCACCATGAGATACCACCTCACACCTGTCAGAATGGCTAACATTAACAACTCAGGCAACAACAGATGTTGGCGAGGATGTGGAGAAAGAGGATCTCCTTTGCATTGTTGGTAACAATGCAAGCTGTTGCAGCCACTCTGGAAAACAGTATGGAGGTTTCTCTAAAAACTAAAAATAGAACTACCCTACGACCCAGCAATTGCAGTTCTAGGCATTTATCCACGTGATACAGGCGTGCTGTTTCAGAGGGACACATGCACCCTCATTTTTATAGCTTCAGTATCAACAATAGCCAAATAATAGAAAGAGCCCAAATGTCCATTGATGGATGAATGGGTAAAGAAAATGTATATATATACAATGGAGTATTACTCAGCAATCAGAAAGAATGAAATCTTGCCATTTGCAAATAGGTGGATGGAACTGGATGGTATTATGCTAAGTGAAAGTAGTCAGAGAAAGACAAATATCATATGACTTCACTCATATGAGGACTTTAAGAGACAAAACAGATGAACTTAAGGGAAGGGAAACAAAAATAATATAAAAACAGGGAGGGGACAAAACAAAGGGACTCATAAATATGGAGAACAAACTTAGGGTTGCTGGAGGGGTTGTTGGAGGGGGGATGGGCTAAATGCGTAAGGGGCATTAAGGAATCTATCCTGAAATCATTGTTTCACTATATGCTAACTAATTTGGATGTAAATTTTAACAAAATAAAAAATAAAATTAAGTGAGGTAATAGAGAAATATTTATTGTGCAAATGGAAGCCAAACGAAAGTCAGGAAAGCAATACTGACAACAGAAAAAAATAGACTTTAAAACAAAAACTGAAAAGAGACAAAGAAAGAAACTACATAATATAAAAGGGGACAATCCATCAAGAAGATGCAACAAAATGTAAATATTTATGCATCCAACAAAGGAGCACCCAAATAAATAAAACTGTTAATAATAACCATTAAGGAACTAATGAATACATTAAAACTAGGGGACTTTAACATGCCACTATTATCAATTGACAGAACTTCTGAACAGAAACTCAACAAGATAAAATGACTTTGAATGAAAAATTGCAGGTGTATTTAACAGATATATTCAAAACATGCCGTCCTACAGGAAACCATCAAAACCTTAGAGGAGAAAGCAGGAAAAGACCTCTCTGACCTCAGCCGTAGCAATCTCTTACTCGACACATCCCCAAAGGCAAGGGAATTAAAAGCAAAAGTGAATTACTGGGACCTTATGAAGATCAAAAGCTTCTGCACAGCAAAGGAAACAACCAACAAAACTAAAAGGCAACCAACGGAATGGGAAAAGATATTCGCAAATGACATATCGGACAAAGGGCTAGTATCCAAAATCTATAAAGAACTCACCAAACTCCACACCCGAAAAACAAATAACCCAGTGAAGAAATGGGCAGAAAACATGAATAGACGCTTCTCTAAAGAAGACATCCGGATGGCCAACAGGCACATGAAAAGATGTTCAGCGTCGCTCCTTATCAGGGAAATACAAATCAAAACCACACTCAGGTATCACCTCACGCCAGTCAGAGTGGCCAAAATGAATAAATCAGGAGACTATAGATGCTGGAGAGGATGTGGAGAAACGGGATCCCTCTTGCACTGTTGGTGGGAATGCAAATTGGTGCAGCCGCTCTGGAAAGCAGTGTGGAGGTTCCTCAAAAAATTAAAAATAGACCTACCCTATGACCCAGCAATAGCACTGCTAGGAATTTATCCAAGGGATACAGGAGTACTGATGCATAGGGCCACTTGTACCCCAATGTTCATAGCAGCACTCTCAACAATAGCCAAATTATGGAAAGAGCCTAAATGTCCATCAACTGATGAATGGATAAAGAAATTGTGGTTTATATACACAATGGAATATTACGTGGCAATGAGAAAAAATGAAATATGGCCTTTTGTAGCAACGTGGATGGAACTGGAGAGTGTGATGCTAAGTGAAATAAGCCATACAGAGAAAGACAGATACCATATGGTTTCACTCTTATGTGGATCCTGAGAAACTGAACAGGAACCCATGGGGGAGGGGAAGGAAAAAAAAAAAAGAGGTTAGAATGGGAGAGAGCCAAAGCATAAGAGACTGTTAAAAACTGAGAACAAACTGAGGGTTGATGGGGGGTGGGAGGGAGGAGAGGGTGGGTGATGGGTATTGAGGAGGACACCTTTTGGGATGAGCACTGGGTGTTGTATGGAAACCAATTTGTCAATAAATTTCATAAAAAAAAAACAAAAAAAAAACAAAAAAAACATGCCGTCCTAAAACAGCATATTCTTTTTTAAAAATTACACATTGTTTTCAGATGCATGTGGAACATTATCCCGAATACATCATATATTAGTTCACTAAACAAGCCTCAACAAATTAAAAAAATATATCAATATTCTATGCATCTTTTCTGACCAAGATTCTATGGAAGTAGAAGTCAACCACAAGAAAAAAAAATCAAGAAACACCACAAATATTTGGAGGTTAAATTACATGTTACAAAAGAATGAATGGATCAATGAAGAAAAAGAAGAAGAAGAAATAAAAAAAAGGACGTGGAAACAAATGAAAATGAAACCACAACAGTCCACAGTTTCTGGGATGTAGCAAAAACAATTCTAAGAGGGAAGTTTATTACAATACAGGTCTTCCTCAAGAAGCAAAACAAACAAACAAACAAACAAAAACAAAAACAAAAAACAAAAAAAAAATCAATCAGCCTAATCTTACACCTAAAGGAGCTAGAAAAAGAATAACAAACAGAACCCCAAATCATCAGCAAGGAAATAATAAAGAATAGAGCAGTCATTAAGTATATAAAAAGTGAAAATACAATACAACAGATCAATGAAACCAGTAGCTAGTCTTTGAAAAAAATTTAAAAATTGATAAACTCCTATCAAGATTTATTAAGAAGAAAGAGAAAGGACCCAAATAACTAAAATCACAAATAAGAGAGATTAAAGAGCAATATCAAAGAAATACAATTATGAGACGGTTATTGCAAACCATATGCCAATAAATTGGAAAACCTAGAAGAAATGGATAAATTTCTAGAAATATATAACCTACCAAAACTGAAACAGAAAAAAAAAACCAGAAAATTGAAATAGTCAAATATACCATAAATAAATGAATTAAGGGTGCCTGGGAGGCTCAGTCAGTCGAACGTCTGACTCTTGATTTCAGCCTGCATCATCGTCTCACAGTTCATGTGATTGAGCCCTGCCTTAGGCTCTATGCTGATGGTGCAGAGCCTGCTTGGGATTTTCTCTCTCCCTCTCTATATGTCCCTTACCCATCCTCAAAAATAAATAATAAGCTTTAAGAAATTTATTAAGCTGGGACTCCTGGTGGCTCAGTCGGTTGTATGTCTAAATTTGACTCAGGTCATAATCTCACAGCTCGTGTGTTTGAGCCCCATATCAGGCTGTATGTATGCTGACAGCTCAGAGCCTGGAGCCTTCTTAGGATTCTGTGTCTCCCTCTCTCTCTCTGATCCTCCCCTGCTCACACTCTGTGTCTCTCTCTATATATCTCAAAAATAAATAAATATTTAACAATTTTAAATAAAAATTAAGTAATCAAAAAATTCCAAAAAATAGAGGTCCAATACTAGGTGGTCTCGTACGCATATTCCACCAAACATTTCAAGAACTCACACTTATTCTCAAACAATTCCAAAAAATAGAAGAGGAAGAAAAACTTCAAAATTCATTCTCTGAGGCCACAATTATCCTGATACCAAAACCAGGTAAGCACACCACAAAGCGAACTATAGGCCAATAACTCTGATGAACATACACACAAAAATCTTCAACAAAATACTATCAAACCTAATCCAACAATACATTTAAAGAATTATTCACCTGGGTTGCAAATGTGGTTCAGTATTTGCAAATTAGTCAACGTGATACACCACACCAATAAAAGAAAGGATAAGATCCATATGATGGTTTCAATAGATGCAGAAAAAGCATTTGACAAACTACAACATCCAATCATGATAAAAACCCTCAACAAAGTAGGTTCAGAGTGAACAAACATCAACATAATAAAGGCCATGTATGATAAACCCACAGCTAACATCATCTTCAATGGGAAGAAACTGAGAGTCTTTTTCCTACAGTCAGGAAAAAGACAAGGATGTCCATTCTCACCACTATTATTCAACATAGTACTGGAATTCTTAGCTACAGCAATCACACAACAAAAAGAAATAAATGGAATATGAATTGGAAAGGAAGAAGTAAAACTTTCACTCTGCAGACGACATGATACTCTCTATAAAAAAACCAAAACACCAACAAAAGTCTACTAGAACTGATAACAAATTCAATAAACCGACAGGATAAAAAAATCAATGTACAGGAATCTATTGAATTTCTATACGCAAAAAAATGAAGCTGCATAAAAATAACTTAAGAAAACAATCTCATTTACAATTGCACCCAAAATAAGAAGACACAGAGGAATAAACCTAACAAAAGAGGTGAAAGATCTGTTCTCTGAAAATTATAAAACACTGATAGAAGGAATTGAAGAGAACACAAAGAAATGGAAAGACATTACATGCTCTTTGAGTGAAAGAAAAGGTATTATTAAAATGTCTACAAACCCAAAGTAATCTACACGTTTAATGCAATCCCTATCAAAATACAACCATAATTTTTCGCAGAGCTAGAAGAAATATCCAAAAATTTGTATGGAAGCACAAAATACTCCAAATAGTAAAAGCAATCTTGAAAAAACAAAGTTAAAGAAATCATAATTCCAGAGTTCAAGTTATATTACAAAGCTGTAGTGATCAATAGAGTATGGTACTTGCACAAAAATAGTCATGTAGATAAATAGAAAAGAATAGAAAATTTAGAAATAAAGACATAACTATAAGGTCAATTAATGTTCAACAAAGCAGGAAAGAATATCCAATGGAGAAAAGACCATCTATCCAACATGTGGTGTTGGGAAAAATGGACAGCAATACACAAAAGAATGAAACAAGATCACTTTTTTACACCATATACAAAAATAAATTCAAAGTGGCTTAAACACCTAAATGTGAGACCTGAATCCATAAAAATCCAAGTAAAGAGCACAGGTAGTAATTTCTTTGACATCAGCGTTAGCAACATTTTCCTAGATAGGTTCCCTGAGGCAAGGGAAAAAATAGCAAACATAAAATATTGGGACAATAT
The DNA here is from genome assembly GCF_022837055.1 of Prionailurus viverrinus. Lineage (NCBI taxonomy): Eukaryota > Metazoa > Chordata > Mammalia > Carnivora > Felidae > Prionailurus > Prionailurus viverrinus. Next base: position 48,292,435 of record NC_062579.1, on the reverse strand, counting down.
AAAAATAAAAACTTCTGTAGAAGTGAAGAAAATAATCAAAAAACTAAAAAGCATCTTTATGAAATGGGAGAAGATATTTGCAAATGACACATCTGATAAAGGGTTAGTATCCAAAATCTATAAAGAACTTACAAAACTCAACACCCCCCCCCCAACAATCCAATTAAACCTGGGAAAAATGCATGAGTAGACATTTCTCCAATGAGGACATACTGATGGCCAACAAAGCATGGAAAGATGCTTATCATCACTTATCATTAGGAAATACAAATCAAAAGTAAAATGAGATATCACTTCACACTTGTCAGAATAACTAAAATCAAAAACACAAGAAACACAGTTTTTGGCAATGTTATATAGAAATAGGAACCCTCATGCACTGTTCCAGGAAATGCAAACTGATACAGCCACTCTGGAAAACTGTATGGATATTCCCTAAAAAAATAAAAATAAAAATAACTACCATATGATCCAGTAATCATACTACTGGGTATTTACCCAAAGAATATGAAAAACTAATTCAAAAGGTTATATGAACCCTTATGATTAATTGAGAATTATTTACAATATCCAAGTCATAGAAGAAGCCCAAGTGTAGGTTCTCTTACTATGCCACCATCTTAGCCCCCCCTGAGGCAACACCCTCCTTGATATCAACTCTGCTCTGTATTTTATGTATAAGTAAACACTGATTGACTCTTTACCACTTGATTTACACAATCGACTTGGTCTGTTACTACTGCATACCTCCAATTTGAACACAGATGGATTAAAAGTAACTTAGAAAAAATACATTAAACATGTCATGGCTCTAAAAATGCTGGAACTGCAAAAATTTACCAGCCAAAAGAGGAAGTGAGGAGGTAGGGAGATGTTTGTGTGTGACTTTTAACAAAGTTTATCATCAATACCTGCCCCATCCTGAAGAGTTTGAGGGTGTGTCTAATCTGCCTTGGGACAGCCCATTCCCTTCCTTTTTATTCAGAAGTTCTTTTTTTAATTTTTTTTTTATTTTTTTTTAATATATGAAATTTATTGACAAATTGGTTTCCATACAACACCCAGTGCTCATCCCAAAAGGTGCCCTCCTCAATACCCATCACCCACCCTCTCCTCCCTCCCACCCCCCATCAACCCTCAGTTTGTTCTCAGTTTTTAACAGTCTCTTATGCTTTGGCTCTCTCCCACTCTAACCTCTTGTTTTTTTTTTCCTTCCCCTCCCCCATGGGTTCCTGTTAAGTTTCTCAGGATCCACATAAGAGTGAAACCATATGGTATCTGTCTTTCTCTGTATGGCTTATTTCACTTAGCATCACACTCTCCAGTTCCATCCACGTTGCTACAAAAGGCCATATTTCATTTTTTCTCATTGCCACGTAGTATTCCATTGTGTATATAAACCACATTTTCTTTATCCATTCATCAGTTGATGGAAATTTAGGCTCTTTCCATAATTTGGCTATTGTTGAGAGTGCTGCTATGAACATTGGGGTACAAGTGGCCCTATGCATCAGTACTCCTGTATCCCTTGGATAAATTCCTAGCAGTGCTATTGCTGGGTCATAGGGTAGGTCTATTTTTAATTTTTTGAGGAACCTCCACACTGCTTTCCAGAGCGGCTGCACCAATTTGCATTCCCACCAACAGTGCAAGAGGGTTCCCGTTTCTCCACATCCTCTCCAGCATCTATAGTGTCCTGATTTGTTCATTTTGGCCACTCTGACTGGCGTGAGGTGATACCTGAGTGTGGTTTTGATTTGTATTTCCCTGAACAGCGTCCTTAGCGACGCTGAACATCTTTTCATGTGCCTGTTGGCCATCCGGATGTCTTCTTTAGAGAAGCGTCTATTCATGTTTTCTGCCCATTTCTTCACTGGGTTATTTGTTTTTCGGGTGTGGAGTTTGGTGAGCTCTTTATAGACTTTGGATACTAGCCCTTTGTCCGATATGTCATTTGCGAATATCTTTTCCCATTCCGTTGGTTGCCTTTTAGTTTTGTTGGTTGTTTCCTTTGCTGTGCAGAAGCTTTTGATCTTCATAAGGTCCCAGTAATTCACTTTTGCTTTTAATTCCCTTGCCTTTGGGGATGTGTCGAGTAAGAGATTGCTACGGCTGAGGTCAGAGAGGTCTTTTCCTGCTTTCTCCTCTAAGGTTTTGATGGTTTCCTGTCTCACATTCAGGTCCTTTATCCATTTTGAGTTTATTTTTGTGAATGGTGTGAGAAAGTGGTCTAGTTTCAACCTTCTGCATGTTGCTGTCCAGTTCTCCCAGCACCATTTGTTAAAGAGGCTGTCTTTTTTCCATTGGATGTTCTTTCCTGCTTTGTCAAAGATGAGTTGGCCATACGTTTGTGGCTCTAGTTCTGGGGTTTCTATTCTATTCCATTGGTCTATGTGTCTGTTTTTGTGCCAATCCCATGCTGTCTTGATGATGACAGCTTTGTAGTAGAGGCTAAAGTCTGGGATTGTGATGCCTCCTGCTTTGGTCTTCTTCTTCAAAATTCCTTTGGCTATTCGGGGCCTTTTGTGGTTCCATATGAATTTTAGGATTGCTTGTTCTAGTTTCGAGAAGAATGTTGGTGCAATTTTGATTGGGATTGCATTGAATGTGTAGATAGCTTTGGGTAGTATTGACATTTTGACAATATTTATTTTTCCAATCCATGAGCAGGGAATGTCTTTCCATTTCTTTCTATCTTCTTCAATTTCCTTCATAAGCTTTCTATAGTTTTCAGCATACAGATCCTTTACATCTTTGGTTAGATTTATTCCTAGGTATTTCATGCTTCTTGGAGCAATTGTGAATGGGATCAGTTTCTTTATTTGTCTTTCTGTTGCTTCATTGTTAATGTATAATAATGCAACTGATTTCTGTACATTGATTTTGTATCCTGCAACTTTGCTGAATTCCTGTATCAGTTCTAGCAGACTTTTGGTGGAGTCTATCGGATTTTCCATGTATAATATCATGTCATCTGCAAAAAGCGAAAGCTTGACTTCATCTTTGCCAATTTTGATGCCTTTGATTTCCTTTTGTTGTCTGATTGCTGATGCTAGAACTTCCAGCACTATGTTAAACAACAGCGGTGAGAGTGGGCATCCTTGTCGTGTTCCTGATCTCAGGGAAAAAGCTCTCAGTTTTTCCCCGTTGAGGATGATGTTAGCTGTGGGCTTTTCATAAATGGCTTTTATGATCTTTAAGTATGTTCTTTCTATCCCGACTTTCTCAAGGGTTTTTATTAAGAAAGGGTGCTGGATTTTGTCGAAGGCCTTTTCTGCATCGATTGACAGGATCATATGGTTCTTCTCTTTTTTTTGTTAATGTGATGTATCACGTTGATTGCTTTGCAAATGTTGAACCAGCCCTGCATCCCAGGAATGAATCCCACTTGATCATGGTGAATAATTCTTTTTATATGCCGTTGAATTCGATTGGCTAGTATCTTATTGAGAATATTTGCATCCATATTCATCAGGGATATTGGCCTGTAGTTCTCTTTTTTTACTGGGTCTCTCTCTGCTTTAGGAATCAAAGTAATACTGGCTTCCTAGAATGAGTCTGGAAGTTTTCCTGCCCTTTCTGTTTCTTGGAATAGCTTGAGAAGGATAGGTATTATCTCTGCTTTAAATGTCTGGTAGAACTCCGCTTGGAAGCCATCTGGTCCTGGACTCTTATTTGTTGGGAGATTTTTGATAACCGATTCAATTTCTTCACTGGTTATGGGTCTGTTCAAGCTTTCTATTTCCTCCTGATTGAGTTTTGGAAGAGTGTGGGTGTTCAGGAATTTGTCCATTTCTTCCAGGTTGTCCAATTTGTTGGCATATAATTTTTCATAGTATTCCCTGATAATTGTTTGTATCTCTGAGGGATTGGTTTTAATAATTCCATTTTCATTCATGATTTTATCTATTTGGGTCATCTCTCTTTTCTTTTTGAGAAGCCTGGCTAGAGGTTTGTCAATTTTGTTTATTTTTTTCAAAAAACCAACTCTTGGTTTCGTTGATCTGCTCTACAGTTTTTTTAGACTCTATAGTGTTTATTTCTGCTCTGATCTTTATTATTTCTCTTCTTCTGCTGGGTTTAGGCTGCCTTTGCTGTTCTGCTTCTAGTTCCTTTAGGTGTGCTGTTAGATTTTGTATTTGGGATTTTTCTTGTTTCTTGAGGTAAGCCTGGATTGCAATGTATTTTCCTCTCAGGACTGCCTTCGCTGCATCCCAAAGCATCTGGATTGTTGTATTTTCATTTTCGTTTGTTTCCATATATTTTTTAATTTCTTCTCTAATTGCCTGGTTGACCCACTCATTCGTTAGTAGGGTGTTCTTTAACCTCCATGCTTTTGGAGGTTTTCCAGACTTTTTTCTGTGGTTGATTTCAAGCTTCATAGCATTGTGGTCTGAAAGTATGCATGGTATAATTTCAATTCTTGTGAACTTATGAAGGGCTGTTTTGTGACCCAGTATATGATCTATCTTGGAGAATGTTCCATGTGCACTCGAGAAGAAAGTATATTCTGTTGCTTTGGGATGTAGAGTTCTAAATATATCTGTCAAGTCCATCTGATCCTATGTCTCATTCAGGGTCCTTGTTTCTTTATTGACCGTGTGTCTAGATGATCTATCCATTTCTGTAAGTGGGGTGTTAAAGTCCCCTGCAATTACCACATTCTTATCGATAAGGTTGCTTATGTTTATGAGTAATTGTTTTATATATTTGGGGGCTCCGGTATTCGGTGCATAGACATTTATAATTGTTAGCTCTTCCTGATGGATAGACCCTGTAACTATTATATAATGTCCTTCTTCATCTCTTGTTACAGCCTTTAATTTAAAGTCTAGTTTGTCTGATATAAGTATGGCTACTCCAGCTTTCTTTTGGCTTCCAGTCGCATGATAAATAGTTCTCCATCCCCTCACTCTCAATCTAAAGGTGTCCTCAGGTCTAAAATGAGTCTCTTGTAGACAGCAAATAGATGGGTCTTGTTTTTTTATCCATTCTGATACCCTATGTCTTTTGGTTGGCGCATTTAATCCATTTACATTCAGTGTTATTATAGAAAGATACGGGTTTAGAGTCATTGTGATGTCTGTATGTTTTATGCTTGTAGTGATGTCTCTGGGACTTTGTCTCACAGCGTCCCCCTTAGGATCTCTTGTAGGGCTGGTTTAGTGGTGACAAATTCCTTCAGTTTTTGTTTGTTTGGGAAGACCTTTATCTCTCCTTTTATTCTAAATGACAGACTTGCTGGATAGAGGATTCTTGGCTGCATATTTTTTCTGTCTAGCACCCTGAAAATCTCGTGCCAATTCTTTCTGGCCTGCCAAGTTTCAAAAGAGAGATCAGTCACGAGTCTTATAGGTCTCCCTTTATATGTGAGGGCACGTTTACCCCTTGCTGCTTTCTTGTGAATTTTCTCTTTATCCTTGTATTTTGCCAGTTTCACTATGATATGTCGTGCAGAAGATCGATTCAAGTTACGTCTGAAGGGAGTTCTCTGTGTCTCTTGGATTTCAATGCCTTTTTCCTTCCCCAGTTCAGGGAAGTTCTCAGCTATTATTTCTTCAAGTACCCCTTCAGCACCTTTCCCTTTCTCTTCCTCCTCTGGGATACCAATTATGCATATATTATTTCTTTTTAGTGTATCACTTAATTCTCTAATTTTCCCCTCATACTCCTGGATTTTTTTTATCTCTCTTTTTCTCAGCTTCCTCTTTTTCCATAACTTTATCTTCTAGTTCACCTATTCTCTCCTCTGCCTCTTCAAGCCGAGCTGTGGTGGTTTCCATTTTGTTATGCATTTCGTTTAAAGCGTTTTTCAGCTCCTCGTGACTGTTCCTTAGTCCCTTGATCTCTGTAGAAAGAGATTCTCTTCTGTCCTCTATACTGTTTTCAAGCCCAGCGATTAATTTTATGACTATTATTCTAAATTCACTTTCTGTTATATTATTTAAATCCTTTTTGATCAGCTCATTAGCTGTTGTTATTTCCTGGAGATTCTTCTGAGGGGAATTCTTCCTCTTGGTCATTTTGGATAGTCCCTGGCGTGGTGAGTACCTGCAAGGCACTTCCCCTGTGCTGTGGTGTATAACTGGAATTGGTGGGCGGGGCCACGGTCAGACCTGATGTCTGCACCCAGCCCACCACTGGGGCCATAGTCAGACTGGTGTGTGCCTTCTCTTCCCCTCTCCTAGGGGCGGGATTCACTGTGGGGTGGCGTGGCCCGTCTGGGCTACTTGCACACTGCCAGGCTTGTGATGCTGGGGATCTGGTGTATTAGCTGGGGTGGGTAGGCAAGGTGCACAGGGGCAGGAGGGGCAGGCTTAGATCGCTTCTCCTTAGGTGATCCACTTCAGGAGGGGCCCTGTGGCAGCGGGAGGGAGTCAGATCCGCTGTCAGAGGTTTGTCTCTGCAGAAGCACAGAGTTGGGTGTTTGCAGGGAGCGAGTAAGTTCCCTGGCAGGAACTGGTTCTCTTTGGGATTTTGGCTGGGAGATGGCGCTGGCGAGCGCCTTTGTTCCCCACCAAACTGAGCTCTGTCATCAGGGGGCTCAGCAGCTCTCCCTCCCTTTGTCCTCCAGCCTTCCCGCTTCCCGAGCAGAGCTGTTAACCTATGACCTCCCAGACGCTAAGTCGCGCTTGTTGTGGGAACACAGTCCGTCAGGCCCCTCTGCTTTTGCCAGCCAGACTCGGGGGCTCTGCTTGGCCCGCAATCTGCCCCTCCGCCCCGGCTCCCTCCCGCCAGTCCGTGGAGCGTGCACCGCCTCGCAGTCCTTCCTACCCTCTTCCGTGGGCCTCTCGTCTGCGTTTGGCTCTGGCGACTCCGTTCTGCTAATCCTATGGCGGTTTTCTGGGTTATTTAGGCAGGTGTAGGTGGAATCTAAGTGATCAGCAGTACGTGCGGTGAGCCCAGCGTCCTCCTAAGCCGCCATCTTGCCCTAAACCTATTCAGAAGTTCTTTACCTGGTGTCAGTCCATGGTGACTGTTATCAACATTAGTATACTGAGCAAATTGGTTGACATGATACATGATAGTTCCAAATATCCCCTATCTATCTACTCATGAATAAGACCTGGGGAGGGAAGCAAAAGGGAGATTGGTTCATTACTCAAATAATCCCCTCAGGCCTTGCAGAGAAGGCAAGTTCAAGAATAGGTCCTTAAAATGGGTTTATGTCTCTTTTCCCCTTTGTTCTGTGACCCACCCGTGGACTGGAGTAGCATTTGTTCTGTGTGCTGGGGCACACCAGGGCAAGTGGAATGTGGAGTTGAATTATCAAAATGTCTTATATTTCCAGATTGAAGGCAAGAAGGCATGCTGATTTGTTGATTTCCTTGTGCTTGATAAAATCTTGGCACATGAGTGAATTGCTGAAGAGGAATATTATATCCTAAAGAGGGACTGCATATGCCAAAGACAACAATGTTTTCTCTATGATGTGAGGTTTGCTACCCAGCCATTGCCTGGTTGTTCCTGTTGGTCCTTCCCATTCTAGGGGTTGTCTCTCCAGTGCTGAGCAAAGCAGCAGATTGCTTCAGCCAAGGTGGCTTGCTCACTCGGGCCAGGCAGTGCTCCTTGGCTGAGCTTTGCAAAAGACTTTGACTTCAGCCTCTAGGAAGAGTTGTGAGGATGTTGTGGGGGCAGGGAATTGTTTCTGCAACTCAGAGGGAAAGCACAGGTGACTCACACAGGTTGAAGGGCAAGCCTATTTTCCAAATGCCACTAGGTCTCTGCACCTATCAAAGGTGCAGGCATTTTGGGAGCCAGAACAGATGGAACATTTGAATGGGGGGAGTGTTTGTGGCCAGCAGAGCAGAATTCATCATATTTTAACTTCTGATGTAAATGTGCGAGATTCAGTTTAACAACCAGCAGGCAATAAATATATCCTGTGGCTCCCTTTATTTCATCCTCATCTCCTGTCTCCTCCTCTTTAAGGCCCCTCTGCTTCCAGATTAGTTTTTCTCACACTAGCAGCTTTTCTAGGCCTGCTAGCACTGTGGAGTCCTCTAGGTAGTAGAGTTTGGGATGCAGAGATTTGAAAAGGAGGGGGAAATAGACAGTTTGGGAAAAGGGGCTCTTTGAAAATTTGTATATAAGTATATATTTAGTGATGAAAACAGCATATATGGAAGCATAAGAATATGTGTGGACTTTTGCAAAACTGTGTGGTCAATACTTACCATGATTTCTATTTTCTCCTGAAAAAGGAAAGCAGAGGGAGAGGGGGGAAATGAGGAAGAAGGAAAAGAGGAAATTAAAAAGCCAAAAATAGGGGCTCCTGGGTGGCTCAGTCGGTTAAGCATCCAACTTCAGCCAGGTCACGATCTCGCGGTCCGTGAGTTCGAGCCCCGCATCAGGCTCTGGGCTGATGGCTCGGAGCCTGGAGCCTGTTTCCAATTCTGTGTCTCCCTCTCTCTCTGCCCCTCCCCCGTTCATGCTCTGTCTCTCTCTGTCCCAAAAATAAATTAAAAAAAATAAATAAAATAAAAATAAAAAGCCAAAAATACAGGTGATCCCCTACTTTAAAGTGTACAGCAAAGAGTCTTATTTCTTGAAACTCCTAACGTTTGGCTCTCCTTCCTTCCTTCCTTCCTTCCTTCCCTCCTTCCTTCCTTCCTTCCTTCCTACCTTCCTTCCTTCCCTCCTTCCTTCCTTCCTTCCTTCCTTCCTTCCTTCATCCTTCCTTCCATGCCTGTGTGTGTGTGTGTGTGTGTGTGTGTGTGTGCATGCGCGTGCATCCTTTTGATGCAGGTATGATAGGTTAAAGGACCCAGAGGGGCTCCTGCAGGACCAGCCAAGAAAGTTCTTGGCTTTATACAGGATAGAAGTCAAACACGAGTCAGAACAAAGTGAGAGCAGAGTTTACTTGAAGATAAACAGAGAGTACAGAAACAGACCCAGAGTCTGGGAGAAAGGAAAGGAAAAAGAAAGACTTGTCTTTGCTTGGGGTCTGGAGTTTTTATTGAGGCCTTTTGTATGTGCCCTCTCAGGCATCCAGGAATCAGTTAGAACAGGACAAAGGTCCAGGTGTCCTCCATGAGTCACTTATTCTTTGGGGCCAGGGGTTCTTGGCATCAAGATATCTAGCAATGATGGTTTGGAATGCACACATGATGGCTTCATCTTAGATGTTGCCATCTAAGGCAAGGATGTCCTTACTTAGATGTTATCTATTGTGCTTGAAGACATTAAATAAATCATTAACTCATTGCCCCTTACAAGGAAGTCATACATTATTTGTGCTATCAGGCACGTGTAAAGCGGGTGTACAAGTCCTAGCAAGAATAGAAATAGGGGGAAAAAAACCAAAATGCAGATTTTTATGGAGCCTTCAGTTTGCCTATCTCACTTCTGGATAAAATAATCTCCTAGTATGTCTTTTATTTTTTCAAATGTATTCCTTATTCCCCCCACATCCTGAATCTTCTCAAAGGAATGTGTAAACACTCTAAACCATTCTTATGCACACCGATGCAGTAAATTCCTCCTGGGTAGAGTGGGTAATCTATGTTGGCACATCTAATTTCCCCCAATAGTATGGGAACACCATGGACTTCTTCCATAAAAGCTTGATTCCCGCCCCCTCCTCCCGCCGGACAGACCAAGAACCTGGTTTTCTACTTGTGCACTGTATTACTCCCTGAAGAGTATGGGAACATCTCACATCTGCCATATTCACCAATTTCCCCCAGTGATGAGGAACACTAGGAATTTTTCCCATACATCCTTAATTTCCTTTGGAGAGTATGGAAGGACCCTGCACCTCAGATTTCTGAGTTTGTGTCCTCATATTATCTCTTGTGTTCCTCAAAATTGTCTTTATGTGGAGTGGGGAGATCATAACTTTACCTTACTCTAACTTTCACCTGGACAGTTTGAAAACATTTTAAAAGCTCCATTGAATATAACACTGTGCAGTATGACTTTGTATTTACCCCAATCAGAATTAGAGTATGAGTATCTTTCCAGCACCTAGTTTCCCCACTGGTCAGTGCAGCAACATTGTACTGTCTGCCATGTACATTAAGTTTACCACAGACAGATGTCGTATCTCCTAAAAACACCATAAAGTCTCTAGAGAGCCAGAAGACATCCCACATCTATCCTACAAGCCAAATTTTACCCACAGACAATGCTGGAATATCCTTTATTTTCCCCATGTTTCATAACCCCAAACCTTTTCTTTAAAATAGCCCAGATGGCCTGCTCCAGACCTAAAGGGTGGCCAAGAGCTCTGGAGACATTTATAATTATCTCTCCATTCTTCTGCATTTCAACATCACCTCAACTAAGCCCTGACAGCCACTAACAGATGCTCATGGGCACACAGCTCTTTCAACTGATGATGCAAGATCTTAACTCTGCCAATAGAAGCACATCAGCTGCCTCCCAGCAGCTGCACACATCTGCAGAATAAAATCAATTATTAGAAGTGTCTGGGGGCAAAAATACATCCCAATTTCATATCTGAGAATGGAGAGTTTAGATAAGCACAGCAAGCTCAACATCTTTATAGCACAACAGCCCTGAATCAAGCACCTTCATGTAGCCCTCCTAGAGCGACCTGAAGACAAGGATCCCTATCTAGTCAATGCACCTCCATTAATATCTTTCCCTCCAACCTCATTTTCTCAACTTTAAGGAGGTTTTCTGCACCATCACTAACATAGTAGAACACTAAGTCCTTGTCCAGCAGAGAGTAAGCACTTCAAGAACAGAGAATACCCCCCACCTCCTTAAGGGTTTGAAATTCTGCTCTGGATCCTCTGACTAATTCTGGGATTCAGCTTTTCATACCATTCAGAATTCTTCCAAAGTCACTTTTTCTTTCCAGAACGGTTTTCTTTCCATAACGGTTGCACATGGGGTTCCTGGAGAGGTAGCACAAGCCAACCAATCAGGGCCAGGGCTAGGGAGCAGCAGCTTTCTGGGTGGTCTGGTTTGGCCTGACAAATCAAAGCTTCTGGGTAATGAATTTATCAGATTCCACTGGGAGGGAGGGAGAGGGCTTTGCTGCAACAGATTGATGCAAAGAGATGGGAACAGTTCTGCTCTTTGAGCTCTAAGGGGACCCTTCTCCCTAGCCACTCACTTGGTGCCATTTGTAAAGACTTTGAGCTGTTGCTCAGTTTTTAAATCCATTCTTTTCCAGAGTTCAGTTTCTAAGGTCAAAATTTCTGTTTCCCTCCTCCCCTCCCCCCATCAGCTCTCTGAGGCACATACCCAGCCCACTAAAAGAGAGACATAAAATGGTTTTCTTGGTTGCTGGAAGGGAATTCCTAGTTCCTAATCTAATGTTGATTGGGCCTTAAGAAATTCAGCTAATGGTAAAAACAAAATAAAAAGGTAATGAGAAGGATGTGTATTTTACAGAATTGTTTTTTTTTTCATGGTGAAAGAAGTTCTTTTGTATACATTCACATACATTAGTGTCCTTCCTTTTTTCTTTCATCTTTGAGACATACAATACAAGATGATTTTTTTTCTTCTGATGGCCAGGTATTTTACTTCTCAGGAGGGAAACAGACAGGCAAGTAATTTGTTTGATATTGAAATATTAATGGCAGAGACAGGTCTTCACATCTTCCCTGTCATGTATTTCCATGATAACTTAACATGACTATGCCAACATGAGATCCTGGGTTTGAGTGTGCCATTTGTTTTTGTGCTGTTATTATGGTACCCATTCAGAATTATGCATTTGGGGTCTTGGATGCATTCTGTTCAAGACAATTTTGTAACTTGAGTTTTGGTCAAGTTAATATGTAGCTTGATAAAGAGATAGTATAGCAGATCAACATCTCTCATGATCTCTTTTTAGTTGTTGCTTAGTAGCTTGAGTCTTGTTGCCTCATTAGTCACCCAACCCTGCCTATTCTTCTACGAATGTATCTTCCTCTATATTTATACTAACCCTTTTTCAATCTTTTCAGACTATTATTTTAAGAGCTTACTAATTCATCTCCCTGTACCCCCAAACCCCATGTCCCCAGATGTCCATGACTCTGGCTCACCAAAAGGTGATTAATTTCAATGACAATTTTACCATGTGATGATCACTACTTAAGAAGGTAAAATGATTGCTTAGGCCAAAAACTCTTCTGTTTAAAAATACCCCTCTGAAATTTTCCCCCATATCTTCCCAGCCAGTTTCCTCATCCTCTCACTGAATCCAACCTATTTTCAGTTTCCAGCTCTAATTTCAATTCCTGTTTGAAAACCTTTTTAAAAACCATTTTGGACTATAATTAATACATTATACAGATTACATATTTAAACTATACAACTCAGTAGTTGTACATTATTCACAAAGTTGTGCAACTATCACTATAAACAATTTTAGAACATTTTTATCATCACAAAAATAAATTTTATATTCCAAACTTCCAGTGGTAAAAGAAGGAAGTTCTGAGGATCTAATGTACAGCACGGTGATTATAGTTAATAATACTGTATTATATATCTGAAGGTTGTGAAGAGAGTAGATCTTAAATGTTCTCATCACAAGGAAGAAATGGGATGGGTTAAATGGGTGATGAGTATTAAGGAGGGCACTGGTTGTGATGGGCACTGGGTGTTGTATGCAAGTGACGAATCACTAAATTCTACATCTGAAACTAATATTACACTGTACATTAACTAACTGGAGTTTAAATAAAAACTTGAAACAAAAAAAAACAGTAATTATGTGATGGAGGTATTAGCTAATGCTATGTTGGTAATCATTTTGCAATATGTAAATGTATGAGATCAGCATGTTTTACACTTTAAATTTACACAATGTCATATGCAATTATATCTCAATACAGATGCAAAAAAATAAACTGTACCTATTTGTAGTATCTCCCATTTCTTCTCAAGTACTCCACTCTCCCGCACTCCCCAACCTAGCTCTGAGAAGCCACTAATATACCTCTGTATCTATGGATTTATCTATACTGGTCATTTCGTATAAATGGAAACATGTACTATGTGATCTTTTGTGACTGGTTTCTTTCATGTAGTATAATGTTTTCAAAGTTGATCTATTGTGTACTGTGCATAAATTCTTCATTCCTTGTTATTGCCAAATAATCGTCCAGATATGGTATGATACAACACATTTTGTTTATCCATTCACCAGTTTATGGACATTTTTGGTTGTTTCTACCTTTTGTCTATCATTATTAATACTGCTATTAACATTCATATACAAATTTTTGTATAAATATATGTTTCAATTTATCTTAGGCATGTATTGAGAGTCGAATTACTGGGTCTAGTGATAACTCTATATCTAACCCTTTTTGAAGAACTGCAAAAGTATTTTCCAAAGTAGCTACAGCATTTTACAGTTTAAGTGATTTGACTTTTTATTGTTGAGTTGTTGTAAATATTCTTTATATATTCTGAGTACAAATTTCTTATTAAGTACATGATTCACAGATACTTTATCCCATTTTGTGGGATGACTTTAAACTTTCTCCATGATGTCCTTTGAAGCACAAATGTGTTCATTTTGATGATGTCCAACTTATCGATACTTATTTGTGGCTTCTGCTTTTGGTGTCATATCTAAGAAACCATTGCATAATTCAAGGTCATAACAATTTACTCCTATCTTTTTTGTATTAGAAATTTATAGTTTTCATTCTGACATTTAGCTCTTTTCTTCTTTTTGAGGCAATTTTGTATATATTGTGAGATAAGCCTCACAATTTAATATTTTGCATATGGATATCAAGTTGCCCCAAGATCATTTTTTTGACCTTGATAACAATTGTTTTTTAATTTGAGTATAGTTGACACACATTGTTACTTTACTTTCAGGTGTAAAACACAGTGATTCAACTTCTATACATGTTATGCTATGATAAACACAAGTCAAATAAAATAAATGAAATAAGAAAAAAACAAGCAAAAATAAAACAAATTTTTAAAAATACAATAAGCCAAATAATATCTAGGGTTTGTGAACATATGACAAACAGGAATGCTCATACATTATAGATGCCAAATTCAGACAATATTTTTCAAGGCTGATTTCTTTCTTTTATGGTTTTATTTAAATTCCAGTTAGTTAACATGCAGTGTAATATTAGTTTCTGGAGTAAAATATGGTGATTTAACACTTTTATACAGCATCCAGTGCTCATCACAAGTGCACTCCTTAAACTCCATCACCTATTTATCCTTCCACCTATCTCCCCTCTGGTAACCATCATTTTGCACTCTATAGTTAAGACTCTGATTTTTGGTTTGGCCCTCTCTCTGATTTTTGCATTTGTGCATTTGTTTTGTTTCCTAAATTATATATATAAGTGAAATCATATGGTATTTGTCTTTCTCTGATTTATTTCACTTAGCGTTATACCTTCTAGCTCCATTCATGTCATTGTAAATGGCAAGATTTCATTATTTCTGATGGCTGAGTAATATTCCATATATATATATATATATATATATATATATACACACACACACACACACAAATTATCCACTCATCATTTGATCATCACTAGGACTGTTTCTATAATTTAGCTATTGTAGGTAATGCTGCTATAGACATTGGGGTGCATGTATCCCTTTGAATTACTATTTTTGTACTCAGGGTAAATATCTAGTAATGCAATTGCTGGACCATTGGGTATTTCTATTTTAAACTTTTCAGGAACCTCCATAATGATTTACAGAGTGGCTGCACGAGTTTTCACTCCAACCAACAGTGCAAGAGAGTTCTCCATTTTCCCCATCCTCACCACCTGCTATTTCTTGTGTTGTTGATTTTACCCATTCTGACAGGTGGGAGGTGATATCTCATTGTAGTTTTGATTTGTATTTCCCTTATGGTGAATGACGTGGAGCATCTTTTCATGTGTCTATTAGCTATCTGTCTTCTTTGGAAAAATGTCTATTCGTGCCTTCTACCCGTTTTTCTAATAGGATTATTGATTTTAGAGGTGCTGAGTTTTATAAACTCTTTACCTATTTTGGATTCTAACCCTTTATCAAATATTTTCTTTGAAAATATCTCCTTTCATTTCATAGGTTTCCCTTTAGTTTTGTTGGTTCTTTTCTTCACTGTGACAAAGCTTTTTATTATGATGAAGCCCCAGTAGTTTATTTTTGCTTTTGTTTCCCTTGTCTCAGGAGACGTATCTAGAAAGAAGTTGCTATGGCTGAGGTCAAAGAGGTTGCTGCCTCCTGTGTTCTCCTCTAGGAATTTGATGGATTCATGTCTCACTTTTATTTTTCATCCATTTTGAATTTATTTTTGTGTGTGGTGTAAGAAATCAGTCCAGTTTCATTCTTTTGCATGTTTCTGTCCAGTTTTCCCTACACCATTGAAGAGACTCTCTTTTTCCCATTGAAAATTCTTTCTTGCTTTGTTGAAGATCAGTTGATCATATAGCTGTGGGTTCATTTCTGGATTCTTTACTCAGTTCCATTGATCTATATGTATATTTCTGTGCCAGTGCCCAGGTGTTTTGATTAGCTTGAGTAATATAGCTTGAAGTCTGGAATTGTGATACCTTAAGTTTTGCTTTTCGTTTTCAAGATTGATTTGGCCCTTTGGGGTCTTTTGTGGTTCCATACAAATTTAATTTTAGCTTTGTTCTAGCTCTGTGAAAAACGCTGGTATTTTGACAGGGATTGTATTTAATGTGTAGATTTCTATGGGTAGTATAGACATTTTAACAATGTTTTTCCAATCCATCATCATCGAATGTGTTTCCATTTTCTTTGTGTCCTCTTCAATTTCTTTCACCAGTGTTTTATAGTTTTCAGAGTATAGGTCTTTCACCTCTTTTCTTACATTTATATATAACTATCTTATGGGTGTTGTTACAATTGTAAATGTCATTGATTCCTTGATTTCTCTTTCTGCTCTTTCATTCTTAGTGTATAGAAATGCAACAGATTTCTGTACATGGATTTTGTATCCAACAAATTTACTGAATTCATTTATCAGTTCTAACAGTTTTTTGGTGGAGTCTTTCAGGTTTTCTATATAGAGTATAATGTCATCTGCAAATAGTGAATGTTTGACTTTTTCCTAGTTAAATCATATGCCTTTTATTTATTTTTTGTGCGGTTTCTATGGCTAGGACTTCCAGATCTATGTTAAATAACATAGTGAGAGTAGAAATCCTGTTTTCTTTCTGACTGTGGAGGAAAAGATTTCAGTTTTTCCACATTAAGGATGATATTAGCTGTGGGTTTTTCATATATGACCTTTGTTAGGTTGGCATCTGTTCTGTCTCAAATTACTTTGTCAGGTTTTTTTATAATGAATGTATGTTACACTTTATCAAATTATTTTTCTATTGAAGGGATAATATGTTTCTTACATTTTCTTATATTATTGTGGTTTATCAATTGATTGACATGCAAATATTGAACCACCACCCTCAAAAACCAGGAATAAATCCCACTTGATCATGCTGAATGATTTTTTTAATGTATTGTTAAGTTTGGTTTGCTTGTAACTTATTGAGAATTTTTGCATCCCTGCTCATCAGGGATATTGGTTGTAGTTCTCTATTTTAGTGGTGTCTTTATCTGATTTTATTATTAGGGCAATACTGGTGTCAATGAATAAATTTAGAAGTTTTCCTTACTTTTCTACTTTTTGGAAAAGTTTGAGAAGAAAAGGTATTAAGTGTTCTTTAAATGTTTGATAGAATTCTCCTGGGAAGCCATCTGGCCCTGGACATTTGTTTATTGGGAACTTTTTGTTAACTGATTCCATTTCTTTGCTGGCTATCAGATTGTTCAAGTTTTCTATTTCTTCCTATTTCTGATTTAGTTATTTATTTGTTTCTAGGAATTTATTCATTTCTTCCAGATTGTCCAATTTGTTACCTTATAGTTTTTCATTATATTCTCTTATAATTATTTGTATGTCTGTGCTGTTGGTTGTTATTTTTCCTCTCTAATTTGTGATTTTATTTATTATGGTCCTTTCTTTAAAAAAAAAAAAACAACAACTCTGGTTGATCTTTACAAAGAACTAGCTCCTGGTATCATTTATCTGTTTTATTGCTATTTTAGTTTATTATTTTTTTAAGTTTACCTATTTATTTTGAGAAAGGAAGAGACAGCGTGAGTGGGGTAGAAACAGAGAGAAGGAGAGGGATAATCAGCAGAATCTGGGCTGCCAGCTCACAACACAATGCAGAGCTTAAACCCACAAATGATGAGATCATGACCTGAGCCAAAACCAAGAGTCAGACTCTTAACCGATTGAACCACCCAGGTATCCAGGTGCCCCACTTTTTTAAGATTCTATATCACTTATTTCTGCTCTAATCTTAGTTATTTCTTTCCTTTCATTGCCTTTAGGCTACATTTTTTGTTCTTTTTCTAGCTCATTTAAGTGTAAGTTTAGATTGTTTATTCGAGATTTTTCTTGCTTCTTGAGGTAGCCTTGTATTGCTATAAAGTTACCTCTTAGGACCACTTTTGCTGCATCCCAAAGGTTTTGGAATGTCATGTTTTCATTTTCATTTGATTCCATGTATTTTTTAATTTCTTCTTTGATTTTCTGGTTGATCCAATCATTGTTCAATAGTATGTATTTCATCTCCATGTATTTGTGGTCTTTCCAAATTTATTGTTGTGGTTTACTTCAAGTTTCATAGCATTGTGGTCAGAAAGATGCATATTACAATTTCATTCTTTTTGTTTGCCTTGAGGAGTGATTCATGACCTCATATGTGACCCATTTTGGAGTATGTCCCACATGCACTTGAAAAGAATGTCTATTCTGCTTTTTTAAGATGGAATATTCTGAATATATCTGTTAAGTCCAGTGTGCCATTCATAGCCACTGTTTCCTTGCTGATTTTCTGTTTAGATGATCTGTACATTGATGTAAGTGAGATGGTAAAGCTCCCTACAATTATTGTATTATTATCAATTAATTTCTACATGTTGGTTATTAATTGTCTTATATACTTGGGTGCTTCATGTTGGGTGCATAAATATTTATAATTGTTAAAACTTCCTGTTGGATTATCCCCATTATCATGATATCTTTGTCTCATGTTACAGTCTTTATTTTAACGTTAATTTGTCTGATATTAGTATTGCTACTACTCCCTTCTTTTGACATCCATTTGCATGATAAACCATTATTTTTTTATTAAAAATACTTGAGTGCATACAGTGTGTTAGAATCTGTATAAAGCAGTGATTTACAGAACTACCTTTAAAAAAATTGAATCATTTGAATGACATTTACACAAAGTGAAACTTAGAAACCACAACACTAATCATTTCCATGTTCTTGGTGCTGTTGTTGTTATCTTTGGAATACTACTCAGCCATAAAAAATAATATCTTGCCATTTGCAACAAGATAGGTGGATCCAAAGGATATAATATTAAGTAAAATAAGTCAGTCAAAGAAAGACAAATACCATATGATTTCACTCATATTTGGAGTTTAAGAAACAAAACAATGAACAAAGTAAAAAGAAACTAAAATGGTTTCTTAAATAGAGAGAAAAAACTTCTGATTGACAGAGGAGAGGTTGGTGTGGGGATGGGTGAAATAGGTAAAGGGGATTAAGAGTACACTTATTGTGATGACCACTGAATAATGTATAGAATTATTGATTATATTGTATACCCAAAAATAATATAGTACTATAGGTTAATTATATTTGAATAAAAATATACCAACATTGCGGCATCTGGGTGGCTCATTGGTTGAGCATCTGACTTCAACTCAGGTCATGATCTCATGTTTAGTGAGTTCCAACCCCACACCAGTCTCATTGCTGTCAGTGTGGAGCTCACTTCAGATCCTCTGTCACCCTCTCTCTCTGTTCCTACCCTGCTCATGATCTGTCTCTCAAAAATTAAAAAAAAATAAAAATAAACATAAAAAAGGAAACATACCAGGCACCTGGGTGGCTCAGTTGGTTGACTGTCTAACTTTGGCTCAGGTCATGATCTCACAGTCCGTGAGTTCGAGCCCCGTGTTGGGCTCTGTGCTGACAGCTCAGAGCCTGGAGTATGCTTCAGATTCTGTGTCTCCCTTTCTCTCTGCCGCTACCCCTCTTGCTCTCTCTCTCTCTCTCTCTCTCTCAAGAATAAATAAACATTTAAAAAAATTTAAAAAAGGAAACATACCAACATCATTTTTTGAGATGACTATTGTTTCTCCATTGAATGATCTTGGTACCCTTATTGAAAAGCAATGTACCATAAATATAAGTGCTTATTTCTGAATCTCAGTTCTATCCCATTAATCTTTATATTCATCTTTATACCATTACCACACTGTCTTGATTACCATAGGTTATAGGGAGTTTTGAAATTAGGATCTGCGAGTCCTCCAATTTTCTTTTCTTCTTCTTCTTCTTCTTCTTCTTCTTCTTCTTCAGGAATGCTTTAGATATTCCAGTTTGCTTGCATTTTCATGGAAATTTAGTACCAGCTGGCCATTGTTTCCGTTAATATAAAGCCAGGTTTGATTTTGATAGAGGTTGTGTTGAACGGATGGATAAATTTGGAGGGTATTACTATCTTAACACTATTAAGTCTTCTAATCCATAAACATGAAGTTCATGAGATGTTTTTACATTTATTTAGATTTTTTCATTGTTTGCAACAATAATTTATCCTTGTTAGAATAAAACTTTTGTACTTATTTTGTTAAATATAGTTTTAGTTGTTTAATTATTTTTATGCTATTGTAAATGTAATTTGTAATTGTATTTTTAATTTTCTTTTCAGTTTCCTCATGCAAGTGTATATAAACACCATCGATATTTGTGTACTGCTTTTGTATCTTATATCCATTCTGAAATTGTTTAGTTCTAATATTTTATTGAATTCTTTAGAATTTCCTATGTGCAAGACCATGCCAAAAAGACATATTTATTTTCCTAATATAAATGAATTTCATTTATATTACTTGACTATTTTTCTTGCCTAGAACATCTAGTATATTGTTGAATAGAAGATTTGAGAATGAGCATTCTTGTCTTTTTCCTGATCAAAAGGTAATTATTTCAACTTTTTTTGTTAAGCATGATGTTAGCTGTGGATTTTTGTAAATGCTCTTTATCAGTTTGAAAGAGTCTTCTTTTATTCCTAGTTTATTACATTATTATGAAAGGGTATTTGATTTTGTCAAATATCTTTTTAAGATGATTACATGGTATTTATCTTTTAGTCTATTGATCTGGTAAATAACATTAATTAATATTCAGATGTAGAATCAACCTTCCACTTCTGGGATTACTACAATTTGGTCATGGTGCATAATCTTTTTCATGTGTTGTTGTATCAGTTTTATAGAATTTAGTTCAGGTTTTTTCCATCTATATCCCAAAAGGAATATTGGTGTATAGTTTCTTGTGATAACATTTTCTGTTTTTAGTTTGAAGATAATACTGGCCTTAGAATTACTTGAGAAGTCTTCCCCATTTATCTAGTTTTCAGAAGAATTTGTGAGTAAGCGATATAAATTACTCTTTAAATATTTGGTGGAAGTCAACAGTAAAACTATCTAGGCCTCAGTTTTTAATTTGTAGGTAGAATAATTATAAAAAAATATCTTGACTTGTCATACATCTATGCACTTTATCTTTCTTGAATCAGCTTTGGTAGTTTTTATCTTTTTAAGAATTTGCCATTTCATCTAAGTTACCTAATTTGTAATATGCAGTTGTTAATAGTATTCCCTTATAATATTTTTTACTTCTGAAATGCCAGTAGTCATAACCTGTCTTTAATTTCTGATTTTAATAAGTTATCATCTTAATGACTGTAATAAGGTTTATAATATTCACCTTAACTTATAAGAATATTCTTAAGATTGGGGCATCTAGGTGGCTTAGTCAGTTAAGTGTCCAACTCTTGGTTTCCGTTCAGGTCATCATTTCATGGTTCACAGATTCAAGCCTGTGTAGGGCTGTGTGCTGACAGTGCAGAGCCTGCTTGGGATTCTCCCTTTCTCTCTCTTTGCCCTTCCCTTCTCTCACTCTCTCTCTCTCTCTCTGTGTGTCTCAAAATATAAATAAACATTAAAAAATAATATATTTATAATATATTTATATTTATATTTATAATATATTTAAGATCAATACTAATTTATTTTCAGTGATATGGAAATGTTATTCTTATATGGATCTATTATGTCTTCCTATTTTTGGGTTATAACTATTATTCGTATTGCATCTATATATGTTACAAACCCAAGATTACATTGTTATAATTATCACTTTGTATAAATTTATGTCTTTAAAAATTTGAGCGAAGAAAGGAGAGCAGGTATATTTTCTCTAAAGTTGGTTAAATTAACCTTCCTATTTACCATTTCTCATTCTCTTCATTTGTTCCCATGACTTTGGTTCATTATCTACTGTCATTTCCTTTATTGTGGCTTTCCCCTCACCTCATTTTATTGTAAAGTATACCACGTTAATATGTGCCAACAATAACATTATACACACACAATCACTTTTTAATAGAAGAAAGGAAAAGAAAGATGCAATTATGTCTTCTTTTTTACATGACTATCATTATTCATGCTTTTTTTAAAATTTATTTTTCAGTATATGAAGTTTAGTGTCAAATTAGTTTCCATACAAAACCCAGTGCTCATCCCAAAAGGTGTCCTCCTCAATACCCATCACCCACCCTCTCCTCCCTCCCACCACCCATCAACCCTCAGTTTGTTCTCAGTTTTTAAGAGTCTCTTATGCTTTGGCTCTCTTCCACTCTAACCTCTTTTTTTTCCCCTTCCCCTCCCCCATGGGTTCCTGTTAAGTTTCTCAGGATCCACATAAGAGTGAAACCATATGGTATCTGTCTTTCTCTGTATGGCTTATTTCACTTAGCATCACACTCTCCAGTTCCATCCATGTTACTACAAATGGCCATATTTCATTCTTTCTCATTGCCACGTAGTACTCCATTGTGCGTATAAACCACAATTTCTTTATCCATACATCACTTGATGGACATTTAGGCTCTTTCCATAATTTGGCTATTGTTGAGAGTGCTGCTATGAACATTGGGGTACAAGTGGCCCTATGCATCAGTACTCCTGTATCCCTTGGGGCAATTCCTAGCAGTGCTATTGCTGGGTCATAAGGGAGGTCTATTTTTAATTTTCTGAGGAACCTCCACACTGTTTTCCAGAGTGGCTGCACCAGTTTGCATTCCCACCAACAGTGCAAGAGGGTTCCCATTTCTCCACATCCACTCCGGCATCTATAGTCTCCTGATTTGTTCATTTTGGCCACTCTGACTGGCATGAGGTGATATCTGAGTGTGGTTTTGATTTGTATTTCCCTGATGGGGAGCGATGTTGATCATCTTTTCATGTGCCTGTTAGCGATCTGGATGTCTTCTTTAGAGAAGTGTCTATTCATGTTTTCTGCCCATTTCTTCACTGGGTTATTTATTTTTCGGGTGTGGAGTTTGGTGAGCTCTTTATAGATTTTGGAAACTAGCCCTTTGTCCGATATGTCATTTGCAAATATCTTTTCCCATTCCATTGGTTCCCTTTTAGTTTTGTTGTTTCCTTTGCTGTGCAGAAGCTTTTTATCTTCATAAGGTCCCAGTAGTTCATTTTTGCATTTAATTCCCTTGCCTTTGGGGATGTGTCGAGTAAGAGATTGCTACAGCTGAGGTCAGAGAGGTCTTTTCCTGCTTTCTCCTCTAAGGTTTTGATGGTTTCCTGTCTCACATTCAGGTCCTTTATCCATTTTGAGTTTATTTTTGTGAATGGTGTGAGAAAGTGGTCTAGTTTCAACCTTCTGCATGTTGCTGTCCAGTTCTCCCAGCACCATTTGTTAAAGAGACTGTCTTTTTTCCATTGGATGTTCTTTCCTGCTTTGTCAAAGATGAGTTGGCCATACATTTGTGGGTCTAGTTCTGGGGTTTCTATTCTATTCCATTGGTCTATGTGTCTGTTTTTGTGCCAATCCCATGCTGTCTTGATGATGACAGCTTTGTAGTAGAGGCTAAAGTCTGGGATTGTGATGCCTCCTGCTTTGGTCTTCTTCTTCAAAATTACTTTGGCTATTCAGGGTCTTTTGTGGTTCCATATGAATTTTAGGATTGCTTGTTCTAGTTTCGAGAAGAATGTTGGTGCAATTTTGATTGGGATTGCATTGAATGTGTAGATAGCTTTGGGTAGTATTGACATTTTGACAATATTTATTCTTCCAATCCATGAGCACGGAATGTTTTTCCATTTCTTTCTATCTTCTTCAATTTCCCTCATCAGCTTTCTATAGTTTTCAGCATACAGATCTTGTACATCTTTGGTTAGATTTATTCCTAGGTATTTTATGCTTCTTGGTGGAATTGTGAATGGGATCAGTTTTTACTTGTCTTTCTGTTGCTTCATTATTAGTGTATAAGAATGCAGCTGATTTCTGTACATTGATTTTGTATCCTGCAACTTTGCTAAATTCATGCATCAGTTCTAGCAGACTTCTGGTGAAGTCTATCGGATTTTCCATGTGTAATATCATGTCATCTGCAAAAAATGAAAGCTTAACTTCCTCTTTGCCAATTTTGATGCCTTTGATTTCCTTTTGTTGTCTGATTGCTGATGCTAGAACTTCCAACACTATGTTAAACAACAGCAGTGAGAGTGGACATCTGTGTCGTGTTCCTGATCTCAGGGAAAAAGCTCTCAGTTTTTCCCCATTGAGGATGATGTTAACTGTGGGGTTTTCATAACTGGCTTTTATGATCTTTAAGTATGTTCCTTCTATCCCGACACTCTCGAGGGTTTTTATTAAGAAAGGTTGGTGAATTTTGTCAAAGGCCTTTTCAGCATCAATTGACAGGATCATATGGTTCTTATCTTTTCTTTTATTAATGTGATGTATCACATTGAAAGATTTGCGAATGTTGAACCAGCCCTGCATCCCAGGAATGAATCCCACTTGATCATGGTGAATCATTCTTTTTATATGCTGTTGAATTCGATTTGCTAGTATCTTATTGAGAATTTTTGCATCCATATTCATCACGGATATGGGCCTGTAGTTCTCTTTTTTTACTGGGTCCCTCTCTGCTTTAGGAATCAAAGTAATACTGGCTTCATAGACTGAGTCTGGAAGTTTTCCTTCCCTTTCTATTTTTTGGAATAGCTTGAGAAGGATAGGTATTATCTCTGCTTTAAACATCTGGTAGAACTCCCCTAGTAAGCCATCTGGTCCTGGATTCTTATTTGTTGGGAGATTTTTGATGACTGATTAAATTTCTTCCCTGGTTATG
Source organism: Prionailurus viverrinus (assembly GCF_022837055.1). Classification (NCBI taxonomy): domain Eukaryota; kingdom Metazoa; phylum Chordata; class Mammalia; order Carnivora; family Felidae; genus Prionailurus; species Prionailurus viverrinus. Next base: position 48,268,199 of record NC_062579.1, on the reverse strand, counting down.
GGTCTGTTCAAGCTTTGTATTTCCTCCTGATTGAATTTTGGTAGCGTGTGGGTTTTTAGGAATTTTTCCATTTCTTCCAGGTTGTCCAGTTTGTTGACATATAATTTTTCATAGTATTCCCTGATAACTGCTTGTATCTCTGAGGGATTGGTTGTAATAATTCCATTTTCATTCATAATTTTATCTATTTGGGTCATCTCCCTTTTCTTTTTGAGAAGCCTGGCTAGAGGTTTATCAATTTGTTTTATTTTTTCAAAAAAACAACACTTGGTTTTGTTTATCTGCTCTACAGTTTTTTTAGATTCTATATTGTTTATTTCTGCTCTGATCTTTATTATTTCTCTTCTTCTGCTGGGTTTAGGCTGTCTTTGCTGTTCTGCTTCTAGTTCCTTTAGGTGTGCTGTTAGATTTTGTATTTGGGACTTTTCTTGTTTCTTGAGATAGGCCTAGATTGCAATGTATTTTCCTCTCAAGACTGCCTTCGCTGCGTCCCAAAGCATTTGGATTGTTGTATTTTCATTTTCATTTTTTTCCATATATTTTTTAATTTCTTCTCTAATTGCCTGGTTGACCCACTCATTCTTTAGTAGGGTGTTCTTTAACCTCCATGCTTTTGGAGGTTTTCCAGACTTTTTCCTGTGGTTGATTTCAAGCTTCATAGCATTGTGGTCTGAAAGTTTGCATGGTATGATTTCAGTTCTTGTATACTTATGAAGGGCTGTTTTGTGACCCAGTATGTGATCTCTCTTGGAGAATGTTCCATGTGCACTCGAGAAGGAAGTATATTCTGTTGCTTTGGGATGCAGAGTTCTAAATATATCTGTCAAGTCCATCTGATCCAATGTGTCATTCAGGGCCCTTATTTCTTTATTGACCATGTGTCTAGACGATCTATCCATTTCTGTAAGTGGAGTGTTAAAGTCCCCTGCAATTACCACATTCTTATCAATAAGGTTGCTTATGTTTGTGAGTAATTGTTTTATATATTTGGGGGCTCCGGTATTCGGCGCATAGACATTTATAATTGTTAGCTCTTCCTGATGGATAGACCCTGTGATTATTATATAATGCCCTTCTTCATCTCTTGTTACAGCCTTTAATTTAAAGTCTAGCTTGTCTGATATATATATGTCTACTCCAGCCTTCCTTTGACTTCCAGTGGCATGATAAACAGTTCTCCATCCCCTCAGTCTCAATCTGAAGGTGTCCTCAGGCCTAAAATTAGTCTGATGCTTTGTTTTTTAATATGTATTCAAATTACTGTCTGGGTCACTGGCTTTCATTCTGAATAATTCTTTTAGTATTTCTTATAACGTGGGTTTGCTATCAATGCATTATCTTAATTTTTACTTACAATTGACCTTTGAACAATGTGGGGTTAGAGATGCCAATGCCCTGTGTATTCAAAATCTGAATGTAATTCTAGACTCCTCCAAAGCTTAACTGCTAAAAGCCTATTGTTGACTGGAATGTTGTTGATAATATAAATAATCAACACATATTTAGTATATTCTATGCATTATACATTGTATTCTTACAATAAAGTGAACTATGGAAAATAAAATGTTTTTAAGAAAATCACAAAAAAGATAAAATACATTTACATTGATGTACTATATTTATTGGTACTGTAAGTTTACATCATTTGTTTATAAGATGAATCATCTGTCGGTACCTACATCAATATTGCCTTATGTGATAAAAATACTGTAGATATTATACATATTACTAACACTAGACATAAAAAGTGTAAAGATACTGTGAAAAAGAAGTTCACATTTACTTACAAGTATAACAATTTACGTATTGATAATGAAGAAGAAGCAATATGATTGCTTTATGGTACCCTAGTATAAGTGATACTATTTCTTCATGGTCACCTACCATATACAATAATAAATTATAAAAATTTTATCACATACAGTACCAAAGTCATATTTATAGTACAATATTAGAAAAATTGTTACATTTTCCTTAAACCACTTACCTGTGATGATTGGTATGCAGCTTCTCCAATTACAATAGAGAAAGGCATACTGTTTGTTATTGCAAATATTTAAGAACAAATAAATTAAAAAAATAATAAAAATAAATAAAAAGACAAAAAAGCAAAGTTATAAAACAGTAAGAAAACCAACACATTTTTCATTTTAAATTAAATATTACTGAACTGATGACTATGTAAGGATAGGCTATCCACTTCCACACAAGTCTTGCAAATGATGTTCTACATAGTAAATACTTAAGTGATGGTAATGATAATGACACAAAAATGTCTCATATATTTTTCCATACAGTTATTAGATTTTTACATGAGAAAACTGACACATATACACAGCAGATAAGTTTGTTAACTGTGTGAAATATTGATTATTTACTATCCATTAAGTGGAAGCAGGTCAATATAAAGGTCTTCATCCTCATTGTGTTCACATTGAGTAGACTGAAAAAGAGGAAGAATATAAGGTGTTGATTTTGCTAGGGAGTAGCATAAGTAGAAGAGTTGGAGGAGATGAAAGGGGATGTGAGAAAGTCAGGCACATTCAGTGTACCTTTTAGGAAACACATCGGAATTTCTGTCTGACTTTTTGCTTTTTTATTTCTCAAAAAATATTTCTATACTATAACAATCATTATTTCACTGCTTTAGTTTCAGTGCCTATATTATAGAAGGGTCCATGAAATTAAAAAAAAAAAGCCAAAACCACTATTGAATAATCAGAACTCCGCCAGATTTTCTAATGTCAATTTGTTTTTTGGCACTGTTCTGTCTGTGTTTTCTTTCTCATCATCTGGCACTGGATTGGAAGCATTTATCTCCATCAAGTTGTCTTCTGTTAATTCTTCTGTTGTGATGTCTCCTAGCTCTTAAATTTCTTCAAGATCCATGTATTGAAACTCTTCACCCCCCCCCCACTTTTTTTTGCCGTATCCACAATATTTTTCATGATTTTCTTGATTAGCCCTGTCATAAATTCTGTGAAGTCATGAACAACATCTGGACACAGTACTCTTTAGCAGTTATTTATTGTTTTGGACTTAGTGGCTTTCACATTTTTTTTCTATAATAATGATGGCATTATCCATGGTGTAATTCTTCTAGGCTCTCATAATGTTCTATTTGGGTTCTCTAGTACAGCATTGACAATCCTTTCCAAGAAGTATCATGAGTGATGAGTCTTAAAGTGACTTAAACAGGTTTTTCATACAGGTGAAAGTACCCCTATTCTGGGGGGGGGGGGAAATGCCACATAGGACACTTATTAGTAAAAAAGGTAAGTGAGCACTGGGATTTAAGGCAGGAAGAAATAAGCTAACTACTGTTTTGAACAAATACAGTTGGATTTATTATTAGAACTGTCCTTATCTATTAAGTTGCTAATGCTTGAATCTTAAAGAAAAATGATAAACACAAGCTGCCATTCCTTTGGTTGTATAACAAGAAGACTGAATAACAAGAACCCTTTTCCTGAAAAGATTCCACTGGAGCTTTGTCCCTGAAGTCCGGAAGTACCTTTCCAGTAAGGGACTGCCTTTTAAACCTGTGGAGTTTTTTTCATGTTTATTTATTTATTTTGCATGTGTATGGGGTGTGGGGAAGGGGCAGAGAGAGAGGGAGAGAGACAATTCCAAGCAGGTTCTGCAATGTCAGCACAGAGCCCGACATGGGCTTGATCTCACAAGAGTCAGATGCTTAACTGATTGAGCCACCCAAGCATCCGTAAAGTTGTTTTGTTTTTTAAATATTGGACAAAGCCCCTGGCCACTCAGAAGGCCATGAATACAGCATCAAAAGCATCAAAGTGGTCTACTTTACCCTAAATATAACATTTCTAATTTATCATTTAGATCAGGGGTCATAAAAAACTTTAAAGCTCGTTACACATGATACCTTTAGGAAGTGGGCACTAGAGGCTTTGGAGTCTGATTAGATGACTCCTTTATAAAATTTGAATCATGGTTCAAATTTCAGATTTTTCTTAAAGAAACAGAGATGTCAACAGCTTAGAATGATTAAGAACCTATTCACCCTCATCTGTGAACTTAAGCATCACTTAGCAGCCTGTATCTATTTAACACTTCCTGAGAAGCTTCCAAGATTGCAGAGGTGGGCATCTAGTCATGATCACTCGGATGGCATAGAAACGTAGGCAGTCATATAAAACTTATATCCTGCTTTCAAGAAACTTTAAAGTCTTATAGATATAAGCTGAAGATGGCAGAGGAGCAGGGTGATCCTAAGCTTGCTTTGTCCTTCAAGTAAAGCTAGATAAATATCAAATAATTATGAGCACCTAATAAATATATCTAAGACCTGCACAACTTGAGGTAGAAAAAATGGCCACAATGTGGAAGGTAGGAGTTTTGGAGAGTTTATTTGGGGGAGAGAAGAACTATGGGTGCTGCAAAGGGGAGAGAACCTGATCATGGATAGAGGAGTGAGAGAGAAAGAAAAAGAGAGTGAAAGCATGTGCAAGAAAATGCACAAAAATTCTCTTCTCAAAACCATTACTGAGAAAGGGAGAGGGGCTGAATACAGCAAGATTTTATAAACAGAAGAACATGGAGTCTGAAGTTTCAGAGGTTTGTACCATCACCAGGGTCATGCTTGATGGGCTTGTTGGTTCTCCATTGGGGAAGGAAGATGGGGACCTGGGAGTGGGCGGCTTGGTCTGATAATCCCCCGGGTTTCACAGGGATAAACTGTTCTGCTTGGAGTGCATTTGGGAGTGGCAGCATGGCAGCTGTGGGGGCAAAAGATCCTATGAGCACTATTTAACATAGGAACAAAGACACCAGCTGAGGGGAGTAAACCTTGGTGTTGGATTTTAGCTGAACTTTACCATAAGCTCCAAACCACTGTGAAATCAGGCACCCGATTTCTCTGACAAGCTGGCACTGGCCACAGTACAGCAAGAACCTCCCCAAGAGGATCAGTGTGGGTCCTTGCCCAGCGGATCTCTAAAATTTAAGTTTTGAACCCAGCTGCACATTTGAGATAAAATACAGGAATGCTGTCCTGTCTGGCAGATGAACAGCTTGGGTGCAGACAGGGTGAAGGTGGGGATCTGGCAGAAGCCAGAGACACAAGATAAGTGTTTGCTCTTCTGTGAAGACTTCCTGAAGAGCAGCAGGCGTGAGCTCCCCACTCTGGGGAAAGAGGGAAGAACAACACCATCCCCACCTCACATCAGCACTGACCAACTTCAGGGACCAAAATTGTACCACCCGGAAACAAAACAAACAAACAAACAAAAGGTATCAGATCAATGTAACGAGGATCTAGTACTTAGAAAAAATTAATAAAATTGATAAACCTCTAGCTAGATCTATCAAAAGGAAAAGAGAAAGGCAAAAATAAATAAAATCATAAATGAGAGGAGAAATAACATCCAACCTCACAGAAATGCAAACTATTCTAAGAGAATATTACAGAATATTATATGGCAACTAATTGGACAACCTGGAAGAAATGAATATATTCCTACATACATATAAATTACAAAAACTGAAACAGGAGGAAATAGAAAACTTGAACAGACTTATAACCAGCAAAACATTGAATAATTTTCAAGAAACTCCCAGCAAACAAAAATTCAGGGCCAGATGGCCTCACAGTTGAACTCTACCAAATGTTTAAAGAATAGTTAATGGAGCACCTGGGTGGCTCAGTCGGTTAAGTCTCTAACTTCAGCTCAGGTCATGATCTCATGGTTCCTGAGTTTGAGTCCTGCTTTGGGTTCTGTGCTTACAGGTCAGAGCCTGGAGTCAGCTTCTCATTCTGTGTCTTCCTCTCTCTCTGTCCCTCCCCCACTCGCTCTCTGTTTCTCTCTAAAAAATAAAAATAAACATTAAAAAATAAAGAAGGTGGACACTTATTATTCTGAAACTATTCTAAAAACAATAAGAGGAAGAAAACCTTTCAAATTCATTCTCTGAGGCCAGCATTACCTTCATACCGAAACAAGATAAAGGCTCAACTAAAAAAGAGAACTACAGGCCAATATCTCTCATGAACATAGATGCAAAAATTCTCAATTAAATACTAGCAAACTGAATCCAACAAAACATTGAAAAATCAATCATCACAACCATGTTGGACTTATTCCTGGGTTTCCAGGGTGGTACGATATTGTTAATCAACTTGATACATCACATTAATAAAGGATCAGAACCATATGATTATTTCAATAGATGCAGAAAAAAATGTGCTTTGAAAGTACAATATTAATTCATGATAAAAACACTGAAAGTAGAGTTAGAAAGAACGTACCTCAGCAAAATAAAGGACACATATGATAAAACCACTGCTAATATCTTCATCAATGGGGAAAAATTGAGAGCTTTTGTTCATGGTCAGGAACATGACAGCGATGTCCACTCTTACCACTGTTATTTAATATAGTACTGCAAGTCCTCATCACAACAATCAGAAAACCAAAAGAAATAAAAGGTATCCAAATTGGCAAGTTATAAGTCAAACTTTCACTATTTGCAGATGACATAATATTCTATATAGAAAACCCAAAAAACTTTACCAAATAGCTATTAGAACTGAGACATGAATTCAGCAATGTCACAGGATGCAAAATCAAAGTACATAAATCTGTTATATTTCTATACACCTATAATGAAGCAACAGAAAGATAAATCAAGGAATCAATCCCATTTACAATTGCACCAAAAACCATAAGATACCCAGGAATAAACCTAAACAAAGATGTAAAGGATCTGTGCTTTGAAAACTATAACATGCTGATGAAAGAAATTGAAGAGGACACAAACAAATGGAAAGACTCCCCATGCTCATGGATTGGAAGAATATATATTGTTAAAATGTCACACTACCCAAAGCAATCTACACATTTAATGCAGTCCTTATCAAAATAACACCAGCATTATTCACAGAGCCAGAACAAACAATGCTAAAATTTATGTGGAACCACAAAAGACCCCATAGCCAAAGCAAACTTGAAAGAGAAGCAAATCTAGAGGCATCACGATTCCAGACTTAAGTTATATTACAAAGCTTTAGTAGTCAAAACAGTATGGTAATGGCACAAAAATAGACACATAGATCAACATAACAGAATAGAAAACGTAGCAATGAACCCACAAATAGATGGCAAATTAATTTTCAACAAAGCAGGAAAGAATTTCCAATGGGAAAAAGACAGTCTCTTCAATAAATTGTGTTGGGAAAACTAGAGAGCAAAATGAAAAGGAATGAAACTGGACCACTTTCTTACAACATACGTGTTCAAATTAAGTTCAAAATGGATGAAAGACCTAAATGTGAGACCGAAGACCATAAATATTCTCAAAGAGAACACAGGCAGTAACCACTTCGTTAAAGGCTGTAGCAACTTTTTACTAGATAGGTCTCCTGAGGTGAGGGAAATAAATGCAAAACAAACAAACAATCAAAACAAAACAAAATTGTTTTCATTTCTGTCCATGTAGTTTTTATATTTCTTTTTTTTATTTCTTGTTTGACTTATTCATTGTCTAATGACATATCATTTAACCTACATGTATTTGTGTCTTTCCAGATTTTTTTTCTTGTGATTTATTTCTAGTTTTACATTGTTGTGGTCAGAAAAGTGTCATGATATAATTTCATGTAATTTTTGAATTTATTGAGATTTGTTTCATGCCCTATCATGGGATCAATCTTGAAGAATGTTTCATGTGCACTTGAAAGGAATATGTATTCTGTTGTTTTTGAATGGTATGTTCTGTATATATCTGTTTGGACCATCTCTTACCATGTGTCATTCAAAGCCATTGTTTTCTTTTATGAATTTCTGTCTAGGATGATGTATCCATTGATGTAAGTGTGGTTTTGTAGTCACCTACTATTATTGTACTGCTGTCCATTTCCTCCTTTATTTATGTGAATAATTCCTTTGTGTATTTAAGTGCCCCATATCTGGTGCATAAACTTTTACAATTGTTATATCCTCTCGTCGATTTTTCCACTTATCATTATGTAGTGTCCTTTGTTTCATCCATTATAGTCTTTGGTTTAATGTTTATTTAATCTGATACAGGTATTGTCCCAGCTTTCATTTTGCTTCTCTTTGAATGGTAAATGCTTTTCTCTCCTTTTGTTTTCAATCTAAATGTGCTTTTAGGTCAAAAGTGAGTCTTGTAGGAAGCAAGCAGATGTCACTTGCTTGTTTTACAATTCAGTTGTCTTATGTATTTTCATTGGAGCATTTAGTCCATTTACAGTCACAGTAATTATTGACAGGTATATACTTTTTGCCATTTTTTGTTTTATGGTTGTTTTATGGTTTTTCTTTGTTCCTTCCTTTTCTCTCTTCCTTTGTGGTTTTATGGCTTTTGTCATTGATATTTGTGGATCCCTTTCTCTTTATTTTTGTGTATCTATTATAGGTTTTGCTTTGTGGTTACCATTAGGTTCATATGTAACATCTTTTGTGCATAGAAGTCTATATTAAATCGGTTCATATGTAACATCTTTTGTGCATAGAAGTCTATATTAAATCGATGATCATTTAAGTTAGGATGCATTCTGAAAGGACTAAATGTTTACTTCCTTTCTACATGTTGTGTATCATTTTATTTTGTAAATTATTTGATTGATTTTTATAGATAGATATAAATGATTTTACTGCCTTTGTACTTTACCCTTCTAATTTTATAAGCCATTAATCTACCACTTTATTACATGCTTGCATTTACCTATGTGTTGCAGGGAGTATGGCCGGAGTCCCAAAAGATGAGTCCGCATACAAAGTGCAGTTAAGTGAAGGTCCTCATACTCAAGTCGGAATGAGGCCATATTCCGAGAGGGTTGCCTGAGCGCTAAAAAGAGTGCATGTAAATCATGTCATTCTGGTAACGCTAATAGGATGTCATCCATGTAAGATGATCTTAGCATGAGGAAACTGAGATCATAAATATCAGAGAGATTCTGCAACAAAAAGTTGACAAAGAGTAGGACTATTTAACATTCCTTGAGGTAAAACTTTCCATTGAAATCTGTTTATGGGCTCCTCAGGATTAATTACAGGAATGGAGAATGCAAATCTTTCCAAATCTTTAGGGTTTAAGGGAATGGAGAAAAAACAATCCTTAAGATCAATAATTATAATTTTCCAATCTCAAGGGATAGCAGCAGGTGTCAGAAGTCCAGGCTGTAGAGCCCCCATAGATTGTTTGATTTTATTTATGGCTCAGAGATCAGTCAGCATTCTCCATTTTCCAGATTTCTTTTTTGTGACAAAAACCGGAGAATTCCAAGCACTAGTTGAAGGTTCAATATGCCCCGCTTCTAATTGTTCAGGAACTAAAGACTTTAAAGCTGCCAGTTTTGCTTGAGAAAGCGGCCACTGCTCTATCCATATGGGCTCATCAATAAGCCATTTTAAAGGCAGCATATATTTTTTGTTCTTTGGCCGTGGCCACTAGGATAAATTTGAATATCCTAACCTTGTGGCTTTATGTTTGTAGAAAATATCGAGGGGTGTTTTAATGCCTTGTTGATTTTTATCTAATCCCTTCAGTGGTCCTATCCCATGGCATACATTATATTTTTATTTTGAGTAGATACAGATGGGATATTAATATATGAACCGCATTGTTGAAGTAAATCTCTACCCCACAGATTAATGGCTATGTTAGCCACATAGGGTTTAAGAGTGGCAAGCTGATCCTCGGGTCCTTCACATCTCATAATTTGTTGACTTCTTTTTATTCCCCCCTAAGGAGCCAAGTCCTGTAAAACTTACAGGTACGTTTTCATCAGGCCAAGATGAAGGCCAAAACTTTTCAGATATGATGGTAACGTCAGCTCCAGTATCTACTAATCCTATAAAAGATTTATCATTAATTTTAAGATGTATTTTAGGGTGAGGATCTTTCAAAAAAGTTTGCCAATATAATTGTTTTCCAGTACTGCCAAAACCTCCAGTTCTGATAACAGGATTGCTTTAGCCCTCTATATAAGGAAGAATAAGTAATTGAGCAATTTTATCTCTTCGTTGAAGAGTATAAGTGTTTTCAGCCGATATCATAACTTGAATTTCATTTTCATAATCATAATCAATAACACCAGGATGCACATGAATACCTTTTAGTGTAAGACTACTCTGTCCAAAAATAAGGCCTGTTGTGCCTTTTTCCAAAGGCCCATAATTAGTAATTGGTGTTTTAGCTTTTTATCTCATTAGATATCCAATGAACTTACGTCAATTTATCATGCAAATAAAACTTAAGTGTTTTAGGTTATTGAAGACTTTGAAAGTTATCTTAACAATTACCCATGAAAATTATGAGGCAAATAAAGTTAACCATTATTTTAAGTCATTCTTTTGTTAACATATTGGAACAGTGATAATGTGAGTTTATTTGACCTTTAATAAACATTAGTAGAATAGTTTTATATTTAATGTTGATAACTTGAAAGACAAATACAACAAATATAAATTAGTTTAAATATTAAACATGTTTTATTTACCATTTAAATCCTGGGAAGTTTGTTAAAACCTTAGGAAGTTATAAAGCATATCTTAAATAGGATTATAAATTATTATAAATATTAAAATTTTATTTATTTAACCAACATGGCAATAAAAGATCCTAAATGTGAATGTATAGCATTATATAGTTGTTAGCAAAACTTAGCTCCTTTAACATTGAGAAATTTTACCTAAGCAATCAAAGACCAGATGACGATGAAAACTAAAAGTTTGATTTTGGTTTTTTTTTTGGCAAAGAGAAAAGAAAAAAAACCTTTGATTACATTGTCTCATCAAGAGCATAATAGTCCAAGAAAGCTTTGTTTTTTGAATCGAGAGAAAAGCAGAATTTTAACCTTACACCAGTATATTTTTAAAATTCCATTTATCTCAACCTTAGTAGAATAAAGTTTATAATTTAAAAGATATGTCTATCTTAATAACATTTTATCTGTGTTTTCTTAAAAGTTTATCATTGTTAATTTTTCCCATGGAACCACTGAGGAAATGTAAAGTTTAAGGAAATCTTTTATTTGCCTTTTGACAGCATACATCTTCCTGAAGGCAGACAGAGGTGCAGATGGCAAAGAAAAGAGTTCACATGGTTCTAAAGTCTGTCAGCTCAGATAGATGAGCAGATACCAATTTTTGTTCTGCTTTGTATTATTTGTTTTGTTTTGTTTTTGTCTTCCATTAGTGGAATTAGGCAGTGTATGTTGAGCCAGAGAAGACAGGGAAGTTCCCCAAAACAAAAGCAGTTTAGGCAGCTGCTTGGGAATATTCCTTAAAATCTCTATTCTGACATAGACTAGCCAGAGACAATTGGCTCTAATCATCATTTGTGGGTGGCGGCAGAGGCCATTCTGGTAAAGTATTTTCCTCAGGTGCTATACCTTTGATTCCTTTAGAAGAAGACTCATCTTCAAAATTATAGGATGTAAAATCCAATCCATCTCCTTCTTCTTGATGAGTTTTTAATTTAGATGAACATATTTTGTTTTGAGTCAGACTGTAAAGGCTGTAAAGCCATCTCAATTAAAGAGCATAAAGACCAAACTTTTAAGGAAATGGTATCTCCATTTTGATGAGCACTTATAAGCGTTTTCATAATTAATCTCCACTTTTTAAGGTTTAAAGACTTTTTTTCCAGAAGGGTTAAACCAATAGCAATGTTTTTTAACCAAGTACCAGAGCTTATCAAAAGTTCCCCTTTTCAATTTTACTCCTGAACTTCTCAATAAAGTACGAAGTAATTTAAAGTAAGCTTCGTGATCATGAGACTAGGAGTTTCCCATAATTCACTATCCCAAAGCCCGGACTTACCTGTCCTACCTCTCTGCTTTGGTCCTCTGGGACTGTAAAACGAAGTAGTCTCGAAGACTGCCGCACCATACCCTGCTAACTATGCCAATTGTTGCAGGGAGTATGGCCAGAGTCCCAAAAGATGAGTCCACAAAGTGCATTTAAGTGAAGGTCCTCATACTGAAGTTAGAATGAGGCCATATTTTGAGAGGGTTGCCTGAGCTGCTAAAAAGAGTGCATGTAAATCATGTTGTTCGGGTAAAGCTAATAGGATGTCATCCATGTAATGGATGATGTTAGCATGAGGAAACTGAGATCGTAAATACCTATGAAACTCTTTCCTTTCATAATTTTCTTACTCCTAATTGTGGCCTTTTTTTCCCCCACTGAAAAAAAAATTCTCTTTAACATTTCTTGTAAGGCTGGCTTAGTGATGAACTCCTTTAACTTTTGTTTGGGAAACTTTTTTTCTCTCTTTTTATTTTAAATGGTAACATTTCTGGATAGAGTTTGAGGTATTTTCTTTCAGCACTTTGAGTCTAAAATGCCACTTCTTTCTTTTATTTAAGTTTATAATTTTAATTCTGGTATGTTAACATAGAGTGTTATATTAGTTTCAAGTGCATAATATAGTTAGTGATTTAGCAATTCTATATATTACTCATTGTTCATCATGATAAGTTTACTCCTTAACCCCCATCACGTATTTTACCAACCCCCTTCCACCTATCCTCTGGTAACCATTAGTTTGCTCTCTATAATTAAGAATCTGTTTCTTGGTTTGTCTCTCTCATTTTTTTTCTTTACTCACTTGTTTTGTTCTTAAATTCCACATGAGCGAAATTATATGGTATTTGTCTTTCTCTGACTGACCTATTTCTCACAATATTATACTCTAGCTCCATTCATGTCATTGCAAATGGAAAGATTTCATTTTTTTTTATGAATACCATTTCCTTCTGAGCTGCAAAATTTCTGCTGCAAAATCAGCTGATACGCTTATGAGGTTTCCATTGTATGTAACTGTTTTCTCTTGCTGTGTTTAATATTTTATTTTTATCACTACATTTTGCCATTTGAATTGTTTTATGCCTTGGTGTGGGCCTCCGTAGGTTGATTTTGTTGGGAGCTCTCTGTGTCTCCTGAATCTGGGTGTTTATTTCCTTCCTGAGATTAAGAAAGTTTTCTGCTATTATATTTTCAAATAAAATTACTGCCCCCTTCTCTCTCTTCTCTCTCTCTCTCTCTTTTTTCTTCTTCTGCATCCCTATAATGCAAATGTTATTACAGTTGATGAATTTTCTGGGTTCCTTTAACCTATTCTCATTTCTAATTATTCTTTTTTGCTTTTTGCCATTCAGCTTGGTTGCTTTTCCATACCCTGTTTTCCAGATTGTTGATTGGTTCTTCTGCATCCTCTAATCTGTTATTGATTTCCTCTACTGTACTGTGTTTATTTATTGAGTCCTTCATCTGTGACTTTTAATATTTTTATCTCTTTATTGATGATCTTACTGAGATCTTTTACTTTTCTCAAGTCCAATGTGTATCTTGATAAACATTACTTTGAATTATTTATCAGGCATTTTTAATCTCCATTTCATTTAGCTCTTTTGCTGTGGTTTTGTCCTTTTATTTCATTCAAAACACATTACTCAGTCTCCTCATTTTATCTAAATCACTTTGTGTTTGTTTCTATGAATTAGGAAGGTGAGCTATGGGGACGCCTGGGTGGCTCAGTCAGTTAAGCATCTAACTTCAGCTCAGGTTATGATCTCAAAGTTTGTGAGTTTGAGCCTCGCATTGGGCTCTGCAAGGACGGTAGGGAGACTGCTTGGGATTCTCTCTCCCTTTCTCTCTTCCCCTGTCCCGCTTGTTTTCACTCTCTCTCTCTCAAAATAAATAAATAAACTTAAAAAATTAAAAATTTTAGGGGCGCTGGGTGGCTCAGTTAAGCATCAGACTTTGGCTCAGGTCATGATCTTGCAGTTTGTGACTTCAAGCCCTGCATTGGGCTCTGTGCTGACAGCTCAGAGCCTGGATCCCGCTTCGGATTCTGTGTCTTTTTCTCTCTCTATTCCTCTCCCACTGGCACTCTGTTTCTCTGTCTCTCTCTCAAAAATAAATAAAGAATTAAAAAAATTAATTAATTGTTTTTAAAAGAAGGTGAGCTATGCTTCCCAATCTTGAAATTACTGGCTTTTTGAAGAAGACATTATGTACTGCTTTGTAATTTACTGCCCCCTTTTCCCCAAAACCAGGTGTTGCAGGGATATCTCCTATATGAGCTGCATGTATACTACTGTGGTGGCTGAGCAGCATTTGCTTTCAGTCCAGTCAACTGCAATGGTCCATTTTGCCTGTAGTGGGTATACCGGGCAGAGCTTGGTTCCTTCATTGTTAAGGGGCCTCTGTGGGGCCACCAGGGGCTTGTGCTTGGGTGGTGTCAGCATTCTGACCAGATGCCTGCCCTCATTCTTCCAGGACTGCAGTGTCACTAATTTGCAGGATGTTGTCTCTCCTGTCTCCTGAGAAGCATTCGTTAGTGGGACCAAAAGTCAGACGAGTTGCCTACCCACAGTTCATTTGCTGGACTCACTGAACTTTCTTACTGAACTTCAGAGTGCCTTCCCTATATTGCACTCTGTGAAGTTTTTGTTGGTGGACCAGACTGATATTCAGACCAGATGTCTGCCATCAGTCTGTGGGTCTTCAGTTGCACTGGTTGGTAGGGATGTTTCTCTGCACTGCCAGCTACAATGTTCTGCTGGGACTGTGAGTACACTAGTGTGTGTTGTTACCTTCTCCTCTCCCCAGGGCAGTAGTGACTTTGGAGTGGTGTGGGTCCCTGTCAGGGTTGCTTGCAGGGTTTTTTGGGTCAAGAGCCCTTTTGGAGGGATGTCTAATTAGTAGGGCAGGATGAATGGGGCAGATCCACAGAGGAACATGGGGGTGGGCATAGAGTAGTAGCAAGACAGGTGGAAAGGGCTTGCAGTGGTTCCTTTCTGGCTTATTTTCTGTTGACAGATCTCTTGCTAACCTGATCTGTCTTCCCTTATAGGTCAAGGACATTTTTTCCTTTGCTGCTTTCATGATTCTTTCCTTGTCTGTGTGTTTCGTAAATTTGACTATAATATGCCTTTCTGATGGTTGGCTTTTGATTGATAGCTGAATTTAATAAGAGTTCTTTGTGTTTCTCATATTTTGATGTCTGTGTACTTTCCCAGATTTGGGAAGTTTTCAGCTATAATTTGGTCACATAAACCTTATGCCCCCTTTTCTCTCTCTTCATCTTCTGGGACTTCTATTATATGAATGTTATTCCTTTTCAATAAGTTGCTGAATTCTCAATTCTGTTTTCATGATCTTCTGCCTTTGTTTCCTCTTCTTTTCAGCTTCATTATTTTCAATAATCTTATCTTCTGTATTACTGATTTGCTCTTCTGCTTCATTCATCCTCACCATCATGGCATCTATTTGAGTTTGCATATCAATTATAGCATTTTGAATTTCAACCTTACTAGATTTTAGTTCTTTTATCTCTGCAGAAAGGTATTCTCTTGTGTCTTCTGTGTTTTTCCAAGCCAAGTTAGTATCTTATAATCATTGTTTTAAATTCTATTTCAGACACCTTACTTATTTCTATATTGATTAAATCCTTGGCCATGAATTCTAGTGCCTATTCTTTCTTTTGGAGTGAATTTCTCCATCTTGTCATTTTGCTCTGAAAAGAAAAGTAGAAAGAAAAAAAAACAGAAAAAAAATACAAAATGCAAAGGACCACCACCCCCAAGGAGAAAAAAGAAAAAAAAAAACTAAACTAACTAGATTCTGGGTGTGTTTTGGTCTACTTGTTAAAATAATCCAGATTCAAAACTAAAACAAATTATAATAAAACAAAGTATAATTAAAAGAAACAAAAAACAATAACATAAAAAATAAAAGAATATGTATATATAAATAAAATAAAAATACTAAAATATAAAATTAAAAAAATATTTTGAGAAAATAAGAAATGAATGAAAAAAATAAAAATAAATACAGAATAAAAGTAAAATAAATGTTAGATCCCCTAGAACTAAAGCTTTGCAGCACTCTATGATCAGTAGACTTGGTGCGAGTTGTGCAGGTCTTCTGGGGGAGGGGCCTGACCAGCTGATTCTCAGGCTTACTTGTTTCAGTGGAAATTTGCCTCCAGGGTTTGCGGGGAAAGGGTTTGGTTCGAGCCACTCCAGCGTCCACCAGGTGGCACTGTTTCTCTCTGAAGTCTTGGCTGGTGGGTGGAAGATGGTGCCACCCTGCCCTTTCATCCCCTGGGAGGGGAACATGTGGCCATTGTTCAGGAGGCTCTCACAGAAGAGTCACAGGCTTTTGTACAGATCCCTATCCTTAGCCTTTCTGTGTCAGGCAGTTGGCATGCCCAGCACCACAATTCTTTTGTGTTTTATCTCTGGCTGGTGGCTGGAATTCAAAAGTCCAAAAAATGCCTGGCAAAGTGTGGACTTGCCTCCCTCCTCTAGAGGAGAGCCTCATGGTGTGTCAGGCTCAGTTCTGTCCTAGAAAAGCAGTCTCACTGTATATGTAAAGTGGCTGGAGTGATTGTAGTGCACAGCAAAAATCTGGGATCAGATCATCTGCCCTCTGTGCATGCTTCTTTCCTCTGTTCTGTTCTGTCCCAGAAAACCAGGTTCATAGTGTGTGCACAGTGGCTGGAGTCTACTGTGGAGTACAAGAAAGGTCCAACTGGGTTATCTGCCCTCTGTGTGTGCTTCTCTTCCCTGCTGTTGAATGGCTGCTCAGTGGCCACCAAAGGGCCTTTTGTCCTTGAAGAGGCAAAATACCCTCTTCCAAATGCATCCCAGGAAGGGGAGTGATCTCTCTCAGTGAGACCCAGGAGATCCCCACACCACAGTCTTGCAAGAACCCTAACTGTTGCTGTCTTCCCACTCCCTGCTCTCTCACTCTCTTCTTGACCTCTCTCCCCAAAAAGGGTTCCCTTCTCACCTCAGCACCATGGCTTTTATCTCCACAGTTCATGGCTCCAAACCTCTCATCTGCCACATTCTCTCTCTTCAGTTGTGCAGATTGTTTTCTTAATACTCAGATCAATTTCTTAGTTCAAAATGATTTGATGTAGATTTGATGATCTAGCTGTGTTTGTTGGACAAGGCAAGGTCAGGGTCCCCTTACTACTCTGCCACCTTAACTCTTCCTCCTAAGATGTGTTCTTTATTCATTTTCTTTTTTACAATTTCCACCATAGTATCTAAGACAGAAGTCCCTTTTTCAAAATTAAAGCTAATTTAGAAAATTATTTAAAAACGTGTCTGGGTCAAGAACATTTGAGAAAGTTAGCAGTATACAACACACAATTGAAGGTAGTTGAAAAAAATATTGGAGTTGCAAAACTTCTCTGTAATTTTGTTAATGCCAAAATATTCTACACATTATTAGCCTATTTAAACTTTATTTTTTTAACTTTTTAAATGTTTATTTATTTTTGAGACAGAGAGGGAGAGCTGGGGAGGGGCAGAGAGAGAGGGAGACACAGAATCCAAAGCATTAGCCTGTTTAAACTTTAAAATGTGTTTTCATTGACAGAATGTTTTCATTGTTTATTGCATTGTCATGCTTTGTTTTACATACATCTTGAGGGGTGTCTGGGTGGCTCAGTCTGTTAAGCACCTGAGTTCCACTAGGGTCATTATCTCAAGGTTGGTGATTTGAACCCTGTTCTGGGCTCTGTGCTGACAGCTCAGAGCCTGGAGCTTGTTTCAGATTCTGTGTCTCCCCCTCTCTCTGCCCCTCTCCCATTTGCACTCTCCCTCTCAAAAATAAATAAGAATTAACAAAATGTTTAAAAAAAATCCTTAGATATGTCTTGAAATTTGTTTATATCCAAGTGTTTTGTAGCAAAATAATGTTATTGGGTTATTAAAATAAATGTGGTGGGTTTTTTTTTTGGTTAGCAAAATAATGTTGTGATGCATATGAAGTTGTGGGGACATTTACAGTAAGACAATGTTTATAATATAGATACACCTTTGCCCAGGAGGAAGGTCCTATATTAGCAGGTGTTACCATGATGACCTTCAAACAAAGACAAACCAGAAGCTAGGAAATAGGGATCTCAGGCAATATTACTGTAAGAAGGGTAAGTCTTGGACCCTGATGGTAGCTATCTCTGATATGGTATGGAACAGAACAGAATTGGAAGTCTTGGGGATAAGGTAGGTTGGAAATTGGAAGCTATTAGATATAAGATTAGGAATATGTTAAGTGTTTTTAGTGCATTTAGTCCCCAGTTGTTTTCTATAACACATCTGAAAAAGACTAGCTCTCAAAAAGACTTTACTGACTCCCCAATATTCTCAGGGGCAAACTGTCTCTTTTGCTTACCAAGAAGTGTTTACAAGGCAGAGATAAAATAATTTTCTTCTACATTATAACTACTCTCATTCACTCTCACTTCAGTGTCCAATATTAAGCACATAAGAAGTTTTAAATCAATGTTGATGTTAGTTTAGGAGAGCTACTGTTGATCAGAAATAGCTACTGGTATAACTTATACCCCATCCTTTTCCTCCCTTTCAATAACCCAGAATCCCAGGGGGATAGAAAATATATTTGAATAAATAATAACTGAAAACTTCCTGAATCTAGGGAAGGAAACAGAGATCTAGATTCAAAAGGAACAGTGATTCCCCAACAAATTTAACCCAAGGAGGCCCACACCAAGACACATAATGTGTGGCAAAATGGCAAAAAAAAAATTTGAAAAAAGATTTTTAAAGGCTGCAAAAGAAAGGAATAAGACAGTTACATAAAAAATATTCCCCAAAAGGCTATCACCTGATTTCTCAGCAGAAACCTTGAAGGCAAGAATGGAGTTGCATGATATATTCAAAGTGCTATAAGGAAGAATTCTACAGCCAAGAATATTCTATTCAGCAAGCTATCACTCAGAATAGAAGGAAAAATAAAGAAAGAAATATATTTCCAAACAAATAAATGGTAAAAGAATTCATGACCACTAAATCAGCCTTAGAAGAAGTGTCAATAGGGACTCTGAATGGAAAACAAAAATCAAAGTAAGAGAAATAAAAATAGGAAGCACACACACACAAAAGTATACCTGTAAAATCAGTCAAGAATAGCACAAAATAAAATACAAAATATCTAAAACATGGAGGGGATAGGTGTAAAGAATAAATTTAAAATTAGGGACTATGAGTATAATATAGACTGATATGTGCAGAAGATGTTATATATAAATCAAATGATAATCACAAATCTAAAAACAGTAAGAGATATGTAAAAAATAAAAGGAAAGAAACCCAAGTGTACCACCAAAAAACCCCAGCAAATCATGAACGATAGAAAGAGAAGAAACTATCAGAGAAAGGCTACAAAGTGACCACAAGACAAGGAATAAAATGTCAATAAATAAATATATCAATATTTGCTCTGAATGTTACTGGACATTATATTCTAATCAAAGATATAGGGTGACTAAGTGGATAAGACTCATTTCAGACCTAAAGACACCTGCAGATTGAAAGTGAGGAGATAGGGAAACATTTATCATAATAGTGGATGTCAAAAAAAAAAAAATCCAGAATAGCAATGCACATATAGGATAAAATAGACCTCAAAACAAAGCCTGTAACAAAAGACAAAAAAGACACTACATAATAATAAAGTGGACACTCCAACAAGAAGATATACAATTGTAATATTTATGCACCCAACATGATAGCACCCAAATATATAAAACAGTTATAACAACCACAAAGGAACAGATTGACAGGAATACAATAATGGTAGGGGACATTAAGACCCCACTTACATCAGTGGACATATCATTCAAACAGAAAATAGGTCTGTTGGGAAGAGGTAAGATTGTAGAGTAGTAGTGGGACCCTATGCTTGCCTTGTCTCTTGAACACAGCTAGATAAATATCAAGTCATTCTGAATGCCCAAGAAATCTATCTTAAGACTGATAGAACAAACTTACATCTAGAGGGAGAAAATGGCCACATCATGAAAGGTAGGAACTGTGGAGTGTTGATTTGGAGGAGACAAGAATTGCAGGTGCTGTGGAGGGGAGGGAATCTTGATCACAGAGATAGAAGAGAGAGAGAGAGCACAGCAAGTAGGGACTTGCACAAGAGAAACTCTTCCCCAAAACCACTGTCTGGGAAAAGATGAGCTGAATACCACAAGTTTTTACAAGGAACACAGCTAAAAGTCTGAAGTTTTAGAAGTCTAGGCCATCAGGGAGTTGTGCAAGGTAGGCTTAGCAGTGTTCATGTGGGGAAAGAAGGCGGAAGCTTGGGAGCAGACAGTGTGGTCTGAGGATCCCCTGGGTCACACAGGAATAAACAATTCCCCTTCTTGGAGTGCATTTGGGAGAGGTGGTACTGCCTTTCATGGGACAAAAGAGATGTCAGATGCCATTTAGCGGCCCTGTAAATTAGGATAGCAGCAGAGTCACTTACTGAAGGCAGCTAACCCAGAAACTAGCTTTTGGCTGCACTTTGCCATAAACTTCCAGCCCCTGCATGGCTATGCGACTTCTTTTCTGGGATAAACCAGCACCAGCCACAGTGCAGCAAGACCCTCTGTGAGATCATCAGTGCAGGTTCATGCCATGCTGAGTCCCTGAAATTTGGATTTTTGAAACCTAGCCACAAACCTGAGATAAAACACAGGAGTACTATAGGGGCGCCTGGGTGGCTCAGTTGATTAAGTGTATTGTTCGGGTCATAATCTCATGGTTCATAAGATCGCGTTCCATTTCAAGCTCTGCATTGAAAACACAGAGAGTACTTGAGATTCTCTCTTTACCTCTCTCTCTCTAGGCACCTCCCCCATTCTCTCTCTCTCTCTCCCTCTCTCTCTCTCTCTCTCTCTCTCAAAACAAATAAATAAACATTTAAAAAAGAAACACAAGAGCACTGTACTGTGAGGCTCAGACAGATGTCTCAGACATGGACAGGGTGAAGGCAGGGTTCTGGTAGAAGACTGAAACAAAAGATAGGAGATTGTTCACTATTCTCTGAAGGCTTCCTGAACAGCAACAGGCATATCGTCTTCTCCAGGGATGATAGAGCAGGGTGACACAACTTCCCCCTGCCTATCAGCAAGGACAAATTTCAGTGAGCAACACAGTGCCCCCAGTGGAGACAGGAACCGTTTACAACAAGCTCCACTACAGTGCACCCTGAAGGTGCAACTTTTACTATGGCAAGTCTGTCTGAGAATCAGTGCAGCTGGCCCCTCCCCCAGAAGACCAACAACAATGCTTCACACACACCAACTCTACTGATCGTAGAATGCTGCAAAGCTTCATCTCTAGGGAAGTTAAGATCTAGCTTTTACTAAAAAGCAGACAAAAAAAAAACAACTAATTAAAACTCACCACACATGTCCAAAACAGGACCGGGTCCAAACACTCCCCACTCCCTTGCCCCATGGCAAGGAGAAACTCTGCATAGGACTTATCTGTAGGAAAGAGTAACTAAAACACAACGACAGTGAGCACACAGCATACACCAAAAAAATTCCTGAAGCACCAGGCCCTGGACAGTATATGACCTCTTCTTAATATAGCCATTTACTCTCAGGAGCAAGGAACATAACAGGTTTTCCTAACACACTTAGACAGGGGTCTAGGCAAAATGCCAAGATAGAGGAATTCATCCCAAAAGAAAGAACAAGAAGAGGTCACACCCAGTAATCTAATTAAAACAGATATAAGTAATATGCCTGAACCAGAATTAGAAACCAAGCATAAAGTCACTAGCGGGGCTTCAAAAAAGCATATAAGAAGCCAGAGAGACCCTTACTGCAGAGATAACAGGCCTTAAAACTAATCAGGCTGCAATAAAAAATGCTATAACTGAGATGCAAAACCGATGGATTCATTGGCACTAAGGATGGAAGAAGCAGAGGAATGAATCAGTGACAGATGACAAAATTATGGAAAATAATTAAGCTGAAAAGGAGAGGGAAAAAATTATTGCATCACAAATGTAAACTTAGGTAACTCAGTGACTCCATACCATGTAATAACATTCATTATCATAGGAGTCCCTGAAGAAGAAGAGAGGGGAAAATGGCAGAAGGTTTATTTGAGCAAATTATAGCTGAAAACTTCCCTAATATAGGGAAGAAAAATAGTCATCTAAGTCCAGGTGGCACAGAGTTAATACTTATTCTCAGACCATTAAAAAAATGAGGAAGGAAATCTTCCAAGTTCATTCTATAAGGCCAGTATTACCCTGATACCAAAACCAGTATTACCCTGATACCAAAACCAGATAAGACACCACACAGTAAAGGGAACTGTAAGCCAAAATCTGTGATGAACATATGCAAAAATTCTCAACAATTACTAGCAATTTTCATGCAACAATATGTTTAAAAAATTATTCACCGTGATGAAGTCAGATTTATTCTCAGGATGCAAGGATGGTTCAATATTTTCAAATCAGTCAACATGATACATCGCATCAATAAGATTAAAGATTAAAAAATATGATCATTTTAACACATGAATATAAAGCATTTGACAAAGTACAGCATCCATTCATGATAAAAAAAACCTTCAACAAAGTAGGTCTAGAGGGAATACACCTCAGCATAATAAAGGCTATATGTAAAAATCCCACAGCAACCATCATCCTCAATGTGGAAAAACTGAGAGCTTTATTCCTAAAGTCAAGAACAAGACAAGGATGTCCACTCTCACCAGTTTCACTCAATACTGTACCAGAAGTCCTATCTACAACAATTGGACAACAAAAAGAAATGAAACATACCCAAATTGGTAAGGAAGAAGCAAAACTCTATTTGCATATGACATTATACTCTGTATAGAAAGCCATGAAGACCCCACCAAAAAACTATTAGAACTGATAATTAAATTTGGTAAAATACAGGAAATAATACCAAGATACTGAAATTCATTGCATTTCTATACACTAAAAATGAAGCAGCAGAAAGAGAAATTAAGAAAACAATCTGATTTACAATTGCACCAAAAAGAATAAAATACCTAGGAATAAACTTAACTGGAGGTAAAAGACCTGTACACTGAAAACTATAATACCTTAATGAAAGAAGTTGAATATGACACAAACAATACTCCATGGTCATAGATGGGAAGAAAAATATTATTAAAATGTCTATAGTATTCAAAGCAATACTTATCAAAATACCAAGAGAATTTTTCACAGAACTAGAAGAAAACAACTTTAAAATTTGTATGTAACCAAAAAAAGAGCCTAAATAGACAAAGAACTCTTGAAAAGAATAGTGAAGCTTGAGGTATCACTACATGAGACTTCAAATTATATTACAAAGCTGTAGTAATTAAAAGAGCATGGTACTGGTATAAAAAAATAGACACATAGATCAATGGAAAGAATAGAAAGCCTAGAAATGCATCCACAATTATGTGGTCAACTAATCTTCAACAAAACCAGAAAGAATATCTAATGGGAAAAAGACAGTCTCTTCAACAAATGGTGCTGGGAAAACTGGACAGCTACATGCAAAAAAGTGAAACTGGGCCAGTTTCTTTCATCAAACACAAATATAAACTCAAAATAGATTAAACACCTAAATGCAAGACCTGAAATTATAAAAATCCTAGAGGAGAGCATGGATAGTAATTTCTCTCACATTGGCTGTATCAACATTTTTCTAGATATGTCTCCTGAGGAAAGGGAAGCAACAATAACCTGTTGGGACTACATTAAAATAAAAAGGTACTGCATAATGAAGAAAAGAGTCAACAAAACTAAAAGGCAATCTACTGAATGGGAGAATGTATTTGTAAATGACATATCTGATAACGGGTTAGTATCCAAAATGTATAAAGAACTTCTACAATTCAACACCCAACAAACAATCCGATTTCAAAATGGGCAGAAGAAATAAACAGACCTTTCACCAAAGAAGACATATAGATCACAAACCAACACATGAAAAGATGCTCAATATCACTTATCAGGGAAACTCAAATCAAAACTACAGTGAGATATCACATCAGACCTGTCAGAATGGCTAAAATAAAAGACACAAGAAATAACAAGTGTTGGCTAGGATGTGGAGAAAAAGGAACCCTTTTGCACTGTTGGGAATGCAAACTGGCACAGCCTCTGTGAAAAGCAGTATGAAATTCCCTCAAAAAGTTAAAAATAAAACATCTTATAATCCAGTAATCACACTACTGGGTATTTACCCCCAAAATACAAAACCACTAATTCAAAAGGATACATACACCTCTTTGTTTATTGCTGCATTATTTATAATAGTCAAATTATAGATGCAGCCCAAGTGTCCATCGATAGATTAGTGAATAAAAAAGTGGTATACATACATTGTGTGTGTGTGTGTGTGTGTGTAAAATTTAGCCTTAAAACAGAATGAGATCTGTTCATTTGCATCAACATGGATGGAGCTAGAGAGTATAATGCTAAGCAAAATAAGTGAGTCAGAGAAAGAGAAATACCATATGATTTCATTCATATGTGGAGTTTAAGAATGAAAAATGAGCAAAAGGAAAAAAAAAGAAAGGGGCAAACCAAGAAAAAGGCTCTTAAGTGTAGAGAACAAACTAATGGCTACCAGATGGAAGGTGAGGAGAGGGGCTGAGTTAAATAGTTGATGGAGATAAAGAGTATACTTACCTTGTCATGCACTGAGTAATGTATAAAATTATTGAATCATTATATTGTACAGTTAAGCTAATATAACACTGTATGTTAACTATACTAGAATTAAAATTAAAAACTGATAATTTAAGAATGTATTTTGTTTGTAATCAAGGAGAGCAAAATACATTTATTTGAAACAACTGAATTTCAATGCACCACATTATTGTTTATAGTTTTTAGGTTTTGAACAAATCTCCAACGTGTTTCCTTCCTTCTTCCCTTCCTAACTTCTTCCCTTCCTTCCTTCGTTCCTTCCTTTCTTCCTTCTGTCCTTCCTTCCTGTTAAAATAAGAGTGTTACAAGATCTAGCACAAGGAATTGTGAGCCCACCTATATAGATATTCTTGAACAATAGTTTTATTCAATTTAATGCATCTTATTTGAGTGGATATTGTCAAATATTAAGTAATACCTTAATGATATTGACAGTCACCTTAATAGGGGCTGGTGATTTAATTTTTCCAACATTAGAAAAGGACCATAATTCCCTTAGGATTTGAAATAACAAATGTTTATCTTCCTGCTGTTTTGTTTGGTATATTTGTTTTGTAATAAACCAGATTGTGGCCTTTACATATATCTTTTAAATCTAAAAACATTTCACTTTTTTGAGAAAAGGTCATTATACACTTCTAAAAGTGCTCATCATATAAAATGAATTGGGACACAATTGGTCAGCAAAACAAACAAATATCAAAAGCCACACAAAGCATACTTTTCTATAAAATTTCATATGTGAAATGTTACTGGTTATGACTTAAATACTGAAATTGGTAGATTTAAAACTCCTACCTTTTGAACTAATTTTTAGTCCAAGGGAGAGGGCAATAGAGAAAAATAGGGTTAAGAATAGCTAGTGTAGTTCCACGTCTACTTGGGTCTTTGAAGTTTTCCCTACAATAGTGATACTGACCTTTCCTAAAGTATTAGTGAGGAAGAAGGGAAATGCCCTCTCATTTTCCTCTGAGCATTCCTATTTTTTTTATTATGCTCAATGTGCCATTTAATTTTTCAACTGCAATATTTGAGATGTCCAGGGTTTTCATAATAATAGAAGATACAGTATTCTTGCCTTTGAGTGTTTGGAAAGACATTTTAGTGAGATCATGAAGATGTTGTAATTGTAAATTCATAACTTTAGCTGTTTTTCTTTCCTTATTTTTTCATTGGAAGCTCTTAGAAATTTGATCCACAAGGGAAACAAGGTTATTGGTAGGTAATGTTGCCTTTTCTAAGTCAAATCTCCTTACTAGTGAAACCAATTCTTCATCTAGATCTTCTAGGAAGGCTGAATTTAAGAACAAATCACTTTGATGACTTTGAAAACTCTCAGGAACCATTGCAGAATATTGTTAAATTTTTTTTCAAATCTTTCAAAATAGTCAAAAGTAGTCTCTCCAGACTTTTCTTTACATTGTTGAATTTTTGTCCAATATACTCTTTTTGCAGAAAATCTAATGAATTTCCAGTATAATCCATGGGCAATTCTTCTACAATTTTCAAGATCACTTCATGTCTAAGGAAATCTTCCATTTGTATTTTCCATTCTGCCTTTTTTAACCATTCCTTTGCTTTACTATCAGATATGAGCATATGCACAAGCTGGTATAGGCCAGCATATCCACAATTCATATGCCCTAACAGTTAAATCAAAAATCTCTAGCAAATCCTTTGGGATCTTATAAATAGTCTAGGAATTCTTCAATTTTTTAAGCACTATTCTAGTCCAGTGGGGTGTAAATAAGTGCCAGCTCACCTCTCCCTGACATTGGTTTTTCCTTAAAGGTTACTTAAATAATTGTTTATCCCTCAGTATTAATTCCTTGAGTTTTGGGGGGGTTCTTCTTTGGGAAAGTAGGTGGCGGTAAAGCAGATAAATAGTGGATAAACAGCAGATAAATAGGGGAGTTCATAAAGAAAGGGATGCAAAGAAGTGAAAGGGGGCAAAGGTGGGAAAAAATTATTGGCAGTTGTTTCCATGGTGTTTTCTAGCTTACCACTAGATTCTAAAAGTTTGTTGTTGTTGTTGTTGTTGTTAGTTTCCTGTAAGGAAGACATCTTGTTACCACATTTTTAAGCTTTCTAAATACCAATCAAAATAAACTTTCCATTCCATTTCTTTAATTTTATATCTGTTCTTAAAAAATAAATAAAAATAAATAAAATAAAATAAAATAAAATAAAATTATAGCTGTTTTTCCAATTATGCATACAATACAATTATTTTTGGTAAATCAAATGAATCCCATTTTGGCCATATAAGACTTAGATTATCTTTTGTCAAATTTTCTCATTTAATTGAGTACTTAAAAATAGGAATTCTGTATGCATTTTCCATACATAAAATCTCCCTGATTTCCTGTGTGTGACTGTTTTATGTTCAGAAGTTGTTCAGCTTTAGAAACAGAAATTCCCATATTATTTGGGTTGTAGTTTTAGTATAAAGACTGAACAATTTTCGTGGGAGAGGAGAAAAATATAGTGGATAAAAATGTGCTGTTTATAAGTGACAGTTCCAAGAGGCCATGAAACACACTCTTACGTGTCTCTGGTTTCCCACTAATCATCTAAACTGCTGTGGAGGTTGGGGAGCCAGATGATCAACCCTTATCTGTGCAACCCTGGATGAGCAAAACTTTACTTACTATGTTAAAAAGATTGAATTCCCTATGGCACCATTTTTTTGTCTTTAGGAATAACTTCAGAAATTTCTATAGGTTCTGGGTCTCCAGAGAACACCTTTCAGCTGGAAAAAGAAAGTGTCCCTTATTTTTGGAGCTGAATAATTTTTAAAAGATGTAAAAATATATATATAAATTTTTAAAAACAGCTCATTCTTCAGAGCATTTCCTCCCCTATAGAGGTTGTGTTTCAGCTGGAAGGGGAAAGTGTCCATTATCTTTGGAGCTGAATAATTCAGTCTCTTATTTTCTGAACAATTAGCATTGTGCAGTCTTTAAATTTTTATGCTAAATCAAAGCCAAATATGAATTAGCCAACCCAAGTTTTATTACTTTTCCTTAGGTTTTGTATCTAGAAAAATGTACTGGTATAAACAAAATCAGTCTAAATAACATATTAAATAAAAGTCAGGACCGTCAATGTAAAATAAGGAGATCCACATATCAGGAGAACTCACCGATCCACCAGAAAGTTGGCAAGAAGCCAGAGGGGCACAAGGAGCCTGTGCTGTTACCAAGCATCAAGTTCCAGAAGACGTCAGGTGGCCTCAGGTTGGTATCTCTGATATCCTGACAACTATGCCAAGAAATGTTGACACAAATTTACTAGAGAGAGGACTCTATTATAAAAAGAAAACAGAGAGTTTTATTCAGGCCTAAATTAAGACAGCTGCCCAGGAAACACAATATTCACAGAGAAGAAAGTGCTCCAGAAAATAAACAGTTTTTACGGGTTTATATACACTTTTAAAGTTTATTTTTGAGAGAGAGATGGAGAGAGAGAGAATGAATAGGAGGGGCAGAAAGAGAGGGAGAGAGAGAATTCCAAGCAGGCTCTGTACTGTCAGTGGAGAGCCTGATGTGGGTCTTGAATCCATGAACCATGAGATCATGACCTGAACCAAAATCCAGAATCAGACACTCAACCAACCTAGCCACCCGGGCACCCCTATACTTTTTTATATCTTGCAAAATCTCAAAGATTATAGATTAACATATAGGCAAGAATTGCAAGTTTTAACATCAAGAAATACAGGGAGTAAGAGCATTGATTGATATCGCAAAGAGAGATGGTTTTCCTTTAGGCTACTCATTCACAAAGCAAATGTACAATGCCTATGTGGTGGGCCATAAATCAGGTTTTAGTTTGAACAAAGTTTATGTACAGTCATGCTGATTTAGGAAGAACTCTAAAATGGCTTTCCTTGTATATCAGCCTTTAGAAAGATTTTTTATCATTTCTTCATTTGTGTATATTTATGTAATTATCTGTGTATGAATGTGTTTATGTTCATGTGTATTAAAATTGATACTTTTAAGGGTTTGTTTTTATGTGTGTTTAAGCATAAAATGAAGTGAATTTTCTTTAGAAAAACAAATATCCAATAATTGGCATTCTTATACACATTTGCTAATAAGATACTTACTATGTTATTATGTCAGAAATGTAAATGATACAACAAATTTTAATAAGTTAGGTTTAGCAACTCCAACGATGTACAAAATAGTCATCTAATCACCCAGAAGAATGATGAAACTGTTGAAAAGATTACAGAGTTCATTCATTAAAACAGATAATTGACTGAAAATTAAAATTAAAATTTGAAATATATGTTATGAGAAGATTCAGTGTGTTTTTTCTAAGAACACAATAAATCTGTGTGTATTTTTCTGTATGTGTGTGCATGTGTGTGTATGCTTGTATATGTGTGAAGGTATTTATGTGTATTCATACCTGTGCAATGTGTAAAGGGTATCTGTATAGGTATATGTGTGTATGTGTGTGTGTATGTGTGTGTGTGTGTGTGTGTGTGTGTGTGTGTGTATGAAGGCACCTTAAATGCAGGAGTGGAGAGAATTTTCAATGAAAGATGTCTTCAGCTCAGAAAACCTAAAAGTGAATCTACATTACACATGCATACATGACTAGCACATAAGATTGATTACCATCTAGTTATATGTGTCAGAGGATAAATTCCTCCACTCCAACTGTTTCAGTGGAGACATTGGACAAAATGCATGTAGATCTTGCTTTCTCCGAAGTATGTCTCCAAATGTCCTAGGTTGGACCACAATACAGTTTCTTGGCATTGGACAAAGACTAGTATATGCATTTGGATGTGTGAAAGGGGAGAATTTGGCAGCTTCTCCTATCCACCATTGCTTTAACTCTCTTTGCTCAAATACACATTTCAAAAATAATGCCCTTCTGACAAAGTGACATTACTACACGCTATTATTAAGGAATATACTTTAAAATGTTTCTGCATACATGAAAATTTTGCAGGGCTATTGACACAATGGTTTTGCTGGGTCTTCCAGTTAGCTGATAATCCATGTTCAGAAAAAGTCTGGTCCAAGTGAGTGGTGCAGTCTATTACAATCACCCTTGGGGTTTTGAAACCACATGACCATTGTTCTCTGGCACCATGCTCAAATCCATGGAGCTAAATAGCTGTACATGGGTTACAGTCAAATGCCTAGAGCTCACCAGCACCATGTTCCAACCAAATTAGCCCACCGGTCAGAAACTACTTACAATGGCAGCGTCTGCATACTTGCCAAGTTCAGATTAGTTGCTGCTAAAAAACGTGTACACAAAACTCACAAGAAACTCAAACTATCAAGAGGCCCAATTCTTCCAACATCCTGTATACACCAAAGTTGATGGGTAGACAAAGTTCTATGAGTGTGGCGTTGAGGCAACAGCAAACTTTGAAGCTGGATCATCTGTCCATCATGGAATATTCCAGATCTTCAGCCTTGCTGAGCGTAAACAAAAGTGACTTTTTGGAGGATAGAGATGAGAGTAGGGAGGGGTTTTCCTGGGAATGAAAAAACATGAGGTGAAAATACAATAGCACAATAATCACTTAAAATACAATAATAGCCCTTTTATCTGACGTATTTCTAAGTCAAAGCAGGAGAAGGAGCATCACAAAACAAGGTATGATTTCTCCAAGAAGCACAGGTACCTAGGGGTATTTTCATTCTTTCCTCTCCTTATAGGGAGACCATAGACAGTCAGCCTGATTGTTCTGGGATATATCCATTCGACAAAAGGAGAATAGGAAGCATAACTCTCTGTCCTTAGTTAAAAGAGTGAGAAGGATTTACCAGAGGAAAGAGGAAAAGATACCAGCAGAGCTCAACACCCACAAAAACTACTAATCTCAAAAACAGCTAAAGATAAAAGGAGATTGATAGGTGGATGTGCAATTGACAACAGTGGCAATAGAATATTGGTCATCTACTCATCCCAGGATTTCTCTAAATATTTAATCTTATACTTGTGTGGAAAAGTAATATATACAGGTGGTGGTAAGATTTGGAAGAGAGAGGAGATAAAGGGTACATCAATGAAAGCAAAAAATGGGAAGAAAAAAAGACAATTTAAACTACAGACCTTTCCCTTTAAATTCTCCTTGACTAAAAAGGTAGATGCAATACTTTAACAAGTATGGAAATTTTAAAGAGATGCCTGGAGTTCTGAATCCAAAATCCACCTTTCCCTGTCATAAGGTGGGACAAAACTACCAGAAGTTAAACTCCAGTTAATTTGCTTTATGCTTTTAGAGATTGGCTTGCCCTTTTCCAGAGGAAACTCAAGGACTCAAAGTACTTTGAATAATATGTCCTCATTACAAAGAGAATAATCAAGATAGAAGAAGAAAGAGAAGATGGTTGAGGAAAAAGAAGAGGAAGCAGATAAACACATAAACTCTAACCAAATGATGATAATCCATTTTCAAAACCGTTAAACCTAATGGAGTAGGATAGCCATTATGAAGTTGACAACAAAGGCAGCAGGAGAAGTCTGAAGCCAGTCAGCTGGGCATGGGACTTCCAGGAATCTCCACAGTTGTCCTGTGTTGATTAGAATCTATTGTTGTTATTGTTGTTGTTTTTAGTTATTTTCTATTTTTATAAGTTATTTTGCTTCCTTGGGAATGGCTATGGGAAAGAGATCAAGAGAGGAAAATGAACAATAGCTAAAATGCTATAAAACAGACTTTGGAAAAAAAACACGAGTGGCTAGAGATGAAACATGCTTGAACTGGGTATAATTCCTTCAGAGTGAACTGACCCATGTTCTTGGTGGTCACTGCATGGTAATAACTTCCCTGAAGACACAGAAGTTATGGCCTAAGTCTGTACAATTTTCCCTATTATTCTAAGGTGAACCATCCTATCCCTTTAGAGGGCACAATGGCCAGTCACCCTTTGATACTTACAATTGCATGAGAAAGAGAAATATAGAAGAGAAAAACATTTTGGTGGTGGTAAGATTTGGAAGAGAGAGGAGTTAAATTTACATCCATGAAAGCAAAAATGCAAATAAAAAAAGACAATTCAAACTACAGATCTTTCCCATCAAATTCTCCTTGATCTAGTGAGGAGATGAAACACTCTAGCAAGTATGGAAATTTTCCAGAGACGTCTGGGGTTCTGGCTCCAGAAATCCACTGTGGATTCTTGTAATCAGCGGCCAACACTCATTCTGACCATCACAAATTCCACACAGAGGCCTATGCATTAATGAAGAGACTGTAAAGATTAAACCCAGAGGCAGTTGCTCCCCAAATCCATACCATCCAATAAGGATAAAAGAGAAATCCAAATTCTGAAGAGAAAAGAAGAGAAGAGAAGAGAAGAGAAGAGAAGAGAAGAGAAATATGGGAGGAAATTTATAAACACTAGCTAGAATGCAATGGGAAAATAGAAGCTTCAACTATACATCAGAGTACAAAGAAGTAAAGAATAAACAAATAATCCTGGGAAGATGGCAGCATAGGAGGACGCTGGGCTCACCGCACGTCCTTCTGATCACTTAGATTCCACCTACACCTGCCTAAATAACCCAGAAAACAGCCAGAACACTAGCAGAACAAAGTCTCCTGAGCCAAGCACAGATGAGAGGCCCAAGGAAAGGGTAGGAAGGGCGGTGAGGCGATGCACAGTAAACAGACTGGCGGGAGGTAGCCATGGCGGAGGGGCGGCCCACCAGCCAAGCAGAGCCCCTGAGTCTGGCTTGCAAAAGCAGAGGGGCTGGATGGAATGTGTTCCGACAGCAAGAGAGACTTGACATCTGGAAGGTTATAAGTTAACAGCTCTGCTCAGAGAACAGGAGGGCTGGAGGACAACGGGAGGGAGAGTTGTTGACCCTCTGACTACAGAGCTCAGCGTGGTGGGAAACAAAGGCACTTGCCAGAGCCATCTCCCTCGCCCATCCCCCACCCAAAATCCCAAAGGGAACCAGTTCCTGCCAGGGAAATTGCTTGAACTGCACAAACACCAAACGTTGTGCTTCTGTGGATCCATCCCTCTGGCGGCAGAGGGTATGACTCCCTCCCAGTGCCACAGGGCCCCTCCAAAACCTGATCAAAGAAGGATAAGCGAGCTGAGCCTACCCCTCCCGCCCCCGTGCACCTTGTCGATCCACCCCAGCTAATACGCCAGATCCCCAGCACCACAAGCCTGTCAGTGTGCAAGTAGCCCAGATGTGCCACGCCACCCCAAGTGAATTCCGCCCCTAGGAGAGGGGAAGAGAAGGCACACACCAGTCTGACTGTGGCCCCAGCGGTGTGCTGGGGGCAGGCATCAGGTCTGACTGCGGCCCCACCCACCAACGCAAGTTATTCAAGACAGCACAGGGGAAGTGCCCCAGAGTCCCGAACCACTCCAGGGACTATCCAAAATGACGAAATGGAAGAATTCCCCTAAGAAAAATGTCCAGGAAATAACAACAGCTAAGGAACTGATCAAAAATGATTTAAACAATATAACAGAAAGTGAATTTAGAATAATAGTCATAAAATTAATCTCTGGGCTTGAAAACAGTATAGAGGACAGCAGAGAATCTCTTGCTACAGAGATCAAGGGACTAAGAAACAGCCAGGTGGAGCTAAAGAATGCTATCAACGAGTTACAAATAAAATGGAGACAACTATGGCTCGGATTGAAGAGGCAGAGGAGAGAATAGGTGAACTAGAAGATAAAATTGTGGAAAAAGAGGAAGCTGAGAAAAAGAGAGATAAAAAAAATCCCAGAGTATGAGGGGAAAATTAGAGAACTAAGTGATGCACTAAAGAGAAATAAACTATGCAAAATTGGTATTCCAGAGGAGGAAGAGAGAGAGAAAGGTGCTGAAGGTGTACTTGAAGAAACCATAGCTGAGAACTTCCTGGATCTGGGGAAGGAAAAAGGCATTGAAATCCAAGAGGCACAGAGAACTCCCTACAGACGTAACTTGAATCGATCTTCTGCACGACATATCATAGTGAAACTGGCAAAATACAAGGATAAAGAGAAAATTCTGAAAGCAGCTAGAGACAAACGTGCTCTAACATACAAAGGGAGGCCTATAAGACTCGTGACCGATCTCTCTACTGAAACTTGGCAGGCGAGAAAGGATTGTCAGGAGATCTTCTATGTGATCAACAGAAAAAATATGCAGCCAAAAGTCCTTTATCCAGCAAGTCTGTCATTTAGAATAGAAGGAGAGATAATGGTCTTCCCAAACAAACAAAAACTGAAGGAATTCATCACCACTAAACCAGCCCTACAAGAGATCCTAAGGGGGATCCTGTGAGACAAAGTACCAGAGACATCGCTGCAAGCATGAAACCTACTGACATCACAATGACTCTAAATCCATATATTTCTAGAATACGGCTGAATGTAAATGGACTAAATGCACCAACCAAAAGACATAGGGTATTAGAGTGGATAAAAAAACAAAACCCATCTATTTGCTGTCTACAAGAGATTCATTATAGACCTGAGGACACCTTCAGATTCAGAGTGAGGGGATGGAGAACTATTTATCATGCCACTGGAAGTCAAAAGAAAGCTGGAGTAGCCATATTTATATGAGACAAACTAGACTTTAAATTCAAGGCTGTAACAAGAGATGAAGAAGGGCACTATATAATAATCACAGAGTCTACCCATCAGGAAGAGCTAACAATTATAAATGTCTATGCGCCAAATACACGATCCCCCAAATATATAAAACAATTACTCACACACATAAGCAACCTTATGGATAAGAATGTGGTAATTGCAGGGGACTTTAACACTCCACTTACAGAAATGGATAGATCATCTAGAAACACGGTCAATAAAGAAACAAGGGCCCTGAATGATACATTGGATCAGATGGACTTGACAGATCTATTTAGAACTCTGCATCCCAAGCACAGAATATACTTTTTCTCCAGTGCACATGGAATATTCTCCATGATACATCACATACTGGGTCACAAAACAGCCCTTCATAAGTTTACAAGAATTGAAATCATACCATGCATACTCTCAGACCACAATGCTATGAAGCTTGAAATCAACCACAGAAAAAAGTCTGGAAAAGCTCCAAAAGCATGGAGGTTAAAGAACACCCTACTAAAGAATGAATGGGTCAACCAGGCAATTAGAGAAGAAATTAAAAAATATATGGAAACAAATAAAAATGAAAATAAAACAATCCAAACGCTTTGGGATGCAGCGAAAGCAGTCCTGAGAGGAAAATACATTGTAATCCAGGCCTATCTCAAGAAACAAGAAAAATCCCAAATACAAAATCTAACAGCACACCTAAAGGAAATAGAAGCAGAAAAGCAAAGACAGCCTAAATGCAGCAGAAGAAGAGAAATAATAAAGATCAGAGCAGAAATAAACAATATAGAATCTAAAAAAAAAAAACAAAAAAAAGCAAAAAAAAAAAAAAAACCTGTAGAGCAGATCAACAAAACCAAGAGTTGTTTTTTTGAAAAAATAAACAAAATTGATAAACCTCTAGCCAGGCTTCTCAAAAGAAAAGGGAGATGACCCAAATAGATAAAATCATGAATGAAAATGTAATTATTACAACCAATCCCTCAGAGATACAAGCAATTACAGGGAATACTATGAAAAATTATAGGCCAACAAACTGGACAACCTGGAAGGAATGGACAAATTCCTAAACACGCACACGCTTCAAAAACTCAATCAGGAGGAAAGAGAAAGCTTGAACAGACCCATAACCAGCGAAGAAATTGAATCAGTCATCAAAAATCTCCCAACAAATAAGAGTCCAGGACCAGATACCTTCCCAGGGGAATTCTCCCAGACGTTTAAAGCAGAGATAATACCTATCCTTCTCAAGCTATTCCAAAAAATAGAAAGGGAAGGAAAACTTCCAGGCTCAGTCTATGAAGCCAGTATTACTTTGGTTCCTAAAGCAGAGAGGGACCCAGTAAAAAAGGAGAACTACAGGCCCATATCCGTGATGAATATGGATGCAAAAATGCTCAATAAGATACTAGCAAATCGAATTCAACGGCATATAAAAAGAATGATTCACCATGATCAAGTGGGATTCATTCCTGGGATGCAGGGCTGGTTCAACATTCACAAATCAATCAACGTGATACATCACGTTAATAAAAGAAAAGATAAGAACCATATGATCCTGTCAATCAATGCAGAAAAGGCCTTTGAAAAAATTCAGCAATCTTTCTTAATAAAAACCCTCGAGAAAGTCTGGATAGAAGGAACATACTTAAAGATCATAAAAGCCATTCATGAAAAGCCCTCAACTAACATCATGCTCAATGGGGAAAAACTGAGAGCTTTTTCCCTGAGGTCAGGAACACGACAGGGATGTCCACTCTCACCGCTGTTGTTTAACATAGTGATGGAAGTGCTAGCATCAGCAATCAGACAACAAAAGGAAATCAAAGGCATCAAAATTGGCAAAGAGGAAGTTAAGCTTTCATTTTTTGCAGATGACATGGTATTATACATGGAAAATCCGATAGTCTCCACCAAAAGTCTGCTAGACCTGATACATGAATTCAGCAAAGTTGCAGGATACAAAATCAATGTACAGAAATCAGTTGCATGCTTATACACTGACAATGAAGCAACAGAAAGACAAATAAAGAAACTGATCCCATTCACAATTGCACCAAGAAGCATAAAATACCTAGGAATAAATCTAACCAAAGATGTACAAGATCTGTATGCTGAAAACTATAGAAAGCTGATGAAGGAAATTGAAGACGATAGAAAGAAATGGAAAAACATTCCCTGCTCATGGATTGGAAAAACAAATATTGTCAATATGTCAATACTACCCAAAGCTATCAACACATTCAATGCAATTCCAATCAAAATTGCACCAGCATTCTTCTCGAAGCTGGAACAAGCAATCCTAAAATACATATGGAACCACAAAAGGCCCCGAATAGCCAAAGTAATTTTGAAGAAGAAGACCAAAGCACGAGGCATCACAATCCTAGACTTTAGCCTCTACTACAAAGCTGTACTCATCAAGACAGCATGGTATTGGCACAAAAACAGACACATAGACCAATGGAATAGAATAGAAACCCCAGAACTAGACCCACAAACGTATGGCCAACTAATCTTTGACAAAGCAGGAAAGAACATCCAATGGAAAAAAGACAGTCTCTTTAACAAATGGTTCTGGGAGAACTGGATAGCAACATGTAGAAGATGGAAACTAGACCACTTTCTCACACCATTCACAAAAATAAACTCAAAATGGATAAAGGACCTGAATGTGAGACAGGAAACCATGAAAACCCTGGAGGAGAAAGCAGGAAAAGACCTCTCTGACCTCAGCCGTAGCAATTTTTAACCTGACACATCCCCAAAGGCAAGGGAATTAAATGCAAAAATGAACTACTGGGACCTTAAGAAGATAAAAGGCTTCTGCACAGCAAAGGAAACAACCAACAAAACTAAAAGGCAACCAACGGAATGGGAAAAGATATTTGCAAATGACATATGGGACAAAGGTCTAGTTTCCAAAATCTATAATGAGCTCACCAAACTCCACACCCAAAAAACAAATAACCCAGTGAAGAAATGGGCAGAAAACATGAATCGACACTTCTCTAAAGAAGACATCCAGATGGCCAACAGGCACATGAAAAGATGCCCAACATTGCTCCCCATCAAGGAAATACAAATCAAAACCACACTCAGATATCACCTCACGCCAGTCAGAGTGGCCAAAATGAACAAATCAGGAGACTATAGATGCTGGAGAGGATGTGGAGAAACGGGAACCCTCTTGCACTGTTGGTGGGAATGCAAATTGGCTCAGCCACTCTGGAAAACAGTGTAGAGGTTCCTCAAAAAATTAAAAATAGACCTCCCTTATGACCCAGCAATAGCACTGCTAGGAATTTCCCCAAGGGATACAGGAGTACTGATGCATAGGGGCACTTGTACCCCAATGTTTATAGCAGCACTCTCAACAATAGCCAAATTATGGAAAGAGCCTAAATGTCCATCAACTAATGAATGGATAAAGAAATTGTGGTTTATATACATAATGGAGTACTAGGTGGCAATGAGAAAGAATGAAATATGGCCCTTTGTAGCAACGTGGATGGAACTGGAGAGTGTTATGCTAAGTGAAATAAGCCATACAGAGAAAGACAGATACCATATGGTTTCAGTCTTATGTGGATCCTGAAAAACTTAACAGAAAGCCATGGGGCAGGGCAAGGAAAAAAAATGAGGTTAGAGTGGAAGAGAGCCAAGGCATAAGAGACTCCTAAAAACTGAAAACAAACTGAGGGTTGAACGGGTGGTGGGAGGGAGGGGAGGATAAGTGATGGGTATTGAGGAGGGCACCTTTTGGGATGAGCACCGGGCGTTGTACGTACCAATTTGAGAATAAAATTCATATATTGAAAAAAAGAAAAAGAAGTGAAAAGAAAAACAGAAAAAGGAATTCCATGTCAAAGGTCAGTAGTTTGTGTAAATACTGTAGGAAAAAAGTTAACCGGAGAATTCAACTTAAAAAAATATCATTTGCAAGTTAGCTTTAATATTTTATTGTAACATTACTTGTTTTCTTGTGTTTTGATTTGGCATTTGTCCTCATTTTGCAGACACTTATGCATTTTGTTCATTTTTCTCATCCAGTCTTCTAGGTGTTAACTTCATTAACTGTGAAAAATAAAATTGCCACCATAAGGAAATTAAAAAAAATATGTATAATAATTTCTGTCTTGTTTCCCTCATAGGATATCTGTGAGGGTCGTGCATATTTACCTATAAAGAAACAATGGTTTTTGGTAAGATATTGTTGCTGTTGTTGTGCATTTCGACCGTTGCTCATCATTTGTTTGAGTGTTTTCACTCTTTTTCTTACCTGCTAATCTCTCTGCCATGAGCATTTCAATTTTTTAATTCAGAAGTTCTTCTTTTTGTGTTTCAGAAATTATTTCCTTTTTTATATATACTTTTTAAACATTCATTTATTTTTGAGAGACAGATACAGGGCATGAGGGGGAGGAGCAGAGAGAGAGAGGGAGACACAGAAATCCGAAGCAGGCTCCAGCTTCTGAGCTGTGAGCACAGAACCCGATGTGGGGTTCAAACTCGCAGACCACGAGATCATGACCTGAGCCAAAGTCGGAAGCTCAACTGACTGAGCCACCCAGATGCCCCTGAAAAATAGCTGTGCTGCAGTTTATTTTGTTTATTCCTGCATTGTTGAATATAATTTTCTCCCAATAGTTCTCAGTTAAAAGCACAAATATATTGCTGCAAATACCCTAAGCTATTTTCTCGGCAAAAGTATTTTTTTAAGTTTTTATTTTAATTCCAGTTAGTAAGCATACAGTGTTATATAGGTTTCAAGTATAAAACATAGTTATTAAACACTTCCATTCATCATCCTGTGCTCATCATGACAAGTGCCTGCCTTAATGCCTATCATCTATTTAACCCATCCATCCATCCTACTCCCCTCTGGTAACCATCAGTTTGTTCTCTATAATTAGGAGTCTGTTTCTTGATTTATCTGTCTTTCTATCTTATTTTTTTCTCTTTGCTTGCTTGTTTTGTTTCTTAAATTTCACATGTGAGTGAAATCATATATATATATATATATATATATGCATTGAGATATATATTGAGAAATGAAACTAGGCAGCAAATAAGCAGTAGGACATGTGAGTCAGGGATTTAAAGGAGACGTCCACATATGAAATCATATTATAGATATGCATGGAGATAAGTGAAATAAATCAATCAGAAAAAGACAAAGTCTGTTCTTTTTTGCAACCGTGCATTAACTTCCTTGAGGCATGTCCACGGGATGCCTATTGACTCTGTCTTATTTATATATATAATGGTAGTCTTAGTTGTACCCTGTAAACTAGCAGGGTCTGCCCTAACTTACTAGAAAGTAGGAAACTAGATGAAGAAAACAAACAAAGTGAAAAATCACTGAGAGCCAAAGCTAACTGATCAACATTCAAATAATGAAAATTAACAAGCAGTAAGTCCTTGAAATTACTATACCTGCCCAGGCCTGCCAATCATTAGTTTAGGATCATTCCTCTTAAAAATCCTTAGTTGTTCCCAAATTAGAAAGAAACATTGATAGCTAAAGACACGTTTTCTAAGTGATCACAGAGTGAGAAAACTAAGGTCCAAAGAGCAGAAAGTGCTTAATCAAAGTCACATAAATATACAAATGTTTAGGTCTGGAGTTGTGTCCACTAATACCTACTAACTACTCATTAATTACTGACTTGTATGAAAACTTTTTAAGAAGGGCACAGTAGAATATTAAAACAGAGATTGTATTTCTATTTTAAGGATTCTTATTCATTCAGTTAGTCGTTCATTCAATAACTAGTGCATGATCTGTGATTTCATCATGATGGGTACTGAGAGATCCACAGGTAACCTAGCATTTAAAGCCAATTAATTAAATGTGAGTTGGTTACTGTGTTTGCTTATTACATCATAAAATATTGCACTTTTATGGTGTTTTACTGGTGCCTGCCTTCCTATGCCAACATACCTGGGAGGTGTGAGCCTTGTCTTAGGACCATAAGAAGGATTGCTTATGGCAGCAGCTTTACCAAGTACCTCATGGGTAACAGAGTTGGTTCCTAGGTCTCATTGACTCAGCCCCATGTTTTGTTCTGATTATCATACCTTATCAGGCTAAGAGTTTCCCAAGGGTTGGAAGAATGACATTCCATTTCTCTTTTATGTCAGTAATTAGGTACTATGTGCTGTAAGTACTATAGTTGTGCTGAGAGATAGAAGTCAGACACATTATCCTTAGTCTTATGGGCTGGGAATGAAGGAGGAAAGAAGAAATCAATTCCTCAATGTAGACACAAGGGGGAATTAATGCAACCATAATTCCAATCCTATATGTATGAGTCATTTTAGAACTTAGAGAGAGCCTTTTAAGGGCCATTATCTCAAGGATCTAGAACCTTGCAAAGTAGGTGGTGTAGAATTCATTGGTTCTACTTCACAACTACAAAAACTTAGTTTCAGAGGTTAATGTGACTTGCATAAAATCACAAGCCTGCAAAGTGACAAAGCAGATTTGAAACCTAGGTAAGTATTCTGATCAAGCATCCAGAGGTCCTTTTTCTGAGGGCAGATCATCTGCAGGGGGTTTTATTTTGGAAACTTGGATAAAAGGAAACAGTACAACGGGAGATATTTGCACTGGGGAATAAAGAGATTTTGGTTTTCTTTATTAATTCATTCAGTTCACAAGAATTTACGAAGTGTCTACTCTATGCAAAGTCCTATCTTCAGCTTTGGGATACAGAGATGACTAAGACACATCTTTTGACTTTGAGGAGTTCACTAGTCAATGATGTGACAGACATGTCTATAAATTATTGCAGCGGAGTATGATAAAGTTATATTCAAAATAGAAAGGGAACAGTGGTGATTTAGGAAGATCTCAGGGAGGAGTTGATGCCTGAACTGACCACATGACACATGTTTCTAAATTACATAATCTTTTGAAAACTGTTTCTCTATTTTTACCATGAGGGTTTGAACTAGATAGTCTCTAAGGAAACACCTAGTATATATTTTAAAGGTTGTAGTTCACAATAGGGGAGAATTAAAAGTCTGTAAACTTTCAAAAGTACTAAGATTTATTAGTTATGCATCTTCTTTGTCCTACTGCCTTGATACACAGAACCACCTGGAATGGTGCTGAGGTTAATTGGCCTGAGATATCTTGAATAACTAATTATAGGTGCTATCTGAATTTTCAGGCATATTCTGGGTTCTTAATCTATTTTTCCTGTCTACTCTCTTTCTGTTCCCACTGACATAGCTCAGTAATAAATAATTTCATCACTCCTTTCTCTACCCATTCTACCCCTAATAATCATCTTGGACACTTCAATACCTAGCAGGCCCTGTCTTCTTCAACATTTTAAAGTATTGAATTTACCACAATGTTTTGGATACCTACCATACACCTGATGTGGCACTAGTTTCTGGGGATACAAGCATGAGCCAAAACAGATTTGGCTTCAAACTTCAATGAGCTTACAGTTTAGTAAGGGAAATTTTAAGGTAATTGTAAAAATCATACAAAAATGTAAAAATACAGGTGGGATGATTTGTAAGAGGTAAAAGTATGGGGCTATGAAAATGTAAAAATGTGAGACCCGAAACCATAAAATTCCTAGAAGCAAACTCAAGCAGTAATTTCTCTGACATCAGCCATAGCAAATTTTTTTTTAGATATGTCTCC
The DNA here is from genome assembly GCF_022837055.1 of Prionailurus viverrinus. Lineage (NCBI taxonomy): Eukaryota > Metazoa > Chordata > Mammalia > Carnivora > Felidae > Prionailurus > Prionailurus viverrinus. The sequence continues at coordinate 48,226,431 of NC_062579.1, read as the reverse complement.
TGAGGAGAGGAAAACAAAAGAAAAAAAATAAACTACTGGGATTACATAAAATTAAAAGCTTTTGTACAGCAAAGGAGACAATCAACAAAAGTAAAAGGCCACCTACAGAATTAGAGGAGATAATTGCAAATGACATATCTGATGAAGGGTTAGTATCCAAAATCCAAAAAAACTTATACAACTGAACAGGAAAAAATCTTTAAAAACTGGATAAAGACATAAACACATATTTTCCCAAAGAAGACATAGAGATGGCCAAAAGACACATGGAAACATACTCAATATCACTCATTGTCAGGGAAAGGCAAATCAAAACCATAATGAGATGTCACCTCACACCTGTCAGAATGGTAAGAATGACTAAAATCAACAACACAAGAAACAATAAGTGTTTGCAAGGATGTGGAGAAAAAAGAACTCTTTTGCACTGTTGGTAGGAATGTAAATTGGTGCAGCCACTGTGGAAGACAATATGAAGGTTTCTCAAAAAATTAAAAATAGGACTACCCCGTGATCCAGTAAATTCCCTACTGGGTATTTACCCCAAAAATACAAAAATACTAATTCAAAGGGATATATGCAACCTTATGTTCATTGCAACATTATTTATAATAGCCAAGTTATGGAAACAATCCAAGTGTCCATCAATAGATAAATAGATAAATATATATATGTAAAGAAAAGAGTATGTATAGCAACTATACATACACATATACATACCATGGAATATCAGTCAGCCACAAAATAAATGAAGCATTGCCATTTACAACAATATGAATGGAATCTAAAGGGCATAATACTATGTGAAAGAAGTCATTCAGAGAAAAATAAATACTATATGATTTTATTCATATGTGGAATTTAAGAAACAAAAAATTAACAAAGAAAAACAGAGACCAAAAAACCCAGCTTCTTAAATGTAGAGAATCAGCTAATTGTTACAAGAAATGTAGAGAATCAGCTAATTGTTACTAGAAGGGAGGTAGGTGGCAGAATGTGTGAAACAGGTTAAGGAGATTAAGAGTACACCTATCTTAATGAGCACTGAATAGTGTATGGAGTTGTTGGGGGACAAAAGTTGGGACTTAAATTAGTCAAGGATGTCAGGGAATGTTTCCCTGAGAGTAGCACAAATTATGATCTGAAGAAAGAGCAGAAATCAACCAGGTAAGAAAGATATGTGTGGGAGAAAGTTGGTCCAGGGAGAAAAGCATGCACAGAGGCCTTGTGGTAGGAAAGAGTGCAACTGATTTAAGAAACTTAAATAGGGGCACCTGGGTGGCTCAATCAGTTAAGCGTCGAACTTTGGCGCAGGTCATAATTTCACAGTTGGTGAGTTCGAGCCTCACTCTCTGCTGTCAGTGTAGAGCCTGCTTCAGATCCACTTTCCCTTTCTTTCTGCCTCTCTCTCTCTCTCTCTTTCAAAATTAAATAAACATTTAAGAAACTGAAATAAAGACAATGAGTTTTGAGTCAAATAAATGAGGTAAAATATGGTGAAAGTAGAGCTGGAGAAATGGGCTGGGCCATACTATTCAGGGCCTGTAGTCCATGGTAAAGATTTTAGTCTTCATTCTAAGAGTAAGAGAAAAAAAAATTCGCGTGTTTTTAGGAAAAGATAAGGTTGCGTGAAATGATCAAATTCATGTTTTGGTAAGACCACTTAATAGGAGAACAGGTCAAGTGTGGATTCAGAAATAACTAATGGAAGGTCCTTTTAGTAACCCAAGTAAGGGATTAAGGTTGTGCCAGTGTAATTGGAAATAATATTATTCAAAATAGTAACAACATACTTGAGATATTTAGGAATTAGGTATCATTGGCAAGATGTGGTGATAGACAGGATGTGGGTAAGGGAGAGAAAAATGTCAAGAATGACTTTAAGGTCTCTGGATAGATGGATCCATTCACTGAAAAAAACACTGGAAAAGAAAGATTTGAAGACCAAGAGCATGTTGAGCAATATGGAGATCAAGATGCTTCTGTGACATCCAGTGGAGAAGTCAAGTAGATGGTTGAATATAGAGGACTGCTGTTCATAAAGAATAACTTGGCTAGAGTTATAATTTTGGGAGTTTTTAACATATACATTATTACTAAAGCCCAGAGTTTGGATAAGATCACCTACACAGAGTGTATGTATAGATAAAAGGAGAATGAAGTACAATAAAAGAATATAAGACTCACCAAGGACTCGGGGACACCTGGTATCTGTCTTTGGAAGAAACATATGGATTCTGTGGGGTCCTAAGGTGACAGCTAGTCAGGAAGGAGCCAAGGGCAAGGAAAATAGCGAGAAACAAATTATCACACTGGGGACCCTGCATGGGGAAGACAAATCCTTATAACAGTTGGCTCTGAAAATGAGAAGGGCTGGATTTCACGAATTATTACAACCAGCAGAACTTAAAACCTGGAATTTTAAAACTCAGTAGGATCAGCTTTGGGCGAGTTCAGAGGACTTTAGGAAGCTAAGTCCCCACCCTTAAATAGATAAAAGGACAAAAAAAACCCTCTTGGATTTACAACCTGGAAGCAGCAGTTTCAGAAATGCCTGGGGCATATAGGAGGGAGAGTTATTTACTTATCTCATAGGATGTCCCAGAGAGACAGGGATCACAAGAAAAGCTGTCCAGTAGCAAAGGAGCAAGTAGTCACCATTTCCCTTTCTTAGAAAGTAACAGAGAAAATCTCCAGAAACAATGATAAAAAAAGTAATAAAATGGCACTAAATACATATCTGTCAATAATTACTCTAATGTAAAAGGACAAAATGCTCTAATCAAAAGACATAGGTGTCAGAATGGATAAAACCTAAAACAAGATCCATCTATATGCTATGTACAAGAGACTCATTTCAGATATACAGACACCTGCAGACTGAAAGTGAGTGGACTGAGAAATATTTACCATTCAAATGGATGTCAAAAGAAAGCCAGACTATCAATACCTGTGTCAAATACACTAGACTGTAACAAGAGATGAAAAAGGGCACTATATATTTTTTTAATTTTTTAAATATATATATATATATATATATATAATTTATTTATTTATTTATTTTGAGAGGAGGAAGTTGCTGATGGAGAGAGAGATTTCTGAGCAGGCTCCACACTGCCAACATGGAGGAAGGGCACTATATTATAATTAAGGGGACAATGAAACAAGAAGATCTAATAATTGGCCCAGATCTAACAATCCGAAGTTTCCTCCTCTCTCAAACAAAGCAGGGTTGAGGCCAAAGGACTTTGAACTCCAAGAGTCTGGGTGGAAAAGTGACAGAGATGCTTCCAGAGACCCACTGGAACAACATGACAGGTCATGGGTGTGTGATTGTTAATGGAGAGAGATAAAATGAATGGCGGGGTGGGATCCCTTTCTGTGGAGAGACAAAGGGAAAAGAAAGACAGGCTGGGGAAACATAGGACTGTATCTTGACAGGAGAAAAACCATGTACTGGGATGGGAAAAGATCCAATCTCTAATAGTGGGGCTTTCTCCAGACTGGGGTCAGCTGCCCTATTCCTGCAACCTGGGGAGGAGGGGAGCCAGCCCTGGGCTCAGTAACTAGTTCAGAGGCACAGTCTGTAGTGGGAGAAATTGATCCCCTACCGGAACTGCTGTGGGAAGAATGTCCGCTCAAAGAAGCAGCACTTCCCAGAAACCAGGAAAGATGCAGTGGGAACCTTAAAGACCACTGGGTTTAAGTCCCAGCTAAGCACCAGGGAGGTGCAGGAGTTGGCAGAGCAGGGACAAACTGCACACACAGCATTGTGAGGCAGGGGGGCAGCTCTTCCCCAGAACTGGGAAGCACGGAGTGGGAATGTTTAAGACAAAGGGGTTTAAACCCCAACCAAGTGCCAGGGAGGCATGGGAGTCGAAGGATCAGGGCAAACTGCTTCATTTGCACCCTCAACACAGTGAGGATGGCTTGAACAGAGTGGTTTGGGACATCCGGTCCATGAAGGGGAAACTAGGGAGTCGCCATTTTTCTTTCCATCACCAACAAGGTGGGGCTTCAGGGAATGAACAGTGGGCCCACAGTGGATGCAGGACCCGCCTACACCAAACCACACCCCTCCACAGTGGTTAATTGCATGTCTACAAGAGCAGGATTGATTTTGAGTAACCAGACAGCCCATCCTCCAGACCAATGCTGTTGCATTTCTTGATTTAATTCTCTGACAATTCTAATTATATAGATATATTCTTCCTTCCTTTTCTCCTTCTTATCTCTTCCCTCCTCTAGTCTGATTACTCTGGTTGTTGGTTTGTTTAAGCAGACATATTTAATCTATTTTCTTGATAAATGTTCTACAACTTCTTTATTCTCCCTTCTCTCTCTCTCTCTGGATTAAGCCATATAGTTTCTCTATCTGATCAATTTTCTTTTCTTTTCTTTTTCCCCGCCTCCTTCTTTAATTTCTTTTCTCTCTCTTTGGAGTAGGTCGTATAGTTTCTCTTTCTGGTCAATTTTTATTTTCTTTTATTTTTCCCCACCGCTGTCATTTATCTCTTTTTTATGGGATAAGGCCTCTTCCATCATCAGCACCACCTCCTCCCTGTTGTTTACTTGTAGCTGGTGTTTATAGTTTTTGTCTTTGTTTTTTTTTTTCTCCTTGTGTGTTTGTTATTGTTTTCTGTTTGGTTTTGTGGGTTTTTTTTGTTTGTTTGCTTGTTTGTTTTCCTTTCCAGGACTACTTCAATGAACAAATCAAAGCACATCTAGTGGAAGGTCCAAAACTTCACTAAGAGTATGGAGATAAAGTAACCAAAGTCATAACAATAAAGAGCAAGTAACACTCCCCAAAACACCGCCTGAAGGACCAGGCCCTGGACAGTGTATTATCCCTCTTTTATATAGTAGTGCTCACAGGTGCAGGCCACAAAACGAGCTTTTAAAACACATAAGGGACAGAAAACTAGAGACAATGATGAAATGCAAGAATGCTCATCAAAAGAAATTCCAGGAAGAAATGGCAACTAAAGAATTGATCAAAATAAATATAAACAGTATAGCTGAACAATAATTTAGACTAATAGTCATAACAATTTCTGGGATTGAAAGCAGCAAAGAAGACAGCAGAGAATCTATTGTTGCAGAGATCAAGGAACTAAAAAATAGTCATAATGAATTTAAAATGCTATAAATGAGTTGCAAAATAAACTAGAGGCGGTGACAGCAAGGATTGAAGAGGCAGAGGGCATATTAAGTGAAAAAGAATATGAAATTATGGAAAAAGATAAAGCTGAGAAAAAGATAAAAAATTCTGGACTATGAGGGAAGAATTAGAGAACTAAGTGATTGAATTAAACAGAACAATATCCATATCATAGGAGTTCCAGAAGAAGAAGAGAAAGAAAAAGGGCTGAAAGTGTACTTGAACCAGACTTAGCTGAGAACTTTCTCAATCTGGGGAAGGAAACAAACATTGAAATCCAAGAGGCACAGAGAACTCCCTTCAGGCATAATTTGAATTGATCTTATGCTGAACATATCATAGTGAAACTGGCAAAATAGTTCTGCCCAACAAATCATAGTGAAACTGGCAAAATACAAAGATAAAGAGAGAATTCTGAAAGCAGGTAGGGATAAACGGGCCTTAACCTACCAGACTGGACACATAAGGGTAGTAGAAGTCTTATCTACTGAAACTAGGGAATTCACAGAGTGGATATTGAGAAATTTAACAGAAGACCATGGTGGAAGGGAAGGGGAAAAAATAGTTACAAACAGAGAGGGAGGGAGACAAACCGTAAGAGACTTTTAAATACATAGAACAAACTGAAGGTGGATGGGGGTGGGGGAGAGAGGGAAATGGGTGATGGGCACTTGTTGGGATGAGTACTGGGTGCTATATGTAAGTAATGAACCTTCTCTGACTGATATATGTCCTTCTCTGACTGACTTACCTCACCCAGGATAATGCCTTCCAGTTCCATCTACGTTGCTGCAAATGGCATGATTTCATTCTTTCTCATTGCCAAGTAGTATTCCATTGTATATATAAACCACATCTTCTTTATACATTCATCAGTTGATGGACATTTAGGCTCTTTCCATAATTTGGCTACTGTTGAAAGCATTGCTATAAACATTGGCATACATGTGTCGCTATGAATCAGCACTCCTGTATCCCTTGGATAAATTGCTAGGAGTGCTATTGCTGGGTCATAGGGTAGTTCAATTTTTAATTTTTTGAGGAAACTCCACACTGTTTTCCAGAGTGGCTGCACCAGTTTGCATTCCCACCAACAGTGTAAAAAGGTTTCTGTTTCTCCATGTCCTCACCAGCATCTGTAATTTCCTGAGTTGTTTATTTTAGCCACACTGACTGGTGTGAGGTGGTATCTCAATGTGTTTTTTTAATGTGGTTTTGATTTGTATTTCCCTGATAATGAGTGACATTGAGCATCTTTTCATGTGTCTGTTGGTCATCTCTGCCTATCCCCTGCTTGTGCCTGCATTCTCTCTCTCTCTCTCTCTCTCACACACACACACACACACACACACACACGTGCGCATGCATTCTCTCTCTCTCTCTCCCTCTCTCTGAAAATAAATTTAAAAAAAAACTTAAAAAAATGTAAACATGGAAAAACACAGTCTCTTCCTTCTTCTTCCTTCCTTAAATACAGTTATGATTGCTGGAATAACAGTAACTATTTTGTGATGTGAGAAAATAGCTCAAGAGTATCTCAATGACTTCGCCCTAATGTCACTGGGTTACTAAATCACTAGCGACCACTTTATATTTCTTGTTATGTAAATAAAAAAAAAAATATATATATATATATATATATATATATATATATTTGTTTAAGGTACTATAGATGGATTTTCTCTTACTTACAGCCTAAAGAAACCATAATTGAGACTACTAGTGTGGGGTAATAATTCATTACAGGTGTGCCTGAATATAACTCTTACTTTATTGACCAGTATCCTATACCATATGCCATAATTAGACACAATTTATAAATAGAACACAACACTCTACGTTTAGTTGTAAATGAAATGGTACAGATTCTTTGTGGTATGGAATAGAAAGATAGGTAAAGTCTGGTGTTGGCAGGAAAGGCCTCTTCCAAGGATGGAGTTGGGCATTTCATGTCATTGAAAGTGCGTAAACACTGGGTATTACTTTTGCTCCAGAAATGATTGGCTCCTGCCTGAGGTTCCTTCATGAGTCCCACTCACTTCCCAAAGGAGCCCTTATCTCTTGGCTCCATGAAATCAGACATCTTAAGTGTACCTCTCAACTAAATAACAGCCTATAGTAGGCCTGGTATATTCCATAGAGCAGAGGTCAGTGGAGGTTGTGGCAACCCTGTCTGCTTTATTGGAATTCTCCTGGTAGGGATCAAAGTACTGCATACAGAAAAATCCAAAAATACCTCATGGGCTGCTGTAGAGCAGATGTGTAGGATCTCTCCAAGAATCTTACAAATTGTCCTGGGACCAAAATTCCTCAAAATTTCTACCTGACTTGCATCCCAATTAATTCAGTGGGCCTGGCCTTACTTGTTTATGATTATCAGCTTCAGTTCCACATTATCACCCTCAAAACTTCATGTCATTGTAGCTCAACATCAGCTATTAGATTCATACTAAGATACTTAGCACTTACTACAGGATTTAGCAGGGATGGGTGTCAGTGGGCAGAGAGTGAGAAGGTAGGAAATAACCAAAATTTTCAGTGCGTTTGCCTGTCATTTTTTTTTAAATTTTTTTTCAACGTTTATTTATTTTTGGGACAGAGAGAGACAGAGCATGAACGGGGGAGGGGCAGAGAGAGAGGGAAACACAGAATCAGAAACAGGCTCCAGGCTCTGAGCCATCAGCCCAGAGCCCAACGCGGGGCTTGAACTCACGGACCGCGAGATCGTGACCTGGCTGAAGTCGGACGCTTAACCGACTGGGCCACCCAGGCGCCCCTTGCCTGTCATTTTTAATGCTCCATCCCTTTATGTTAAATCATCATTACATCAAGTTTTAACCTTTCAAAATGGAAAATAGTTTTTCCAGCTTTATTAAGGAATAATTGACACACAAAGTTGTATATATTTGAACTGCACAACATGCCGATTTGGCATAAATCAGTCAAATGATTACTATGATCAAATTAATTAACATGTCCATTGCCTCACATAGTTTAATTATTTTTTCTCTTTTTGTGGTGAGAATGCTTATAATTCACTTGCAACAAGTTTCAAGTATGCAATACTGTATAATTAACTGTAGTCATCATGCAGGATATTAGATACTCAGAGTTTACTCATAACTAAAAATTTATACCCTTTAACTTATACCCCTTATTTCCCACATCTTCCAGCCCCTGGCAACCATCACCATTCTATTCTATGTTCCCACGAGATAGGCTTTTTGTTTTTTTTTTTTTTCAGATTCCACATAAAAGTGATACTACACAGTATTTTCTTTTCTCTGTATGGCTTATTCCACTTAGCATGATGCCCTTCAGGTTTACGAATGTTGCTGTAAATCGCAGGATTTCCTTATTTTTCATGGATTAGTTATACATAAACACACATTTTCATTATCCATATTCATCCATCAATGAACAGTTTGTTTCCACATCTTGGCTATTGTGAGTAATGCTGAAATGAACATGGAGGTGCAGATATTTCTTTGAGATACTAACTTCATATCTGTTGGTTATATACCCTGAGTGGGATTGTTGAATCATATAGTAACTCTATTTTTTTTTAGGAACCACATTACTGTTTGCCATAATTGCTGTACCCATTTCTATTCCCACTATCAATACACAAGACTTGCCTTTTCTCTACATCCCTGCCAGCACTTGGTTTTTCTGGTCTTTTTGAGAATGGCAATCCCAACAGGTGTGAAGTTATATCTCATTGTTTAATTTAATTTACTCTTATTTCATATTTTTAGGCTTTTTAAAATTTATTTAAATTCAAGTTATTGAACGTATAGTGTAGTATTGGTTCACGAGTAGAATTTAGTGATTCATCACTTAAATATAACACTCAGCCCATCCTAACCAATATGCTCCTAAATGCTCATCAGTCATTTAGACCAACCCACACACACTTCCCCACATCAACTTTTATTTTGTTCTCTGTATTTAAAGGTCTCTTATGGTTTGCCTCCCTCACTGTTTTTATCTTGTTTGTTTTCTGTATTTAAGAGTCTCTTATGGTTTGCCTCCATCACTGTTTTTATCTTATTTTTCTTTCCCTTACCCTTTATTCATCTGGTGTATTTCTTAGATTCCACATATGAATAAAATCATATGATATTTGTCTTTCTCAGATTGACTTGTTTAACTTTTCATAATACACTCTAGTTCCATTCACATTGTTGCAAATGGCAAGATTTCATTATTTTTGATTGCCAAGTAATATTCCATTGTACATTCCATTCCATGTTTGTCAATTTCATTTGCATTTCCCTGATGATTACTGCCGTTAAAGCACCTTTTATTGTACCTGTTGGCCATTTGTATGTTTTCTTTAGGGAAATGTTTATTCAGGTCCTTTGCTCATTTTTTGATCAAGCATTTGCTTGCTTGTTTGTATATTGTATCCTTTCCCCGTTGTAGGTTCTTGAAAATTTTGTCCAATATTAGCTGATCATATATACATGGGATTATTTCTGGACTCCCTATTCTATTTCAATGGTTCATGTGCCTTCTTTTGTACCAAAACTATACTATCTTGACTACTATAGTTTTGTAATATAGTTTGAAATCAAAATGTGTGATATATACAGCTGTGTTCTTTGTCAAAATTGCTTTGGACATTTAAGGTCTTTAGTGATTCTATAAAAAAATTAGGATTTTTTTCTATTATTGTAAAAAAATGCCATTGGAATTTTGAGTCACATCATGCTTTCAGCTGGTAACAGTCATTAGTTCTGCACTTTGAATTAGTGATCTGACAGCAGAGGTTAGTGGCCTGAAGGAATACAAATTTTAATGTTACACTGTCAAAGATCTTTGCCCTTCTATACTTCTTCAAGTTTGATGCAATATATTTTGAGAAGCATAATTTAAGTATTAGAAGACAGAACCATATGTAGCATTGTTGTTGACACAAATCTCCTCTGCAATATTTACAGATGTGGATAGATAGTAGATACCAAGCTTTTTGTTTTCTTAACATTTGTCAATTTATGATGCAGAAGAATATAAAATGCCCACTAGATTGTTTTCTAATGTTTGTATTTTATTATATGAAGTAAGTTATAAAATAGTGAAATCATTTTTGATAAATTTTATTTGCAATAAGCATATTGTTTTAATAAAAACAAATCCCACTTCTTTTGTAGATAAATGTGTATCATACACTGTTCTTACCCAAACAATATTTAATTTGGTTTGTATAAGTGGTTTCTAGATCATCCAGATCTTATTAATTAAAAAGAAAAAAACAGAATTCAAATGAAAAGAAGGCAGAATACATTTGAAATATATGGCTCCAGTATAGGAGGGTCATTGTAAAAAAAAAAGAAAAGAAAAGAAAAAAAAAGAATCATGAGGATATTGAGAGTTAGGGAAAACATTAGGAAGTGTATATGGATATTTGTCTTTATTTTACTTATTCATTTATTTTCTTAGCCGCTTATTCTAAAAACTCCCTTCATATGTTTAGGGAATCCATCATTGTGTGAGTGTTGGTAGAAGGTAAGAAGACTTGTCCAATTGATTTTACTACATAAGACTATAAAAATGGAATGATAGCAAAGAATCAGAGAATAATTAAAAATTTACTCCACACGTGGTAATAAAAATAACACCCAAGTTTAGAGGATCATAAAGTGAATATTTTCAACTCTTTGAGCCATCCAATATTCTGTAAATAAATCATCTTTCTTATTATGTTAACTACAGAAAGTTTCTGTTGCTTGCAACCCAGAACTCTGACCAGCACAAAGAAGATGAAAGCTGATGAATAACGTTATTTGCAACATCATGAGGCAGATATGATTAATTCCAAGACTGAAAATAGATAAACCCACTTGGGTGGAACCAGCACACTGGCATAGTTCCACATTTTTATTTTTTATTTTCTTTACCTTTGGTATCAAATGCAAACAAATCATTACCAAGATCAAAGTCTAGGAGCTTACAATTTTTTTTCTAGGAGTTTTATGGTTTCAGGACTTAATGTTCAAGTCTATAGTCCATTTTGAGGGGTTTTGTTTTTGTATATGATATAGGATAGCGGTCCAGTTTTATTTGTTTATTTTTCATGTGGCTATCCAGTTTTTACAACACCATTTATTGAAGGGACTGTCCTTACCTCATTGTATATTCTTGGCTTTTTTGTTATAAAGTAATTGATCGTATTTGCATGGGTCTATTTCTGGATTTTCTACTCTGTTCTATTGATATATGCATCTACTTTTGTGCCATTTTTATACTTACTTGATTGCTATAGCTTTGTAATATAACGTGGAGTCCAGAACTGTAAAGTCTCCAGACACATTTTTCTTTTTCAAAATTGCTTTTGCTATTCATGGTCTTTTGTGGTTCAATACAAATTTTAGGAATGCTTGCTCTTGTTCTGTGAAAAATGCTGTTGGGGTTTTGATAGAGATTGCATTAAATGTGCAGCTGCTTTGGGTAGTATAAACATTTTAACAATATTTTTTTCTTCCAACCCAGAAACATGGGATGCGTTTTTTTTCATTTCTTAATGTTGTCTTTAATTTTCTTCATCAGTATTTTATAGTTTTCTGAGTGCAGGCCTTTCACCTCTGTGGTTAGGTTTACTTTTAGGTATCTTATTATTTTGGGTGCAATTGTAAATGGTTTGTTTTCTTAATTTCTCTGTCTGCTGTTTACATTATTAATATATAAAAGTGGAAGATATTTCTCTACATTGATTTTGTATACTGTAGCTTTACTGAATTTGTTTACCAGTTCTAGCAGTTTTTTTGTAGAATTGTTCAGGTTTTCTTTATATCGTATCATGTCATCTGCAAATAGTTAAAGTTTTACTTCTTCCTTATTGATTTGGATATCTTTTATTTATTTTTGTTTTCTGATTGCTGTGGCTAGGATTTCTGGGACTATGGTGAATAAACGTGGTGACAGTGGACATCCTTGTCTTCTTTCTGAACTTAGGGGGAAAGTTCTGTTTTTCCCCATTAAGAATGATGTTGGCTGCGGATTTTTCATATATGGCTTTTATTATGTTGAGGTGTATTCTCTCTAAACCTACTTTGTTGAAGTTTTTATCATGAATTTTGTCAGTTTTTTCATCTATTGAAATTATCATGTTCTTATATTTTCTTCTATTGAGTGATGTATCACTTTGATTGTAAATATTGAACCACACTTGCAACTAAGGAATAAATCCCATTTGATTGTGGTGAATGATTTATTTTAATGTATTGTTGAATTCAGTTAGCTAATAATTTGTTGAGGTTTTTCACATATATATTCATGAGAGTTATTGGGTCTGTAGTTCTCTTTTTTTTGTGGGTCTTTATCTTGTTTTGGTGACAGGGTGATACTGGCCTTATACAATTGTCATAGACTCTAAGTCTAAAGTTCTCTTTTGTCTAGCAGAAAAGCAGATGCAGGATTAAAACAAGAGATGGATAATGTCTGGGAAAAAGACAAGAGCCCTGAATAAGCGTCCTTGCCCCATATTCAGATCAGAAGGCTTGCAAATGTGATGGGCATGTACAAAGAGACAAAGAATCTAGGAACATTAACATGGGGATGTGAGGAGGAAAAGGGGATTTTTAAGATATACAGTGTTTGGGGTTTGGGCCAATATAAAACATAATCCAGGTGCTGGGCACATGGGCAGATGTCTGCTGTTGTTAACACAGACAGGAGGCGCCATGCCTGTTTATCTTTGCCAGCCAAGGGGATGAGACAGATAAGGGGAATAACCTCAGGGTTAACAAGACAGCTTTTCTTTTGTTAGCCATCTCAGCTCTGGGCTGCCTTGCCTGCAGCACAGGAGTCCAAAGTCCAATTCACCAGTTTACCTGACCTGGCCCTATTCTCCTATGAAAGCAACTTTCTGCTATAGTACTAAACTTAGGGTGCCTTCACCCTTAATATCTAATCTTGTTATTCCTATGTATTTGGAACCTTTGCGCCAATTCTATTTCAGGCCTTTGCCTCTCTATATATATTTTGGGGGGTTCAGCACCCTCTCCTTATTTTGGGGAGCCTTGCACCTCCCCATTCCTGGCACCTTTGTGCCTCCATATTCTTGGGGTATCTTTGCACCCCCCTATTCTTGGAGTGCCAAACTGGTTTACCCAAACTCGGGTGTGAACATTTTATTGACTTTGTATTTCTTTGTGTCTTGTTAACCCATTGGTATAAGCCTGGGTGATTCTTAAGCTTATCCCCCACATACATTGAATTTGGAAGTTTTCCTTCCTCTTCTATTTTTTGGAAAATTTGAGAAGTACAGGTATTAACTCTTCTTTAAATTTGGTAAATTTTACCTGTGAACCCATCTTGTCTTGGACTTTTGTTTATTGGAGGTTTTTGATTACTGATTCAATTTCATTTCTGGTAAATGGTATGTTCAAATGTTCCATTTCTTCTTGCTTAAGTTTTGATAGGTTGTATGATTTTAGAAATTTATCCATTTCTTCTAAATTTGTCCACGTTTGGTGGCATTTTGATTTTCATAATATTCTGTTACAGTTGTTTGTATTTCTGTTTTTATCATTACTTTTTTTCCCATTTTACTTACAATGTGTTGATGTGAATCTCTTTTGGTTGAGTTTTTTGGGGCTCTCTGTGCCTCTTCAATCAGAATTGTGTTTCCTACCACAGATTTTGGAAGTTTTCAGCTATTATTTCTTCACATAAATTTCCTACCCCACTATCTCTTTTCCCTTTGAATATTATTAGTGTTAATGATTTCACAGAGTTTCAACCTATTCTCATTTTCTAAATTACTTTTTTTTTCCATTTTACTGTGCATCATGGTTGCTTTCCATTACCTTGTCTTCCTAATCATTAATTGGTTCCACATCTTCTAATGTGGTGTTGATTCCTTTTTGTGGATTTTTAATTTTTTTAATGTTTTTATTTATTTTTGAGACAGAGAGAGACAGAGCATGAGCAGGGGAAGGGCAGAGAGAGAGGGAGACACAGAATCTGAAGCAGGATCCAGGCTCCGAGCTGTCAGCACAGAGCCCGATGCAGTGTTCAAACTCACAGACTGTGAGACCATAACCTGAGCCGAAGTCGGACGCTCAACTGCCTGAGCAACCCAGGCGCCCCTCCTTTTTGTGGATTTTTAAATCTTCAGTTATTAAATTATCCCTCTCTGACTGGTTATGTTTTATATGTCCTTTTTTTTTGAAATTCTCACTGAGTTCTTCCACTTATTTTACAAGCCCAGTGAGTATCTTTATGACAATCACTTTATGTCCTTATCAGTCACATTATGTATCTCTCTCCCATTTATGTATCTCTTGTATTTAGCTGTTTTTCTGTGATTTTTGTCTTGTTCTTTCACTTGGGACATAATCTTCTTTATTTTCATATTTTTCTATTTCTCTTTGTATGTCTTACTTAGGTCAACTATGTCTTTTGGTCTTAAAAATTGTGGCCTTGTGTGGGGTGCCTGGGTGGCGCAGTCGGTTAAGCGTCCGACTTCAGCCAGGTCATGATCTCGCGGTCCGTGAGTTCGAGCCCCGCGTCGGGCTCTGGGCTGATGGCTCAGAGCCTGGAGCCTGTTTCCGATTCTGTGTCTCCCTCTCTCTCTGCCCCTCCCCCGTTCATGCTCTGTCTCTCTCTGTCCCAAAAATAAATAAACGTTGAAAAAAAAAATTAAAAAAAAATTGTGGCCTTGTGTAGATGAGTTCTTATGGTGCCCTGTAGAACAATTTCCCTTGGTCAATAGGACCAGACACTCCATGGGTGTCCTTTGTATGGGTTGTGTGTGCCTTCCTATTGTGTCTGAGATTTGGTTGCCTTCATCCCAGCAGATGTAGTGACCTGCTTTGCCTGTTGTGGGGACACCAGGCAGAGTTTGTTCTCAGTTCTTTTGAGTGGCCTGTCTGTAGCTACCACATTCTCATTTGTAGGTAGGGTTGAAAGTAAACTTATGAGTCTACAATTATCTTCTCTGCCATAGCTCTAGGTATGCCAAATGGCAGAAGACAACCTGCTAGGTGTGTTGGGTCAGAGACTGCTTGGAAAGGGTGTTTGCTGAAGCAGGTGAATTGGATGAGGCAAGTACACAAGGGAATTCTGGGACAGAGCATATGGTGTTAACTCCTATAAATATCCAACTATCTAGGTTGGATGAGGGGAAGAGAAATGGCAACCACCAGCTCTTGGAAACTAACAGAACTTTTGTTCCCAGGGAGATCTCCTAAAGATCCCTGCCTCTCCATAGCATGTTCTAAGATTACTATTAATATAACTCTTGTGTATTACACCACAGTTTTTTTTTTCTTTCCTTTCCAAGTGCTTTTCCTGTGCTGTGTCTTAGGCTTGTTTTGTAATATGTCTCTTTAAGGGTGGGAACTCAGGTTCTTATCACCCTCTGGCTCTCCTGGAGTTAAGTCAACTGATTTTTAAAGCTCCATTGGTTTTTCAAAGCCAGATGTTATGAGAACTTGTCTTCTCAGTACAACTCCCTAGTGTCAGGGTTGCCTGCTGTGGGGTCTGATCCCCTTGCTTTTTGTTTGTTATACCCCTTTTGTTTACACTTAGTTGCACTGGAGGTTTGGTTCTAAACCACATCTCTGTCCCTTCTACCCTTTTTGATATTGCTTTCTTCTCTTCTACCACTTTTTATATTGCTTTCTGTCTATAATTAGCTATGGAAAATTTGTTCTGCCAGTCTTCAGGTCATTTTCAGAGTTAATCACATAGATGTAGTTGTTACATCATTGTGTCTGTGGGACAAATTGAGCTCAGAATCTTCCTACTCTGCTATATTTCCTGAGTATCACTTTTGATATATATCTTTTGTGTGTGTGATACTTGCCTGTTCAGTAGTGCATGGTTTTATTTCCATATATTTGTGTATTTTCCAGTTTTCCTCCTGTTATTGATTTCCACTTTCAAATAATAGTGGTCAGAAAATATATCTTATATAATTTCTAATTTCTTGAAATTTTTGGACTTTTTTTGATGGCTAATACTTAACTTTTCGTTAAAACATGTCTGTGTGTATGGGTGCCTGGGTGGATCAGTCAGTTAACCATCTGACTCTCGATTTCAGCTGAAGTCATGATCTCACAACTTGTGAGTTCGAGTACCACATCAGGCTCTGTGCTGACCGTGTAGAGTTTGCTTGGGATTTTCCCTCTTTCCCTCTCTCTCCACCCCTTCCCTGCTCATTCTCTCTCTCTCTCTGTCTCTGTCTCTCTCTCTCAAAAATAGTAAGTAAAACTTGTAAAAAATTATGTGTGTGCATCTGAGAATGTATATTCTACTGCTGCTTAATGGAATGTCCTGTATATGTCTGTGGACCCATTTGGTCAATAAAGTTTTTGATATCCACTGCTTTTTATTGATTTTCTCTTTGGATGATCTGTCCATTGCTTATAGTAAAAAATTACAGTCCCCAAGTGTTACTGTATTGTTGTTTAGTTTTCCTTTTAGTTTTATTTGCATTTACCTCATGTATTATGTGCTCTGATGATTGGTGAATAAATATTTACATTTGTTATATCACCTTGACCAATTGACCCTTATATCATTATATATACATACACATTATATATTCTATATCTTTTTGTCCTTTGTAACCAGTTTTCACTTAAAGTCCATTTTGTCTGATATAAGTATAGCTACCCCTGATTTTTATTTTGGTATTCATTAATTCAAAATATCTTTTTACATCCTTTAATTTTCAACCTTTCTGTGTCCTTAAATGTAAAATGAGTCTCTCTTAGGCAGCACATCATCAGATCTTTTTTGTTTTTAATCAGTCCAGTCATTGGATGTCTTTGGACTGGAGAATTTAATCCATTTACATTTAAAGTAATTATTTATGGTAGGTAAAGACTAGTACCATATTATTAATTATATTTATGACTGTTGTAGATCTTTTGTTCCTTGGTTCCTCTCATGTTATCTCCCAATTTAATTTGATTACTTTTTGTAGTGGTATACTTTAACACCTTAACAAAATTTTTTGTCACAACTTAACTTCAATAGCTTAAACAGAGCTATATTTTTACTACTTTCCTCTTACCTTTAATTTTTTTTGATGTTACAATATACATTTTTTGAGTTTACTTATTTATTTTTAGAGAGGGAGAATAAGAGCAGGGGAGGTGCAGAGAGAGAAGAAGAGAGCGAATCCAAAGCAGTCTCCAAGTGTGAAGCCTGATGTGGGACTTGAACCCATGAATCATGAGATGATGACCTGAGCCAAAGTCAAACACTTAACCCACTGAGCCACCCAGGTGCCCCATACAATGTACATTTTTAATAACATGTATCCAATAAAAATTACTATAGTTATAATTACTTTATATATACTTTTCTCAATGTTTATTTTTGAGGGAGAGAGAAGGAAAGAGACACAGAGTGTGAGTGGAAAAGGGGCACGGAGAGAGAAGGAGACACAGAATTCAAAGCAGGATCCAGGCTCTGAGCTGTCAGCCCAGAGAGTGACATGGAGCTTGAACTCATGAACTGCAAGATCATGATCTGATCCAAAGTTGGGCACTTAACCAATTGAGCCACCCAGGCACCCCTACTTTATATATCCTTTTTAAAAACTATTAAACTGAGGTTGTAAGCAATTTACACACCACCATTACAATATTAGAGATTCTGGCTTTGACCATATGTTTACTTTAAATAGTAAGTTTTATGCATTCATATGGTTTTACATGTGAATTAGCATCTTTCCATTTCAGCTTGAAGAGCACCCTTTATCATTTCTTATAAGGAAAGCCTACTGGTGTTGTACTCCCTCAGTTGTTTGTTTATTTTTTGTTTGGGAAAGTCTATCTCTCCTTCATTTCTTTTTTATTTTTTTTTTAATTTTTTAACATTTATTTATTTTTTGAGAGACAGAGAGAGGCAGAGCATGAGCAGGGGAGGGGGAGAGAGAGACACACACAGAATCCAAAGCAGTCTCCAGGCTCTGAGCTGTTTGTTATCACAGAGCCTGACATAGGGCTTCAACTCATAAACTGCAAGACCATGACTTGAGCTGAAGTCAGACACTGAACCGACTGAGCCACCCAGGCAACCCTCCTTCATTTCTGAAAGACATCATTGCCATGTATAATGTTCTTGGTTGACAGTTTTGGTTTTTATTTTAATATTTTGAATATGTCATCCCACCCTCCAGGCCTACAAAGTTTCTTCTGAGAAATACACTAATAGTCTTATGGGGCTCCTTTGTATGTGACAATTGACAAGTGACTTTTCTCTTGCTGCTTTCAAAGTTTTTTGTTTTTGACATTTGATCACTTAATTGTAATGTATCTCGGTGTAACCCTTTTCCAATTTTTCTTATTTGCAATTTTTTGAGCCTCATGAATTTAGATGTTCATTTGTCTCTTCATGTTTGGGAATTTCTCAGCCATTATTGCTTTAAATCAACACTATGTCCTTTCATTTTCTCTCCTTGTAATGCCATGATGTGTATTTTGTTTTTCTTGATAATATCCCACAAACCTCACAGGCTGTTTTTACTCTTCTTTTTCACATTTGTTTTGGTTCCTCTTTCTGCAAAATTTCAAATGACTCACCTTCAAGTTAATTGATTCTAACTTCTGCTCAGTTGAGTCTGTTCTTAAGCTCTCTGTTGAATTCTTCAGTCCATTCTCTTTATTTTTTGGTCTATGATTTCTGTTTGTTGCTGTTTGCTTTTATTTATTTAACTTGTTATTTTGTCCATGCATTATTTTTCTAGATTTATTTAGTTATCTGTGCACTTTTGCATTCGGTGGACTTCTTTAAGAGGATTATTCTGAGTTATTTGTTACACAGTGTTTATATCTCCATTTTTAGAGGCTCATTTATAGCTTTATTAGTTTCCTTTTGTCATTCCAGTTTTACTTTATTCTTCATGATCCCTGTATCCTTGCATTGGTATTTGCACATTTCAGTAAGCAGTCTCCTCTTCCAGAACTTACAGGTTAACTGCATCAAGGAAATAACCTTCACAAGTGAGCTTTGCTTGAGACACCGAAAGGGTCAGCTGGTAACATCCACAGGCTGTCAGTGTTTATCATCAATGTCTGTAGTTAGGTGAGGCCAATTGTGGAGGCAAGTAACCAATGGCTGGGCTCTGAGGTTGAGTGGGTCTGCTGGCTGAACTCAACACTGGAGGGTGGCCACTGGGTAGGCTTCTTGGTTGGGCAGGCTTACTTGGTTTTATAGTCAAGTGGGGATACTAGCTGGGCTCTAGTCACTTTTTTGTGGGTGATATTGAAGACTGTGTTCATTAATCAGGCATGGTTCTAGGTTGGGTTCCATGGGTGGGCAAGACAGTTAACAGTACTCAAAAGCTACACAGAGTCACTCTTTGGGCTCCCTGGTTATGCAGATTTAGAGACTATGTTCAATAGTTGGGCAGGAGATTCCAACAATACATTAAAAAATCATCCACTGTCATCAAATAGGATTTATTGCTGGTGTGAAAGAGTGGTTCAATATTTGCAAACCATTCAATGTTAGGAATCACAAAATTAAGAGAAACAATAAAAATTAAATGATCATTTCAATATACATAGAAAACTTATTTGACAAAGTATAACATCCTTTCATGATAAAAGCTGTCAGAAAGTAGAGAGAACATACCTCAACATAATAAAGGCCATGTATAAAAAAAATCTACAGTGAACATCACACTCAATAGTAAAAAAAAAAAAAAAATCTGAGAGCTTTTCCCCTAAGGCTAGAAACAAGACAAAGATGTCTATTCTCACCGCTTTTATTTAAAAGACTACTGGGAGTCCTAGCCACAGCAATTAGATAACAACAAAACAATAAAATGCATACAAATTGGTAAAAACAAAAGAAGTAAAACTCCTTATTTTCAGGTGACATGATGCTCTACATAGAAAAACTTAACGATTCCACCAAAAAACTACTGGAACTGATGAATGAATTCAGTACATTTGAAGGATACTAAATCAACGTGCAAAAATTTGTTGCATTTCTATACACTAATAATGAAACAGCAAAAAGAAAAATTGAAAAAAAGTACCATTAAAACTACACCAAAAATAATAAGATATCTAGAAATAAACTTTATCAAAGAGGTAAAAGATTTGTACTCTGAAAACTATAAAACACTGATGAAATAAATTGAAGAGTACATAGAAATGGAATGACATTCCATGCTCATGGATTAAAAGAATAAGTATTGTTAAAATGTCTAGACTTCCCCAAGCAATCTATGCATTTTAATGCAATCCCTATCAAAATATCAGCATGTTTCAGAGTTAGAACAAGCAATCCTAAAATTTGTCTGGAATCACAAAAGACCCTCAAGAGTCAAACAGTTTTGAAAAATAAAAGCAAAGCTATAGGTATCACAATTCCAGACTTCAAGTTATATTACAAAGATGTAGTAATCAAAACAGTGTGGTACTGACACAAAAATAGACATGTAGACCAAGGTAACAGAACAGAAAACCCAGACATAAACCCACAATTATATGGTCATATAATCTTTGTCAAAGCAGGAAAGAATATCCAATGAGAAATAACACAGACTCTTAAACAAATGGTGTTGGAAAAATTTGTCAGCTACATGCAAAAGAAAGAAACTGGACCAATTTATTACATTATACCCAAAACATAAAATATATTAAAGACCCAAATGTAAAAACTGAAAACATAAAAATCCTGGAGGACAGCATATACAGAAAAGGTATTTGACAAAGTATAACATCATTTATGATAAAAACCCTCAACAAAGTAGGTTTAGGGTAGGTTTAGATGTCTTTGAAATCAGCCACAGCAAATTCCTTCTGTATGTCCTGAGGCAATGGAAACAAAAACAACAATAATCTATTGAGCCTATATCAAAATAAAAAGTTTATCCATACAAAAAGAAACAATTGAAAATGTAAATTTCCACCCTCGGAATGAGAGAAGTTATTTGCAAATGATATATCTGATAAAAGGTTAATATCCAAAATATATAAAGAACTTATGCAAATCAACACCCCAAAAGCAAATAATCAAAATTAAAAATTAGCAGAAGAGATGAACAGACATTCCTCCAAGGAGAACATCTAGATGGCCAACAGTCACATGAAAAGATGTTCCACATCACTCATAAGTAGGGAAATGCAAATCAAAACTACAATGAGATATCACCTTGCACCTATAAGAATGGCTAAAATCAATAACACAAGAAACAAGTGTTGACAAGGATGTGGAGAAAAATGAGCCCGCATTCACTCTTGATGGGAATACAAACTGGTGCAGCCACTATGCAAAACAGTATGGAAGTTCCTCAAAAAATTAAAAATAAAACTACCCTATGATCCAGTAATCATACTGGTTATTTACCCAAAAAAATAAAAAGACAGTAATTCAACAGGATACACGAACCTCTCTGTTTATAGCAACATTATTTACAATTGCCAAACTATGAAAGCAGGTCACGTGTCCCTGGCTAGATGAATGGACAAAGAAGATGGGTTGTATATATACAAAGGAATATTATTCAGTCATAAAAAAGAATAAAATCTTGACATTTGCAACAACATGGATAGAATGAGAGAGTATATTGTTAATTGAAATAAGTCAGTCAGAGAAATAAAAATACCATATGACTTTACTCACATGTGGAATTTAAGAAACAAAACAAATGAGCAGGGAAAAAAAGAGAAAGAGAGAAACAGACACTTACCTATTGAGAATAACCTGATGGTTTACCTGGTGAGTGGTGATCTGGGCAAAATGAAACTGCTGCTCTACCTTTCCTTTTCTTTTTTGTTTTCCTTTTTCTTTTTATTTTTCTTTCTTTCTTTTTTTTAAGTAGTCTCTAGGCCAATGTGGGGCTCAAATCACAACCTGGAGATCAAGAGTCACATGCTATACTGACTGACCTAGCCAGGTGCCCTCCCTTTTACCCTTTTACTACTGTTATTCTCCATCTCTCTGATCCAGTGTGGTGCTTGTGCCTCACCTATAGGTTCTAGGGTTTTCCAGTGGCATTTTGTCTATGGATAGATTTTGTTCGTCTTTTTGTGAGAAAGACTAAAGTGAAATGACCTTTGTTACAATCTTGATGATATCATCATCCATGAATACAGGATTTGTAATGAAAATCCATTTCAATTCTGATACTGGTGGTTTTTACCTTTTCTACTATTTTTATTTTTGTCAATATTGCTGGTTTCTCACTTTTATTTTATATTTTATTGACTTTTTTAAGTGACCGAGTTTTGTTTCATTTGTTTTCTCTATTATTTTTCTTTTTTCAATTTCATTTGTTTCTGCTCTTATCTGTATGTTTCCCATTATTTTGTTTGCTTTGGACTTACTTCCTCTTCTATTTTTAGTTTCTTTATGTAAGAACTTATTTTTTTAATCAGCTTAAGAAGTTTTATCTTTTCTAATGCATTTTAGTTCTATAAATTTGCTTATCAGCACTGCTATAGCTGTATCTTACATTTTTTTAAAGTTTGTTTATTTATTTATTTATCTATTTATTTATCCAGAGAGATAGAGCACACAAGTGGGAGATGGGCAAAGGGACGGGGGAGAATCCCAAGCAGGCTCCACACTGCCAGAGCAGAGTCCTTGAAATTTTGAGAGTTTTTTTTATAGGTAAGATTCCTTCTCTCTGTTACCTTAAAGCAATATTCCTTTCTTGCCCGTAAGTTCAAGCCTCTCTGAAACTTTGGTGTGAGACTGCAGACAACCAAGTTATAAAGTAGGGATGAGATAAGATGATCCACCCTCACTATATATCCATAATACCATTTTACATGGTAAACAGAGAACAGAAAATATATATACATGTATATACATGTATATATATAATATATATGTTTTATATATATATATATATACGTTCTCCGTTTACCATGTAAAATGGTATATATATGTGTGTGTGTGTGTACATATGTACCCATATGTATGTATGTATGTATGTATATACATACATACACATATATTTTTTAATTGCTTTGCTGAAGTTTTCTATTTTTTTAATTTGTCTCAGAGACATTTGTAATTGCTTGTTGTAGCAGTTGCATTATAGCTATTTTAAAATCCTTTTCAGGTAATTTGAACATCTGCTTCATTTCAGTTTTTGTGTTTGGTTATTATCTTCTCATTCAAGTTGTGATTTTGCTCGTTCTTGATATCATGGAAATAATGAAGCATATTTAAGCAATCTATTTTAGAAGATATTCTTCTTGTTTATATTTAGCACACAAGTCCTGGCATAATTCTGTGTTCCAATGACAGTGTAATTTTCAGAGACCTTGCTGTGGGATTTTGGTTTGCTTGGTTTCTCTGGTGTCACTAGTGTTTTTGTTTATCCCTGACAGAGCCACTTATTATTTCTGGATAGTGAAAGGGATTGCAGCTCGCAGCAAAATTGCTTCCTGGGCTTGGCAGCTTGCTATGTTGAGATTCCCCCTGCAGGTCCTTCCCAATGTCTAATTAGGAACGGGGAGTCTCTGACCAAAAGAGATGAATACCAGTTTCCCTGCCTATTTGATGTATGCAGAGCTCTTCCTCAATCCCCCTTTTTGTCTCCAGGGCCATCTGGGGTTGTCATTAGGATTCCTCGTTGATGTTGGTCTGTGTTCTGCTAGGTTGGATGTTGGAAAGATACCCAGTTGCTTTGTCATCCTGTTCTTTTCCACATTGCCATTTTCTTTCTATATTTTTCAGTCTTCCTATTGCCTCTTTCATTATTTACAGTGTTTATTTATCATTAAACACAGATGAGTTTGTGGCATCTCACCTGAAAAGTAAGCCCAATTTATATTTTTAAAACATCACTTTTCTGCATGGAGAATAAAATGTGAAGGGCTAGAGTAAATGAAAGGAGAGTAATAATGAGGCTACCACTCTAGTCCAGGTAAAAGATGGTTGTTTTTTAGACTGAGGTGGTAGCAGTAAGGATACAAACAAGTGAATCAGTTATACCAATTTAGGAGGCAAACAGACAAGGCTCACCAGTGTGATTACTTTGGGGATTTCTGGCTTGATCAACTGAACGAATTGAAGTGTCACTTAATTATCAAAAACATCTTCTACATCCCCACTGAGAGCAAAACCACCACAAATATATATATATATATATATATATATATATATATATATATATATATATATGCTTGAGCTTAGTTTCCCCAAACTGTAGGAGGGTTACATCCCCAGAGGAAACTTACCCTCATTCCACCTACTTTTCTTTGTCTCTGATTCATGACCATGACCAAGGTAACATCCCAGTTGTGTGCAAATCATAGCTATTAATTGACTCGAGTCCTCAGTGCGCACTGGGTTTTCAATAACCTCCACATTTACCATAGACCAAAATTGTTTGATTTTAAGTGCATTGATTTTGCAATGGCTTAAATAACCCACCATTTTATTTTATAACTAGCAATTTAAACCTTCCATCATCTCCTTCCCCTGTTATGTTTCTGAGATTTCCAGTAAAGCTCACCAGAAAGCCACTGACCACAGTAAAGCAAGATGAATAATAGGCTCAGAACCATGTTTTCTCTTCCAACCTTCAACATTATATGGCAACTGAATACTAGCCCTGTGGGTTTCTACATTTGATCTGTATAGGATACCTAATTAGGCAGAGAGATTGGCTGGGAAGATGAGAAAATTGCAGTTAATATGGATACAAAGGATGGAGATTGGTGGATGTTTCTATGATACACCAGGATAAAACAAGTATTTGGAGTCAAATAGATTGACATGAATCTTTGCTCAACTTCTAGTTGAATGCCCGTGGATAAAATTACTCTGATCATTTGTTTACTCAAATATAAAACAAAGTATCACTCTGATAAAGCTAAGGCGAGTTAAATGCAATCAGGTATTAGATGTTTTGTAAAGTGTAAATCAGTACATATTTCAGTTATTATCTTAATTCTGCTTCTAATGTTTTCTTTTCTTCATTTCCCATGTGAAATGGTATTATGGATATATAGTGAGGGTGGATCATCCTATCTCATCCTTACTCTACATCTTGTTCATCTGTGGTCTCCCACCAAGTTTTCAGAGAGGCTTGAACTTACAGGCAACAAAGGAATATTGCTTTAAGATACCAGAAAGGAGTCTGTCCTATTTAAAAAAAACTCCAAAAATTGCAAGTAGACCTCTCATACGCCCAATTGCCAAAGAGTCCACAAGATTGGTGCCCATCTCACCTTGCCCAGTGGATAGGTTTAAGGTTTGTCTCAGACTTCTGTTTCTCTCTGGAAAATTTTCTTAGAATTCAAAAGTGTTTTGGCACCTATGTGTTACAAGATGGTACCCACCAGTCTGACTTAGTTTTTTTTTTCCAAAACACAAACACATAGGCCCCACAAAAAGGATAGCTAGACCCATATTATACCCCCTCCCAGTGAGTGTTCTTTGTTTCAATCATGGTCACAGATTCCCAGAGGCCACAGAGATCATTAAAATCACCATGTTCACTCTTATAGTGTTCTAACAAGTACTTTAACATACAGTATTTTTTGCCTACAGTATGGAGTGGAAAACTGTGCCAGAAATTTTGAAGACTGACCTCCTGAGGAGCTTCTGGCTCCAGAGGTTGTAGGTGCTCATAGCAATAATATTCCATCTGCTTCTTTTCCAAAATAGTTTATTTCCAAGGAGAATCAAAATAAAATTTGGATCTTCAAATCCCACCCCACACATTCTCCATCATGCCCATGTTGTTAGCCCTTAGTTTAGATGTGGATTATCTTCACAGCTCACTTACCTAGGTTCTGAAAAAGCAATAAAAACCTAATCAATTGATTTTACCTTAGGTATCTACTTTGTAAGAAGAATACGCTATTAGTAATTTCCAGATCTTCCAAGTGTCAGTGGTTGATATAATCCAGCTGTTGAAATTTGTGATATAAGATAATATGGGATTTTCTTGCCCCAGCTTCCCAAGTGGAGAAAAAAAATAAAGAAAAAGAGAAGGTACATAATTTCCATGTAAATAAATAAGTGAAGAAATTCCCAGATGAGTTTATTTCCCTACTCTGCCTCTCTACCACTCATGTCCCTTTGACAGTGGAGTTAGTTACTAGAGCACGACCTGCTGGGACTGCATTCAAGATGTGCAGTTGCAGGACCCAACTGCTACTGTTTGAGGGACAGAAGCTTGAAGCTGTCATCCAGGATGGACCTCCTGTTGCGTCGTAGCTTTCTCTGTCGATACTGGTACCAGATCACACCACCAAGAGCTAGAGCAATGAGGAGGAGAATGATACTCATGGCAATTAAAAGAGAAGCCAGTATCTCAATATTCTTTACAGGGATCCACATGCCCAGCACTCTCACATTGCCTTCTCCAGTGTTTCTGAGGATTGATGCTGAAATAGAACAAGAGAAAAATGGCACCCTGAGCTGGAGAGTACTCTAATGTGGCACCATTCGCGGTCAACTCTTGGGAAATAGGAAATAACTCCATCAACATAGGGCAGAGGAATTGCTCCTATCCCTAAAAACACCAGCTGATGAATACAGGTTTATAGGTTACAAAGAATTTGTGTAACAGGAAGTCACTGCTAAGAAAGCCCTTAGGAATCACTGTGTTCTTTACCCCCATGGAAAGAACTAAAACTGAGTAGAAAGGGCCCTGATATATTTCTTCAAATATAAAAATGTTTGTGATGTAAAGCTAACAATGAAAAGAATTGGATTTGGTTTATATGTTTCCAGAGGATAGAATTGGGAGCAATGAGTGGAATTTTCAAGGAGGCAGTTTGACTCAATCATCTAGCTTATAAATGCTCAATTTGACTATTTGTACCATGACAACAGCCTACCACTGTGCTGTCTTGTCTCTCAGCTCTTTGAGTCTTAATACACTGATGTCACATTGATCTTCGAGGTGAAATAATATGATTGTTTTAGTTACTGACATACAAACTTTTGGTGATCTCCAATTAACCTACACAGCAAAGCTATGAATCAAACTAGGCATTCCAACTCTCACAATCAGGCTCTAACTTACCATTTTGGTTTTATATTATACTCTTTAGCCACAGCAACTGATTCTTTGTTTCCAAGAACAGGTGACCCTCTTTCAGGGCACCCTTTCTCCCTCTTCACTTTTCTATACGCATATTAAATGTTACATTTGAGGTCAGTTAATGGTCCTTTCTTCTGTGTTCCCAAAGTATCTGTACTGTTTGTATTCTCATGATTTACTTGCTTGGGCCAAGTGAACTATCTCCTTCACTTTTGGACTTCAGTCTCCTTTTTTATAAAATGATGATAAGAACTATACTTAGGTCAGAGGTTTATTGTGATATTTAAATTAGCTAATATTTATAAAATATTTAGCATAGCACCTGGAAGATAGCAAATGAACAATAATTAATAGCTGTCGTTTTGCCCCTTTTTACAATGTATACCAGCAATGCAATTATTGTTTTTGTATCTCATTCAATTTATAGATGAAAATCTCCTGGATAGTAATATCTTACTTGTTTTGGTTTCCCTGGAACTCAGCACATGTTTGATAAATATATAAATGGATGAATGAACATTATTAAAGAAATAAGAAAAGATGAAGTGTGAGTTAAAATGGACGCTGGAAACTTCATAGTTCTAAGTTTACATTCTACTACTTACTCCTCTTGTGATCTTGGACAAATTACTTTCCATTTATCAATTTCTCATGTAGAAAATTTTTGGGCTTTATGAGACCAAGAGTTTACACTATCCCAACCTCACTTTTACTATTCCCAATCCCTCCAAAACATACCTTAGTCTCCTGGTTCACAGTTTATAAAATACTTGGGGAGATCATTAGGACTTTTCAAAACAGAGCTGAAAAAAATCCCCATATTAAACTGATGGTCTGTAGCATCCCTTCTACTTCTCATAACCCTCTGAGACTTTCTCAGTCCATGTACAAATGGGATGGGGGAGAGTGAGGTAGGTAAGGCCCACTATTTGGACCTAGTTTAGGTAGGAAAATAATTTCTACTTTTGTGAATGGAAGAAATGGCTGGTTCCAAAGAGTCAACTATTTGGTATTCCATAGAAACAAGAATAAAAAAGCTGATGTAGACTGTATGGTATTTATACTAGTTTCATACTGTCTCTGTGAATAATTTATGTCTGTGTTACAGCTCCTTCATGTCTAACCCAAAGAAACCTTGAATCCACACCCCCCCCCCCTTCACACATTAGGTGAGAAGCTAAGATAGCAACTTTCAACTGGGGTGAGGCTGTTTTCCCTAACTTAGGATGTTGGGAATAGGGGACAGAGAGAATAAATATGCTGAGAAAAACTGAACCTTGGGTTCCTGACTTTTGAAGTATTACAGAAATTTCAGGGTGCTTCCTGCTAGTATTGTAGTCCATGTTTTGGTAGTGAATCTCATTTTCTAGAGGCACTACACCTCCCCCCAAGTACATACCACATATAACTACACAGTTTATGCATTATCCTTCCTACCTTTTCCAATCTCTTTGGTGATGGTGGTGATAGTGCTTACGTGTTCTGGTAGAAAAGAAAAAAAAAGAGGTTAGTTAGCGCTGTTATTCTTCCCACCAATCCACAGGTTTGCTGTGGGCATTGGCATTGGATAGAGGAATTTCTCTGTAGTATCCTAAGCAAAAAGAAGGTGCCTGGAATTAATTACCTTATGGTCAAAGTCATTATTGGCATATGTATTTATTTTTTATTTTTTTTCAACGTTTTTTATTTATTTTTGGGACAGAGAGAGACAGAGCATGAATGGGGAGGGGCAGAGAGAGAGGGAGACACAGAATCGGAAACAGGCTCCAGGTTCCGAGCCATCAGCCCAGAGCCTGACACGGGGCTCGAACTCACGGACCGCGAGATCGTGACCTGGCTGAAGTCGGACGCTTGTATTTAGTTTTGAGTAGTGACAAAAATATAAGCAAAAACATAGGCTTAGGAGTCCAAAAGGTAAGTCACCCCTCTGCCATTATGTACATATTTATTGATATTTCCTACCCACATTCTTGTGTTCTTTGTCACCCTTTCCCACCCTCCCTTCAATAAATCTCTGCTCCTTGTCAAAACTACATCCCTACATATTCAAACCCTTTTGAGAACACTGCTTCCTCTTGCTTTAATGAGGCTGAGCTTTTCTCTGAGGACTATGTTTCCTTTATATCCTCTCAATACTGCTTTTAGATAATTTTTCCTCCCTTTTTGGGGTAAATATCTATCTGTTTTGAAGATTATATTTTTCGACTACAAAACTCACAACCACTTTTTGTTACTGTTACCTAGTAGTTCTTTTCATTCACGGAAATCTTTGCTACCTGACTCAGTCTTCCCATTCCTCCATTCCCACCATAGGTGTTGACCCATTCATCCTTCAAACTTCACAGTTTCTGTACCTTTCAATTCCAACAACTTTTATATCTACTCTAATTCTATTAACAATCCCATGGCCACATTGAACTTGTTATTCAGAACTGCTCCATCTCAGAAATATAAAATCTAACAACAGCCTCCTCTTCCTTACATAGTGTAATGATACTTATTCCATTTAACCTGTTATCATCACCTCATACAGATCTCTAGCTCCTGGATCCTTCCATTTTTTCCCAAACTGTCAGCTTTATCATGCCTTTTTTTGTTTACCCCATTCCTGGTCTAGCTAGACTCTATGGTCTATCACTTCAACTACTGACTTACCAGGAGCATTATAATTGACTGATGAAACCACAGTGAGTATGATTTCTCTGTGTTTTGTCTGGTATGCTGAATGTTGGTGTATAAAAATCATGTAATTGTAAAGATAAGTATTCTTTGTGTCAAACTTTAACTAAGCCCTCAATTTTTCCTGCCAATAAATTATTTTCTATCACTCAGAGTAAGCTTTGTTTTCCCATCTCCCAAAGTGGTTATTTCAAACCTTAGCCCACTCTCTTCAAGTTCCTTATCCTACTTTCTATCCTTCACTCTAAGCAGATGAATTCTCTCCCACAAATGAACAAATGAAGCAGAGACAAGGAAATAAATATTCTTTCTGTCAGACTCCTCACCCAAACTTATACAATGATCATTTACTTTTCTGTCTTCTCTTCTTTTAGTAAAAAAAAAAATCTATTCCAGTCTAATTTTTCATTTTATCTCTGGTTTTCATACCCTGTTTCCTCATCAGGAATGTTGTTTCAACAATTAGCCCTTTCTTCCCTGTCTACAACTATTCCCTCTGGTTGGCCAGGTAGCATATATGTGGTTGGAGCAATACTGAATTAGACTATCTTGAAGTATAAACAAACAATAAAAAGCAAATAGGTAGGCTTTGTAGGCTGGCTCATTGTCAGAGAGAGATATGAGTTATCTTTATTCATGGAAGTTCTTTGATGTTATATATTGAGATAATTTTGTGAAATGGTCCAGATTTTGGATGACCCATTACTATACACAGGCAAAACCTGTTGTCTTGAACCTATAGCATCTTGATGACACATCAATTTATCACTTGACTTTGTTTCTAAGGGCTGACAAAACACAACAAAGAGTTTTGTGTACCTATCTGAGTAGTAAGGAATAGTACTATAGTAGTAAGTTGAAGACACATTTTAGCAGTATAGATTACTAGAGAACAAAGCTTTTCAAAGATACAGGTTATTATAATGGAAAATTTCTCTTTACCTGGGGGTAAAGAGCAGAGTTGTATTCTCTACCCTGGTTTGCTAAGCTTGTTTAAAAGCCCAAAGACATTTTCAAACTTTGTATTTCTGCTGATAGAGTGCCAATGACCGAAAATCCTAGACACAGGTCAAGAGATTCCTAAACAATTAATGACCAAAAGACAAAATCCATAGCCAGCCAAAACTTTTATGTTCTTGGTGATGATCAAAAATTGACTGATAAAGAAACCAGCCCAGCAATTCACTCTCCATATTAAAAAAAGAAAAAAGGCAAAACCTTTTTGCACCCTTGGTAGCAACTCTTTCTGAGATAAGCCATAACTAAAGACCAATATGTCCATCTAGCTTTAGACATAGTTGTTCCAATACAGAAAGAACTTTTTCACAAGCTCCACAAAACAAATCAATTAAGGGGTGACTATTAGAACTATATTTATTTTTTAAAGAACTCATTAGCAAGATTTCTTGAAATAGTGAGTACTTCTAATGAATCCTAAAATAATAGATTTCTATTTAAATGAAATATATTTCAAAGGAAGCAAATCTATGCTAAGCAACAATGCATAGAGCCTAATGAGTTTCAGGCTGGGTCAACCCATGTGAAATCAACAAGTGTCAAAGTAATTAGGATGGGGAAGGAGCAAGGAAACAATGGAGAATGAGAAATATAGTTGGGAGAACACCTGAGTGTGGCATGCATTGTCTTAAGTCCTGGTTCTTCTGGGATCAGAAAGACAGGGGTAAGGAATTTCTTGGGATTATCTGGTTCCTGTAGACTACATAAAGTATTCAAAGATTTCCAATCTTGGGGGAAGTTATACCTTACCTCTTTGGGACAAGACAGTAAAAAGGGTCTCCATGCCAGCATGGACATGGTCAGAAACGTGGCAGTGCATCAGCCATGTCCCAGGGTTGCTGGCTACCATCTCCACAACCTCAAAGGTCCCTGGGAACAGATCTACAACATCTGCACGGTAGCTCTCTCCATTCTGCAAAAGAGATTGGGGTGGAGGAGAAGAAATGAAGGGTAAAGAGTTCATCTTAGAGCTTATAGGAGCTAAAAAAAAAACTTGGATGTACAAATCAGGGACATGGGGCTCCAAGATTCATAGATCAGAGAGCAGCTTAACAAGTACAACTGATCCATCTCCTCTATAAATCTGCCCACACAAATTGAACCATCAGAGGAGACCCTATCTTCCTACTTTTCCTTAAAGTGTCCCAAAGGACACTTTGGGAGCTAAAATTAGTATCTCCATACTTTTCATCATGCTGACATCTGGGGAATTTGGCTTAATCCTTGACTCCTAGGAAGGAACTACTTATTTCCTTTAGAA
Source organism: Prionailurus viverrinus (assembly GCF_022837055.1). Lineage (NCBI taxonomy): Eukaryota > Metazoa > Chordata > Mammalia > Carnivora > Felidae > Prionailurus > Prionailurus viverrinus. The sequence continues at coordinate 48,194,319 of NC_062579.1, read as the reverse complement.
ATTTATCTCAATTTAGATTTCTCCTCTATGCTATCATCTTTATCACACTTCTATATCTTTAAATCTATATCAATGCCTTCAACTCCCTTTCCCTTCAACTGCCCCCTTTTCCTAAGACTAAAACTTCTTTCTCAAAACCTACATGTTGTTCCATGTAGCTTCTGAATTGAAGTTTCTTATAATGGATTAAGAACTTTCATAGATTCTGAGACATCACTATGAAATTTCTTGCTCTTAGGATCACTGTTTAATGGAACTCCAGTCCTTGACTGATGTTCAATTACTTCAGTTTCTTCAATCTACTTACACCACAAATGAGCTACTCACTTCTTTTTTTTCCTTTGAGCTACTCATTTCTTCTATGTCAGAGGGGAAAGCCAAGGACTAGAGGGAAGTGACTAACCCTGGAGTACACAGCCAAACTAGAATTCCCAGTTCAATTCTCCATGTACAAGACCTCTCCTCTTTTAACTATTATCTTGTTCCTTAAGAAGCTATCCCTTTCTTCCTTAATGACTGTCAAAGCATTCCTCTAATTGTTCCTGAGGTACTCAGCCCTTTGCCAGCTCACCCGATATAGGAAGCTCTCTGCATGGAAGTGGATAGTGTGTAGGTCAATATCTTGGCCCATGGCCAGCATGTACCATGCCACTCGTTCTCCTTGGTACATGGTAAGACCCCTGAGGTTGCTGTAGAGCTTTCCATTAATGGCTGTAAAAAAAAAAAAGTCTCATATCTTTTGTTTTGATTTCCCATTGCCATTGCCTTAGGGCTAGTCCCTATCATGTTTGATGATAACAATATCTTCTTAATTTCTCTAATCTCTATAACATTTGCGTTCCATAAGTCTATCTTACACATTGGTGTTATAAGAGTGGTCTTTCTAAATATCTAATCTGACCATTTCTTTCTACTGCTTAAAATACTATAATAGATGCCTAATGCCTAAAAGATCAAGCTCCTTAGTTCAGCCAATGAGGTCCTTCACAATATAAGGCCAAACCACCTTCTCATATTCATTTCCCATTATCCAACACATTTTTTCCAATGAAGGTGATTTATTCACCATCCCCAATATGGCCCCATATTCATGTTCTTTGTGTCCTTGCTCATGCTTCTGATATTTCCCCCTAGAAATCCTGCCTTATTTTATTCTTTTCAAAGCCCAATCATAACTTTACCTTATCCAAGAACACTTCCTTGATCTAGCTCCTCTTAGTAACTCTCTTTCCCTTCATTTACTTCTACTTCTGAACTCCTCCAGTACTGTCTGTACCATATTTGGAAGTCACCAAAACCTCCCTTATATACTTACCTATCTTTAAATTGGTGGAAGCTCATATCCCCAACTGGACTATAGGTTCCTAGTAAGCAGGAAATGAAAGTATATACTATACTAATATAGTTTCCTTATATTCTTCAGAGCACCCAGAAGACACCTGAGCCTACAATACATGTTAAATAAAAAGTACTTGCAATATTCTTGGAATTAATAATTATATTAATTGCATAGGCTTCATTATCTGTTTCTTCACAGGCCACATCCTATGCTCTAAAGACAACAAACTACTCATAGCCATGTTAATTCATATTGTCAGGACTATGCCCACAGCACATTCCTGTGCCCCACATATTCTTATGGAGGGAAAGTCATTTTTACTCTACGTTTCAAGAGTGGAAATAATGGAAGGAACATTTATAACCTGTCATTTATTTACCCCAATCAAATTGTGAATTTGTAAAAAAGGAACTAAAGATGCTCAACTCTACCCTTTGTGAATCTTCTCTCTCTTGAATCAGTCTTGACATAGAAAATAATTCAAATTGATTTAATATTACATTGTAGAGAAGATTCTACTGCTGCAAAGGGGAGGCTATTGTTGTTTATCTATATCAATGTCAAGGTAGAAAATCTATTCCTTGCAGGAGGAGTATCAGCAAGCCCATTTAGCTTCAGAAATAAATTCAGTGTCCTTCTCAGGAACTAATTCTCAGGAGAACTAATTAGTTCTAATTAGTTCCTTCTCAGTAAGCCCACATTTGGTCATAAGCATCTCTTTTTTTTTTTCTCAATTGTTTCAAGAATCTGGAAGGGAAAGGAACGATATATTATTTGTTTTCCCTCAGAATATAACATTATCTTTCTATCTTCAGTACCAGCATTTAGAAAGTGTTCAACAAATTCCTGATACATAAGTAGATGGATTGATGTCTGAGGAGTTTGGATGAATGAACATATAAACAAACAGATAGAAATGGGCATTAACCAAACAAATGGACACTAGCAAGTTGTAAATGTGCCCTAATTCCCTTTTTCCCCTGGGCAACTAATTTCTCTGATTTGTCAGGAGATACAAAGTTCACATTGTTCAGTTTGTGAATCTTCTATTTCAATGTGAATCATTTTTATCTCCAGCAAGGGGAAATAGCTAGAATCAATGCGACAATGAGATACTAATTTTGAGTTCCATTGGAATCACTATCAAAGCTGCACCTTATCCTCATGTCAAAGAAATATTACACTAGAAAGGATGGTGAGAAATCACTTCACACATTTAAATGTATTTAAGTTCTCACTCTTATTTTAGATTTTCTTTTGTTTGTGAAATGCTACACAGATCTTTGAAACAAAGGAAGGCTTGGATGCACAATTTTCTTCCAAAATCCATTCAAGCATCAAAATCTCTTCATTGTATGTAATATAAATCCAGCATTATTTTCTCTGAGGTTCTTTCCTATTTGTAAATTGAAACTTTGTTGTGAAATTAGACTAAAAGACAAGCTGTCCTTAATTTGTCTATCTTGGAATCTATTGAGAAAGTACATTCCAGATGCAGGGGGGTAAAGAAATAAAATGATATTGAGAGACTAAACTCAGGATTTTGAAATAGAAGGACCCTAAACAACCAACCTACCAGGTCCATTGAGAGTCACAAATTTCCATCTTTCTTTTCTAGTGTGTTAAAGTATGCTGGTGTCACTACAACAACTTTACAGAGTCAGCTTCTTGCTTTATGTGCACCTGATCTAATGCTGACTATTTATATATTTTGTGTATATAAATGTACAATAGTAGGAGACAGTTCTTTTAATTTGCCCACATACCACCTTCCTACTTTCCCATACTTTCAATTATGCTCCCTTAGGTAGTGATGGGCCTATCATATACCTCCATGAAACCAATGGGGAGTTCTTTGGAAGAAAGGTAGGTTATTTTCTACAGACCATGCATTTTATTGCTCTCCAAAAAAGTCTCATTCTGTAGGTTAACACGGCCTGGCTCCTGGGCCCCATGGGTTGCTACATTTTCCTCTAGATACCAAGACTGGTTCTCATCAAAGATCAAGAATAACAAGGCAAATTCTCTGTCCATGTCACTCCGTCCTCCATAAGGCTCCAGGATGCCCTTTCGGCAGATGGTCAAGGGTCCAACAAGACCACTATACATGTCCTGAGGATGGGAGGAAGGGGAAGACAGTAAATCAAATGGAGTTGTTCCTGGGTAGCAGTGTTGTACATGGTGCCAGACTGACTTCTAAGTCAAGCCTACTGTACTTAGCACTTGATCATAATGTCTTACATTTATAGGCAACTCTAATATATTATCTGAATTCATCCTCACAATAATTTGAGATACAGATAAGAGGTACCTATGCAACCTATGTTTTAGCTAGGCTGGCCTATCCACTGATCTCCAAACTCACAAGGCACTTTCACAACCCAGTGCCTTTCCTTATGTTGTTTCTTCTTTGTATAATGCCTTCCCTCTGCCACATACCTTATCTTAAGGTATACTGCTATTTAGTATTCAAGGCTTAAAGTATGAAATACATGTACCTTTCATTGTGGTGCATTCTACAGCTTCCCTTTAATCATCTCCTCCAACCAAAAGTGATCACTCCCTGATGAGCCCCTCACAGTACTATTATATGGGTTCTTTTATTATTTTTTAAAGTTTATTTATTTATTTTGAGAGAGAGAAATAAAGAGCACATGAGCAGGGGAGAGGCAGAGAGAGGGAGAGAGAAAATCCCTAGCAGGCTCTGCACTGCCAGTGCAGAGCCCAATGTGGGGCTCAGACCCACTAACTGTGAGATCATGACCTGAGCTGAGGTCAAGGGCTGGGTGTTTATCCAACAGAGCCACCCAGGCACCCCTCTATTACATGTTTTTTTTTAAGGAGCTGTTAGTATTTTACTTATTTGTATATATAAAAAATATATATATTTACATATACATATAATATATATTTATATAAATAAATATATGTAAAAATAAATTTATATTATATTTAATTTATGTTATATTATATTGTTATTTATTATAATTATAATATATTTAATTATATATATATATATATATATATATATATGATTGAAGATGGGAACTGTATCTTACATTTTTATCAACCAAAGCACCAAATAAAATCCCTAAAATATAGTAGTCTCTCAATAAATTATTGCTGACAGATGGTTGTGAATGGTTGGATAGATAGATACACTCATTTTCCAGATGAGGAAATGGGGAGATAATGCCCTATCGAAATTCACTCCAAAAGCAATATTGAAACAAATTTTGGGACTAAAACTCCATTTGACAACCAATCCTAGGCTTTTTAAATGGGAACATACTCACCTATAGGATTCAAAAGGAAAAAGAAAAGAAAAGAAACAAAGAAGAAAACCCTTAGGACAAAGATATGGTGCTACCTATTCCCTTCATCCCTCCTTCTGTCTTTAAAATAAGTACCACATTTGAGGAATTTTCCCCAAACTCTGGGCTGCATTATTTCAGGGTTGGGCTCTGCCCATTTATGAGACTCACCTCCAAGAAATCAATATTGTCTTTACCTTGATGGGATCCACTGCAGAATAATAGATCCAGGAAACACAAGCAGAATCATTAGGCCCTGGGCCAGATCTTTCTGGGATGTTCCATTGGTAAGTGAGAACCTCACCTAGGAAGGGTAACAGGGATCTCCAGTTGGGCCAAATCAACTTTTTCCCAGTTGATATGGTGGATGAGCCTCAGGACTTTTAAGATCTTTTTCCATTATTTCCATACCAGTCTCCATTTTAGTTTTATGATATTGCTCTTCTAACTCCTGGGACACATTCAGCCTCTCTTCTATACCCCTATCTTTAAAAGTCCAGTTCCAATCCCCTGGTAAATCCACTCTGATATTGTTCTTTCATCTTATAATGTCTTCCCTCCTTCCTTTTTTAGCATGCTTTGTTCTCCTTTTCTTGCTGATGCTTCTTATATTCAACTATTTTCCCAAGGCTGTCTCCAGTTCTCTTCTCGGTTTTTTTTTTCATACTCTCTCTATGAACGCTTTTAGCTACCTTTCTGGTGTCAATTATGAACTATGTATTGATGACTCTTAAATACTTAACCAGAACTCCCTTGCTAGCATTAAGCTCCAATCTGAAATTTTTAATTAGATACTGAGCATCTTTTAAAGATTGTCCTGACAACACATCAAAAACTAAAATTGTTCTGAATTCACTTACCTCCTTTGAAAAAAAGAACCTATTACTCAATATGTGCTCCCAGTATCTAGTAATGATAACAAAACCCTCATACTTACCCACACACAACACTTTAGTTTTTGTCTTCTAACCTTTACACACTCCACATGCAACTAAGTAGTGAGTCTACTGATTGTATCTCTACAATATATTGTGTTGCCATGCTCTCCTCCTTCCAATTCCCAAGAATATTGCCCTCATATAGACCTTTATTTTCTCAACCAGACTATTACAAAAAAACCCTAACACGTTTCTCTGCCTCCAAGTTTCGTCCTCTCCAATCCTTCTTCCAACTGATGCAATATTACTTTTATAAGATTTCTATTGATATAGAATTTGTATACCATACAATTCAACCATTTAAAGGGTACAATTAAATGTTTTAGTATATTCACAGAATTTTGTAACATAACCACATCAATTTTAGAAAGATCACTACCTCTGAAATAAAATCTTCACTCTTTCGCCATCATTCTGTAATCACCCACTCACTCAAGCCCTGGACAACCACTAATCTATATCTTTATAGAGTTGCCCATTTTGAGTATTTTATACAAATTCAGTTATATAGGATGGATGTCAGCAAATTAGCAGAGTAAGAAGGTCTCAATGCTCATTTCCTTCCACGATAACAACAAAAATAAGGAATAAGCAACTATATACTCACAAAAATATATCTGAGAGAGCTCCAGAATATATGAAATAATTATAACAACCCAGGGGGGCAAAAACCTGAACATGGCCATACAAAAAAGTATAGGAAGTATCTTACCTACCTTGTCCCAGTCTGGTGCAGCTGGTACCAAGAGGGAAAACTCATGGGGGAAAAGAACAGAAGGTGAACCCCAGCAGCCCTCACCACCAGGGAGTCTTTCTTGGCACTGACCCCAGTTGATGGTTCTGCCTGGATCCCATGCTGCTCTGCCACTTCTATAAGGAATCATTACGGCTTTGCCCCAACCCAAGAAGTTGTATCTTATCTGCATCCTCAAAGGAGCTGTCATTCCCTTGCTCCCCAAGAAGGATCCTCCACTGCACTGCCCCCTAAGGATCCACTATCCATCTTCTTTCCCCCAAGGAATCACAGGTTATTTGCTTCCAGTTCCGCAGTCATTTCTGTTGTATTTCATCAGAAAACGAGCTGCTACTAGTCTACTCCCTTAGAAGGAGACACCACCACTGCATCCTCCCAAGAAGAAGCTGCTACCACTACATGCCCCACACCCAGAAAAAAAAACAAACTGCTGCCCTTCTTCTCACTGTCCCCCTGAGATGCATCAGTGCTGAATTTCCCATAAGGGCCCCTTGTTTCTTTGCCTAACCCCAGAAGGAGCCGCTAGGGCTCCAAATTCCCCTCAAGAAGCTGCTTCATTCAACTTGCCACCCAAAGAGCCACATTCTGCTCTCCCATAAAGAGCTTTTAACAACCTCAACCCGCAAGAGGGAGCCACTTATGTCCCCTCACCACACAAGGAGCCAACACCTCTGTGTTCTCCAAGAGTAGGAACCACTAATACATTGATCCTCCATGTAAGGAGCTGCTGTTGCTGAGCCCTCCAAAGGGGTCAGCTCTGCAATGGTTAGAAGGAACCACTGATGCTTCTCTCCATCCAGAGGCAGCGGCCACCTTTCACTTTCTTGATGGTACACTTTGAAGCACAAAAGTTTTTGATTTCAAGGAAGTCGAAATATTTATTTATTTATTTATTTATTTACTTATTTATTATTTAGTCACTTGTGCTTTTAGTGTTATATTTAAGAAACTTTTCTAACTCAAGGTCACAAAGATTTACTGTTATGTTTTAAAAGTTTTGTAGCTTTAGCTCTTACATTTATGTGCTTGGTTCATTTTGAGTTAGTTTTTATATATGGTAAAAGGTAGGGGGTATGATTCCATTGTTTTGTATATAGATATTTAGTATGTTCCAGCATCATTTGTTGAAAAGACTATTATTTCTCCATTAATTAGTATTGGCACCCTTTTTAAAAATTAATTTGCCATAAATATGAGGGTTTACCACAAGGTCTTGATTATTGTAGCTTTTTATAGTAAATTTTGAAATTGGTATGTCTAAGTTCTCCAACTTCATTACTCTTTTTGAACATTGTTTTTGCTATATTATTTCAATCTTCCCAAACTTCTGTTTATTCATGTTATTCTTCTGTTCAAAATTTTAATGGCTCCCTTATACCCAAGTAATGAAGCTCAAACACTTCATCCAAACATCCAAGCCTTGATAACTCAGACCTAACCTACCTTTTAGCCTTAACTTTTACTCTTCCTACTTTTGCAAAATATACACTGGCAAAATTTAACTAATTGTATACTTTAGCATATCCCATACTTTCACATATCTGTGACTTTATCATGTTCTTCTCATTACCTAAACTATTCTCCAACCTCTACATTGAATTCTAGACTCCTTTATTCAATTTCCTACTTGATATTTACATTTGTCTAATTTTCATCTCAAACTAAACATATCCAAAGTACATCATTGACTTCTCCCTCAAATTTACTCCTCCTATCTCAGTAAATAGTGAAACCAGTTGTTGAAGCCAAAACTCAGGAGTTATTTTTTTTAAATAGTGTTTATTTATTTTTGAGACGGAGAGAGACAGAGCATGAGTGGCGATGGGCAGAGAGAGAGGGAGCCATAGAATCCAAAGCAGGCTCTGGGTTCTGAGCTGTCAGCACAGAGCCCAACGTGGGGCTCAAACTCATGAACCTGTGAGATCATGACCTGAGCTGAAGTCAGACGCTTAACCAACTGAGCCACCCAGGCGCCCCAGGAGTTATTTTTTATTCTTTTCCCCTATAGCTCATATTTATCAGCAAGTTATGAAGGATATACCTAAGAAATATATTCCCTACCCATCCACTTCTATTTGTCACCACTGTTAATACCCTAGTCTATGCCATCATGTTCTGTCACCTGAATAACCATAATAAACACCTAAATGGTCCCTCATAACACATGACCTACATAGCAAGAAATGTAATCCTTTAAAATATAAAGTGGACATGAGACACCTGGGTGTCTCAGTCGGTTGAGCATCTGACTTCAGCTCAGGTTATGATCTCACAGTTTGTGGGTTTGAACCCCATATCGGGCTCTGTGCTGACAGCTGAGAGCCTGGAGCCTGCTTCAGATTCTGTGACTCCCTCTCTCTGCTACTCTCCATTCATGCTCTCTCTGCTTTTCAAAAATGAATAAACATTACAAAAAAAAAGAATATTTCCTCAAATCCATTGGTTTGAAAAACAAGAGGGCCTGAATTTTGTCAGTTCTGGCAGTCACCCAAGCTTAAAGCCTGGAGTTTAAAGGTCAATTAGCTTGCCTGGGATAGAGCCTGGAGGGCACTTCACTGCTCCTGGTAAGAAGGCATGCAAATAATTCTGGGGCAGCGAGCATGGAAACAACTACTGAAAAATGCCTGGGGACCACAGGGGGAGGTGATTTGGTTTTCTCAGAGTGTGTCCCTGAGATGCAGTGTTCAAGGAGACACCTCTCCGGGGGAAAAAAAAACAGCTGGCAGCTGCCATCTCCCTCCCCCACTCTTCAGTATAAACACAGAACCACCTGCAGGAAGTGGCACAGCACCAACTCTGCCTAACTTGTTTACACCAAGTCCCACCATCTTCGTTCTGGTGGAACTGCCTTTCTCAGTCACGTTAGTCTCAATTCCAGTGCTGTGGGCCCTTCCCCAGAAGACCAGCACAAACATCTGCCCACACCATTTCTCCAGACCAGAGAGTTTTCAGGGCCTCAGTTACTGTGGAAGGGATGACAGGACTCATTTCACAAGCAGATCAGAGCACACTGAATTAAAACTTGCCACATTCAGGCCAGAATCAAACACTGCCCACATCAGGCAAGAATGACTACATATTACTGGCCTGAAGGATAGAACAACCAAAACAACATCAGAGTGCATACAGAACACACCAGAGAAATTCCATGCAACACCAGGCACTGGACATTGCATAATATCTTCTTCGTAGGGTCATTATTTTTAGGAGCAGGAGACATAGCTGTCTTTTCCAACACAGAGAAGAAGACAGACACTTAGACAAAATGTGAAGAAAGAGGAAATTATCCCAAATGAAAGAACACAATAGGTGAAAGACAGAGATCTAAGCAAAACAGGTATAAGTAACATGTCTGATGGAGAACTTAAATCAATGATTATAATGATACTCACTGGACTTGAGAAAAGAATAGAAGACATCAGTGAGACCCTTACCACTGAGATAAGAATTAAAAAGATTCAATCAGAGATGAAGAGTGCAATAAACAAGTTTAGAAGCACATTTGATGCAGGGGCATCTGGGTGGCTCAGTCAGTTAAGCATCTGACTTCATCTCAGGGCATGATCTCATGGTTCATGAGTTTGAGCTGTATGTTGGATTCTGTGCTGACAGCTCAGATCCTGGAACCTGTTCTGATTCTGCGTCTCTCCCTTTCTCTTCCCCTCCCTGACTCACACTATCTCTCTCTCTCCCTCTCTGTCTCTCTCTCTCAAAAATAAACATTATTTTTTTTTAAAAGAAACATGCTTGATACAATGAACAGCAAGCTAGAAACAGAAGAATGAATTAGTGACTTAGGAGACAAAGTAATGGAAATTAATGAAACTGAACAAAAAAACACTGAAAAACAAAGTATGTAACACAAGGATAGACTTAGGGAACTCAGTGACTCCATCAAATGTAGTAACATTTATATTATAGGAGTCCAAGATGGAGAATAGAGAGAAAAAGAGGCAGAAAATTTATTTGAAGAAATAATCATTGAAAACTTTCCTAATCTGGGGATGGAAACAGACGTTCCAGATACAAGAGTCACAGAGAACTCCCATCAAAATAAAGTAAAGCAGACCAACACCAAGACATACTGTAATTTAATTGTCAAAACATAATTACAAATAAAAATCTTAAAAGCAGCAAGGCAAAAGAAGTTCTTAACTTACAAAAGAAAACCCATAAGGCTAGCTAAATATTTTTCAACATAATCCCAGCAAGTCAGAAAAGAATAGCATGAATGAAAATAAAAACTTTGCAGCCAAGAATTCTCTATACAGCAAGGCTATAATTCAGAATAGAAGAGATAAAGAATTTCTCAGACAAAAAACAACAACAAAAAAACCCCACATAAACTCATAAAGGAGTTTATGAACACTAAAGCAGTCTTACAAGAAATATTAAAGGGAAAACTTTGAGTGCAAAGTAGAGACCAAAGTGACAGTATAAACGCAGAAAAAAAAAAAGCAGTAAAAATGAATATTTATGTAAAAATCAGTGAGGGAACGGGCATGTACAAAAAGGATATAAAATATAACATACACCTGAAATATGGGGAGAAGAGAAGTGAATGTGTTCAAACTTGAATGACCATCAACTTAATATAAACTGATATTTCCAGAAGAGTTTATATACAAAACTAATGGTAACCATACATCAAAAATAACTAAAAAACATACAATGAATAGATAGAAAGAAATCCAAATATATCACTAAAGAAAAACAGCAAAACACGAAAGACAAAAAGACAAGAAAGGATCAGAGAAAAATTCCAGAAACAACAAAATAAGTAATAAAATGTCAATAAATGCATATCTATCAAAATTACTTTAAATGTAAATGGACTAAACACTCCAATCTAAAGCCATAGCGGGTCAGAATGGATTAAAAATAAGACACATCATATGCTGCCTACAAGAGACTCATTTTAGACCTAGAGACACCTGTAGATTGAAAAAGGGGAGAGGAATTGGATTTTGAAGACGCTGACGTAGGAGAATGCTGGGCTCACCGCGTCCTTCTGATCACTTAGATTCCACCTATACCTGCCTAAATAACCAAGAAAACCACTAAAAGACTAGCAGAACAGAGTCTCCTGAGACAAGCGCAGCTCAGAGAGTGGGAAGGCCTGGGGACAACTGGAGGGAGAGTTGCTAAGCCCCAGGATTACAGAGCTCAGTTTGGCAGGGAACAAAGGCACTCGCCAGCGCCATCTCCCTTGCCCATCCCCCAGCCATAATCCCAAAGGGAACCAGTTCCTGCCAGAGAAATTGCTTGCACCTCACAAACACCCAACCTGTGCTTTTGCAGATCCACACCTCTGGTGGTGGATCTGACTCCCTCCTGCTGCCTCAGGGCCCCTCCCAAAGCGGATCACTGAAGGAGAAGCAAGCTAAGCCTGCCCCTCCCACACCCGTGCACCTTGCCTATCCACCCCTGCTAATATGCCAGATCCCTAGCACCACAAGCCTGGCATCGTGCAAGTAGCCCAGATGGACCACACCACCCAACAGTGAATCCCGCCCCTAAGATAGGGAAAGAGAAGGCACACACCAGTCTGACTGTGGCCCCAGCAGTGGGCTGGGAGCAGACAATAGGTCTGACTGCAGCCCCACCCACCAAGGCAAGTTGTTCAACACAGCACAGGGGAAGTGCCCTGCAGTTCCGCACCACTCCAGGAACTATCCAAAATGACTAAATGGAAGAATTCCCATCAAAAGAATCTCCAGGAAATAACAAGAGCTAACGAACTGATCAAAAAGGATTTAAATAATATAACAGAAAGTGAATTTAGAACAACGGTCATAAAATTAATCACTGGGCTTGAAAACAGTATAGAGGACAGCAAAGAATCTATTGCTACAGAGATCAAGGGACTAAGGAACAGCCAGGAGGAGCTAAAAACTGTGATAAATGAGCTGCAAAATAAAATGGAAATGACCATGGGTCGCATTGAAGAGGCAGAGGAGAGAATAGGTGAACTAGAAGATAAAATTATGGGAAGAGAAGAAGCTGAGAAAAAGAGAGATAAAAAAATCCAGGAGTATGAGGGGAAAATTAGAGAACTAAGTGATGCACTAAAGAGACTCTACGCATAATTGGTATTCCAGAGGAGGAAGAGAGAGGGAAAGGTGCTGAAGGTGTACTTGAGGCAATCATAACTGAGAACTTCCCGGATCTTGGGAAGGAAAAAGGCATTGAAATCCAAGAGGCACAGAGAACTCCTTTCAGATGTAACTTGAATCGATCTTCTGCAGGACATATCATAGTGAAACTGGCAAAATACAAGGATAAAGAGAAAATTCGGAAAGCAGCGAGGGATAAATGTGCTCTAACAAATAAAGGGAGACCTATAAGACTAGTGACCAATCTCTCTTCTGACCTTGGCAGGCCAGAAAGGAATGGCAGGAGATCTTCAGTGTGATGAATAGGAAAAATATGCAGCCGAGAATCCTTTATCCAGCAAGTCTGTCATTTACAATAGAAGGAGAGATAAAGGTCTTCCTAAACAAACAAAAACTGAAGGAATTTGTCACCACTAAACCAGCCCTACAAGAGATCCTAAGGGGGATCCTTTGAGACAAAGTACCAGAGACATCACTACAAGCATAAAATATACAGACATCACAATGACCCTAAGCCCATATCTTTCTATAATAACACTGAATGTAAATGGACTAAATGTGCCAACCAAAAGACATAGGGTATCAGAATGGATAAAAAAACAAGACCCATCTATTTGCTATCTACAAGAGACTCATTTTAGACCTGAGGACACCTTTAGATTGAGAGTGAGGGGATGGAGAACTATGTATCATGCGACTGGAAGCCAAAAGAAAGCTGGAGTAGCCATACTTATATCAGACAAACTAGACTTTAAATTAAAGGCTGTAACAAGTGATTAAGAAGGGCATTATATAATAATTACAGGGTCTACCCATCAGGAAGAGCTAACAATTATAAATGTCTATGCGCCGAATACCGGAGCCCCCAAATATATAAAACAATTACTCATAAACATAAGCAACCTTATGGATAAGAATGTGGTAATTGCATGGGACTTTAACACTCCACTTACAGAAATGGATAGATCATCTAGACACACGGTCAATAAAGAAACAAGGGCCCTGAATGACAAATTGGATCAGATGGACTTGACAGATCTATTTAGAACTCTGCATCCCAAAGCAACAGAATATACTTTCTTTTCGAGTGCACATGGAACATTCTCTAAGATAGATCACATACTGGGTCACAAAACAGCCCTTCATAAGTATACAAGAATTGAAATCACACCATGCATACTTTCAGACCATAATGCTATGAAGCTTGAAATCAACCACAGGAGAAAGTCTGGAAAAACTACAAAAGCATGGAGGTTAAAGAACACCCTACTAAAGAATGAGTGGGTCTGGCACAAAAACAGACACATAGATCAATGGAATAGAATAGAAACCCCAGAACTAGACCCACAAACGTATGGCCAACTCATCTTTGACAAAGCAGGAAAGAACATCCAATGGAAAAAAGACAGCCTCTTTAACAAATGGTGCTGGGAGAACTGGACAGCAACATGCAGAAGGTTGAAACTAGACCACTTTCTCACACCATTCACAAAAATAAACTCAAAATGGATAAAGGACCTAAATGTGAGACAGGAAACCATCAAAACCTTAGAGGAGAAAGCAGGAAAAGACCTCTCTGACCTCAGCCGTAGCAATCTCTTACTCGACACATCCCCAAAGGCAAGGGAATTAAAAGCAAAAGTGAATTACTGGGACCTTATGAAGATAAAAAGCTTCTGCACAGCAAAGGAAACAACCAACAAAACTAAAAGGCAACCAATGGAATGGGAAAAGATATTTGCCAATGACATATCGGACAAAGGGCTAGTATCCAAAATCTATAAAGAGCTCACCAAACTCCACACCCGAAAAACAAATAACCCAGTGAAAAAATGGGCAGAAAACATGAATAGACACTTCTCTAAAGAAGACATCCGGATGGCCAGCAGGCACATGAAAAGATGTTCAGCGTCGCTCCTTATCAGGGAAATACAAATCAAAACCACACTCAGGTATCACCTCACGCCAGTCAGAGTGGCCAAAATGAACAAATCAGGAGACTATAGATGCTGGAGAGGATGTGGAGAAACGGGAACCCTCTTGCACTGTTGGTGGGAATGCAAATTGGTGCAGCCGCTCTGGAAAGCAGTGTGGAGGTTCCTCAGAAAATTAAAAATAGACCTACCCTATGACCCAGCAATAGCACTGCTAGGAATTTATCCAAGGGATACAGGAGCACTGATGCATAGGGCCACTTGTACCCCAATGTTCATAGCAGCACTCTCAACAATAGCCAAATTATGGAAAGAGCCTAAATGTCCATCAACTGATGAATGGATAAAGAAATTGTGGTTTATATACACAATGGAATATTACATGGCAATGAGAAAAAATGAAATATGGCCTTTTGTAGCAACGTGGATGGAACTGGAGAGTGTGATGCTAAGTGAAATAAGCCATACAGAGAAAGACAGATACCATATGGTCTCACTCTTATGTGGATCCTGAGAAACTTAACAGGAACCCATGGGGGAGGGGAAGGAAAAAAAAAAAAAGAGGTTAGAAAGGGAGAGAGCCAAAGCATAAGAGACTGTTAAAAACTGAGAACAAACTGAGGGTTGATGGGGGGTGGGAGGGAGGAGAGGGTGGATGATGGGTATTGAGGAGGGCACCTTTTGGGATGAGCACTGGGTGTTGTATGGAAACCAATTTGTCAATAAATTTCAGAAAAAAAAAATAAAAAATAAAAAAAAAAATAAAAAAAAAAATAAATAAAAAAAATAAAATAAAAAAAAAAAAAAAAAAAGAAATTGTGGTTTATATACACAATGGAGTACTACGTGGCAATGAGAAAAAATGAAATATGGCCTTTTGTAGCCACGGGGATGGAACTGGAGAGTGTGATGCTAAGTGAAATAAGCCATACAGAGAAAGACAGATACCATATGGTTTCACTCTTATGTGAATCCTGAGAAACTTAACAGGAACCCATGGGGGAGGGGAAGGAAAAAAAAAGAGGTTAGAGTGCGAGAGAGCCAAAGCATAAGAGACTGTTAAAAACTGAGAACAAACTGAGGGTTGATGGGGGGTGGGAGGGAGGGGAGGGTGGGTGATGGGTATTGAGGAGGGCACCTTTTGGAATGAGCATTGGGTGTTGTATGGAAACCAATTTCTCAATAAATTTCATATATAAAAAAAAAAGAATGAGTGGGTCAACCAGGCAATTAGAGAAGAAATTAAAAAATATATGGAAACAAATGAAAATGAAAATACAACAATCCAAATGCTTTGATGCAGCAAAGGCAGTCCTGAGAGGAAAATACATTGCAATCTAGGACTATCTCAAGAAACAGGAAAAATCCCAAATACAAAATCTAACAGCACACCTAAAGGAACTAGAAGCAGAAAAGCAAAGACAGCCTAAACCCAGCAGAAGAAGAGATATAATGTAGATCAGAGCAGAAATAAACAATATAGAATCTAAAAAAAACTGTACAACAGATCAACGAAACCAAGACTTTGTTTTTTGAAAAAAAAAATAAAATTGATAAACCTGTAGCCAGGCTTCTCAAAAAGAAAAGGGAGATGACCCAAATAGATAAAATCATGAATGAAAATGGAATTATTACAACCAATCCCTCAGAGATACAAGCAATTATCAGGGAATACTATGAAAAATTATATGCCAACAAACTGGACAACCTGGAAGGAATGGACAAATTCCTAAGCACCCACACTCTTCCAAAATTCAGTCAGGAGGAAACAGAAAGCTTGAACAGACCCATAATCAGAGAAGAAATTGAACTGGTTATCAAAAATCTCCCAACAAATAAGAGTCCAGGACCAGATGGCTTCCCAGGGGAGTTCTACCAGACGTGTAAAGCAGAGATAATACCTATCCTTCTCAAGCTATTCCAAAAAATAGAAAGGGAAGGAAAACTTCCAGACTCATTCTATGAAGCCAGTATTACTTTGCTTCCTAAACCAAACAGAGACCCAGTAAAAAAAAGAACTACAGGCCAATATCCCTGATGAATATGGATGCAAAAATTCTCAATAAGATACTAGCAAATCGAATTCAACAGCTTATATAAAGAATGATTCACCATGATCAAGTGGGATTCATTCCTGGGATTCAGGGCTGATTCAACATTCGCAAATCAAACAATGTGATACATGACATTAATAAAAGAAAAGATAAGAACCATATGATCCTGTCAATCGATGCAGAAAAGGCCTTTGACAAAATTCAGCACACTTTATTAATAAAAACCCTCGAGAAAGTCTGGATAGAAGGAATATCTTAAAGATCATAAAAGTCATTTATGAAAATCCTCAATGGGGAAAAACTGAGAGCTTTTTCCCTGAGATCAGGAACACGACAGGGATGTCCACTCTGACCGCTGTTGTTTAACACAGTGTTGGAAGTGCTAGCATCAGCAATCAGACAACAAAAGGATATCAAAGGCATCAAAATTGGCAAAGATGAAGTCAAGCTTTCACTTTTTGCAGATGACATGATATTATACATGGAATTTCTGATAGACTCCACCAAAAGTCTGCTAGAACTGATACATGAATTCAGCAAGTTGCAGGATACAAAATCAATGTACAGAAATCAGTTGCATTCTTATACACTAACAATGAAGCAACATAAAGACAAATAAAGAATCTGATCCCATTCACAATTGCACCAAGAAGCATAAAATACCTATGAATAAATCTAACCAAAGATGTAAAAGATCTGTATGCTGAAAACTATAGAAAGCTTATGAAGGAAATTGAAGAAGATATAAAGAAATGGAAAAACATTCCGTGCTCATGGATTGGAACAATAAATATTGTCAAAATGTCCATACTACCCAAAGCTATCTACACATTCAATGCAATCCCAATCAAAATTGCACCAGCATTCTTCTCAAAGCTAGAACAAGCAATCCTAAAATTCATTTGGAACCACAAAAGGCCCCGAACAGCCAAAGTAATTTTGAAGAAAAAGACCAAAGCAGGAGGCATCACAATCCCATACTTTAACCTCTACTACAAAGCTGTAATCATCAAGACAGCATGATATTGGCACAAAAACAGACACATAGATCAATGGAATAGAATAGAAACCCCAGAACTAGACCCACAAATGTGTGGCCAACTAATCTTTGACAAAGCAGGAAAGAACATCCAATGGAAAAAAGACAGTCTCTTTAACAAATGGTTCTGGGAGTACTGGACAGCAACATGCGGAAGATTGAAACTCGACCACTTTCTCACACCATTCACAAAAATAAACTCAAAATGGATAAAGGACCTGAATGTGAGACAGGAATCCATGAAAACCCTAGAGGAGAAAGCAGGAAAAGACCTCTCTGACCTCAACCGTAGCAATCTCTTACTCGACACATCCCCAAAGGCAAGGGAGTTAAAAGCAAAAATGAACTACTGGGACCTTATGAAGATAAAAAGCTTCTGCACAGCAAAGGAAACAACCAACAAAACTAAAAGGCAACCAACAGAATGGGAAAAGATCTTTGCAAATGACATATCGGACAAAGGGCTAGTATCCAAAATCTATAAAGAACTCACCAAACTCCACACCTGGAAAACTAATATTCCAGTGAAGAAATGGGCAGAAAACATGAATAGACACTTCTCTAAAGAAGACATCCGGATCGCTAACAGGCACATGAAAAGATGCTCAACGTCGCTCCTCATAAGGGAAATACAAATCAAAACCACACTCAGATATCACCTCATGCCAGTCAGAGTGGCCAAAATGAACAAATCAGGAGACTATAGACGCTGGCGAGGATGTGGAGAAACGGGAATCCTCTTGCACTGTTGGTGGGAATGCAAATTGGTGCAGCCACTCTGGAAAACAGTGTGGAGGTTCATCAAAAAATTAAAAATAGACCTATCCTATGACCCAGCAATAGCACTGCTAGGAATTTACCCAAGGGATATAGGAGTACTGATGCATAGGGGCACTTGTACCCCAATGTTCATAGCAGCACTCTCAACAATAGCCAAAGTATGGAAAGAGCCTAAATCTCCATCAACTGATGAATGAATAAATAAATTGTGGTTTATCTTCCAATTACTTTCTAATCCATTCTAATATGACTTCTTTTCCACCAATTAAAAATAACCAGCTTCTCCTTTTTTGCTATATCCAATGAGAAATTTTCCATTCTTATTTAACCTTTCTGAAGCACTTGAAATTGTTGATCTTTTCACCCCTGACATTATCTTTTTAACATGTTTGACACCATCTTCTCTCTTCTAATGTCTTGCTCACTTTTTCCCCAGGCTTAATTTTTAATCATTGCCTCCCTTAAAAATAGGTCTTCCTAGAATCTTATTGTAGGATTCTTATGATTTAATTTAATGTACTCTTCTAAGGAAGTTGTGTTCGTTACTTTGGTTTCAATTATACTTAAATGTTGATGCCTTTCAAATATATTCTTTCAGATTTTATCTTTCTCCTGAGCTTTAGACCTTTGTGACAGTTAGATGCCTCTATTCGGTTGACTTACAAACATTTCAAATTCAACAAAGTCAAAAATGAACACCTCATTATCCAATCTCCCCCATCCCACGTCACATTCTCCCCATGTTTCCTATCTTGGATATTGACATTACTATTAGGTTCTTAAAGCCAAAAATGTAGGTATCATTTCAGAACTTTGGGTATCTTTCCAAAATCCTTTACTTTCTCTCCTTCAATATTCAATTAGTCACTGAATCCTATTGATTTCACTTCATTCATCTTTTTTAGAGCCTATCCCCTTTCCTCCTTTCCTCTACCCCAACTATCACCACTCTTACTAGGTCATTACATATTGCGTTCCCTACAACCGAACTTTTTTTTTTCTCTGTGCTTCTTTTGTACTATACCTTTACCTGTATGCTTTTTCATATCCTTCAGATCAGTGGTTCTCACATTGCTCTGAGTTTTTCTGATCCATAAACACAAGAATTATCTGGAAACTTGTTTGAAAACCACTTTTTTTAGAGAGAAAAAGAGAGAGTTCAAGAGCACAGGAAGGGAAGAAAGAGAGGAAAGGAGGGAGAGAGAGACAGAGAGAGACAGAGAGACAGAGAGAGAGAACACCAAACAGGCTCCACACTGTCAGCACAGTGCCCAATGTTGGGCTCAATCTCACGAACTGTGAGGTCATGACCCGTGCCAAAATCAAGAGTTGGACTCTTAATTGACTGAGTCACCCAGGTACCCCTTGAAAAAACACGTTCTTAAACCCCATACCAAACCTACTGAATCAAAGATTCTTGAAATTGATCCCAGAAATTTACTAAATTTTGAAAACTACTGATTTAAATCTCATCTGATGTATCATCTGCTCTGGAAAACTACCCTTGACAGTCTAAACATTAATTAGGTACCTTTTCTTTTTTGTCCTTTTTTCATTACAAATTGTATTTAAATTCCAGTTAACATAAAGTGTAATATTCGTTTCAGATGTAGCATTTAGTAACATCATTTACATACAACTCCTGGTACTCATCACAATTGTCCCCTTTATACCTATCACACATTTAAATCATCCCCCCGCCCAACTCCCTTCTGGTAATCATCAGTTTTTTCTCTCTGGTTAAGAGTATGTTACTTGGTTTTCCTATTTTCTTTTTCTTCATATATCTATTTGTTTAGCTTCTTAATTCTCCATATGAGTGAAATCACATGGTATTTGTCTTTCTCTGACTGATTTATTTCGCATAGCATAATATCTTCTAGCTCCATCCACATTGTTGTAAATGACAAGATTTCATTATTTTTATAGCTGAGTAATATTCATTACATATTATATTCATTTGACACATACACACACACACACAGACGCACCCACCCACCATATGTTCTTTAACCATTCATTGGTCAATGAACATTTGTGCTCTTTCCATAATTTGCCTACTGTTGATAATGCTACTATAAACATCCAGGTGCACATATCCCTTCAAATTAGTATTTTTGTAACCTTTGGGTAAATACCTAGTAGTGAAATTGCTGGATCATAGGACAATTCTATTTTCCACTTTTTTTGGAGGAACCTCAATACTGTTTTCCAAAATGGCTGCACTAGTTTGTATTCCCACCAACAGTGTAACAGAGTTCCTCTTTCACCACATCTTCACCAACACCTGTTATTTCTTGTGTTGTTAATTTTAGCCATTCTGACTTGTTTGAGGTGATAGCTCATTGGAGTTTTGATTTGTATTTCTCTGATGATGAGTGAGGTTGAGCATTTTTTCATGTGTCTGTTATCAATCTGTATATTTTGATAAAATTTCTTTTCATGTCTTCTGCCCATTTTCAAAGTGGATTATCTGCTTTTTTTGTTGTTGAGTCTGATAAGTTCTTTATATATTTTGGACACAAACCATTTATCATATATGTCATTTGTAAATATCTTGTCCCATTCTGCATGTTGACTTTTAGTTTGTGATTGTTTTCTTCACTGTGAAGCTTTTTATTTTGATGAAGTCTCAATAGTTTATGTTTGCTTTTGATTGTTTTATTTCCAGAGACATATCTAGGAAGAAACTACTATGGACGATGTCAAGGAGGCTGCTACCTGTGTTCTTTAGCATTTTGTCTCACATTTAGGTCTTTAATCACTTTTGAATTTATTATAGTGTAAGAAAGTGGTACAGTTTCATTCTTTGCTTATGTTTACGACATTCTTTGCTGTCCAGTTTTCCCAACATAATTTCTTGAAAAGACTGCATTTTGTCCATTGGATATTCTTTCTTACTTTGCCAAATATTAATAGACCATATGGTTGTGGGTCCATTTCTTGATTTTCTGTTGTGTTCCATTGATATATGTGTCTGTTTTTTTGTGCCAATAACATACTATTTTGATAAATTCAGCTTTGTAGTGTAACTTAAAGTCCAGAATTGTGATGATTCCAGCTTTGCTTTTCTTTGATAAGTTTGGCTATTTTTGGGGTATTTTGTAGTTCCATATAAATTTTAGGATTGTTTGTTCTAGCTTTGTGGATAATGCTGGTAGTATTTTTATAGAGATTGCATTAAATGTGTAGATTGCTGTGGTTAGTATCTACATTTAACAATATTTGTTCCTCCAATTCATGAGCATGGAATGTTTTTCCATTTCTTTTTGTCATCTTCAATTTCTTCCATCAATGTTTTATATTTTTCAGACTACAGATCTCTCACTTCTTTTCTTAGGTTTATTCCTACACATCTTCTTTTTGGTGTATTTGGAAATGGGACTAATTCCTTGATTTCTTTGTGCTGCTTCATTATCAGTGTACAGAATGCAAGAGATTTCTGTACACTGATTTTATACCCTGTGATTTTAATGAATTTGTGTATCAGTTATAGTAACTTTTTGGTGAAGTCTTTCAGGTTTTCTATATTGAATATCTTGGCATCTACAATTACTGAAAGTTGTACTTCTTCCTTGCCAATTTGGATTCCTTTTATTTCTTTTTATTGTCTGATTGCTGAGTCTAAGACTTCCATTACTATCTTAAATAACAGTGGTGAGAGTGCACATCCCTATGCTTGTTCCTGACCATAGAGGAAAAGCTCTCAGTTTTTACTCCTTGAGGATATTAGCTGTGTTTTGTTTTGTACAAGGCCTTTAGTATGTTGAGGTATGTTCCCTCTAACCCTACTTTGTTGAGGGTTTTTATCATGAATGAATGTTGTACTTTTCAAATGCATTTTCTACATCTATTGAGAAGATCATATGTTTATCTTTTTTTATTAATGTGGTGTATCAAATTGATTGATTTTCAAATATTGAGCCACACTTGCATCCCAAGAATAAATCCAAGTTGGTCATGGTGAATGTTTCTTTAAAAAAAAATTTTTAATGTTCATTTCTTTTTGAGACAGTGCGAGTGGGGAAGGGGTAGAGAGAAAGGGGGACACAGAATCTGAAGCAGGCTCCAGGCTCATAGTTGTCTGCAGCATAATGCCCGATGCAGGGCACGAAACCACAAACTGTAGGATCATGACCTTAGCTGAAGTCAGACACTCAACTGACTGAGCCACCCAGGCACCCCTGAATGTTTCTTTTATTTATTTATTTATTTATTTATTTATTTATTTTTTTTATTTTATTATTATTTTTTTAATATATGAAATTTATTGTCAAATTGAATGTTTCTTTTAATGCACCTTTGGATTTGGTTTGTTAGAATTTTATTTATTTATTTTTCATTTGTTTTCATCAGGGTTATTTGTCTATGCTCTTTTTGTAGTGGAGTCTTATCTAGTTTTTGTATCAGGGTAATGCTTGTCTCATAGAATGAATTTGGAAGTTTCCTTGCATTTCTGTTTTTTGGAATAGTTTGCAAAGAATAGGTATTAACTCTTCTTTAAAATGTTTGATAGAATTCACCTGTGAAACTATGTGGCTCTGAAGAATTTTCATTCCTGGTTCAATTTATTCCCTGATTATTCTGCTGTTTGAGTTTTCATTTCTTTCTGTTTCAGTTCTGGTAGTTCATATGTTTCTAGGAGTTTATCCATTTCTTCTAGGTTGTCAAATTTTTTGGCATATAGTCTTTCATAATATTCTCTTATAATTCTATTTCTCTGGTGTTGGTTGTTTTTCTCCTCTCTCTTAGTTGTAATTTCATTTATCTGTGTATTTTCTCTTTTTTGTATGTGTGTCTAAAGCTTTATAAATTGTATCAATATTTTCAAAGAAGCAGCACCTTGATTCATTTGACTGTTTTATTTTTTTCTTCTTATTTTAGATGTTATGTGATTTATTTTTACTCTAATATTTATTTTAATTGTTCTACTAGTTTTAGACTTCATTTGTTGTTCTTTTTTGAGCTCCTTTAGGTGTAAGGTTAGATTGTTTATTTGAGATTTTTTTCTTCTACTGTTTTATACTTCCCTTTTGTGATAGCTTTTGCTTCATCACAAGGATTTTGGGCTGTCGTGTTTTCATTTTCACTTATTTCCGTGTATATTTTTTATTTCTTTTTTGATTTCCTGGTTGACCCATTTATTGCTTAGTAGCATGTTGTTTAACCTCTATATATTTGTGGTCTTTCCAAATTTTTTTTTGTGACTGACTTCAAGTTTCATAAAATTGTGATAAGAGAATTTGTATGATATGGTCTCAATATTTTTCTACTTGTTGATGCATGATTTCTGGCCCAATATGTGTTCTATTCTGGAGAACGTCCCATCTGTACTAAAGAAGAATGTGTATTCTGCTGTTTTACAATGAAATATTCTGAATATATCTGTTAAATACATATGGTCCAGCATGTCATTCAAAGCCATTCTTTTCTAGTTGATTTTCTGTTTAGATGATTTCTACATTAATGTAAGTGGGGTGTTAAAATCCACTAGTATTATTGTATTATTATAAATGAATTCCTTTATGTTTGGTTTAAATTGTTTTGTATGTTTTGGTGTCAGAAGTTGCAGGCATAAATATTTATAGTAGTTATATCTTGTTGGATAATCTCCTTTATTATGATACAGTGCCCTTCTCTTGTGACAGTCTTTGTTTTAATGTCTAGGTTCTGATATAAGTAATGCTCCTTCAGGTTTCTTTTGATATCCACTAACATAATGTTTCTATATACCCTCTTTATCAATCTGTGGTTCTTTAGGTCTAAAATTAGTCTCTTATAGGAAGATGGTCCTTTATTTTTCTATTTTGACACCCTATGTCTTTGGAGCATTTATTCCATTTATTCAGAGTATTTATTTATTAATTTAACCTGAGAGAGAGAGAGAACAAGTGGGAGAGGGGCAGAGAGAGGGAGAGAGAGAGAATCCCAAGGAGATACCTCATGGCTCTGCATCTGAGGACTACTCTTTGGGCTAACTGTAGAGGAGTTGCTCCTGCACCCCAGTTGGGGTTAGAGTAGGAGTGCTCACCCGGGTTATGCTGAGTAAGCCACCTTGTCTGCATTTCCCCATGCAATGGATTACTTCAATAAACAAATCAGATCACACCTGGGTGAAGGTCCAAACACTCCACCACTACAAGCAAGAAAAAGCTTTGTAGATGACTGACCAGTGGGATAGAGCAGCCAAAAGGCAATAAGAGTGCATGCAAAACACTCCAAAAACTCTCCCTGAAGTGCCAGGCCCTGTATAGTGTATGACCCTTTTTTAATATAGTAGTACTTGCAGGTGCAAGACATATAACAAGCTATTAAAACATGTAAAAGACATAAACCTACCATAAATGATGAAAAGGAAGAATTCTCCTCAAAAAAAAATCAAGAAGAAATAACAGCCAGAGAATTGCTCAAAACAGATGTAAACAATATATCTGAACAAAAATTGAGAATAATAGACATAAGACTAATAGCTTGGTTTGAAAAATATTATAAGACAACAGAGAATCTCTTGCTGCAAATATCAAAGACCTAAGAAATAGCCAAGGTGAATTAAGAAATGCTATAAGTGAGATGAAAAATAAACTAGATACAGTGACAGTGGAGATGGAATAAGCAGAGGAGAGAATATGTGAAATGGAAGATAAAATTATGGAAAATGATGAAGCTGAAAATAAGGAAAGGAAATTACTAGATTACGGGAGGAGAATTAGAGAGCTAAGTGAGTCCATGAAATTAATTAATATCCATATCATAGGAGTTCTGGAAGAAAAGTGAGAAAAAAGGTCAGAAGGCTTATTTGAACAAATTATAGCTGAGAAGTTCCCTAATCTGGGAAAGGAAACAGGCATCCAAGTCCAAGAGGCACAGAGAACTCCCTTCAAAATCAACACAAAAAGGTCAACACCACAACATATCATAATGACACTGGCAAAATACAAAGATAAAGAGAGAATTCTGAAAGCAGATAGGGACAAATAGACCTTAATTTATAAGGGTAGACACATAAGGGTAGTAGCAGACCTGTCCACTGAAACTTGACAAGCCAGAAGAGAGTGGAAGGAAACATTCAATGCGTTGAATAGGAAAAATATGCAGTGAAGAATCCTTTATCCAGTCGGACTGTCATTTAGAATAAAAGGAGAGATAAAGACTTTCCAATATGAACAAAACCTAAAGGAGTTCATGACCACTAAACCAACCCTGAAAGAGATCCTAAAGGAGACTCTGTTAGTGGAAAGACTACAAAGGACCAGAAACATCACCATAAGCACAAAACCTATAGATAATACAATGACACTGAATTTATATATTTCAATAATCATTCTAAATGAAAATGGACTAAATTCCCGAATCAAAAGACATAGGGCTTCAGAATAGATAAAATACAAAATTCATCTATATTCTGACTATAAGAGACTAGTTTTCAAACGGAGGACACCTGCAGATTGAAAGAGGGGATGGAGAATGATCTATCATGCTACTGGATATCAAAAGACAGCTGCAGTAACCATACTTATATCTGAAAAACTAGATTTAAAAACAAAGACTGTAACAAGAGATGTAGAAGGACATTATATCATAAGGGATCTATCCATCAAGAAGAGCTAACAATTGTAAATATTTATGCCCCCAATGTGAAACACCCAAATATAGAAATCAATTAATCACAAACATAAACATGTATATAAAATAAAACCATAATTTTAATTTAATAATTTTATATTTAATATCTTTAATACTCCACTTACATCTAGGTAGAAAATCAATAAGGAAACAATGACTCTGAATGACACATTGGACCAGATGGACTTAAAAGATATGTTGAGAACTTTTCATCCTCAAGCAGCAGAATACACATTCTTCTCAAGTGCACATGGAATAGTCACCAAAATAGATCATATACTGGGTCACAAAACAGCCATTTACAAGTATTAAAAATACTGAGATCATCCCACACATATTTTCAGATCACTATTAAACTTGAAATCAACCACAAGAAAAAATGTGGAAAGTCCTCAAATACACTGAGGTTAAAGAACATCCTATTAAAGAATGACTGGGTCAACCAGGAAATTAAAGAAGAAATTAAAAAATACATGGAAGCAAATGAAAATGAAAACACAATAGTCCAACCCTTTAGGATGCAGCAAACACAGTCCTAAGAGGAAAATACAGTGCAATCCAGGCCTATTTCAAGAAGAAAGAAATGTCCCAAATACACAACTTACCTTACACCTAAAGGAGTTAAAAAGGCAGCATCAAAGAAATCCCAAAGCTAGGAGAAGAAGAGAAATAAAGACTACAGCAGAAATAAATAACATAGATTAAAAAAAAAAAGAACAGATCAAGATCTGGTTTTTTGAAAGAATAAACAAAATTGATAAATGCATAGCTAGACTTCTCAAGAGGACCAAAATAGATAAAATCACAAATAAAACAGGAGAGATCACAACCAACAGCACAGAAATACAAAAAAAATATGGAATACTATGAAAAATCACTTGCCAACAACCTGGACAATCGGGGGGAAAATTGACAAATTCCTAGACACTCACACACTTTCAAAACTCAAATAGGAAGAAATATAAAGTTTGGGGAGACCCATATCCATAAAAGAAATTGAATTGGTTATCAAAAATCTCCTGAAAAATAAGAAAGCTGGGACTGATGGCTTCCCGGGGGAATTCCACCAGACATTTAAGGCAGAATTAATACCAATACTTCTCAAACTATTCCAAAAAAATGGAAGGAGATCTTCTGGGCTCATTCTATGAAGCCAGCATTTCCTTGATTTCCAAGCCAAACAAAGACCCCACTAAAAATAATTACAGGTCAATATCCCTGATGAACATGGATACAAAATTTCTCAACAAGATACTACAAAATTCAACAGTGCATTAAAAAAATTATTCACCATGATCAAGTGGGATTCATTCCTGGGCTGCAGGGCTGGTTCAATATCCACAAATCAATCAATGTGATACACCACATTCATAAAATAGAGGAGAAAAACCATATGATTCTTTCAACAGATGCAGGAAAAGCATTTGACAAAATACAGCATCCTTTCTTGATAAAAACTCTCATGAAAGTCATGATAGAAGGAACATGCATTAACATCATAAAAGCCATATATGAAAGGCCCACAGCTAATATCATCCTTAATGGGGAAATCTCTCAGTTTTTCAGGAACACAACAGGGATATCCACTCCCACCACTGTTGTTCAACATAGTGTTGGAAGTCTTAGCATCAGCAGATAACAAAAGGAAATTAAAAGCACCCAAATTGTCAAAGAAGAAGTCAAACTTTCACTCTTCACAGACGACATGATATTCTACATGGAAAACCTGAAAGACTCCACCAAAAAAACTGTTAGAGCTGATAACAGTAATTAAGCAATGTAGCAAGATATAAAATCAATATACAGAAATTGGTCGCACTTCTGAGAAGCCTCCTCACCATGAGCATGGAGCCTGGTGTGGGCCTTGATCCCATGAACCATGAGATAAGGACCTGAGCTGAAATCAAAAGTTGGATACTCAACCAATTGAGCCACCAAGGTGCCACATTCAGAGTTATTATTGATAGGTTTGTTTTTATTGCCATTTTTACTTGTTTTGTCATTGTTTCTGGGGATTTTCTCTGATCCTTATTTCTTTGTCACTTTTGATCTTTCCTTCCCATTCAAAGAGTCCCCTTTAATATTTCTTGAATGGCTCATTTAGTGGTCAAAAACTCCTTTAGTTTTTGTTTTTTTCTACTTGTTTTCTCATTGTTTCTGGGGATTTTCTCTCATCCTTATTTCTTTGTCACTTTTGATCTTTCCTTCCCATTCAAAGAGTTCTCTTTAATATTTCCTCCATGGCTGGTTTAGTGGTCAAGAACTCCTTTAGTTTTTGTTTGTCTGGGATACTTTTTATCTCTCCTTCTATTCTAAATGACAGCGTCACTATATAGACTATTCTCGGCTGCATATTTTTCCCATTCATCACTTTGAATATATCATGCCCTTTTATCTTGCCAAATTTCTTTTGAGTTATATGCAGCTAACCTTAGGGTCTTCTCTTGTAAGTTAGGGACTTCTTTTGTCTTGGTCCTTTTAGGATTTTTTTTTTTGTATAGCTAATATTTTATAAATTTAATTACAATGTATTTTGGTGTTTTCCTGCTTTTGTTGATTTTGATGGAGTTCTCTGTGCTTCCTGGATTTGGATGTTTGGTTTCCTCCTTCAGATTCAGAAAGTTTTCTTCTATCATTTGCTCAAATAAAATTTCTGCCCTCTTTTCTCACTCTTCTTCTTCTGGGACTCCTACGATACAAATGTTATTATGTCTGATGTTGTCACTGAGTTCACTAAGTCTATTCTTGTGTTACATAATTCTTTCTTTTGTTCAGCTTCATTATTAGCTTCTATATGTATTCATTTCTCTGCATTTTCCATTCTTGTGTTCATTACTCTTAGTCTGTTTTGAATCTGTTATTGTGCTTTCAATTTCTGACAGATTTGTAACTTTTATATCTCTGCTTTAACAGCCTCCCTGAAGCCTTCCATTTTTTTTATCAAGTCCAGAATTATCCTTATGATTGATGCTTTAAATTTTCCATTAGGCATATTATTTACATCTGTCTCAATTAGATTTCTGGCCGTGACCTTATCTTTTTGTTTCATTTGGGATGAATTACCCCATCTTGGCATTTTGTCTAAGTTGCTGTCTTCTTCTCTGTGTTAGATAAGCCTGCTATGTTTTCTATTACTTAGAATAATGGCTTTATGAAGAAGAGGCCATATACTGTCCAGATCCTGGAACTTTAGGGAGTGTCCTTGGTGTGTGCTGCGTGCACACTGCTGCTGTGTTTTGGCTGCTCTATCCTTCAGGCCAATCCTCCACAGAAGCTCTCCTTCCCTGAATTGGGCAGGGTTTGGACCTTGGCCAGAGTGTGCTGAGTTTTAACTAGGTGTGTACTGGTCTGCTTGTTAAATGAGAACTGATGCTACTTCCACTAGAACTGAAATGTTGTAGAACCCTCTGGTCCAGAGACATTGTGTGCATGTGTTTTCTGCTGGTCTTCTGAGGAAAGGTCCCAGATTGAGGCAAACTTGACTGAGAAAGGCAGTTCTGGCAGAGCGCAGGTTGTGGGACTTGGTGTAAGTAGGTTAGGCAGGCACTGTCAGCACTGTGCTGTTTACTGAAGGTGATTCTGAGCTTAAACTGAAGGTGGGGAGCCAAATGGTGCTGGCCATCTCCTTTGTCCATGAAGAGTGGTCTTCAGGCTTGATATTCTCAGGGAAGTACTCCCAGAATAGTGAATAATCTCCCCCCTGTGCATCTTAGGTATTTTTCAGATGGCCATTTTCATGCTATCCGTGTCTGAGTTGTTTTCCTTCCTTCTCTACAGTAGTAGCTCAGTGCCCTCCAGGCTCTATTCCAACCAAGCCTGCTGACCTTTAAAATGCCAAACTTTAGGAATGTGTTGTAGGCCAGGGCCCTTGCTGGTTTTAGGAGGGTCTTACCATGCTGGTACTGGTGTAGTTTAATCCAAGAAGGTCAGTTTCACCAGAGCACAGGGGCATGGAACTTGGAGCAAGCAGGCTAGGCAGCCAGTTTTGGGCTCTGCTCATATACTGAGGAGTGGAGGAAGTATATGGCACCTGCAAGCTCTTTTGTACCCAGAAAGGCATCTCTGTGAACACCACCTCTCACAGATGCACTCCAAGAAGAGTGAACAGTCCCCCCCCCATGCACGACTTATGTGTCCAATGACCTTTAAAACTCCAGTCTTCAAGCACCGCTGGTTACAAGAACTCACAAAAACCAGCCCCTCTAATTTTCCCAACCAGTGGCCTTGGGAAATGTTCTCCTTGTGTGTTATCCTATGTGCTCCACTCTTGTGTTCCTTTCCCTAAAACCAGGGCTTGCTCCCCTCTGAAGCAACTGCAATCTGTTGCTCCCCAAAACTGTGTCTTCACACTTCCTACCTTCTTCAATGTGGCCTCTTTTCTTTCTCTATTTGTGTAGTTTGTTATGTCCATCCTCAGATTGATCACTTGTGTGTTCAGAATAATATGATAATTATCTAGCTTTTTTTTTCAAGGGATGAGAGGAGCTTTTAGTCCTCCTTCTACCCTGCCATCTTAGCGCCCCTCCCTAGGTAGCCTTTTCTATACCTCTCCAGCACACTTTAAGAACTCTTATTAACACATAAAACATAGAATTATAATTACCAGTTTATTTGTCTGTCTATAATAATTGCCTGTTTTGTAAAGGTAGGAGCAAGTATTATTTCCTACTGCATCCATAACTTCTAAAATTGTTTCTGCACCAACAAGGCTGCCTGCAAGCCTTTACTCAATGAATAAATGGATGGAAGACAATGTGGTCAAGATTATGATCACCCTACATTTTAATATTAGAAACCTAGTATATAAATGGGATTATAACTTATCCTGTAATAGGATGACAAGAACCTTATCTATGACTGAGATTAATGATCAATTTTTGGTATGGGACATGTCGCTCTCTAATCATGTTTAGAAGCTCACATTATAGCCAAGATTAACTTCAGATCTAGAGAGGGTGAGAAACTCAATATGCATCCAGGGTTAAGGCCAGTATACTGCTCCATGTGTGATCAATATTAGGCATTTCTTTGGTGAAACTAAGTACCCTATTCTGAAATTGAAAATGAGTGTTTCATAGAGACAAACTCAGGCTGTGACTTTATCCTGGTTAATATTATATTTTAAGTTCTCAAAGAGAAATTAAAAGAAACAAGTCAGAGGGCTGAAGCAGAGGTGCTACACATCTTTTATCCCTTCAGCTAAGTGTTTCAACTCACCAGGATCAGCAGCCAGTGGCCAACCAGTGCTAGATTCTACCACTCCATGAGCATGCACAGAGTAGGGGCGGCTGGCATTATTCTTGAACACCACAGTTACAATATCACCAACCTCTCCTCTGAGAAGTGGACCTAAAATATGCAAAAGAAGGAAAAGTCTCATTAGTGGAGTGTTGGAACAAGGGTACTAAAGGAATTGAAGAAAGGACACACAGAAGAGTTCTCTAGAATTAAGGTTTTCAGTCATTAGACTGAAAATCATGACCAGTTCTATTTTTTTTAATCCAGAAGCTCTTTAACTGATACTGCTACTTACAGGATGAGGATACTTCAACAAGAAAATTGTGGCCCCAATTATCCTTATTTTACCACCCCAAATGTATGTATGTAGGTATGTATGCATTTAATTTATCTATCTATCTATCTATCTATCTATTATCTATAATATCCCAAGGATCTAGGTAATCAGGGCTCTGTGGAATCATTGTCAGTAAGGAGTTTAGCACAGAGTAAAAAAATGTTGGGATCTCTGTAAAGGCCAATGGGTTTCTTCTCTGTGAGGACAAGAATGAGGAAACTCATTGGCCCATAAAAAAGTGAATAAATTGTATGAATAATTAAACTGGGTTCAAGGGTAATACTGATTCCCTGTATAGTGCTTTTCCTATTCTTTCATGTTACTAAGTTCCCCTATCATTAGTATATTTAAAAAATCTATCACAATCAAACATCCCTAGAGAGATTCCTGAAAAAATATGGTTCATGTTACAACAAAATTAATAAATCCTACCTTTGATTGCTTATTTTTATGGTTGATTTAAAAAAATATATATGACTATTGTTCCATTATATAATAAGGAAAAACTAATTGAAAGAAAAAAAGGTCCTTATATGACATGGCATCCTTAGGATCAGTATAAACTTCTAACACAAGGAAGAACTCACCTAATATTCCCAAGTGTTCCTCTGGTCCAGTCCTTGGCCGAGGGATCTTGAATGTACCATCCGTGTATTCTCTGAATACAGCTTTCTTGTATCTGGAACCCAGGAGTCCATCCTGGTTGCTCAGGAAAATGTGACCATAACTAGTGGAATACAAAGAGTGGTATCATCACCTGGGCTTCGACTCCTTAATTTCACTTATGAGAAACCTAAGTCAGACCCAACATCATATCACAAATAGAATCCTTCTAATGTCAGATTTCCCACCACATTGGTCGTATAACTTCAGTAAAGATAGCAGATTTAAGTTTATATTAATGTTTCCTTGTTTACCATAATCCAGATAGGAATTTTTAGTACAATTAATATGGCCAGAACACTGGAATAAGAATCAGAAGCCCTGGGCTCAACTCCAGTCTTAGTGATTTCTCAGATGGAATCAGTTTGACAAAAGGACAAGGTACAAGGTGCAAGGAGAGTACTAACTTTTGCTGCTGCTGCTGCTGCTGCTGCTGAGTAAGGAATGGGAAGAGGTAAGGAGGAAATGGAATTTTACAGATTCCTCCTTAAGGGATGCTTTCTGGTTTACAAATACCTTATTATTCATTTTATCATTTGACATTTACAATAAGATAATGAGATAGGTAGAAGTGTAATCAGTGGTCCAGAGGTGACAGAACTTATCTTCATTTATACTGTCAGCCAGAAGGTATCAAGGGATCATGCACTTGGATTCAAGTTTGCTGCTTCCTCCTTATCTCTTTCTAGTCATTTTCTTTTAACTGTATCACGTGTCTTTAAATTTTTTTTCAACGTTTATTTATTTTTGGGACAGAGAGAGACAGAGCATGAACAGGGGAGGGGCAGAGAGAGAGGGAGACACAGAATCGGAAGCAGGCTCCAGGCTCTGAGCCATCAGCCCAGAGCCTGACGCGGGGCTCGAACTCACGGACCGCGAGATCGTGACCTGGCTGAAGTCGGACGCTTAACCGACTGTGCCACCCAGGCGCCCCTGTATCACGTGTCTTTAAAGGTGAGTAAATTAAGGCCCAGGGAAGAAAATACACTTTTTCTAGGTTTCAGAACAACTTAGCAAGGAAATGTCAACAATCAACAACCAACATAAAAGGCAAGAATTGCTAAATTGTTGTGAGAGCACCAAAATTGTAGTGGAAATTGATAAACTGTATTTCAGTTTCTGTTCTCCTCTGCTTCCTTGTAATGATAGAATCACCTAGATTGAACTGAGCACATGGCCACCTAACCATAGATTATATTTTCCAGGCTTTATTTATTTATTTTTACTATAGTTGACATACCATGTTACATTAGCTTCATGTGTACAACTTAGTGATTTGATAAATGTATATATTTGTGCTATGTTTACCACAAGTGTAGTTACTGTCTGTGCCAATACATCTTTATTACAAAATCATTGACCATATTTCACATGCTGTGATTTATTCCATAACTTACTTATTCCTTAACTGGAAGCTTGTACATCACCTTCCCCTTCATTCATTTTGTCCAACCATCTACCACCTCCAAGTCCCAGACTTTCTTGCAGCTAGGTATGGCCACATTAATAAGTTCATGATAATGGATTATGAGAGAAAGTGATGTCTACAACTTTTAGGTCATTGTCTTATAGACAGTGATGCTTGCCTTGGACTGCTTTCTCCTTTTGTGATAGCTTGGAATCTCTACAACAAAAATCGGCATCTTAGCTACAGAGATGAAAGAATGTATTACGAGTGATTAGTTTAACTACTGGTTCTGGTCTGTTCATATTTATACTAGTATGTGAGCAGGAAATAAAACTATAACTCACATAAGGCACTCTATGTTGAGCTTTTTCTGCTATACAGCTTAGCCTGTAGCTTAATGACATTTTGTCAAGTGATGGGTAAGCTTGGGGTGTTCAATCTTTTGAGTGATACCTCTACAAAATTTAACTTCTGGTATAGGTGCTACTAGCTACCAGAAGAAAAGAGGCAAAGATTAAGAACATGAAGGTGTGGATAAGATCTTTTACTTCAGGCCTACATCATTGCAACATAGAAGAAGTGCTGAGTTCCAGCTTATCTGCATTCCACCACCGGTTCCAGATTTCCTGGTATCCTATTACGTGACCTTAGATAAGTCCTCTTCTCAGAATTTTAGTATCCTCCTTATTGGTAAAATGATGCAGAGTCTCTGAAAGTGTGATATCTTATTTTCTGAAGCCTTACCTGTCCTTCTCAGACTGGTTGTGCCATTCCAATTCCCAGCTCCTGTCAGGGCAATAGTCCCACTCCACCTCTTCTGCCATGATGTAGTAGATTCTTGCAGCCTGGTATCGATGATGATAGTCAGGTTGGTGGCCAGGACACTGGGAGACATTATAGATTGCCTTCATCCCTGATTCTCTATGGCTGCCTGCCTGGCAGTAAATCTCAAATATCCCTAAAGAAAGAACAGAGAGCAAAACCTGAATCTGAATATCCCTGCATAGCGCCTGGGGGATTCCCTGCCTCACTCTAGGCATACTGCACAGAGTGTGTAGTTTCAAATAAGGTTCTTCTATGCATTGGATAAAATATTATTGTTATTTTTTAAAGTTTATTTATTTTTGATACAGAGAGGGGAGACAGAGAGAGAACAAGCAGGGGAGGGGCAGAGAGAGTGAGAGGGAGACAGAATCCAAAACAGATTGCTGGCTCAGAGCCTGACATGGGGCTTGAACCCAAGAACCTGAGCCATCTAGGCACCCCACAGATTATTATAAGTGTATTGAAAGCAATGAGCACGGACTTTAAGAAGCTCTGCTTGCAAAACTACCATTGTTTAGGTTTAAAACTAGACTCTGCCTCCAGGATGGACAACTTTTCTCTGTTAACCCAGGGCTTTCCCAGTTTTAGCACTGAAAGTCCCATACTCTGTGAAAAATCCTCAGTTCTGACCAAAGTGGGATAGTTGGTCACCCTATCTGACATTTATTAGCTATATAACTTGAAGTAAGTTAAGCCTCTGTATGTTTCAGAGGTACAATGGGAGTCATTTTACTTATTTCACTGGGCTGTTTTAGAATTAAACATAATAATGTTTACACATTGCTTAGCATAATGCATAGTAAATTTTAATAAGTAAAGTTATAAATACGTAAATAAAATTGTAATAATTATTATTCCAAACAATTCATTGACCAGTGTCTCTATTTTCTACCAAGTACCAAGGAAATAAAGGTGGCCTTAAATAGAACCCCCCAAAACAAAAACAAACAAACAAACAAAAAACTTGGTTATAGGGATGCTTATATCAGAGGGCTTTGGATTGGCCTTACCTAGGTTTTTATAATAAAAGGTTTGGATACCAGGCTTAAATATGAGAGTTGTGGAGCTGCCTGGAACTGATATCAAGCCCCAGTCTTTCTATGTCAAGAACATTAAGGCTTATAGAATGTTAATCAGGAGAAAATGACTTTCTTAAAACATTTTTTTTCATCATTCCTTCCCTTGCTGTCCATTACGTATCCCATCACTACAGATTATTTTCTCCTGGTTTTCAAAGGCCTCTATGAGGTGGCTCCAGACTATGATCCAGTGCCAAATGCACCTAGTGATCCAACTAAAGCTGTCCCTGACATCCCTTATCACATATCTCATTTCTATCTTGGAATTTTCACTCATGTTGTTCCTCCCTAGAATGTACTCACCCACCCCTCCCCAAAATACCTAAGAGAGCTCACTCATTTTCCAAGACCCAACTCATGTTTCATTTCTTCTAGAAATCTCTCCATGACTATTCTGGCCCACAATGACTTCTACATTCTTGGCCTCTCTATTTTTAACTCATTTTACATCTAAACCACATGGTTAAGGACTAAGTGCTCCTCTTTACGAAAGAGTTTTTCACTCATTTATATATTTCTTGAAAGATTCTACTCTTTTCTTTCCACAACTACTCCCCAACTCTTCTCTGTCCCCTACTGTCCCACATCTATTCCATCAGTAAATCTTATCAGCTATTCCTCAAAAATTACCCTTTCATTTTCACCCTCACTCCCCTAGTCAAAACCACCATCATCTATCACATGGAAAACTTCAGTAGTATTCCAAATTTCTTCTCTGCTTCTTCCCCTTCCTTCTTCAACCATTCCTCACATAGGATTCAAGGCTCTCTTTAACGAATATTATTCAGAACACATTGCTCCAATGCTTTAAATGCTTCCTTTATACTAAGAATGCAATCCAATCTCCTAAGTATAGTCTATAAGACCCTACATAATATGAATCTTGCCAGCCTGATATAATGTCAGTCACTTTCCTAGCTTACTACAATCCAATGGTACTGACCTTTCTGACCCTTGAAAATCCATGCTTCTTCCCAGTTTAGGACATTTTCACTTGCTTATCCCTCTGTTTGAAATATTCTGCTCAGAAAACTTTATATAGCTCTTTTCTCCTCATTATTTAGGCGTTAGCTTAAATATCACATTCTCAAAGATGTCTTCCTGATCATCCTGTCTAAAGTAATGATGCTCCTATCATTTTATCACATCACTGTATTTTATTTCCTTCATGACATATATCCCAATCTAAATTTATTTTATTGTTTTATGTAGGTTTTGATGTGTTTATTGTGGATCTTTCCTGAGAATAAGAATCATTGTCTTTTCACCTTTATTCTCCAGTGTTAACACATTGAAAATGTGTGATAAATACGTTTGAGTAAATAAATGTATATGCAAATGAATGCATATATAAACATATATGCTGCCCAAAGTCATAGATCAGAAGTTGGTGTGGGGAAGAAAGTCTGATGATCACTGAAGGGAATGAAACAAATAGAAGACATTCTAAGAAGTCATGCGACTTTGGACTGGTACATCATCTAAATTTTTTTCATATGAACATTGTTATCCAAGCCACTTTTTCAGCACTCCTCTGTCCTTGGAACCTGAGCCTCCTCCTAACTCTTTGACCCCTTATTTGCTGGTTCCTTACTTTGACTTCTCTTTTCCTTCTTGGCTCTTAAATGTTGATTTCTGCTTTAAGTTTTCTTTCCTATCACTTTACATGCTTATGGACATGAACTATGAGACCATTCAAATTTGCTCCCCAAACTTTACATTTCTACCCATAACTACCTATTGTGAAATCCTCGCCACCTGTATTTCATGAAGAACTTAAAGCTCAACATGCCTTAAAATGAGTACTTTCTCTGAAAACCTTATTACTCTGCCCTTGTTTCTGTATTTGCTCATTTGGTTAATGGTGCCACAAAACATATAATACATAAGCTAGAAAACTTGGGTGTCTTTTATTCTTGCTCAGCCCCTCAGAAAAGTTTGTATTTTCTCTGTCAAATGTCCCTTAACTGTAACCCTTCTTTCCTTGTTGCTTACACCCATTGGTAGCCTCTCATCACCTCTTGCATTAGCCTCCTACTTTACATCACTTAAGCCTTACTTCTCAGTATTCCTTCACAGGGCTGATAGTAACATTTTGCATGGGATTATTCTTTATTGTTTAAGACTGTCCTACATATTGCATAAAGTTTTAGCATCTCTGACTCCCATTTTCTAAATAATAATATGACCCCCTCCATATCCCCTGTCATTGTGACAACTAAAAGTACCTCCAAACATTTCCAAACAGTTTTTAGCATACTGCCTTGAGTTGAACGTCACTGAATAAAACCAATTTATGTAACCTTTCTCAGGCAGATGCTTCTACCAAGTCACTATCATAAGTTCCTGCTGCCTATAATAATGCTCCCTTCACCCCCCCCATCCCCTTTCTTTGCTGGGTGACAGTTTACTCATACTTAAATGCTCAGTTTGAAGGCCTGATTCTCTAGGAAAGCTTTACTCTACAAGTCAGACAGAATTTGTTATAGCTTGCTGTGTATTACCATAGTTCTTGGGACAATGGTGTCATCATTTCCATTTCACAATAACTATGAGCTGCCTAATTCATCTTTACATCCCTATATCTAGACCAGTAAGTGGAAGAAAACATATTAATCATGTTTTGTGAAAATTTAATTGTAAAATAAAAGGAAAATAAGATGTGAAGACTAAAAATGAAGGAAAAACAGAGAGGAAGACATAGAGAAATAAAAGATATATACAGAATGGAAGAAAAAGGATAAAGAAGAAAACAGGAAGAAGGGGAAAGAAAAGACATAAATAAAAGAGAAAGAAAGAAAAATGAATAAAAAGGGAAGGTAATGGGAAAGAAGGAAAGTCAAAAAAGGAGGGGAAAACAAAGGAAGAAAGAAAAGTTGAAAAAAGGTGAAAATAAAGGGAAGGGAAGTAAAAGAAAGAAAAAAGAAGAAAGAAGAGAGATAAAAAGAATGGAAGAAAAAAAAGAAAAAGAAGAGACAGAAATTAATATACATAAAAATAGTTGGGAGTAGAAGAAGAAAAGAATGAACAAATGAAGAGAGATAAGAAATGAGAGATAAAAAGACATAAGAAAGGAAACAATAAAACTAAAAGGCAGATTACAGAATGGAAGAAGATATTTGTAAATGACGTCTGATAAAGGGTCAGTAGCCAATATCTTATAAATAACTTATCAAATTCAAAACCCCACAAAATAAACAATCCAGTTAAAAATGGGTAGAAGACATGAACATACATTTTTCCAAAGAAGACATCCAGATGGCTAACAGACACATGAAAAGATGCTCAACATCACTCATCATCACTCATCATCAGGGAAATGCAAATCAAAACCACGATGAGATAGCACCACACACCTGTCAGAATGGCTAAAATTAACAACACAGGAAACTACAGATATTGGTGAGGGTGTGGAGAAAGGGAAACCCTCTTGCACCATTGGTGGGAATGCACTGGCACAATCACTCTGGAAAACAATATGGAAGTTAGTCAAAAAGTTAAAAATAGAACTACCTTATGACACAGCAATTGCACTATTTGCCCAAAAGATACAAAAATACAGATTTGAAGGGTCACATGCACCCTGATGTTTACAGCAGCATTGTCAATAATAGCCAAATGATGGAGAGAGCTCAAATGTCCATCAACTGTTGAATAAAGAAGATATATCCATATATAGCATTATAACATATATATGTAATACATATATAATATGTATTTTAATAAATAATATATAATATTATATATAATATATACTGGAATATTACTCAACCAATAGTGATATCTTGCTATTTGCAACAATGTTTATGGAGCTAGAGTGTATCATGCTAAGTGAAATAAGTCAGCTAGAGAATATATATATATATATTTATATCATCTTTATGCATTCATCAGTCGATGGACATTTGGGCTCTCTCCATAGTTTGGCTATTGTTAACAATGCAGCTCTAAACTTTGGAGTGCATGTGACCCTTCAGATCTGTACTTTTATATCCTTTGGGCAAATACCTAACAGTGCAATTCCTGGTCATAGGGTTGTTCTATTTTTAATGTTTTGAGTAACTTCCATACTATTCTCCAGAACGGCTGCACCAGTTTGCATTCCCACCAATGGTGCAAGAGGGTTCCGCTCTCTTCACATCCTCATCAATAGCTGTTGTTTCTTGAGTTGTTAATTTTAGCCATTCTGACAGATGTGAGGTGATATCTAATCATGGTTTTGATTTGCATTTCCCTGATGATGAGTGAGGTTGAGCATCTTTTCATGTGTCTGTTAGCCATCTGGATGTCTTCTTTGGAAAAATGTATGTTCATGTCTTCTGCCCATTTCTTAGCTGGAACATTTTGTGTGTGTGTTTTGAGTTTAATATGTTCTTTATAGATTTTGGACACTAGCCCTTTATCATGTATGTCACCTGCAAATATCTTCTCCCATTCTGTAGGCTGCCTTTAAGATTCCTTCACTGTTCAGAAGCTTTTTATCTTGATTAGGTCCCAATGCTTCATGTTTGCTTTTGTTTACCTTGCCTTCAGTGACATTTCTAGTAAGAATTGCTTGGACTAAGAAAAAAGGCCTGTGGTCAAAATCCTCTAGGAATTTGATGGTTAATGTTTCCTATATTAAACTGTAATTTTTTCAATATGATATTATCTGTTATTAACATGAAGCATGTGGTTGAATATTGTTTACTGTTAAATATTTTTATTTAAAGATAATAATTAGAATTTTTATTATTAAATATTTGAAGTAAAAAAAAGATAAGAAAAACAAAGAAGATGGGTGAGGAAGAGGAGAAATGAGAAACGGCAGGAAAAAGGGGCAGTGGAAAGAAAACAAGATTTTAAAGGAGGGAATAGAGGAATGATGAATAAGGAAAGCTCCAATGATGAAGGAAAGGAAAGACACCCTGAAGGACAGGGAAGTAATAAATAATGAATTTTTCTCTTTGCTGCTGAGAAATCTAACATGAATTGGGTGGAAATAAGACATTACAAGCCCTAGATTTTTATCTTCCAGTTTCCCTGTCTATTAAAATTCCAGTATCATTAGTTGTATTGGAAGAGATGAGGTATGCAAGATAATATTTTAAATACAATTGTTCATTTTTATTAAATGTAACCTTATTTAAATTTAAAGTAAATAAAAGAGGATTAAAAATCACCAATAAACCCACAGGAATCAAACACTTTTAACCTTTTGCTGCATTTTTTCTGGGGATTTGTTTTTCTAGTTTGTTAAACATAACTGTAAGCCTCCAGTACACAAAATGTTGAATATTCATGGTGGTGTTTTTAAGGCATCTGCAAAGTTACTTAATTACATATGTATATTTACCAATCCCCATTGCTACTCCTTCCTCTAGAATTCCAAAGCCAAATTCTAGTGCTGGCTTTTCCATTAACTCAGTATTTTGTCTTGGGTTTGGAGAGCTACTCCCAACGGTCTCTCTCAATCTTCATTGGATATCAAGCCCTCAGGGAAAGAATGAAGGAAACATCAGATTCAAGAGATCATCTAGGAGTAAGAATTAATAGAACTTGATAGGGAAAGGGCAAGACAGTAAGAAAAAAAAAAAGCCAAGGTATTTAACCTGAGTAAATCATCACCCCCTCCATCCAGGTCTCTGTCTTTCCTCTCATTAGTAAAGTAACTAAATTGAGATTATCTCAAAAGTGTTCTACCACTTCCAACAATTTATTACTCATTAATTATTCATAAAGAAAAAAGAGTTTGAAAGATCTGGAAAATGCAAAGGTAAAAAGAGTCTGGGCTTTTGCTAATATTTAAGGGATATTGGACCAAGAGTAACCTTTCAAGTCTTTAATAAACCCATTCACTCCCTCCCCCCCCCCATATCACCAATTATAATGTTTTTAAACCATCTACAACAACCCTCCTTGGGACTCCTTTTGTGTGGGTACAAAAATAATTTCATTTATCCAAAGTAAGAGTAAGCATAGGGACACATATAAACTTGGCTGAGGAGCCTGGCTAATTTTGCAGGAAGGAGAGTAAACATAGGGTTTGGTTTTGGGATCAAGGATAGAGAGGAGGGTCTTTTTTCTTCCCCTTCACTTTTTGCTTCTTTGACTTCTCTGCCTGCCTTCCTTATTTCTTCCTTCCTTCCTTCCTTCCTTCCTTCCTTCCTTCCTGGAAAGTCTTTTCATTTAGTTTTCCACCCTAGGCCTTACTACAAGCATTTGTGTCTGTTGTTTTTTTTTCATCTCCATAAACCATTGTTTCTAATTTTCTAACACCATCTCTCCTTAACCAAGAAAGTATCCCCCAGGTAGATGGCCATCAATGAAGTTCCAAGAAGTCTGTGGAGACCAGCTTTATGTCAAATGTTTTTCAAATGTAGTGCCAGAAGGAAATTATTAAATTGTCAAGGAAACTTGTTTGGTTGAGGATTTTTTTTTTCCAAACAGTAATGGAATTTACAGAACTAAAATAAGAGTTTAGTGGAGACTGTATGGAATTCACAAATTTTTCTGAAAACGCTATTGCCACCTACTGCCTAAAAAAATAATACACACTACAAACTGCAAAGAAAAAGTACTATTGCATTATAAAATGTCAGACATAGATGGAATCTAAAGAAATACTCTTGAAAACTAAGAACAATCCGAGGGTTGATGGGGGGTGGTAAAGAGGGGAGTGTGGGTCATGGGTATTGAGGAAGGCACCTGTTGGGATGAGGACTGGGTGTTGTATGGAAACCAATTAGACAATAAATTCCATATTTAAAAAAAGAAATATTCTAGCTAATTTTCTTTATGAAAGAAAGATATGGAAATGAGGGAAAGGGATAGATAAAGAGAGGGAAGGGGAGGGGCATGACCAATGGGAGAGAGAGGGAGGGAGAGAAAGGAAAGGAAAGAGGGAGGAAAAAGGGAGGATGGGAAAGGAAACGGAGGGAGGAAGTGAGGGGGCTGGACAGAGAAAGAAAAGAATGATGAAATGCAGCCACAGGGTGGGGGTTGGTTAGACCACAATTAAATAGCAAATTAATTAAATACCTTGGGCTAAAAGGTTTTATGTTCTGATTCCTGGGCTGAATTTGTTACAGCACACCCCACCCCACTCCCACCAGAAGTTTGCACAAATCTTCATAGAATATCAGAGTTAAAAGCACTTTATAGATAGGTACATCTTGTGGACCTCCCTCACAATGCAAGGATTTTAGCTATAAAATCTCTATATAGCTATGGGACTGCACAGTTAAGTCCACCCTCTACCCATATAAGAATTGCCCTGTCTTCCTGTCTGTGCCAGGGCAGCGCGTGGTGCACGCCGAGCGATTGTGACTCCCCGGCTGCGCCCCCAGCAGGGTGCAAGTAGCCCAGACGAGCCACACCACCCCACAGTGAATCCCGCCCCTAGGAGAGGGGAAGAGAAGGCACACACCAGTCTGACTGTGGCCCCAGCGGTGGGCTGGGGGCAGACATCAGGTCTGACTGCGGCCCCGCCCACCAACTCCAGTTATACACCACAGCACAGGGGAAGTGCCCTGCAGGTCCTCACCACGCCAGGGACTATCCAAAATGACCAAGCGGAAGAATTCCCCTCAGAAGAATCTCCAGGAAATAACAACAGCTAATGAGCTGATCAAAAAGGACTTAAATAACATAACAGAAAGTGAATTTAGAATAATAGTCATAAAATTAATCGCTGGGCTTGAAAACAGTATACAGGACAGCAGAGAATCTCTTGCTACAGAGATCAAGGGACTAAGGAACAGCCACGAGGAGCTGAAAAACGCTTTAAACGAAATGCATAACAAAATGGAAACCACCACAGCTCGGCTTGAAGAGGCAGAGGAGAGAATAGGTGAATTAGAAGATAAAGTTATGGAAAAAGAGGAAGCTGAGAAAAAGAGAGATAAAAAAATCCAGGAGTATGAGGGGAAAATTAGAGAATTAAGTGATACACTAAAAAGAAATAATATACGCATAATTGGTATCCCAGAGGAGGAAGAGAGAGGGAAAGGTGCTGAAGGGGTACTTGAAGAAATAATAGCTGAGAACTTCCCTGAACTGGGGAAGGAAAAAGGCATTGAAATCCAAGAGGCACAGAGAACTCCCTTCAGACGTAACTTGAATCGATCTTCTGCACGACATATCATAGTGAAACTGGCAAAATACAAGGATAAAGAGAAAATTCTGAAAGCAGCAAGGGGTAAACGTGCCCTCACATATAAAGGGAGACCTATAAGACTCGTGACTGATCTCTCTTTTGAAACTTGGCAGGCCAGAAAGAATTGGCACGAGATTTTCAGGGTGCTAGACAGAAAAAATATGCAGCCGAGAATCCTTTATCCAGCAAGTCTGTCATTTAGAATAGAAGGAGAGATAAAGGTCTTCCCAAACAAACAAAAACTGAAGGAATTTGTCACCACTAAACCAGCCCTACAAGAGATCCTAAGGGGGACCCTGTGAGACAAAGTCCCAGAGACATCACTACAAGCATAAAACATACAGACATCACAATGACTCTAAACCCGTATCTTTCTATAATAACACTGAATGTAAATGGATTAAATGCGCCAACCAAAAGACATAGGGTATCAGAATGGATAAAAAAACAAGACCCATCTATTTGCTGTCTACAAGAGACTCATTTTAGACCTGAGGACACCTTTAGATTGAGAGTGAGGGGATGGAGAACTATTTA
The DNA here is from genome assembly GCF_022837055.1 of Prionailurus viverrinus. NCBI lineage: Eukaryota > Metazoa > Chordata > Mammalia > Carnivora > Felidae > Prionailurus > Prionailurus viverrinus. The sequence continues at coordinate 48,150,204 of NC_062579.1, read as the reverse complement.
TCATGCGACTGGAAGCCAAAAGAAAGCTGGAGTAGCCATACTTATATCAGACAAACTAGACTTTAAATTAAAGGCTGTAACAAGAGATGAAGAAGGACATTATATAATAGTTACAGGGTCTATCCATCAGGAAGAGCTAACAATTATAAATGTCTATGCACCGAATACCGGAGCCCCCAAATATATAAAACAATTACTCATAAACATAAGCAACCTTATTGATAAGAATGTGGTAATTGCAGGGGACTTTAATACACCACTTACAGAAATGGATAGATCATCTAGACACACGGTCAATAAAGAAACAAGGGCCCTGAATGAGACATTGGATCAGATGGACTTGACAGATATATTTAGAACTCTGCATCCCAAAGCAACAGAATATACTTTCTTCTCGAGTGCACATGGAACATTCTCCAAGATAGATCATATACTGGGTCACAAAACAGCCCTTCATAAGTTTACAAGAATTGAAATTATACCATGCTTACTTTCAGACCACAATGCTATGAAGCTTGAAATCAACCACAGAAAAAAGTCTGGAAAACCTCCAAAAGCATGGAGGTTAAAGAACACCCTACTAACGAATGAGTGGGTCAACCAGGCAATTAGAGAAGAAATTAAAAAATATATGGAAACAAACGAAAATGAAAATACAACAATCCAAACGCTTTGGGACGCAGCAAAGGCAGTCCTGAGAGGAAAATACATTGCAATCCAGGCCTATCTCAAGAAACAAGAAAAATCCCAAATACAAAATCTAACAGCACACCTAAAGGAACTAGAAGCAGAACAGCAAAGGCAGCCTAAGCCCAGCAGAAGAAGAGAAATAATAAAGATCAGGGCAGAAATAAACAATATAGAAACTAAAAAAACTGTAGAGCAGATCAACGAAACCAAGAGTTGGTTTTTTGAAAAAATAAACAAAATTGACAAACCTCTAGCCAGGCTTCTCAAAAAGAAAAGGGAGATGACCCAAATAGATAAAATCATGAATGAAAATGGAATTATTACAACCAATCCCTCAGAGATACAAACAATTATCAGGGAATACTATGAAAAATTATATGCCAACAAACTGGACAACCTGGAAGAAATGGACAAATTCCTGAACAACCACACTCTTCCAAAACTCAATCAGGAGGAAATAGAAAGCTTGAACAGACCCATAACCAGCGAAGAAATTGAATCGGTTATCAAAAATCTCCCAACAAATAAGAGTCCAGGACCAGATGGCTTCCCAGGGGAGTTCTACCAGACGTTTAAAGCAGAGATAATACCTATCCTTCTCAAGCTATTCCAAGAAATAGAAAGGGAAGGAAAACTTCCAGACTCATTCTATGAAGCCAGTATTACTTTGATTCCTAAACCAGACAGAGACCCAGTAAAAAAAGAGAACTACAGGCCAATATCCCTGATGAATATGGATGCAAAAATTCTCAATAAGGTACTAGCAAATCGAATTCAACGGCATATAAAAAGAATTATTCACCATGATCAAGTGGGATTCATTCCTGGGATGCAGGGCTGGTTCAACATTCGCAAATCAATCAACGTGATACATCACATTAACAAAAAAAAAGAGAAGAACCATATGATCCTGTCAATCGATGCAGAAAAGGCCTTCGACAAAATCCAGCACCCTTTCTTAATAAAAACCCTTGAGAAAGTCGGGATAGAAGGAACATACTTAAAGATCATAAAAGCCATTTATGAAAAGCCCACAGCTAACATCATCCTCAACGGGGAAAAACTGAGAGCTTTTTCCCTGAGATCAGGAACACGACAAGGATGCCCACTCTCACCGCTGCTGTTTAACATAGTGCTGGAAGTTCTAGCATCAGCAATCAGACAACAAAAGGAAATCAAAGGCATCAAAATTGGCTAAGATGAAGTCAAGCTTTCGCTTTTTGCAGATGACATGATATTATACATGGAAAATCCGATAGACTCCACCAAAAGTCTGCTAGAACTGATACAGGAATTCAGCAAAGTTGCAGGATACAAAATCAATGTACAGAAATCAGTTGCATTCTTATACACTAACAATGAAGCAACAGAAAGACAAATAAAGAAACTGATCCCATTCACAATTGCACCAAGAAGTATAAAATACCTAGGAATAAATCTAACCAAAGATGTAAAGGATCTGTATGCTGAAAATTATAGAAAGCTTATGAAGGAAATTGAAGAAGATTTAAAGAAATGGAAAGACATTCCCTGCTCATGGATTGGAAAAATAAATATTGTCAAAATGTCAATACTACCCAAAGCTATCTACACATTCAATGCAATCCCAATCAAAATTGCACCAGCATTCTTCTCAAAACTAGAACAAGCAATCCTAAAATTCATATGGAACCACAAAAGGCCCCGAATAGCCAAAGGAATTTTGAAGAAGAAGACCAAAGCAGGAGGCATCACAATCCCAGACTTTAGCCTCTACTACAAAGCTGTCATCATCAAGACAGCATGGTATTGGCACCAAAACAGACACATAGACCAATGGAATAGAATAGAAACCCCAGAACTAGACCCACAAACGTATGGCCAACTCATCTTTGACAAAGCAGGAAAGAACATCCAATGGAAAAAAGACAGCCTCTTTAACAAATGGTGCTGGGAGAACTGGACAGCAACATGCAGAAGGTTGAAACTAGACCACTTTCTCACACCATTCACAAAAATAAACTCAAAATGGATAAAGGACCTAAATGTGAGACAGGAAACCATCAAAACCTTAGAGGAGAAAGCAGGAAAAGACCTCTCTGACCTCAGCCGTAGCAATCTCTTACTAGACACATCCCCAAAGGCAAGGGAATTAAAAGCAAAAGTGAATTACTGGGACCTTATGAAGATAAAAAGCTTCTGCACAGCCAAGGAAACAACCAACAAAACTAAAAGGCAACCAACGGAATGGGAAAAGATATTTGCAAACGACATATCGGACAAAGGGCTAGTATCCAAAATCTATAAAGAGCTCACCAAACTCCACACCCGAAAAACAAATAACCCAGTGAAGAAATGGGCAGAAAACATGAATAGACACTTCTCTAAAGAAGACATCCGGATGGCCAACAGGCACATGAAAAGATGTTCAGCGTCGCTCCTTATCAGGGAAATACAAATCAAAACCACACTCAGGTATCACCTCACGCCAGTCAGAGTGGCCAAAATGAGCAAATCAGGAGACTATAGATGCTGGAGAGGATGTGGAGAAACGGGAACCCTCTTGCACTGTTGGTGGGAATGCAAATTGGTGCAGCCGCTCTGGAAAGCAGTGTGGAGGTTCCTCAGAAAATTAAAAATAGACCTACCCTATGACCCAGCAATAGCACTGCTAGGAATTTATCCAAGGGATACAGGAGCACTGATGCATAGGGCCACGTGTACCCCAATGTTCATAGCAGCACTCTCAACAATAGCCAAATTATGGAAAGAGCCTAAATGTCCATCAACTGATGAATGGATAAAGAAATTGTGGTTTATATACACAATGGAATATTACGTGGCAATGAGAAAAAATGAAATATGGCCTTTCGTAGCAACGTGGATGGAACTGGAGAGTGTGATGCTAAGTGAAATAAGCCATACAGAGAAAGACAGATACCATATGGTTTCACTCTTATGTGGATCCTGAGAAACTTCACAGGAACCCATGGGGGAGGGGAAGGAAAAAAAAAAAAAAAGAGGTTAGAATGGGAGAGAGCCAAAGCATAAGAGACTTAAAAACTGAGAACAAACTGAGGGTTGATGGGGGGTGGGAGGGAGGAGAGGGTGGGTGATGGGTATTGAGGAGGGCACCTTTTGGGATGAGCACTGGGTGTTGTATGGAAACCAATTTGTCAATAAATTTCATAAAAAAAAAAAAAAAAAAAAAGAATTGCCCTGTTGTTGGGCAGTATCCATATTTCTTTCCTGTTGTTCCAGAAAAGAACTTCCTTAGCTCTTTACTTTTTGCCTACAGCTAAGAAAAAATCCAAATAACCAGAACAGAGTGCACATTAAGGAGAGAGGAGATAAGAGTGTTTTGAAAACTTCCCATGAACCCTTAACTTGTCCTCTTTTCTCTTCACCTTCCCCCCTCACCCAGCACCATACCCAACAGAGCCTCTCAGCCTAGGGACAGCTGTTGAGTCACTTACCAGGGTTTTCAGGCTGCATGATGGCCATGACAAAGGTATGAGGAAAGAGCATGGCTGCACTCTTCCTCATGCCCTGAAGCTGCACAGTGTTGCCCTGGAACACGACCCCATGCACATCAGTCTCTGTGCCCAAGCCAAGCAGGTGCCAGGCCACTGTGTCACCCTTGCACATGTCCAGCCTGGGCAGGTTAGAGAACAGAAACCCATTAATGGCTGGAAAACAAAAACACAACACAAAACAGGAAGATGAGAACAGATTCTTCAAGCACTGGCCAGGAGCATAGCATCAGTTCTGTACTATGGTTTCCCACAATTTGAAATGTTGGATTCATCCTCAACTTCTCTGCCTTCTTCCCTAAGCCACTTTAGTTCTACTTATGAAGATCTGCCTCCTTGAGATAAGGGCCCAGCTGTCCTTTCTGAACTCACCCCCTGTAACTCTTATATCACACTTCACGTTCTTGCAAAACTGAAATTCTTTCCACTACCACAACTCTTTCACACACACACACACACACACACACACACACACACACACACCAGCGTCTATTATTCCCACTCTTTTGAAACTCTCTTCTGTTGGCTTCTGTGACGCCACACTTTCCTGGTTTTCTTACAACCTCTCTGATTGTTTCTCTTTCATCTTGTTCTTGTTCTCCATCCCTCCTGAAAGTATTGGGGTTTCCTCAAGTTTCCATATTCATCTTTCAATCTGTCTCTTTTTCTTTACTTCACTGCTACGGCCTGGTATCTTGCTCTCATAATTTCTGGCCTGAACTCCTGAAAAAACCCTCTCCCTGGTACCCTTGCCTTCAGTCTATCCTCCTACCCTATCTCACACAGAGGAACACACTATTCCTGTGAGCTCTATTTGTCTCTGTATCCTTCTGTAGCCTTAAAGATGCTAGGTGTTTATAAACACATGTTGAGTTTTCACATGCTATTCCCTCTGCCTGGAATAACATTTTCCTCTAGTTTCTCTACAGCAAACTGCTACTCATCCATTATACCTCAGCTCAAATGTCAACTCCCCTGTGAAGCAGGGCTACTTCTCTCTCCCCCCCACCATGTCTCTCTGTGTGTGCCTCTCTCTCTCTCCTTCTCTCTCATTTCCATGAAATTTCCCCCCCTACAAAATTCTTCCATATCACTTATCACAGAGTCCAATGATTTACTTACAAATGTATCTCCCACACTAGATTGACCTGGAAGCAAGCACATTTTTCTATATTTGTGTGACTGCCCAAGCACCTGGCATATTGTCTGGTACTACTCACGTGCTTCATAAAGTCAAACTGAAATGAACTTGGTTCACAGGACTTGTTTACTTTTTCCAGCTGATATAACTGGTTATGAGAACCAAAGAGACAGTCAAAAGACAACACAGTCATTCATGACTCCCTCCCTTTCTTCACACTCCTTTTGAAAATATAGGGAGGTCTGCTTAAATCTGACCCCCTTTTAATGTCCTCACATCCACTGGAATCACCTTTAATGAGTAATCCTACTTGGCAATTCTTCAAAATGCTGATGAGAATGTTGCTAATCTCCTGATTCTGCCTCCATTGCCTGTAATGTATAATCGCAAACCTATTTAGCTTCCAAAACCAGCTCCAGGACTCCCTTCTCCCAGGAATCCCTCAATTGGATTGTTCCTCATTAACGTTCTCCTATGAACTCCATGTCATTTGAGAGCTGTTTCACATAATTTAGCACTTCATTATAATTGATCTTGTATTGTTCTATAATTATTTCATGTGTGTTATTAGTCTTATTTCATTGCAAAATGTTGGGAGCTCTTTGCAAACTGGGACCATGTCTTCACATTTACTCACTCACCCACTTACATACCTACCCATTAATTTGGTAGTTCACTTGTTCATTAAACATTTACTGTGTATTAGAAAATGTAGACTATACAGAGAGCAGCAAACAATACCCACCTTTCAGGAAAGTACACTCTAGCAGAAGTCAAAAGCCACGTAACAAATTACTATATAGAACATGCTATTAAAATAGTCTGATCAAATTGAATAGTGGTTCAGAAGAGGGTGTCATTATCCTGGGATTGGGTGCTAAAAATGGTTACATGGATTAAGTCGCTTTTGAGTAAGACCTTAGGGAATGGAAAGAATTTCCACAAGCTAAAGGAAAAAGTACAAGGAAAGGCGCTTCAACTGGAGGGCAAAGCATTGTAAAAGCATGAAGTCAGAAAAGTACAAGGTATGTCTATATAGAGAAAAATAGTCCTGTTTGGCAGGAATATGGAGTTGGGGAGTAAGGATAGTGGTCAATAACAGAAAGAGGTAAGACTGGATGGGTATCATCCCAGCTTACTCTCTTCACTCTCTGGTGGATGCCTTGTTTGCAATTCTTATTTCATAGCACCTTTTTCCAATGCCCCCCATACTTTGTAACACAAGATAGAGCCCAAGAAGGCACAAAATATAAGATCTGTTGTCTTAGATTGAATTATTCAATCTAGCTCATATTTTGGGTAGAGCTGACCATGGGATCAGTGCTTTCACAGATGGGACATGATTACGTTTAGGTTAGGTTTTTACTTGTAACCTCTCAATTGTAGCTCAGGGGAAAAACTCTCCATACCATGCATCCGATTGGAGTCTTGGAAGCCTTTGACATCCTCTGAGAGCAGTCGGGAATCCAACATAGCAGTTGCTTGATTGGCATTGCTGTACCAGCTCTTGTTCTCATCCAACACAGTAAAAAGGAGAAAAAATTCCTTATCCACCCCTTTCTGTAGGTCCATGGTAGAGAACATAGGAAAAAAATGACAATGGTTTCAGCATTTGTGAGTTGTGCAGCTCTAGACCTAAGAAGCCCCAATTTTTCCTATTTATTTTTTGAGATACAGAGTGATGCCCATTCCTCCTGCTTAGGGTTGTAGTTGTTGCTACACAGTTTTTCCTTTGGAAATTTCAATTTTCTAAATGTTTGTTTATTTTTGAAAGAGAAAGAGACAGAGTGAAAGAGGGGAAGGGGCAGAGAGAGAGGGAGACACAAAATCTGAAACAGAGTCCAGGCTCCAAGTTGTCATCACAGAGCCAGACGCAGGGCTAAAACCCACAAACGGTGAGATCATGACATGAGTTGAAGTTGGATGCTCAGCCAACTGAGCCACCCAGGCGCCCCTCCTCTGGTAATTTCAAACTGAAGGTGGGTGAAAGAGGTCAAAATAAAATAAAGTGACGAGACTGGAGGGGAGGAATATATGAAAGTGGACATGAAGAAGCACAAGATGGGGATTATGGAGAAATAAAGAGTGATAGAAGAGAGCATAGAGTCACCCGGGGAAAGGTGGCTTGGAGATCAAGAGAAGACTCTGAAGAAAATAAGAGAAAAGGGTATATAATTATTATTAATGTACTATTATCATTATTATGATGATGATGATCATTATCATCATCATCACTATTATTATTACTTCTAACATTTACTAAGTGCTTATTATATATCAGATACTGTGATAAAGAAACTTCACATGGATTATTTTAATTAATCCTTGCAAAAACCCAAGATACCGACTTTTATTGTTAACCTTTACTACAGATATAGAAGCTGAGGCAATGGGAGGTTAAGTAACTTGCCCAAGGTTATACAGCTAGAAATGGTGAGATGGAAATAAAAGAACACAAACAAATATTAAAATACATTTAGGAATTAGGATCACACTGGATAGTGACATGCAGAAGCATGAAATTGCACACTTTCTTACATCATACACAACAATAAATTCAAAATGGTTACAAGACCTGAATGTGAGACAGGAAACCATCAAAATCCTACAGGAGAACACAGACAGCAACCTTTTTAACCTCAGCCACAACTTCTTACTAGACATGTCTCCAAAGGCAAGAGAAGTAAAAATGGACTATTGGGACCTAATCAAGATAAAAAAACAAACAAACAAACAAAAAACAAAAAACAAAAAACAAAAAACAAACAAAAAAAACCCTGCACAGTGAAGGAAACAAAACAAGAAAGGCAACACATGTAATGGGAGAAGATATTTGCAAATGATATCAGAAAAAGAGTTAGTATCCAAAATCTATAAAGAAACTTACAAAACTCAACACCCTAAACACAAATAACACAGTTAAGAAATGGGCAGAAGACATGAATGGACACTTTTCCAAAGAAGACATCCAGATGCCTAACAGACACATGAAAAGATGCTCAACATTACTCTTCATCAGGGACACACAAATCAAAATCACAAAGAGATACCATCTCACACCTGTCAGAGTGGCTAAAATTAACAACTCAGGAAATAGCAGATGTTGGTGAAGATGCAGAGAAAGGGGAACACTTTTGGACTGTTGGTGGGAATGCAAACTGGTGCAGCCACTCTGGAAAACGGTATGAAGGTTCCTCAAAAAATTAAAAATAGAACTACGCTATGACCCAGCCATTGCACTACTAGATATTTATCCAAAGGATACAAAAATGCAAATTTGAAGAGGCATATGCACCCTAAAGTTTATATGCTATCAACAATAGCCATTTATGGAAAGAGCCCAAATGTCCATCAACTGATATAAATGGATAAAGAAGATGTGGTTTATATAAACAATGGAATATTACTTGGCAATGAAAAAGAATGAAATCTTGCCATTTGCAATAACGTGGATGGAATTAGAACGTAATACTAACTGAAATAAGTCAGTCAGAGAAAGATGAATATCATATGATTTCACTCATATGTTGAATTTGAGAAACATGACAGATGAACATAGGGGAAGGGAAGGAAAAATAAGATAAAAAAAGAGAGGGAGGCAAACCATAAGAGACTCTTAAATACAGAGAAAAAACTGCAGGTTGCTGGAGGGGAAGTGGGTGGGAGAATGGGTTAAGTGGGTGATGGGCATTAAGAAAGGCACTTGGGATGAGCACTGGGTATCATATTTAGAGTTGAATCACTGGGCTCTATTCCCAAATCCATGACAACAGCATGTGTTAATTAACTTTAATTTACATTTAAAAATTAGAAAAAAAACTATTTAAAAAATTAAGATCAAGGTTTAGAGGAAGGAGAGGTTTAAAAAATGAGGAGGTGATGAGAGGATAAAGAATAGAAAGGAATAGAAACTAAGAAAGATATTTGTGAATGAAAGAATACCATGCAAAATAGCATGAGGTCACCAAGTATCCATTTCTGATTAAATAGCTTGGTTATTTTTTTCCATTCCCTTATCTCTAGAACACATTCCATTTTTAACTCCTATTTAACAACATAGCCTTGTCTTCTTCCCAGCAGGCTTTCCATCCATAAACCTTGGCAATACCTGTTTACCATCTGCATTCAAGGCACCAGCCTTGCACACCAATAGGGGCCCCACCAGACCGGAATTCGTATCTCTTATGGGATCTGCAGCAGAGAAGTACATCCACGTGAGACAGGCAGGATCCTGAGCAGCAGGGCCAGCGTGAGAGGGGACTGTCCAGCGATATGTTACTTTCTCAAAGGGCTTGGCCACCAAGCCAAGGTTGGATGAGCCTGCAGGGAAAAATATGACTAATTATCATATTTGCTACAGTGAGAATCAACAGCTCCAAAGAGTGTGGTTAATATTATAAACCACAAGGTATTTTTGAGCAGCAGCAATGTACAATATAGAATATTAAAAAGAATCCTTGGTAGGAGTGAAGAGACCAAAGTTAGTTTCTGGTTCTGTCAATGGTTGTTATGCAAACTGGGGAAATTTAAACTTTGCCAAGTTACAGTTTTCTAAACTCATAGGACTGAAGGATTAAAAGGGCCTTTAAAACTTATTTGGCCTCTTTGGTTAGGTTTATTCCTAGGTGTCTTTTGTTTTTTGGTGCAATTGTAAATGAGATCAATTCCTTGATTTCTTTCTGCTGTTTCATTATTGGTGTATAGAAATGCAACCAATTTATGTAGGTTGATTTTACATCCTGTGTCTTTGCTGAACTCACGTATCAGTTCTAGCAGTTTTTTTGTGGAGTCTTTCAAATTTTCCATGTAAAGTGTCATGCCATCTATGAAGAATGAAAGTTTGATTTCTGTATGCTGAAAACCATAGAAAATTTATGAATAAAATTGAAGAAGACACAAACAAATGGAAAAACATTCCATCCTCATGGGTTGGAAGAATAAATATTGCTAAAATGTTGATACTACCCAAATCAATCTACACATTCAATACAATTGCTATCAAAATAACATTAGCATTATTTACAGAGCTAGAACAAGCAGTCTTAAAATTTGTATGGAACCAGAAAAGATCCCAAATACCCAAAGTAATGTTGAAAAAGGAAACCACAACTGGAAGCATCACAATTCCAGACTTCAAGCTTCATTACAAGGCTGTATTAATTAAGACAGTATGGGACTGGCACAAAAGCAGACATGTAGATCAGTGGATCATAACAGAGAACCCAGAAATGGACTGACAAATCTATGGCTAACTAATCTTTGACAAAGCAGAAAAGAGTATCCAATGGAAAAAAGACAGAATCTTCAGGAAATAGTGTTGGGAAAACTGGACAGCGACATGCAAAAGAATGAACCTGGAACACTTTCTTACAGCATACACAAAAATAAATTCAAAATGGATGAAAGACCTAAATGTGAGACATTAAACCATCAAAGCCCTACAGAACAAAACAGGCAGCAACTTCTTTGACCATGGCCACAGGAAATTCTTCCTAGACATGTCTCCAGAGACAAGAGAAATAAAATGAACTATTGGAGCCTCATCAAGATAAAAGTCTTCTGCATAGCAAGGGAACAATAAACAAAACTAAAAAGCAACCAACAGAATGGGAAAAGATTTTGCAAATGATATATCAGAAAAAGGGTTAGCACCCAAAATCCATAAATAATTTATCAAACTCCATACTCAATAAACAAATAATCCAGTGAAGAAATGGACAAGAAATGGACAGAAGACATGAATAGACTTCTTTTCCAAAGAAGACATCCAGATGCCTAACAGACACATGAAAAGATGCTCAATATCACTCATCATCAGGGACATACAAATTAAAGTCATAAAGAGATACCATTTCACACCTGTCAGAGCGGCTAAAATTAACAACTCAGGAAACAGCAGATGTTGGTGAGGATGCAGAGAAAGGGGAACTCTTTAGGACTGTTGGTAGGAATGCAAACTGGTGCAGCCACTCTGGAAAACGGTATGAAGGTTCCTCAAAAAATTAAAAATAGAACTACGCTATGACCCAGCCATTGCACTACTAGGTATTTATCCAAAGGATACAAAAATGCAAATTTGAAGAGGCATATGCACTTCAACGTTTATAGCAGCACTATCAACAATACAAAGTTACTGAAAGTGCCCAAATGTCCTTTGACTGATAAATGGATAAAGAAAATGTTGCATGGGAGCACTTGATGGCCCAGTTGGTTAAGCATCCAACTTCAGCTCAGGTCATGATCTCGTGGTTTGTGAGTTTGAGCCCTATATTGGGATCTGTGCTAATAGCTCAGAGACTGGAGCCTGCTTTGGATTCTGTGTTTCCCTCTTTCTCTGCCCCTCCCTCACTCACACTATATCTCTTTCTCAAATATAAACTTCAAAACAATATAAAAAAGTAGGCAGATGTGGCTATATATATATATATATATATAGTCACTTATTTATCCATTCACCTATTGATAGGCACTTCGTCTTCTTCCATAGTTTGGCTATTGTAAATAATGCTGCTATAAACATAAGGCTGTGTGTATCCCTCTAAATTAGTGTTTTGGGTAATTTTTAAAGTTTTTATTATTTAAAGTTTAGTTCACTAAAATACAGTGTAATATTAATTTCAGGTGTACCATATAGTGATTCACCACTTCCATACAACACTCAGTGCTCATCACAATAAGTGCACTCCTTAGTCCCCGTCATCTATTTCACCCATCCCACATCCACCTTCCCTCCAGCAACCAATAATTTGGTCTTTTCCACTGTGGTCAGGAACAAGATAATGATGTTCACTCTTACCAATGTTATTTAACATTGTACTGGAAGTCCTAGCCACAACCAGACAACAAAAGAAATTTAAAAAAATCAAAATCACCAAGGAAGAAGAAAAACTTTAAATATTTGCAGATGACATGATATTCAATGTAGTGTTTTTTGTATTTTGTGGGTGTATACCCAATATGAAATTAATGGATCATAGGGTAGTTCTAATTTTCACTTTTTGAAAAACCTCCATACTGTTTTCCATAGTGGCTGCACCAGTTTGCATTCCAACCAACAGTGTAAGAGGATTCTTGTTTCTCCACATTCTCATCAACACCTGTTGTTTCTTGTGTTTTTGATTTTTGTCATTCTGACAGGCATGAGGTGATATCTTATTGTAGTTTGATTTGCATTTCCCTAATGATGAGTTGTGTTGAGCATCTTTTCATGTGTCTGTTGGCCTTCTGGATGTCTTATTTGGAGAAATGTCTGTTCATATCTTCTGTCCATTTTTAATTGAATTATTTATTTTTTTGAGTGTTGAGTTGTATGAGTTCTTTATATATTTTGGATACTAACCTTAAAGGCCATATATGAAAAACCTACAGAGAACATAATACTCAATCGGTGAAAACTGACAGCTTTCCCCCTAAAGTCAGAAACAAGGAAAGGATGTCCACTCACTACTTTCATTCAACATAGTACTGGAATTTCTAGCCACAGCAATTAGACAACAAAAAGAAATAAAAAGCACCCAAATTGGTAATAAAGAAGTAAAACTTTCACTGTTTGCAGATGACATGATACTATCTAAAGAAAACCCTAAAGATTCCACAAAAAAGATACTGGCAATAGCAAATTAATTCAGTAAAGTCCAGGATACACAAATTAAATGTGCAGAAATCTGTTGCATTTCTATACACTAATAATGATATAGCAGAAAAAAATTAAGAAATAATCCCATTTACAATTGCACCAAAATAAGAACCTAGAAATCAACCTAACCAAAGAAGTGAAAGACCTGTACTCTGAAAACTATAAAACACTGATGAAAGAAACTGAAGACAAAACAAAGAAATTGAAAGACATTCCATGCTCATGGATGGGAAAAACAAATATCATTGAAATGTCAATCATTTTGAAATATATATGTGAAATATATTTGAAAGAATATGTCTCTTTTTTAGCCCAGCTCTGCTTCACTGTAATATCATGCATGCATTCAACAATATCCATGCAAGGCAATTAATTCTGTCTCTTCCCTCATTTCCTCCCCTATTTATTTGTCCTCAAGAGCTACTTGATATTTACTGCAGCCCACATCAGTTGGAAACCCTGCTTGCTCACCATTATTGTACACTGTTCCTTCGTAATCTTTCTCATAAAAGACTCCATGAGGCTGTATGCTGAATGGCTGGGAAGCACGGTTGTAAAAGATCACCTGGATGGTGTCACCCACCTCAGCCCGGATCACTGGTCCTGGAAGATGGAAAGGAGAGACAATGGGAATGAAAACAGAGATGACCAGGGAGGATGGAAACAAAATAAGAGGGAGGGAAAGAAAAAGGAAGTGAAAAAGATAAACCCTCCCTGTGTAATAATAAAAATAATCCCTTATAAGTGTGTTGCAATTGACAGCTATAAAAAACTTCTTTTTTAAATTCATTATCTCATTTGGATCTTCAAACATTATATTGGGGATATTTTTATTTTACAAATGTGGAAACTGCAGCTCAGAGAGGTTGAATTGATGTTCCCAAATTCAAATAACTGATTAGAAACAGATCATGACTTAAAGCCAAGTCTTTCACCCACCCCCACTGTCAGGTTCAATCCCATTTCCCTTACGTTTATTGCCCCAATTCCCATAGCTGCATTTCCTAGTAAGATACATCTAACTATCTGATCTTGCCTCAAGCCTAAACCAATTCTGAGCATATAAAATTATTATATCCTCTATTCAGGTCCTGAACTAGGTAGTTGGGCCATGATTCATGGAGCCGTTTTTGTTCCACTATTCACCACCTCTAACTTAGCTCAGTCATCTTTGAGATTAACCAGAAGTACCAAGACAATACCCTGAGCATTTGTGCAGGCTTAAACCCTAGTTCAGTGTTTCTGGTTTGTTTTCTACTCACTTTCCACACCTAATGCTGCACCTATGATCCAAGAATCAAATGAAAATGAAAACACAACATAGCAAAATGTGAAGCCATGGAAAATGTGCTTAGGGAGACCTTTATAACTATAAATATTTACATTGAAAAAACATCTCAAATCAACAACTTACTTTACAAATTAAAGAATTAGGAAAAGAAAACAAACTAAATCCAAAAATAGAAGAAGGAAGAAACTGATAAAGACTAGATCAGAGATAAATGAGATATAGAAAAGAAAAACAATAAAGAAAATCAATGAAACCAAAAGTTGGTTCTCTGAAAAGATCAACAAAATTGACTAACTGTCATAGATATGGATTAAGAGAAAATAGATAAGACTCAAATTATTAAAATAAGAAATAAAAGTGAAGACTTTATTACCAATTCTACAGAAATAAAAAATATTGTAAGATAGTACTATGAATGATTGTATACTGACAAATTGGGTAACCTAGATGAAATGGAAAAAGTCCTAGAACAGAAAACCTACCAAGACTAAAGCATAAAGAAATAGAAAGTCTGAATAGAATTGTAACTAGCAAGTGTATTTTCTTCTTTATTTTTATTCTTACTTTAACTTCAGTGTAGTTAACATACAGTGTTATATTAGCTTCAGGTGTATAATATAATGATTCAACACTTCAATACAACATCTGGTGCTCATCACAAGTGCCCTCCTTAATCCCCACCACCTATTTCACCCATCCCCCCCACGCACCTCCCCTCTGGTAACCAACAGTTTTTTCTTTATAGTTAAGAGTCTGTTTCTTGTTTTGCTTCTTTATTTCTTTCTCTCTCTCTCTTTGTTTTCCTTTGCTCATTTGTTTTGTTACTTAAATTACACATAGAAGTCAAATCATATGGTATTTATCTTTCTCTGACTGACATTTTTCATTTAGCATTATACTCTCTAACACCATCCATGTTGGTGCAAATTGCAAGCTTTCATTATTTTTTATGGCTGAATTATATATAAAGAAGATATATGTGTGTGTGTGTATATATATATATATATGTGTGTGTGTATATATATATATGTATATAGATAGATGTATATCTATATCTATCTATCTATCTGTATATCTTCTTATATCAATGGACACTTGGGCTGCTTCCATAATCTGCTTATTGTAAGTAATGCTTCTATAAACATACAGATGGTTTTATCCCTTTGGTTTAGCATTGTATTTTGATTTAGTGTTTATATTTTGGGGGTAGATATGCAGTAGTGTGATTACTGGATTCTAGGGTAGTTCTATTTTTAACTTTTTATGGAACCTCCATACTGTTTTCCAAAGTGGGTGCACCACTTTGCATTCCCACCAACTGTGCAAAAGGGATCTCTTCTCTCCAAATTCTTGTCAACACTTGTTGTTTCTTGTGTTTTTGATTTTAGCTACTCTGACAGGTGTGAGGGGATACCTCATTGTAGTTTGGACTTGTATTTCCCTAATGATGAGTAATGTTGAGCATCTTATCATGTGTCTGTTGGGTATCTCAATGTCCTCATTGGAGAAATGTCTGTTCATTTATTCTGCCCATGGTTAATTGGATTATTTGTTTTTGAGTGTTGAGTTGTGTAACTTCTTTATATATTTTAGATACTAATTCCTTATTGGATAATAATTTGCAAATATTAGGTTGATAATTTGCAAATAGGGTAGGATGCCCTTTAGCTTTGTTGCCTGTTTCCTTCACTGTGCAGAAGCTTTCTTATTTTTATGTTGTCCCAATAGTTTATTTAGCTTTATATCCCTTGCCTTAGTATACATATCTAGAAAAAGGTTGATACCGCCAATGTCAGAGACATTTATGCTTGTGCTCTCTTCTAGGATTTTTATGATTTCAGGTCTCACATTTAGGTCTTTACTCCATTTTGAATTTATTTTTGTGTATAGTGTAAGAAAGTGGTGCAGTTCCATTATTTTGCATGTAGCTGACCAGTTTTGCCAATATTTGTTGAAGAGACCTTTTCTGTGGGAACAGTCTTTTAAACATATAATGCTGAGAAAACTGGATTTCCACATGCAAAACAATAAAGTGGGACTTCTATTTAATACCTCATTACCATATATAAATATTAACTCAAAATATATTCAAGACGTAAATTTAAGATCTAAAACTATACAACTCTGGTAAGAAAACATATGGCGAAATCTTCCCAACATTTGCTTTGCTAATGATTTCTTAGATATGACACAAGAAGCATAGGTAATAAGAGAAAAAAATAAACATAATGAATTTCAGTATTTTTTTAACTGTGCATCAAAATACACTATAAACAGAGTTAAAAACCACCCACAGAATGGGGAAAAAATATTTGCAATTCCTAAGTCTGATAGGAGATTAATATCAATAATGCATATGGAACTCCTAAAAATCAACAACAAAAAATTAAAAAAACTCAACTAAAAATGGGCAAGTGACTTAAATAGACTTTTCTCCAGTGAATACACAAAGGACCCTGAAGCCAAGACTACCCTGTATGTCAACTAACTTGAATTTAAATTTAAAAATGTACAAATGACCAATAGGAACACGGAAGGATATTCAACATCACCAATTATTAGGGAAATGACAATCAAAAATACAATGGGATACCTCCTCATACCTCTTAGGATGGTTACTATCAAAACAAAAACAATACAGTACAAAACAAAACAAAAGAGAAAACAAGCATTGGCAAGGATGTGGAGAAATTGGAACCCTTGTGCACTGTTGGTGGAAATACAAAATGTTACAGCCACTATGGAAAAGAGTACGGTGGTTCCTTAGAAAATTAAAAAAAATAAATTTACCGTATTATACAGCATTTCCACTTCTGTGCACATAACAAAATGTATCCAAAGCATGTCTCAAAGAGATATTGTACACCCATATTCATAGTAGCATTATTCTCAATAGCCAAAATGTGGATGCAACCAAAGTGTCCACTGATAGATGAATGGATAAACAAAATATAATATACACATACAATGAAATATTATTAAACCACGAAAAAGAATGAAATCTTGTGATGTGCACTAACTTGGATGAAGCTAGAGAGTATAATGTGAAATTAGTCAGCCAGAGAACAATAAATACCATACAATATCCATCATATGTGGAATTTAAGAAACAAAACAAAGGAACAAAGGAAAAAAAAGAGAGAGATAGAGAAACCAAGAAATAGATTCTTAACTATAAAAAACAAACTATTTACCAGGGGCAGGGGACATGGGTGTATGGGGTAAATAGGTGGTGAGGATTAAGGTGTGCACTTGTCATGATGAGCACTGGGTGTTATGTTATATGCAGTTGAATCACTGTATCATACACCTGAAACAAATATAACACTGTATGTTAACTATAAGAGAATTAAAATTTTTAAATTTAATAAAAAATAAAGACATGAGAATGATAGATGACAAGAAAAAAAGGAAGGAAATTCTGCAATATGCTGCAATGTGGATCAAACTTGAAGGCATTATGCTAAGTGAAATATACTGGTCATGGACAGACAAATACTGCATGATTCCTCTTATATGAGGCACTTTGAGTAGTTAAAATCATAGAGACAGAAAGTACAACAGTTGTCAGGAACTAGGGAGAGGGAAGAATGGGAAGTTATTGTTTAATGGGTGTAAAGTTTCAGTTTCATAAGATGAAAAGATTTATGAAGATGTATAGTGGTTATGATTACACAACACTATGAAATGTATTTAATGCCGTTGAAGTGTACACTTAAAATGGTTAAGATGTTAAATTTTATGCTATATGTATGTTTTCCCAATAAAAATGTTGAACAAAGAAGACTGAAACTCATACTGGACACCAGCTAATGATAGCTTCTTAATACTCAGGGCCCACCTTCTTTCCCAAAGTGGCTTTCTGCTCCTTGCATCTTCCTGTCCAGCAGATGTAATACCTGTTGTCTATGTTCATATTTCCTAGAATCAACTGACACACACTTAACCCCAGAACATGGCCAATTCCATTACTTTCATTACAAAAGTTTTCTTCTATCCAATCTATTTTACTTCCTGGCTCTACCAAGTGGCTAAACCACACCCAACTTTGCCATATCTGTGCTTTACAGAATATTATTCTTCTGGATGCCTTATCCAGGATCAGGCTTTAAACCTTGTACTATATCCCTCACCATAGCAAGCATGTCTGCATGTCATGCCAGTCTGTTCCTGGTCTCATATTGCCAGGAACCTGAACAGTCTTACTGCCTTGTATATCCCTTCAGAAATACACCTAGAGAAGCACTTCTAAAAGTGTAATCTGGGGACGCTTGGGTGGCTCAGTCAGTTAGGCATCCAACTTCAACTCAGGTCATGATCTTGCAGCTTGTGGGTTCAAGCCCCATGTTGGGTTCTGTGCTGACAGCTCGGAGTCTGGACCCTACTTCAGATTCTGTGTCTCCCTCTCTCTCTGCCCCCCCCAAGAATAAACAAATGTTAAAAAAAATTAAAGTGTGATCCGTATAACAGTGTTACCAGAAGATGTTCACTAATAAAAAGTTCAGGAATTAAGTATGATGAATTCTATATATTCTTCACATTTTGAATATTTTTGATGAACAAAAATAAATACAAGTTTATGAGAAGTCCTGCAGAAAACACTATTTGACCACGTTTAACCTAGTGTTTTGCAAACACATTCAGACTTGTAGCCTTTTTTTCACCAGATATTCATCCCTCAGGACTCAGTTTGGGAGATGCTTGTTTCAAGTGTACCTCTGAGGTGCCCCAGGTTCCAGTGTCTAAGTCCTCACCAGTTCTCAGGTTCCAGTAAATGAATTTCATATGTTAAAAATTCCTCACCCAGGATTCCAAGATGTGTATTTTCCTCTATCTGCACCTTTTCCTGGAATGTCTCATCTTGGAAGGCTTCATATCGGACTTTCCAGTAAGTGCCCCCAATTCGACTGGAGCTCTTCTGGAAGAATTTATCTGAGCCACTGCATATAAAGAGGTAAATGTCATATGATTTCATTATGTATCATATATATCCCCATCTCATCCTTGGTCTCATTAAGTTATGGGTACTTATGTTTAGTAAGAATCTCAGGGATAACCCAGGTTAAATTCCACACAGTGAAGTTATATCCTTTGATGACACCACTAATTAATGATATATAGCTTCTGCCTGCTTGAGTCTTTCAAAGGTCAGGGGACTTATTTTCAGAGAAAACAATCCTTCTTGTTATTGGAGTTTTAATGGTTGGGATTCTTTACAGTAGGCTGAAATCTTCCCTTAGCAAGTTCCAGACAATGGGAAAAGTTCTGCCCTCTTAAGTTACATAGCCTTATACATGTCCTAATTATCCTCATGTATTCAAGATCCTTTCTCACCTTAATAAAAAATATTCTTAACTTAAAAGTGAAAGCCAACAAACTTAGCAAGCACAGTTGGAGATTCTAGAAGCTATGCTGAGATCCAAGTTCCTACTTTTTTATGGTTTCTACAGATTCATTCCATTATTCTTCACTAGAAGAATAAACACGACAGGTGCCCTAGAATATTCCACCCAAAACTCTCCTAGTCATTTACTAAGTACCTCTTCTGTAAAAGATCTGGAATCACTGATAGCCCAGTGAGTCAGTATAAGTTAAGACCTAGCAACTGAATAGGGAACTAACCTTCTGCTCTATTTTCCCTACATGATTCATGGGTGAGGTAGGAGAATTTGGAGAAGTTCTTCCAAAAGGGTGAGAATGGAATGGCTACAATGTGGGTTTCTCCCACTCTTCCTACATTTCTCACAGTGCTTTTTACACTCCTTTTCAATTGCCTCCTTCAGGCTGTAGAAAAGAAAGGAAGGGACCATGAGGTAAACAATGAGTCAAATAAAGAAGAATTGGATAAATGCCATTTCAACTGTTCTGGTTTCTTTTGAGTTTTATTTTCTGAATGTGGCCTGGAATCATAACAGGAGCAATCCCAAACTCTACTTGGATCCTTTGCTGAGAATATGACATAACCCTACAAAAATCTTTGTAGCTTCCCAAGAGCAAACTCTCTAAGGGACCACAAGAATTTGGCTAACAGTTGTGTCATGTAATTCCAGCCAGACAATGATTGTAACGTCTATGTGAAGTGAAAGATTTCTGAGAGGGTGTAATAGGTGGTGGGCTGGTCCCAGGAGCTGGGGGAGGAAGCCCACTGCCTCTTACCTGCCTGGCTCCTTCAAATTCTTCCCAGTACTCCCATCATGTCCCATCGGGCCATAGTCCCATAGAATCTCACGGGCCTCAATGAAGTACTGCCGGACTTTGCCTGTGAGTTGGTTCATGGGAGGAGTCATGGAGCAAGACTTGACCTGGTAGAGTGCTTGCATGCCATCTGGAGGAAGGACATAATGGCTGGATCCATTCTACCCAACAGGTCATATACCCAGATGACCCACCTTCCTCCTTCTCCTGTTACCCCCCCCCCTTCACTATGCCACTTTCTTTTACTCCTTAACAGCATGACTGGGAGAAAGGGAGCATTCCATGTGGGAATTCCATGTGGGAATTCAAGTACCTTCACTTGCTCACCACCACTTGTTTGTTTACTAGATCACATTCTTGCTTCTTCAAAAGGCTTACATTGTAGCAACATCACAGAGTTTGAAGTCAGAAATACCTGAGTTCAAATCTAATCCTTATCACTCGCTATATGACCTTAGGCCAGTCACTTCCTAGATCTGAGTTTTAACCCCTGTTTTGTAAATGAGGAGAATAGAGAAATCTACTACTGGGCTGGCAGGAGCATCACATTTTTTTAAAAAGAGGAGTAAGAAGACAAAGGGAAGTAAGTTACATGTAAACTGGAAAGTTCCCAAAATAATGGAACTTCTTCTATACATAGAGATGAAGCTGCAGACTTGGGGATGTCAGGAAAATTCAAATTCTAAATAATCATAATAATAATGTTTATTTATTCTTGAGAGAGAGAGAGAGAGAGAGAGGGACAGACGGAACATGAGCAGGGGAGGGGCAGAGAGAGAGGGAGACACAGAATCTGAAGCAGACTCCAGGTTCTGAGCTGTCAGCACAGAGCCTGATGCGGGGCTCAAACTCACAAACCGTGAGGTCATGACCTGAGCTGAAGTCAGATGCCTAACCAACTGAGCCACCCAGGCACCCCAGGAAAATTTGAATTCTAAATAGTATCTCCAAATGTGCAAGAATTTACATTGAGGTATGCATAGTAATAACGGATAATAATACCTTATGTTACCTTTACATATGTTACCTCCTTCAATCCTCATATGATTATGAGGATTAAAAGTCTTGTGAAACAGACTTTTAATGTGCCCTTTTGCAGATGAAGAAAACTAAGGATCAGAGAGGTTAAGAAACTTGCCCAAGATTACACAGCTCGTCAATGGTGAAACTGAGATTTATAATCCTATCTTTTAACTGCAAATTGGAATGCTTATGTTCTTCTCTCAGAGAAGTTACCTGAGCTCAACCAAAGTTAATTAAACAACTGGTAGAACCAAGATTTGAATTCAGGCTTTTCTGGCTGGCTCATATTACCTTCCTGAGATCCACCTAATTTATCATATATCAAATAATGCTAGAAAGTGTGAGCTCAATATTATACTATATGTTACCTAACTAGAATTTAAATAAAAATTTGAAAGAAAAAAAAAGAAAGAGCTAGCAATGATCTTAGACAGTATGTAGACTAACAACTTTTATAGATGTGGAAAATGAGGTCTATATATGGGAAAACACTTTTCCAAAGTCATACAGTGAGTTTTTGACAGAGGTGAGACAATATCTCAAACCTTCTAATCACTCATCTAGTGCTCTTTTCATTGTCTCATATATTCTCCTTCTCCTTTGATGCTTCTCAATGCACTATGTCATTACTTCAACAATGTTCTCTCTGAAAACCAAATCTTCTACCCCTATAACTGTTGGTTCCCAACTAGAGCATCACTACTTGCTCACAGTACTCTATGATCTCCTGAAGAAGCCTTACTCTTCTTTACTCTCTCCTTCATTCCCTGTTCAATAAGCTGCAAATTGCTCCAGATCTTAATTCCTTCAAATTCCGAGCAAAGAGGACAGCAAGTTAACTGCTGAGCTAGGGAAAGTCCTGGCTAGGTCCCAGAATTCTAGTCTAGTATTTCATTCTTTATACCTAGCTGTCCCACCTGAAAGACCTATCTTATGGCTCCAGACACCTGATGACCATTAATGCCTAATGCCATCTCCCTTCTATACTTCAAGGGTCAGAGTTACTTAATCTCACCTCGCAAGTGACTATTCACTTGACAGCTAATCAACCAGGTGCCAGGTTCCTGAGGCACCATCTCAGCAGTCACAAAGGTGGCTGGAAAGATGTGAGCCACATCAGTGCGGTGGCCCCGGATGGTTAGTATTTGTCCATGGAAGAAAGCTGTGTGGACATCTACTTCATTGCCCATGCCAAACAAGTGCCAGGCCACACGCTTCTGTGCACACATGCTTAGATCTGGTAAGTTACCAAAAACAAAGCCATTGATTGCTGCAAATAAAAATCCAAATAAAATATCAGAGTTAGGAAAATACAGCCTAATGGGAGAAGGTTTGCCATCTGACAATAATAATAGATAACATTTAAATAAATTTTTAAAAAGTAGACTATGTTGACCATATGCTTTATTTCATTTAAAACCTTACAAACACTCCTGGGAAATAAGCAGATATTGTTGCTCTCAAACAAACAACGAGAAAACCAAGGCTCAGAGAAATAAAGTTACTTCTCTGCCAAAGCCACAGAGCTATTAAGTGATAGAACCAAGATTCCAACCCAGAAATCTGAAGAAGTTTTCTAAAGAATGGGGTTTATTTTGCAAGCTAATCTTTCATTCCAGGCCAATTTCCTTCGGAAATTTCCACAGGACAATTTTCAAGTTAACTAATTACCATGGTTATCAAAAGCAATTGGTGTAACACTAAAGATAAATTTGAACTGTGCAAGCCATCCCTACATCTTCCATCTGAGTTTTCACCTCCCCTTGGAATTGTCTGGCTTTGAGAAGAAGTAAATCCCTTTCTTAATTAAACAAAAATAAAATCAAATTGTTTCTATTACTAAAATAAGTTATCTGCTCATGACTCAGGGCTTTTGTGTCTTTAGTTTGTTTTGGATTAATTAAGATGATCAACTCCCTCATTGCCAACCATTTCCCCCCACAAAGTGGGTAATTCTTCTAACCTTTTTAGGACAAAGAAATGTTGACTAATTATATCAGTGGGCAACCCTCACCCTGAGTGACTGAGCATATAGTACTTGACTTTAGAATTGATAACCTAGGCCATTCCACATTAGAAGGCAGGGCATCTAATGGCAAGAGCACAGACTGTGCAGTAAGACAGATAAGGGTTAGAATTTTAGCTGTGCAGTTTATCTGTTAGCTGGATAACAGCTGACAGATCTGTTAGCTGTGATCCTGGATCCTCAGTTTCCTTATAGGTAAAACAGAGAAAAGATACCTACTATTTTAAGTTCTTGTGAAGTTAAAAAGAACCAAATATGTGAAAGTACCCACCAAATGCTAGGCCCAGTACAAACTCTCCATCAGTCTTCACTATCATGGTGTGGCCACCCTCTCCCAGCTCACCATGCATCCTATTGCTTTCCTGAAAGGCCTCATCTTCTTTGTCTACTGAGGCAGGGTCTGAGCAGTAAGTGACAATGTTCTCATCAATATGCCAGCTAAGGTTCTCATCTACCACACTGAAGAGCAGGAAGAAATAACTGTCCACATCCTTCCGCTGAGGAGGGGAATTCCCATCCAGGGTTCCTAGAGTGAGAAAGAAAGATGCCCTTGAAAACATCCCTTCCTTAGCAACAGTAACCTGCAAAGGGTACTCATAAGAAATAAATAGCAAGACAGGGTGACTTAAGAGTCTGTTGTCAACAGGAAAACAGATAAGGCCTTTTGCTGATAATTTCTTTTATTTTCCTATTTTTAAATGTTTATTTATTTATTTTTAGACACAGAGAGATCAAGTGGGGGAGGGGCAGAGAGAAAGAGGGGGGGAGAGAAAGGATCCCAAGAAAGCTCTGTGCTATCAGCACAGAGCCCAACATGGGTCTCAAACTCACAAACCGTGAGATCATGACCTGAGCCAAAATCAAAAATCAGATGCTTAACTGACTGAGCCACCTGGCACCCCTTTTACTGCTAATTTCGATTTCCAAATTTCGATTACCCCAGTTAAACCCAATTCAGCTGAGCCTAGGACTTGAAGGTTAAGCATATAGGATTAATATCCCTCCCACCATCCCTACCTATGCCTTCAACCCAGGGCTTTAATCTGACCATACTTCTGCAACACCCAGGTCTTCTGGGCCTGGCAGTACTTAAACTTATCATATTTCCAACCAAGTTCCAGTTCTCCCCAAATCCTAATGGCTCCACTTTTGATATAAATCACACTTAAACTCTTAGTGCACACCTTACTTTTATGTTACTTGACTCTCATCATTACTAATTCAAGGTTTTAAAATGAAGAAAAAAAATAAGAAAACATTATTATTTTTTAAATGTTTATTTTTGTTTTTAGAGAGGGAGAGCTGGGGAGGGGCAGAGAGAGGGAGACACAAAATCTGAAGCAGGCTTTAGGCTCCGAGCTGTCAGCACAGAGCCTGATGCAGCACTTGAACTCACAAACCACAAGATCATGACCTGAGCCAAAGTCAAACACTTAACCAAGTGAGCCACCCAAGTGCCCCAAAAGTTTTTTAAAAGGTAATGAAATAAAAAAAAAAATAGTAGAAAGAAAGTTTAGTGTGGTTTATTCCTAATAATAAATAAAGGTGCTGGATTAACACTCCTTGAGGTTCCTGTTTAATATGTAGGTGATCCAACACACATCACTGCTTCCTGGAAATATCCCACACCACATCTCAGTAGCTTACCCATGGGGTCTGTACCTCTTTTACAAGTGATAAGGGGTCCAATGAGACCAGTAGCAATGTCTCGTGGAGCATCTACATGAGAATGGTAGATCCAGGTGAGGCATGCTGGGTCAGCATCAGTGGGTGCGTGGCCTTCTGGAATGGTCCAGTTGTAAATGTGGCTGCCTCCCGGGGGAACAAAGTCATCAGCTTTTAGCTGACCAGAGGAGCCATCTGGGTATAGGGAGCCTAAAAAATGAAATTGCACATGCCCAATCTCAGGGTGAGTGAGAACGAACGTAACAGATATAGAAGCCAAGAGAGAGATGATATATGAGACAGTGGTCCTCACAACCTGAAGAGGGCACCTGTTCAGGTAATATCCAGCCAAAGAACCACAGACTTTATATCAACCTCCCAGCACCTAGAGAGGTGCCAGCCATTGGAGAAGGAGCTGTGGCCATGGAAAGTGCTGCACAGCCTGATCCAATAGTATCCTCGTGCAAAACCAATGGCATAGAAGCAAGAAAGAAGACAGAATTCCTGCCCCCACCGCCCTTTCTTCAGGCCCTCTTTGGAAAATAGACAATTACAGAATTTCAAACTAAAGCTAACTGAAGTTCCTCAAAATATTAAAAATAAAACTACCCTATGATTCAGTAATCACACTACTGGGGATCGACCCCAAAGAAGAAGAAGAAAAAGAAAAAAAAAACTGAGAAACTCTTTATCTTTCCTTCTATTCTAAATGACAGCCTTGCTGTATAAAGAATTTTTGGCTGCATATTTTTCTTATTCAGCATGTGAAATATCTCCTGCCACTCCATTCTGGCTTGCCAAGTTTTAGTGGACAAGTCTGATGCTAACCATATATGTGTCTACCCTTGTAGGTTAAGGACATTTGTCCCTAGCTGCTTTCCAAGTTATTTCTTAGTTTTGTATTTTTCAGGTTTCACTCTGATACGTCAAGCTGATGACGTGTTTTTGCTGATTTTGAGGGGAGTTCTTTGTGTCTCTTGGACTTGAATGCCTTTTTTCGTTCCCAGATTAGGGAAGTTCTCAGCGATAATTTGTTTGAATAAAACTTCTGCCCCTTTTTTCCTGTTCATCTTCCTCTGGGACTCTTATGATACAGATATTGTTTCATTTAATGGAGTCACTAAGTTCCCTAAGTCTCCCCTCATGTTGTAATAGTTTACTTTACCTGTTATTTTCAACTTCATTATTTTCCACAATTTTATCTTCTGTATCACCTATTCTCTCCTCTGCTTCTTCAGTCCTCATTGTGACTAATCCAGTTGGTTTTGCATCTCAGTTATAGAATTTTTATTTCAGCCTCACTAGATTTTAGGTCTTTGATCTATTCAGTAAGGGTTTCTCTGGTGTCTTCTATGCCTTTTTCAAGCCCAGCTAGTAGTCTTATGACAGTTGTTCTAAACTCTTGTTCAGATGTATTGTTTATATCTTTTTTGAGCAACTCCCTGGCTATGATTTCTTCTTGACCTTTCTTTTGGGGAGAATTCCTCTTGTCATTTTGGCTAAGTTTCTGCCTTTTGCATGGTTTAAAAGCGTGTTATGTTTCCTGAAACTGAGAGTACTGCTATATTAAAAAGGGGTCACGTGGCACTTTAAGAAGTATTTCTGGTATATGCTGTGTGCACTCTGCTGTTGTGTTTTGTCTGCTCTTTCCCACTGGTCAGTCCTCTGTTGAGTTTCTCTTTGATTTTAAGGGGAAGTGTTTGGACATTTAAGTAGGTGTGCTTTGATTTGATTGTTAAAATAAGCCTAGAGGAAAAAATCCTGATTCCCCAAAACAAGAGAAATGGAAAGGGAATTTTAAAAAAAACCAGCGAATTAAAAAAAAAAAACTATACAGTCGATTCCAGAGAAAAATAAAGGAAAAAAATAGTAAAGTAAAAAGAAAAAGAAAATACAAAAAGAAGACTGATCACAAAAAAACAAAACAGAACAGAAATGGAAATGAAACAAACAAGAAACTATGAACCGATTCCAAAAAAAAAAAAAAAGAAAGAAAGAAAGAAAGAAAGAAAAAAAGAAGAAGAAGAAAGAAAAAACAGGAAAAAAATAAGCCTGGACCTATTTCCACCAGAACTGCAGGTGTCATTTTGAAGCACTCAATTTTCAGTATATTTAGTGCATGTTGGGTGCTGCCTATGCTGGTCTTCTAGAGGAGAGACATTCTGTGCTGGCTTAAAGTCAGTCTTGTTCTAGTAAATATGCAGTTGCCAGGCACAGGGGGGTGGGTTTAGTGTAAACATTTCCTGCTTTCACTGGGGGCTGCTGTGCTGCTCTGAAGTCCCATCCTGTTGGTGTTGGGTGGGGGGAATGGCACCACCCTAATCTCTTGTTCCCAGACAGGGGATCTTACACCCTGCACTGTTCAGGCAGCCATCACAGAATAACAATATCAGTCAACTTACCCTGCACCACAGCTCTCCTGTGTGCTTTCTTTGGCACATGGCTGGGATTCAAAACTTGAAGTCTTAAAGGACCCAGCACTGTGTGGACCCACCCCCTTCCTCTAGAGTAGAGCAAAAACACTAATTCAAAGGGATACATACACCCCTATGTTTATAGTAGCATTACTTACAATAGTCAAGACATGGAAGCAGCCCAGGTGTGCATCCATTGATGGATGGATAAAGAAGATATGATATCCATCTCTCTATCTATCTATCTATAATATAGATATCTATAGATAGAGTTATGAGTCTGTTTCTTGGTTTCTTCCCCCTCCCCGTTTTATTTCTGTTGCTTATATCTATAATATAGATAGATAGATAGATAGATAGATAGATATAGATATAGATATATAGATATATAGATATTGATATATAGATATATATGCAATGGAGTATTATTCAGCCATAAAAAGAATGAAATCTTGCCATTTGCAATGATATGAATAGAACTATAGAGTATTATGCTAAGCAAAATCATTCAGTCAGAGAAAGACAAATGCCATGTGATTTCACTCATATGTGGACTTTAAGAAAGAAAACATATAAGCAAAATAAATAAAATGGGGAGGGGGGAAGAAACCAAGAAACAGACTCATAACTATAAAGAACAAATTGATGGTTATCAGAAGGAAGGTGGGTGGGGGGATGGCTTAAATAAGTGATGGGGATTAAGGAGGGCACTTGTGATGAGTACCAGATGATGTATGGAAGTGTTGATCACTATATTGTACATCTGAATCTAATATAACATTGAATGTTAACTATATTAGAATTACTTTTTTAAATGAAGCCAACTTAATGATCAGTTGGTCCACTTACCCATTTTACAGAGGAGAAAACTGTGGAAAAATAACTTACCCAAGGTGATACAGGACGTTAGTGGCCCAGTCAAAACCTGATTCCTTCTACTTCCCTCACTGTTGTGTCATTATCATAGGCCATTGGATGGGGGTTACAGATTAGTAAACTGAACTTCCTCTTAAGAAGAAAACCGGACCTTTCAGAAGACTGTGACACTGTGCTGAGATGAACACTGGATGTTATATTTAAATGATGAATCACTGGGTTCTACTCCTGAAACCAATACTACACTCTATGTTAACTAACTTGAATTTAAATAAATAAATTAAAATTAAAAATAAATAAATAAATAAACCCATGGGCACAGTACCTGATGCTCACTAAGTTTTTCAAGGGCTTACGGAATTATTTAAGATTCAGAAGAAAGAATGTGTTGTTCAAAATGTTAAGGTAAAATAATGAAATTAGGATTATAAATGCTTACAAAATATAATATGTTAACTAGTCAAGTAAAACCCACCTCAACATATAAGTAAATTAAACATATGTAAATTATATTAAATGTGGTATATGGATGCAAAAAAAAAAAAAAGACTGTGACACTAGAATAACACTCCATTACATTTGAAGCACACTCTTCTCTTCCCAAAGTACAGTCAAATATTTTATGTATATTATGGAGGGCACTTGTTTTGATGAGCACTGGGTATTATATATAAGTGATGAATCACTAGATTCTACTCCTGAAATCAATATTATACCATATTTTAACTAACTATAATTTAAATAAAATTTTGAAAAAATCTTATTCAAGTAATTCTTTATGATAAAAGGTAGATTGAATCTCCATATTATCTACCCTGCCAATTCAGATCAATAAGGAGATTAAATATTATTTTCATTCCCAGCTCCTGTCTCTAAAATGACACTAAAAGAAATGCAGTCTTCGTTGTGGATAGGAGAAAGAAAGGGTGGTCTGATTTACCTTCTGAGTCCTTCTCATAGAAAACACCATGGGGGTGGATTGTGTAAGGACGAGTGGCAAAATTCTTCAGGTGGATAAGGATGACATCTCCCACCTCAGCCTGCAACACTGGCCCCAAGAAGCCCAGCCAAGTAGGCTGGGATATTTCATCCACATAAGAGCTATCTCTGTATTCCTTGTAGATGGTCTTCTTGTAGCTGCTCCCTATCCGGTTCTTGTCAGATTTTAAGAAGCTGGAAGCTACTCTGGGAAGAAAGAAAAGAACAATGCACAATTTTGCCACAGTCTTTAAACATCTGGAGACCTTTCTCCAGAGGGAGCTGACCAAAAAATGTCTATTTTTGTTTAAAAGAAAATGTGATTGTACTGATCAAAACACAGAAGCTTTAGGTTAGAATCTAACTGTTAGACAATGGGAAGCATTAAATTCAACTATATGAAATTGAAATTAGACCATATTAAATTGTTGATATTTGACCACTTTTAAACTACAAAAAAAAGGCAATTTCACACTTCAACCTAATATATAGTAATGAAGAGACAAGCAATTACAGACTCACTCTTTTTAGGTCATCAACTCCCAATCCATATGACCTGAACTTGAGTCATCTTGCTATATATGAGAGGTCTTCTAGCATAATGGTTAAGATCACAAGCTCTGGAGCCAGATGATTCCCATACTGCCCATATTGTCACTTACAAATTTGTGGAACTTTGAGAAAGTTACTTAGCTTTTTTTTAAAGTTTATTTGTATTTAGATTGAGAGAGAGATAGCAAGTGGGGGAGGGACAGAAAGAGAAGAAGACAGAATCCCAAGTAGGCTCCGCACTGTCAGCACAGAGCCCAATGTAGGGCTCAAACTCATGAACCGTGACATCATGACCTGAGACAAAGTCAAGAGTTGGGCG
This sequence comes from Prionailurus viverrinus, assembly GCF_022837055.1. Lineage (NCBI taxonomy): Eukaryota > Metazoa > Chordata > Mammalia > Carnivora > Felidae > Prionailurus > Prionailurus viverrinus. Next base: position 48,119,886 of record NC_062579.1, on the reverse strand, counting down.
CTTAACCAACTGAGCCATCCAGGTGCCCCAAGTTATTTAACTTCTTTATGCATATTTTTCCCATCGTAAAATGGACATAATCATGGTATCCAACTTGAACAGTCAATACTGGTGACTAAAAAATTTTAAATACATAAAGAGCTTAAGACAGTGCCTGGAAAATAGTAACAGCTTAATAAATGTTAACTATTATTTCAAAGTATTAGGAATGGAAGATAATAAAGTTATCCCTCAAGGACACCTTTAATAAAAAGACTGTTACTCCAAAACTAGATGGATAGGAAGGTGGTTTTTAAAAAAAAGATAGCTGCTAGTCTTACTTTAGTTTTTCTTATAGAGTTCTAAGACATTACAATCAACTTTCGAAAACTCTGACACTTTGGGGAGACAAAGTGACTCAAGATCACAAAAGAATCTTTAATACATTTCTTTTTTTTTCCCCAATAGATATTTGTGGAGAATCTTCAAGCCTCTAAGATTAAGAAAGGTTAATCTCAGGAAGCCTGGGTGGCTCAGTTGGTTGAGTGTCCGACTTCGGCTCAAGTCATGATCTCACAGTTTATGGGTTTGAACCCCGTGTTGGACTCTGTGCTGACAGCTCAGAGCCTGGAACCTGCTTCTGATTCTGTGTTTCCCTCTCCTTCTGCCCTCCCCCACTCACACTTGGTCGCTGTCTCTCTCTTTCTCTCTCTCTCTCTCTTTCTCTCTATCACACACTCTCTCTCTGTCTCAAAAATAACCATTAAAAAAGAAAGGTTAATCTTATGGAAACTGTGAAAGGCAGAATTGTGACAAGAGTACCAATTTTGTATTCACTTTACCCAGGCTTAAATTCCAGCTCTTCCATTTACTAGCTGTGGGACTTGGGCAGGTCACTTGATCTTCCTGAATCTCAGTTTTCTCATCTATAATATGAGGATATTCATACTCACGTCCTAGAGTTTTGTGAGAATTAGGTGAGACAATGTATGTAAATTTCTAGTATGGTGACTGTCATAGAGAAAGTGTTACATGGTGATAGCCATTACTGTTAGTTACCTGATTCTGAGGATACCATAATTTTTCAAGTTTTCACATATCTGAAATCAATATAGTTCCACTGACCTATGGTAGCATGGTTCCATCACATACATCTTAGAAATACTGTATATTTTTCACATTTCTTTCTTCTTTGAAAGCATTGTAGATAACATTTTAGAATCAAGAGAATATGGAATTACCTTTAGGACCCTAAAAATGCTGGGACACCTCAGTGTGGAAAAGCAGACTCCATATAGGATGCTGGCACCTGAGTGAACTAACCATCTTACCAGGAAACGTGCCACTGTGTGTATGGCCATGGAGATCAGGAGCTGGCTAACCACACCCTGAAAAAGGTCTTCAAAAGGCTGCCTCCTGAGCTCAGTGGTGCCCCCCCCACTCCAGCTATAATTGCACAAATGATTAAACATACGTATCATTGTCCAGAGGCTGGTTCATGATGACATTCCTTCCCTTGGGAGCATAGTTCCACTGCACATCCAGGATGCCCAAGTAGTAGACTCGAGTGGCCCCATCAGTCAGTCGGGGCCACAAAGGTTGCAGAAACAACAGAGCCCAGAAGAGATGGCCTGGTTTCATGGCCCACATAACTCTGGGAAACAGGCAAATGAATAGCTGCTGGTATGAAAGAAAGAAAGAAGAAAGAAGAAAGAAAGAAAGAAAGAAAGAAAGAAAGAAAACAAAAGGGCTTTGTGTCTGGAAAACTAAAAAGGCAAGAGCCAAACAAAGTGCCTGAGAAAGCAAAAACCAATTAGCCCAGAATCTCTCTCTCTCTTACCTGATCCCTTTCAGTTCAAGAAACATTCAATAATATCTGTATATTGGACTTTGGAGAGCAAAGTTAAAAGGTCACTTATAGTGATAATTATGTATCACTTCTTTCAGATTAGAAATCTAGATAGAGTTCCTTCAAAAGTATAAAAGTAAGAATGTACTCTGGCCCAAGAATCAGAAAACAGGCACTAGAAACCTGATTTGGCCACTAACTCACTTATTACCTAAGTCAAGTCACCAATTCTTCCTCTGCTTCTTTTTTCATTGTTGTCACTTCCCATCCTCTTTGAATTGTGTTTAAAAGCAAATGATAATTAAATGTCCATGAACACTAGAATGAATGACTAAATTGTATTTTATTCATACAATGGAATTCTATATAGCAATGATAATGAACCCACTACAACCTTACATAAAAATATGGATGTCTCTCGCAAATGTAATGTTACAGAAAGAAACAAGACACCAGAAACCAGAGAAAAAGGTACATTCTATATGAATTAATTTCTGTTAAGCATAAAATCAGACAAAACTAATCTATGTTGTTAGAAGTCAGGATAATGTTTACCTGTGGAGTAAACATTAGGAAGGGAAAAGTGACTAAGAAAAGAAGAGGATAAAAGCTTCTAAGTAATGTTATGTATCTTGATCTACACATACTGGTTACATGCGTGTATTCAGTTTGTGAAAATATATTGAGCTATAAACTTGGAAAATATATTGAGCTATAAATTTAGCATTTGTGCACTTTTCTGCATATATGTTATACTTCAAAGAAGTGAAAAATGAAACAAAACAAGTGAGAATATGTGAGGGAAATATTAACTTCTCAGATGAAATGTTCTCTGCTATGCACAAACCCTTTTTATTGGACCAATCCTGAGTCAGAGTGAGAACAAAAACCTCTAGGCTTTCATTCTAGGTTTTCATAGTACATCAGCCAAGATGTTAGACTTGTGGGGGGGGGGCGATGAAACATTCAGTCATACCATACACAGCTACAGTCAAACTCAGAAACGCAGACAATAATATAAATACACATAAATAAGCTTATGCAATCTTATCTAAAAGCAGAAATGCACGCACTTGCATCCACCCATAAAACCACACTGTCACACAGAACCTTTGTACTTTAATAATAATAATAATAAATTGATATTTATTGAGTGTGCATAATAAGCCAGACACTATTCCATGTGTTTTATGTAGATTAAATCTTTTTTTAAATTGTTTTAAGTTTATTTTTTTAACTTTTTTTTAACGTTTATTTATTTTTGAGACAGAGAAAGACAGAGCATGAAAGGGGGAGGGCCAGAGAGAGGGAGACACAGAATCTGAAACAGGCTCCAGGCTCTGAGCTGTCAGCACAGAGCCCGACAGGGGGCTCGAACTCACGGACCGCGAGATCATGACCTGAGCCGAAGTCGGCTGCTTAACCGACTGAGCCACCCAGGCGCCCCAAAGTTTATTTATTTTTGACAGAGACAGAGTGTGAGCATGAGCTGGGGAGGGGCAGAGAGAGAGGAAGACACAGAATCTGAAGCAGGCTCCAGGCTCCAAGCCATCAGCACAGAGCCCAAAGCAGGGCTCGAACTCACAAACCGCTAGATCATGAGCTGGGACGAAGTCGGATGCTTAACTGACTGAGCCACCTAGGCAGCCCATGTAGATTAAATCTTTTAATCCTCACAACCGCACTATGAAACATATGCCATTATTATCCCTACATTATGGAGGAAAAAACTACAGAAGTGTAAAGTAATTTGAACAAGGTCACCTCATTAACAATCAGTTAGAGTTGGGTTGTTAGCCCAGAAATTATGATTCCATTGTCTATATTCTTAATCACCTTACTATACCACTTTCCACAAAATATACTTGCACACTCACATACATATATACACAGAGAACATGAATATGCCATATCCATAGCCATATCTGGGAAAACCCTGTACATTCTGAAACATGCAATCATATGTAGTTATAATCACTTCTAGAAACAGACATGCATACTCATATTGGAAGGGAGACACTGAATCGATATCATTTATGATTATGATAATAATTATGGAAACTGCCATTTATTGAGAAGTTACTATATACTAAACACCATGTTCAGTGGTTTATATAAATTATTTCACTAAATCCTAGTCCTACACTCATGAGATAGGGACTGTTAATCAAAAAGAGAAAATCAAAAATATGCACAGACTCACATATGGATAGGAAATTCCCAGATATTTATTCTGGCTAGGCCTAGATATTTACCTTGATTAATAAACAGAACAATAGACTTGTCTACAAAATCTCAGGCCCTTCCCCACACAGCAGTGGCCAAAGTGTTTATCCCCAGTCTCCATATGTGATTTGGCAGAAAGCCCTTGATATAGAGGAGGACCTGTTCCTGGATTTTTCTTTCCAAAACCTAGGCCTCCCACTGACCAGTTGGGTAGTCTTTGGTAATATTTAACCATGCTAAACTTTTTTTCCTTACCTATGAAATATATATAATAATATCAACCTTGGAGAAGTAAATTTGAAAACTTACACAAAAGGGCCTCAGTACAATTAGAGTTTGGAACATAACAGAAAGTAACTGCTTGTTTTCTTCTCCTTTTCCCCCCTGGCTATAGTTTTCGTTTGTTTGTTTGTTTGTTTGTTTTATTAATCTGCACTGTCCCCACACACCATATGTTCTATATTTCTACTCTAAGGCGAATCTAAATCCTAACTTCCCCAGAAGGCCCTTTGTAGGCTCTCTATACCAGTGTCCTCTGAAAGACTACTTACTCTCTATTACACCCAATTACATTAAGTCAGACTTTGTATTTTTGTTACCCTTCGGTGAGCTGCCTCATGAACTGTTTTTATTTCCCAAATTTGACTATAAACTCTCTGGAGGTGGACATCATGTCTTAGAAGTCTTTGTGTATCTTTTGCCAAAAATGGTGATGGGGGCTCTGCAGGTATACCATAAACAGCTACTACTAGAGTGTCATAAAGTGACACAAACATACATTTTTCCACTAGTTGACACTAGTTCAAGTTTGCCACTGATTTAAAGAGTGACTTTACACAAGTTACATCACCTTAGTGAGCCTGAGTTTCCCTATCTATAAAATAATAGAGCTGCATTATATAGTTACTACCTTTGTGGGGTCAGAATATTTGAGAATATAATGAAATGCAAATTGCAGAACTACAAAAAATATTTTACATAAAGAGCTCTCAAAAAGTCCTTTTAGGGGCGCCTGGGTGGCGCAGTCAGTTAAGCGTCCGCCTTCAGCCAGGTCACGATCTCGCGGTCCGGGAGTTCGAGCCCCGCGTCAGGCTCTGGGCTGATGGCTCAGAGCCTGGAGCCTGTTTCCGATTCTGTGTCTCCCTCTCTCTCTGCCCCTCCCCCGTTCATGCTCTGTCTCTCTCTGTCCCAAAAATAAATAAACGTTGAAAAAAAAATTTAAAAAAAAAGTCCTTTTAAGCTCTCACACTCTGCCAATACTCACATTCACTAATGAAACACAGGTGCATTTACATGTGTCTACACATAGTACCACATATGGTCACACAAATTCCTTGGAACACTCAACAGGAAGGGAGTGTCTTAATTCAACAAAAGTCTGGATATAACATAGACCTTGTGTAAGCAAAGATGCCAGCAAAGCTGTTGTGCCTTAAACTCACTTAACTAGAGAGAAAACTGCCCCAGGTAAAAGTTTCACCATTAGAGAAGTACATAATAAATGTGAAAACATTCTATAAATAAACCAGTACAGATCTTCAGCATACAATGAACAAGCATTAAAAAGTGGTGACTAATGACCAGAAGAGCAAGATAATAAATCCTGGGAGAAAAATGCTACCTAGCATTTGCCTAGCACTTCCCACTATACAACATGGTTTTTATATCTGCCATCTTGTTAATTCTAAACTTTTGTGAGATAAGGATTGTCTTCCCCATTTTTCATCTAGTGCACAGGGTTTGAAATCAGACTACCTAAACAAAATCCTGGCTCCACTTTTTCAAGCTCTGTGATTTTATAAACTGCTTCATTTCTCTAGACATAGTGTTTTCATCTTTGAAATTAAATTAATACTATTAGTTACATCTCAGAGTAGCTTTGAGTATTAAATAAATTAAAATCTGTAAGTTAATAGGACACAAATAAGTGATCAAGTTGCCCAAGTCAGTAATCAAAAAGTATTAATAGCTATTATTATTACAAATGGGAAACAGGTTTAGAAATGAAACTTGACAGGATCACGAAGCTTTAACATTTTATAGATAGCTACAACATGTACACACTCATAAGTTCCGATACACAGTAACACATACTAAGCATACATGTACATGTATATGTATATGGCTGAGATTAGTCTCTTTGGAAGCAACATGATATAATGAAAAAAAATCAAAACTTTTGAGTCAGATAAATTCAGGTTTGAGTATTGTTTTCAGTTGTGTTTGAATGAGATAGCATTGAGTACTTAACAAGCACCTGATAAATATTAGTTTTCTAAGTTTCTAACACACTGGCTAGTCCTCTTTTTCTTCCCAAAACTGCATTTGTTGTTGCTACTGTTGTTGTCATTTTTAATTTGTTTTTATAATACAGTATAAGAATAGAAGAAAGGTAAAACCCATAAAACTCCTTAAGGATCACTTGGGTATTTAATGGTAAAACTGAAAGTTTTCATATTGTAGAAAAAAAAGGGTTATAGTTCCAGAATCATCATGTATTAGTTGTGATATTGAACAAGCACCTAATATCCTGAGCTATAAGTGGAGGTGATCTGTTAAATGGAAATAATCTCTCCTTTGGGCTCCTCAAAAGTTTGCTATGAAAATCTGGTGAGGTAAAGGATGTAAAACCCTATGTAAACTTTTCACTTGGGCAGGGCTATTTTCTCCCAGCTGAGTCCACAGGAGGAAGTCTTAAAGAAAGGCCAGACTGAGGATGGAAAATAAGAGGGAAAGGTGAAAAAAAAAAAGAAATGAAATAGGCAAGGTGAGCAAGAGTCGTGGATGAAAAGAAAAGAAATAAAATCAAAAGAAAGAAAAGAAAACAAAACAAGAATGAAGAGATGACCAAAGGAGGAGACTGGGAAATAGAAAGATGGAGAAAGAGAGAAAGAGAAAGGGTGAATGAATTTTTGGGCTACTTGGAATTAGATATAGTTTAACTAATATACACTTGAAAATAGCCTTAGGGGGAAGGTCAGCTAGCAGTAGGTCAAGCCTCTCTTTCCTTTACCTTATCTTCCTGTCATCTCAGTATCATGTGGGCCTGATCCCCATTACCCAGGACAAATTGCTGTGTTTTCCCTAGAATTTGCAAGTTTTTCCTTCAACAAAACGATGCTCTTTTCTCTCCCTCCATATTTCTCTCTGCATTGGGCTACACTGGGCTGGACAGGTTTATTTTAGAGTGAAAGGATCACTCAAGGGAGCACAGGAATTCTTAGCTACTCTTGGCCGCCTGTCTTAATCTCAGCAGCCTTCCTAACAGAACCCACTGTCAAGACTGACCTTTTAGTTCTCTGTTTTTTAAAGGTTTAATGCTCTTTCTTCACTCTGTAACTCAAAACAAAACAAATGAGCAAAGGGGGGAAAAGTGAGAGAGGGAGAGAGAGAGAGAGAGAGAGAGGCAAGCCAAGAAACAGACTGTTAACTGTAAAAAATGAACTGATGATTTCCAGAGTTGGTGGGGGTGGGGGGATGAGTGAAATAGGAGATGGGGATTAAGGAGTTCACTTGTGATAAGCACCAGGTGTTATATAGAAGTGTTGAATCACTAAATTGTACACCTGAAACTAATATTACACTGTATATTAACTAACTGGAATTTGAATAAAAACTAAAAAAAAAAATAGATTCCATATAGGGATTTTCTCACCTTCAATAGGCATAGGCCTTTCTTTTCTGGGACGGAAAATGGAGAGAGTGTTAAAAGCCCCAAGAGGATCCAGATAGTACAAATACAATTTGTATTATTGTTTAATCATTATTACTGTATCCTAGTATTCCGGAGGTAGGAAAATTGAGGCCCAAAAAGGAAGGGACTCACCTAAAGTCCTCAGAACTAGTACTAGAACCTAAGAGTCCTGATACCTCAGCCTGGCAATAATTTCTGGCATATCATCTTTATATCATTTCTGGGACAATATGATTCCACTACATACTTGCATTTGTAGTAATAAGACTGCTTTATTTCTTCATACTCCAATTGTGGTATCATAGAAGCAAACTAATTTGAAATCAGAAGACCTAGAATCAAATTCTTCCTCTTGCCTGTAATAGCTATGTGATCTTTCAACAAATCACTTTTACCTCCCTGAGCCTCAGTTTTCTCATCCAAAAATAGCAATATTTATCTTACAGGAGTATTTTGAAATTAAAATAAATAAATGGATTTGAGACCCTAGCAAAGGGCTTGGAATACAATAGATGCTCTGTAAAAAGACTGAATGCATTATAGATTCATACATCCATAAAGACTTTTAGAAACCATCTTATTTCAACCCCAGAGAGGTGAAGGGATTTGCTCAAAGTCAACCAGCCAGTTACTGCCAAAGCCAGAATTTGAAAACATGTTTTCTAAAATATTTCTACTATTTAGACATTATGTATGAGAAATAATTTAGATTTTAAGCTGATAGTTTGGTTCAGCTCTCGTTTATTGGCTTAGTTTATGCCAATCTGGATCTCAAAACACGAAACCAAGTGGTTGTTTCAAGCATTTGAGATTCTCACTTTAGTCTTCAGATCCATCACATCAATAAACTCCTCAATTTGTGAGACAGAGGACTAGCACATTATTTCAACAAGAAAATTAACTACTCTCTACAACTCCATAACCATTCCTGAAGCAGTTAAGCCAGGGTGGTCCTGGTCATTTTGGCCAAAGGAATGAAAGGAGCCTATTGTTCACTTTAACTTCCCTGCACACCTAGCCAAGCTTCCTCCAACTTCTCTGCCACTGACTTTCTCTCCCAGTGGCCAAAAATTCTCCTAAATCCAGCCACATAAAGGTTTTACAAAGAAAAGAAGGTGAGGTAGGGTTTGGAAAGGGAAGAAAGCAAGCTTACCTTTGCTAGAGTAAATCCTTCCATATTCATGTCATCAGCCTAGTGATGCTGCACTGCAGACCCCAGCGAGAGACAGCCAGCCCTGTTCAGTCAGTATCCTGGGTTACAGAGCCTTTCTCATAAATTAAGTCCAAGATTCCAATTTGGCTGGTGTTACTGGGGTGGGATGAATGGACGAGGGGCAGTGCTGGATGCCTTATATTGGAATGTCTTGTTTATCCTGGTTTGGTACAAAACACTAGATGGTTCTTTGACCATATATGGGTGTTTTCCAAATCCTGATTAGGATCTCAGGAGGAATCACAGGGGGTGGGCTTCATTTTTGTTATTGAAGCTTGGTAGTTGGTCTTTTGCTGAAAAGGGGAGGAGAATGCACTGCCAGTTGCCCATTCAAAGCTCACAGATTCCAGCAGCTCTATTTCAGAAATATTATTAAATGTGGGAAGGGGCCCCACCACCGCCAAATGTTTTCCTTCTTGCTGTGAAGCACAGTTATCAGCCATGTCTGTTATTCTAAGGTGATCATTGCTTGTTAATAGAGAAAAATGAATCTGGTAATAAAACAAAAGAGCTTCCTACATGTCAGGCCCTAAGCTAACCACTTTACATGCATTCTTTAAGTCTCATGAATATCCTGTGAAAAGGCTGCTCTTATTCTTATTTTACAATTGAATAAAACCAGTCTTTGAGAAGGAAGGTAACTTGTTCAAGGTCACACAGTTAGGAAGTAAAAGTTGAGTTGGGGATTTTACTGCGTATGTCTAGACTTTTAGCTGCCACACTACCACACTGTGCTGCTAAGGGGAGAAACAGAGGACCTTTTTGAGTTAGGAAAAGTGACTTCAAAATTATGTGCCTGCTGTCCACCAGTTACTGATAGTTTTTTTTTTTATGTACATTAGTTCTACCTCTGCAATTTCTAGCAACTCCTACAGTGAAAACCCAGGACTATATTACCAACATTTTTCCATCAAGGAGACCAGATGTAGCTTGAAAATAGGTCAACATCCTAAAATCTGAGAAGACCCAGAATAACTGGAAATATTAAATTAAAAAAAAACTAAAAAAAAAAAAAAAAGTAAATGGGCCCTAAAATTTCTAAGTGAAACTGGAGTTTGGATTAAAAAAAATAACAAAAAAAAAACAAAGGCTATCCTTGTCCCTGCTGGAAAGAGAGAGTAGTGGAAAGTGATTAGCCTCAGTCAAGTGCCCTAGGTTCCAGCCCTGGTTTGCTCTGGCAGTAATCAGCCATTTGGCCTTGGCCCAGGCTCTTATTTTCTCCTGGCTACACTTTCTCCATTTGCATAATAAAGGCATAGAACTAGATACAGACTCTCCCAGCTCTATAAACTTACATATCTGGGATTCCATGAAGACAGCATATTATTTATATTAACAGTAGAAGAAAAAGAGATTTCAAAAATGCAAAGTATAAGGAAAGAATGGGTACTGAGTAATTGTGGAGAAAAGGCAGATAATTTCATGCCTCTTTGGAAAGGACTGCATCTACCCAACAGAACAAGGTATAAGAAGGAGATAGGTATGATGGTGATTCCACCACTTAGTATCCTTACTTTGTGATGAGAGATCTTGGCTAGAAGCAGATGCTGTTCTCCAGGCAGGCTTGACACATCTTTCTCTCCTGGATTCAAAGTGTCTGGAGCAGGGTCCAGGGAGGAGGACTTTCAAAGACTGAACTGGTGGGGCAAAGTCTGGCTCATAAACCAGTGGAGGTGCTTAAGAGTGCCTAGACACTTGGGAGCTGCCCTCACAGACTGCACCCCAGGCTTAATCAAGTAGAAGCAACTGACGGGGAGAAGGGTGGAGTCGCAAGATACAGTTCCCTGAGAAATACTTAGTGATCAAAGGAAGCTGGATCAGGCTACAGCAGCCCTTGGAGTTACATGCCTCTTTCCCTACCTGGCACGGATGCAGACCTTGGAGTTAAAGGGGAAGGTGGGGATCAAACCCATTAAGCTGAGATCCAAGTCCAGGCTCTAAGGCATTTATGACAGGGAGTGGAAGGGATAAGGCCTCTGTTGTGACTCATAAAAGACAACAAGAAAGAGGTCATATAGACACACTTAAGCCAACACAATGAAGGCTGCAGGAGGCAGAGAGGCTAGGTTTCTGAGCTTGTTTTATTCATTCAGCAATTCACTGCAGGGCACACAATGCCTACCTCTTCTACAAATCCTAGGCATATTTCTGGTGTTTTTCCTCAGGAGACACCTAAAAAATGTTTAACTTGATACCTATAGAATAGAGGTTTTTAAAGTATTTCAGTAAAAGGACAGTTAATAAATATTTTATTTGGAGAACATATAGCATCTCTCTGTCATAAGTATTAAAACAGGCTATTGCAGCACATTGGATATATCTATGAACCAATAAAAGTTAATTTCATAAACAAGAAGCAGGACAGATTTGGCCCACAAGCTGTAGTTTGAATACTCCCACTACATCCTGCTTTGAAATATAAACACTTGCAACATGGCAACTTATTAAGAGCACAGAAACTAGAATCAGACAATCTGGATTGAAATCTCAACTCTACAACTTCCTGAGCCTGTGACCTTGGAAAAGTCATTAAATCCTTCTAAACCTCAGTTTTACCTCTGTAAAATTGAGTATAATAATAGTACATATCTTATAAGGCTTTTATGAAAACTGAAATAAAATTATACACAGTATATTTAGCACAGTATCTGGCAAAAAAAATTCCAAAAAAAAGTTATCACTCCAAATTTTTCAACAAAGAAATTAATCTAAATTCTTCTTAGAAAACAAGTTGTACTAATTCATGGTAAAAATAAAAAAAGAATATTTTGGAGTGCCTGGGTGGCTCAGTCGGTTGGGTTTCTGACTTCAGCTCAGGTCAGTTCAGGTCATGGTCTTGTGGTTTGTGAGTTCGAGCCCCACATCAGGGCTCTGTGGTGACATCTAAGAGCCTGGAACCTGCTTCAGATTCTGTGTCTCACCCTCTCTCTGACCCTCCCATGCTCATGCTCTGTCTCTCTCTGTAATTAAAAAAAAAAGAATATTTCATGAATGCTGGTTTTAAGTTTTAGTTATTTTACTAAAGAAAACACAGGTAATCTTGGATACATGATTTTGCCTTTATGGGACTGAGTACTTCACCTGTAAAATGAAGAAGGCGGTCTAGATTTGTCATTTTTCAAAATTATTTTTGACAGCAAAACTATTGACCCAAACAGAATCTTACAGTAAATGCCCACTACCTATGGAAGATGAAAGTGTAGCTTTTCTGGTAAGGCTAGGAAAAGAAAAAAATTGGTCAGGGCTAAGGGTACCTAGGGACTTTCTCACTTGTATGGCTGCCCACCCAGGCAATGTGCTTAACCCTGGAGCACCAGCAAGGAATCTTGATAGCTTTAAAAGAACATTTGAGAAACACAAGACCAGAATGTACTTAAAAGTCCCTTAAGTCTCAAAACAAAAAGGCACCCTGCTGAATGGGAGAAAATACTTATAAATGATATATCCAATTAGAGATTAATATCCAAAACATATAAAGAATTTATACAACTCAAAACCAAAACCCCCATAAAACCAAATAATATGATTTAAAAATGGGTAGAGGGCCTGAAGAGGTCCTTTTATTTAAAAAAAAAAATTAAAAATAGTCTCTTAAATACAGAGAACAAACTGGTGGCTGCCAGAGGGGAGGTGGTTGAAGGGAGGGATGAAATAGATAAAGGAGATCAAGAGTACACTTACCTTTATGAGCACTGAGCAATGTTTAGAATTGTTGAGTCATTACAGTAAATACCTGAAAGTAATATAACACTGTATGTTAATTATACTTCAATAACAAAAAACAAAAAAAAAGAAAGGAAGAAAGAAAAAGTCCTTTAAGTTTCAAATACTTTCACTAACCCATCCATTTATCAATTCACCTAATTGATATTTCCAAGTTAACTTTGTATGGATAATCACAAGGCATGGCCCTAGGATGGTTAGATGAGAGGTTCACAGGGTAGCTCACTATCTAATATGAGAAGCATGGTGTTTGAAGTTAGGACTAGCGATTGTATCCTACATGGTTTCTTCTGAACTATGTTACTTAACCTTTCTGAGCCACTGTTTCCTCATCTGTAAAATAGAAACAATAAAACATTCATGACTGGGGGCACCTGGGTGGCTCAGTCCATTGAGCCTCCAACTCTTGATTTAGGCTCAGGTCATGACCTCAGTCATGAGATCAGGCACTGCATCAGGCAGTGTGGAGCCTGCTTAAGATTCTCTCTCTCCTTCTTTCCCTGCCTCTTTCTCTCTCTCTCTGTCTCATAAATAAATAAATAAATAAATAAATCTCCATGAGTGTAACATTGTGAGGATTAAATAAGCTTGCATTTGCATGAACCATTAGCACACTGCTCAACACATTAAGGACCTTCAATAAATGTTTTATTTTTCCTTTCCATCCTTCTTACAGTGAAATTTAGCAACAGCATAAGGTACTTGGTGAAAATAAAAGCCATGGGCAGGGTTGCCTAGGTGGCTTAGTGGGTTAAATGTCGGACTCTTGGCTCAGATCATGATCTTGCAGTTCATAAATTAGAGCCCCACATCAGGCTCTCTGCGATCAGCACAGAGTCCACTTCAGATACTGTTCCCCCTCTGTCTCTACCCCTCTTCACCTCTCATAAATACATAAACAGAAACAAAAAGCCATGGGCAGTGTTCCAGCATAGCCAGTCTGTGTACTTTATCACAGGGTCATTTGATTTAGCTTACCCTTAACAGTTCTAAAAGAAAGAAGAAAGAGAAAGAAAGAAAGAAAGAAAGAAAGTCCTATGGAAAAAAGTGGGGAGGTTCAGGGATGAAAAGGTTTTCCCCTAGAGACCACACCTCTGAAGCCACCACACTCCCTTTACATTCCCCACCACCACTTCTGACCAGCAGGCTCCATCATGCTTTGAAAGTATTCATCTACACTGCTGCAATGTGTAACTGTCCTGGGCTCTCTCAGGAAACACTAGTTCTTGAATTCTATTTGCTGCTTTCTTCAGCCCTCCAAAGCAATGGGTCTCACCCTTAAGTATGCACCAGAATTCCTTGGAGGATTTGTTAACGCAATGAGTGTCTGCTTCAGTAAATCTGTGGTGAGGCCTGATAATCTGCATTTTCAACAGGTTGCCAGGTGATGCTGATGCTGCTGGACTGAGGACCACACTTTGAGAACCACTGCTCAAATCTCAGTTGCTTTGAAACTCACCCCCTGCTAGCTAACTTGAAAATGCAGACTGATTCTTGGATTCTTGACACCCCTAGTCTTCAGGTATCTATCTATGTCCCAAGACCAAAGGTATATTTCCTTCAGCCTCCTGGTACTTTATTCATGTACACACTCCCTGAGCATCCTCCTAACACTTATTTACCCACTTCTTTGTCCCAGACCCTTCCTACCTGTCTTGGCAAACCTCTCTTTCCCCATCATGCTCAGTTAATATGTCTTGTTTTTTGGCTGCCTTCCTTGAACAGCTCTATGAATGGCATTAGCTCCTACTTTACTCTTCTTTACATTATGTGGCTTCCTGATTGTGGGTTTTGGGCATGGACAATTCTGGTTTGAATCCTGTTTCTGCCTCTTCCTGAAGAGGATCTTGGGGAAGTTGCTTGAATTCTCTGAGCCTTAATCTGTCACCTGCAAAATCAGGTTGTGAAAACAAAATGGAAGAATGTCTATAAAAGGGCATAGTACATACTAGTTGACCAATTAATGTTACTCTCTTTCTTTACCCCCTCTACTTTCCTTACACCTGCCTATCTTCCCCCACCCCCCAGTAAGAAGCTGGCAGTAAATAAGAATTAGACAATGCAGGAATAAAGTCTTTCATTAGTATTAAAGAACATGGTAAATGAGAGAGGGAGGCCTATACAAAGTGATCTATCACTTAAGAGAAAGGAGAGATAATTTTCAAAGGGTGGGCATCAGGATAAGCTTCAGGAAGATGATAGCATCTTCCCTCCCACTCCCATTTCTCCAGCTAAAAAGCTGAATGTCATCCAAGATTCCTAGTTTTTGTCTCACTCTCCACATGCATTCCATTGACAAATGCTGTCATATCAGTATTCTAAATGTCTTTTGAATACACCTACTTCTCTGTTTCTCCACTACCATAGCCTTGGTCTGAGCCATACTCATCTCTTAACAGGATCATTATAATAACCACCTTGCTGTGATTTTTGCCTTAATTTCTGTCCCACATATTCTGCTCTTCAAATAACAGCCAAAACTACTTTCCCAAACCACAAAGGTGATTTTTACTTAATACCTTATTTAACACCCTCCAGCAGCATTTGCTGTAATGACTGAAATTAGAGTAATACAGAGTTTAGCAGGGCCCCTGAGTAAGGAAGACATTCAAACTGGTAAAATGTGTTGAATATATGTATGTGTGAATGCATATATGGAAATATCTCCAAGATATATCATTAAGTAAAAGGCAAGGCACAAAAGAGTGAACATCTTGCATTTGCTTTATAGATACACACATGCACACACATACATCCACACACATCTATGTACGTATGTGTGTGTGTGTACACACACACAGATGGTAGGGTAAGGATTTTTTTTCTGATAGTCATAAAAATATGTTTTTTTAACAGTGGTTTCCTTTAGGGAGAGTGATCTGGTTGGGAAAGAGTGATTTGCATTTTTCATTTTGAAATTTAATGTTTAAATTTCAAAACTTCATATATTAATTTTTTTAATTATGTAAAGTGAATATAAACTCACTTTTGTTTCTTTTTGTGTGTGTTTCTATGCATGAAAAAGAAAGTTATAACTGTATTTTAAGAAAACTAATGACTTCATTTTCACTAGGACAAAAGCCAAAATCTTTAACAAGGACTACATGGCTCTTTGTGATGTGCACCTTACTAATCTTTCTAGCTCACTGTTTGACCTTCCTCACCTCATATACTATGATCCACCCATGCCAGAATTATATCAGTTTCCCATTTTTTCCAAGGTACTGTGTGCTTTCTCTTACCTCCAGATCTTATGTGTTGTTCTATTTGGCTCCAACATGCTTCACCTTATTTACTCTCTAACTTATCTTTTGGGTTTCTTTTTTTTTTTTTTTAATTTTTTTTTTCAACGTTTATTTATTTTGGGGACAGAGAGAGACAGAGCATGAACGGGGGAGGGGCAGAGAGAGAGGGAGACACAGAATCCGAAACAGGCTCCAGGCTCTGAGCCATCAGCCCAGAGCCCGACGCGGGGCTCGAACTCACGGACCGCGAGATCGTGACCTGGCTGAAGTCGGACGCTTAACCGACTGCGCCACCCAGGCGCCCCTTGGGTCTCTTTTTAAAATTCCCTTCTTCCAGAGTTTTTTCCTGACTTCCCATGTTTCTCTTTTAGATGACGTTGCCATATACTCCTAATACACCCTGTATATTAAACAGTTTATTAAAATTTCTTGTTTAACTGCCTGTCTTTAAAGCTTATAATGGTAGCTCTGTGAGACCAGAGATAACCTCGTTCATGCTTCCAATTATAGCCTCAGAGCCTAGCATAGCATTTGATACAGACTTGATGCTCAATATGCTTGATGAATGAAATACGTGAATGATGAATAAAAAAATAGCCTTGAGCCAGGCTTCATGGTGAGCAAAATCCTACCATAAAATGGCTGCATTTGTAAACTTCATTTTTAGGAAAATGACAGGTGGGACTTTTCCAACTTCGAGGTTGACTCAGTTGTACCTGATATTTTCACTACTTGATCAACCAGCTTGTTCCCCAAATATGTGTTGTATGTCAATGCCGGTCCCTCTGCTATTCTAATTTATCCATTATAACACTGTCACAACTTTGTTCTTCTAAGCATCTGACCCCTAAATTCTCCTGGGGTATCTTGGATTACAAATATAGTGATCAAAAGGAGACTTCAGAAGACATGGGGAGGTGTTTGCTTCCAGATTAGGTTGCCTCCCAGTGCTCTTAAAGGATCTTTGGGGCACCTGGTTGTGGCCTAGTTGGTTAAACGTCCAACTTTGGTTCATGTCATGATCTCAGGGTCTATGAGTTCGAGCTCCGCATCAGGCTTGGTGCTGGCAGCTTAGAACCTAGACCCTGTTTCAGATTCTGTGCCTCCCTGTCTCTCTGTCCCTCCCCCATTTGCTCTCTCTCTCTCTCTCTCTCTCTCTCTCTCTCTCAAATATAAACATTAAAAAATTAAAGAAAAAAGCCTCATTTACCTGTTTTATATTCTTGGTTAAGCAGATGTGTAGATTTTCATTCAAAGAAAAAAATATTAGTAAAATAAACCTGAAATTGTAAATAAAGTATTCTTTCCAAATGGCTACACAAACTCTACCTGGATGCTTCCAATAACTGAAGGCTCATAATCTCCCAAGAAAACTCATTCAACTTCTGTATTACTTTTCATTATATTAAATAGCCAAACATCTGTCATCTTCTACCTTCTGTTCATTGCATCGTTTTTCTATTGAATTGAGGACTCCTGAGAAAAATTCTAGTCAATGCCATATCATCATTTTTTAACAGCAAAAGAACCCATTCTCTTGTGGAGAGTGTTTATCCTCTTGGGTACCTAAAATTCAATGCTTGCTCCCAGATCCCATCTTGTCTTTGGTCTCATGCCTATACTTTCTTCATATTGTGGTAGAAGATTACATGATGTTATCTGCCCCTCCTAATCTTTCTAGTTTACTGCTTATCCTTCCTTCTTTGTCCACCGTCTTCTCACTTGTAAAATTATATTTTCTTATTAGCTGATCTTTGAGGTATCTTCAATATTTCTCACTCTATATTTCTATCATTAAGGCTTTTGGATTAGTGCCTACCAGTATACAGAAAGCATGTGCAGGTGTCTGAAAACAAGTTATAGGGCAGCTGAATTTGCATGAATTACTTTATGACAAGTTAACCATTTGGAAAAAAATAACTGTGTGAAGTTTTGAAATCTAAATCTCTATTTAGATGAGAAGAAGAAAACACAGGCATTCTCAGGATTCAACTGTTGCTTCAGGAAAGGTGAATACAATAGAAACTCAGGGTATAGCCCAGGCTGTGGTAGACTGCTCCCTTCTCAGCCTTACCTTCCAAACAAATTGATCTACTTCTTTGGCTATTTGTTATTCTGTTACAGTGGAAAAGACACTAGTTTGAGGGAATGAAGTAGATAGAATAATGCCTTACTCAAAGATGTACATGCCCTAATCCCCAGAATTTGTGAATATGTTAAATTATATGACAAAGAGGAATTAAGTTTGCAGATAGAATTAAGGTTGCTAATCATCTGACTTTAAAATGAGATTATCTTGTATTATCTGTGTGGGCCTAATATTATCACAACAGTGCTTTAAATTGGAGGAGAAAGACAGAGGAGAATTCCAGGGTGACAAAGTGTGAGAAAGACTCCACTCACTGCTGTTGGGTTGGAAGATAGAGAAAAGGAGCCATGACCCAGGAAATCCAGGTCATAAAAAGTTGGAAAAGGCAACTAAATAGATTATCTTGTAGAGCCTCCAGAAGAAATGTAACCCTGTTGACATCTTCATTTTGGCTCAGTGAGTCCTATCTTAGACTTATAACCTGTTAGAATTGTAAAATAACAAATATGTGTTGTTTTAAGCTAATCTGTTACAATTGCAGTAGAAAACTAATAGAGGGGTAAATAGGCTTAACTTTTTAAGTCCTGCTATTGCCGCATACTAGCTGTGTAATACCAGGAAGATTTCTTTACCTCAGATTTAGAGTTCTCATCTTTATTTCTTTAACTTTTTTAATGCTTATTTATTTTTGAGAGAGAGACAGAGTGTGAGTGGGGGAGGAGCGGAGAGAGAGGGAGACACTGAATCCGAAGCAGGCTCCAGACTCTGAGCTGCCAGTGCAGAGTCCGATGCGGGGCTCAAACTCATGAACCATGAGATCACGACCTGAGCCGAAGTCGGACACCTACCGACTGAACTACCCAGACGCCCCAAGAGTTCTCACCTTTAAAATGAGGAAAAAACACCTTGTTGGCTAATGTCACATGTAGATTTGGAGATCAAATAAAGTAAAAGTGCCATATAAAATATGTGGAATAGTTCTCCACAATAAAAATAACATGAGAGAAATGGAACTAGGAGCAATATACCAGGCAAAATATCTCCCACATATATAACAACATGTAGAAATAATACATTAATACCCATGAAAATATGCGTATAGATGGCAAAGTAAATAAATAAAAAAGAAAACCCAAATGAAAAATAAACACAAGAAAAGATAATCTCACCAGTAATCAGGGAAATGAAAACTGAAAATCAAAGTAACAAATGATATAATTTCTCACCAACGAACTATTTGTTAACATTCTTCAAGCATTTCAAAAATTGATAAAAGTGCATGCAAATGTGTGCAAAAACAAGTTCTCTCATACTGTAATGTAAACTGTATATTGAAACGTCCTTCAAGAGTAGTTTGTTGGGATGCCTGGGTGGCTCAGTTGGTTAAGCTTCCCATTTTTGGCTTAGGTCATGATCTCCCATTTTGTGAGTTTGAACCCCTCATATGGCTCTCTTCTGTCAGTGCAGAGCCCACTTCAGATCCCCCCCTCTCAAAAATAAACATTAAAAACAGTAGTTTGTTAATATCTGCTAATATTTAAAATGAATATACCATATGTTTTCACTCTTATGTGGATCCTGAGAAACTTAACAGGAACCCATGGGGGAGGGAAAGGAAAAAAAAAAGAGAGGTTAGAGTGGGAGAGAGCCAAAGCATAAGAGACTCTTAAAAACTGAGAACAAACTGAGGGTTGATGGGGGGTGGGAGGGAGGACAGGGTAGGTGATGGGCATTGAAGAGGGCATCTTTTGGGATGAGCACTGGGTGTTGTATGGAAACCAATTTGACAATAAATTTCATATATTAAAAAAATAAAAGTAAAATGAATATACCTTATACCACATCAATACTTGCTCATAGATATTCACCAAAATGGACATAAATGGTCAAAAATATCCATCATATAATGGCCTATACAATGACCTGGGACAAATAAACTCAATTATCAAATGCTATGATTTTTTATGCATTACTTTATTATTTTTAGTTTTATTATTTTTTTATTTTTAAGTATTTATTTTATTCCATTTAGATAACTTACAGTGTTATATTAGTTTTAGGTGTACAATATAGTGATACAACATTTCCATAGGTCACCCTGTGCTCATCACAAGCACACTGCTTAATCCCCATCACCTATTTCAGACATCTCCTCACATACCTCCCATCTAGTAAGCATTAGTCTGTCTCTACAGTTAAGACTGTTTCTTGGTTCACCTCTCTCTCTATTTTTTCCCCTTTGCTCATTTGCTTTGTTTATTAAATTACACATATGAGTGAAATAATAGGTGTTTGTCTTTCTCTGACTATTTCACTTCATATAATGCTCTCTAAATCCATCTATGTATTTGAAAATGGCAAGATATCATTCTTTTTATGACTCAATAATATTATGTTGTATGTATATGCCACATCTTCTTTATTAATTCATCAGTCAATGGATACTTTGACTGTTTCCATAATTTGGCTATTGTAGATACTGCTGCTATGAACATCGCTATGCATGTATCCCTTTGAATCAGTGTCCTTGATTTTTTTTTCTTTTTTTGGATAAACACACAGTAGTGTATTTGCAAGATACTAGGGTAGTTCTATTTTTAACTTTCTGAGGAACTTCCATAAGGATTTCCAGAGTGGCTGCACGAGTTTGCACCACCATAGGGAAAGAGGGTTCCTCATTCTCCGCATCCCTACCAACACCTGCTGTTTCTTGTGTTGTTGATGTTAGCCATTCTGACAGGTGTGAAGTGGTTTCTCATTGTGGTTTTGATTTGTATATCCCTAATGATGAGTGGTGTTGAACATCATTTCATATGTCTGTTAGACATCTGAATTTCTTCTTTGGAAAGGTGTCTATTCATGTCTTATGATCATTTTTTCACTGGGTTATTTGGTTTTTTTGAATGTTAAGTTTGATAAGTTCTTTATAAAGTTTGGATACTAGCCCTTTATCACATATGTCATTTGCAAATATCTTCTCCCATTCCAACAGTTGCCTTTTAGTTTTTTTGATAGTTTCCTTCACTGTGCAGAAGCTTTTATTTTGAATAAGTCTCAATAGTTGAAAACTCTTGGAGTTTTTATTTATAGTTCCCTGATGATCAGTGATGTTGAGCAAATTTCATGTATCTATTGGCAATCTGTATATATTCTCAGCAACTTATATTTTCATGGAATCTCAATAGTTTATTTTTTGCTTTTGTATTGCTTGCCTCAGGAGACATATGTAGAAACAAGTTGCTATAGCTGATGTCAAAGAGTTACTGCCTGTGTTCTCCTCTAGGATTTTTTTATAGTTTTAGGTCTTACATTTAGTTCATTAATCCACTTTAAATTTCTTTTGTGTGTGGTATAAGAAAATGGTCCAATTTCATTCTTTTGCATATTACTGCCCAGATTTCCCAACACCATTGTTGAAGGGACTGTCTTTTTCCCATTGGATGTTCTTTCCATATTTGTTAAAACATGAATTGACCATATAGATATGGTTTAATTTCTAAGGTTTAAATTCTATTCTGTTCCATGGATGTATGTGTCTATTTTTCTGTCAGTACCATTATTTTCTTTTTACTGTTTTTATCACAACAGTAATATAACTTAAATTACATAATTGTGATGTCTTATGTTTGCTTTTCTTTTTCAAGGTTGCTTTGGATATGTAGAGTCTTTTGTGGTTCCATACAATTTCAGGATTATTTGTTCTAGCTCTGTGAAAAATGCCTGTGGTGTTTTGATAAGGACTGCATTAAATGTATAGATTACTTTGGCTAGCATAGACATTTGAACAATATTTGTTTTACCAATCTATGAGCATGGAATGTCTTTACATTTCTTTGTGTCATCTTCAATTTCTTTCATCAATGTTTTATAGTTTTCAGCATAGAGGTTTTTCAAACCATTGGTTAGGTTTATTCCTAGGTATCTTATTACTTTTGATGCAATTGTAAATAGTATTCATTTCTTAATTTATCTTTCTGCTGCTTCATTATTGGTGTGTATAAATGCAACAGATTTTTGTACATTTATTTTATATCTTGCAACTTTACTGAATTATTTTGTCAGTTTTAGCAGTTTTTGGGGGGACTATTTCAGGATTTCTGCAAATAGTGAAAGTTTTACTTCTGCCCTACTCATTTGGATGTCTTTTATTTCATTTTGTTATCTGATTGCTGAGGCTAGGGCCTCCAGTGCTGTGTTAAATAACAGTGGTGAGAACGAAGATCCACATCTTGTTCCTGATCATAGAGGAAAAACTCTCAGTTTTTCATTGAAGACGATATTAGCTGTGGGTTTTTCACAGATGGTCTTTTTAAAATTTTATTTATTTATTTATTTATTTATTTATTTATTTATTTATCTATTTATGTACTTATTTATGTTTATTTTTTAATATAATTTATTGTCAAATTAACTAACATACAGAGTATATAGATAGTGTGTTCTTGGCTTTGGGAGTAGATTTCCATGATTCATCACTTACATACAACATCCAGTGCTCATCCCAACAAGTGCCCTCCTTAATGCCCAGCCCCCATTTTCCCCTCCCCCCAGTCCCTCCCATTGGCTCTCAGTTTGTTCTCTGTATTTAAGAGTCTCTTATGGTTTGACAGTGTCTCAGTTTGTTTTCCTTCCCTTCCCCCATGGTCTTCTGTTAAGTTTCTCAAATTCCACATATGAGTGAGAACATATGATATCTGTTTCTTTGACTGAACATATTTCACTTAGCGTAATACCCTCCAGTTCCATCCACGTTGTTGCAAATGGCAAGATTTCATTATTGCTCATTGTCAAGTAGTATTACATTGTATATATAAACCACATCTTCTTTATCTATTCATTAGTTGATGGACATTTGGTCTCTTTCCATAATTTGGCTATTGTTGATAGCACTGCTATAAATATTGGGGTGCATGTGTCCCAATGAATCAGCACTCTTCTATCCTTTGGAGAAATTCTTAGTAGTGCTATTGTTGGGTCATAGGGTAATTCTATTTTTAATTTTTTGAGGAATCTCCACACTGTTTTCTAGAGAGGCTGCACCAGTTTGCATTCCCACCAACAGTGCAAGAGGGTTCCCATTTCTCCACATCCTCTCCAGCATCTGTTGTTTCCCAAGTTGTTAATTTTAGCCACTCTGACCAGTGTGAGGTGGTATCTCAGTGTGGTTTTGATTTGTATTTCCCTGATGATGAGTGATTTTAAGCATCCTTTCATGTGTCTGTTAGCCACACAGATGGCCTTTATTATGTTGAGGTATATTCCCTCTAAGTTTACTATCTGGAAGGATTTTATCATAAGTGGATGTTGTACTTTGTCAAATCCTTTTCCTACACCTATTGAAATAATCATATGATTCTTATACTTTCTTTTGTTAATGTGGTGTATCACAATGATTGAATTGTGCATAGTGAACCACCCTTGCAACAGAGGAATAAATGCCACTTGATCATAACAAGTTGATTTTTTAATATTTTTAAGTTTATTTTTATTTATTTATTTTGAGAGAGAGAGAGAGCGAGTGAGAGAGCGAGTGAGCAGAGGTGGGACAGAGTTGAGAGAGAGAGAGAGAGAGAGAGAGAGAATCCCAAACAGGTTCCACACTACCAGTGCAAAGTCCAACGTGGGGCTTGTGATCACAAACCATGAGATCATGACCTGAGCTGAAATCAAGAGTTAGACACCTTACCAACTTAACCACCCAGGTGCCCCCATAATGAGTTATTTTTTAAATATATATTGTTGTATTCATTTTGCTAGTATTTTATTGGGAGTATTCACATCCATGTGCATCATGCATATTGACCTACATGCCTCTTTTTTAGTGAATATTTTTTCTGGTTTTACTACCATGGTAATTTTGACCAAATAGAATGAATATGGAAGTTCTCCTTTTCTATTTGTTAAAAATAGAGAAGAATAGGTATTAACTCTTCTTTAAATGTTTGGGAGAAAATTGTCTGTGAAAGCCATCTGGCCCTGGACTTTTGTTCATTGCAAATGTTTTGATTACTTATTCAATTTATTTACTGGATATCACACTGTTCAAGTTTTCCATTTATTCCTTTTTCAGTTTTGGTAATTTACGTGGTTTTAGAAATTTATTCTTCTCTTCCAGCTTTGTCCAATTTGTTAACATATGGATTTACATAATATTTTCTTACAATTGTTTGTTTCTCTGTGTTGTTGGTTGTCATTTCTCCTCTCTCATTTGTGATTTCATTTGTGTCTTTTTGTTGTAGACTTTAAGACTGAAGTTCTCTCTTGTCTAGCAAGAGATCAGGATGCAAGATGAAAAGCCAGAGATGGCTAATGTCTGGGAAAAGACAAAAGCCCCAAATAAGGATCCTTGCCCAATTTTTATTAGGATCAGAAGGCTTACAAACATGGTGATGGACGTTCACAAAAAGACAATGAAACTGTGAACATTAACTTGGGGATGTTAGGGAAAGGGGGTCTTGAAGATATTTGGAGTTAAGGGTTTGGGTTAATACAAAACAAAATATTGACATCAGGCAGTTGGGTGGAAGGTTGTTTACAGTAGACATGAGGCACCACCTCTGTTTATCTTAGCTAGACTAGGGGATGAGACACGTAGGACAAATAACCTTGGAGTTAACTCGGCACCTTTCTTTGGTTAATCATCTCCACTCGGCAACTTCACCCACAACACAGTGCAGCAATTTATAGCCAAATTAACCTGTTTACCTAACTCCGTCCTTTCCTTCTGTGAAAGCAGCTTTCTGCTATAGTACTAAATTTGGGGACACTTTTGCCCTGAATGCCTAATCTTGCTTACCTCATATACTTTTGTATTGGGTGCCTTTGCACCCCTCTCTATTCTGGGGGCTCGGGCCCCTCCCTATTTTATTCTTGGGCCTTTGCCCCTCCCGACTTCATTCTGGGGGTCATATCTTGTTCATCCAAGCTTGGGTGAGAGCACCCTACAGCTTTATAATTCTTTACACCTTGTTAACCCATTGGTGTAAGCCCAGGGAATTTCTAAGCTTATTCCCCACATTCTTTCTTTTATCTTTTTGATAAATCTGTTTAGAGTTTTATCAATTTCTTCAATTTCTCTATTTTTTTTAAAAGAACAAGCTCCTGGTTTCATGGATCTGTTCTATTGATTTTTTGTGTTTGTTTTTGTTTTGTTTTTAGTTTCTATATCATTTGTTTCTCCTCTAATATTTATTACCATCTTCCCCTGCTGGCTTTAAGCTTCTTTGTTGTTGTTGTTGTTGTTGTTGTTGTTGTTGTTGTTTTCCTAGCTCCTTTTGATATAAGGTGAGTTTGCTTATTTGATAATTTTCTTCTTTCTTGTGGTAAGCCTGTATTGCTACATATTTTCTTCTTAGGACCACTTTTGCTGTATCCCAAAGGTTTTGGACCATTGTGTTTTCATTTTAATTTCTTTCCATGTATTCTTTATTTCTTTAGTGGCATGCTGTTTAACCTCCATGTATTTGTGGTCATCCCAGATTTTTTCTTGGGATTAATTTCAAGTTTCATAAGATTTTGGCCAGAAAAGGTTCTTGGTATGATTTCAAACTTTTTGTATATTTTGAGGACTGATGTATACCTCATGTGATCTATTCTGGAAAATATCTCATGTGCACTTGAAAAGAAGGTGTATTCTGCTGTTTTAGGATGGAATATTCTGAATGTATCTATTAAGTCCATCTATTCCAGTGTGTCATTTATAGCTATTGTTTCTGTGTTTATTTTCCCACTTATATGATCTGTCCATTGTTGTAATTGGTGCGTTAAGGTCCCTTGCTATTATTGAGTTATTATTAATCATTTCCTTTATATGGGCTATTAACTGTTTTATATATTTGGGTGTTTTCATGTTGTGGGCATAAATATTTACAATTGTTATATCTTCTTGTTTGATTTTCCCCTTATTATATAGTGCCTTGCTTTGTCACTTGTTACAGTCTTTATTTTTTTTTCTTTTTTGCCTTTTTTAAAAATTTTATTTAAATCCAAGTTAGATAGCATATAGTGCAATAATGGTTTCAGGAGTAGAATTTAGTGAATCATCAGTTCCATATAACACCCAGTCCTCATCCCAACAAGTGCCCTCCTTAATGCCCATAACCCATTTATCCTATCCCCCCCAACCATCCAGCAACCATCAATGTGTTCTCTGTATTAAGTCTCTTATGGTTTGCCTCCCTTTCTGATTTTACTTAGTTTTCCTTCCCTTCCCCTATGTTTATGTGTTTTGTTTTTCAAATTCCACATATGAATGAAGTCATATATCTTTCTCTGACTTGCTTACTTTGCTTAGCATAATACATTATAGCTCCATCCACACTGTTGCAAATGGCAAGAATTTGTTCTTTTTGATCTCCAAGTAATATTCTATGGTGTATATAAATGTCACATCTTCTTTATCCATTCCTCAGTTGATGGACATTTGCTGTCTTTCCATAATTTGGCTTTTTTTGGTAATGCTGGTATAAACAGAGAAGTGTGTGAATTCCTTTGAATCATCATTTTTTTCCTTTGGGTAAATACCTAGTAGTGTAAATGCTGGGTTGTAGGGCAGCTTTATTTTTGATTTTTTGAGGAAACTCCATACTGCTTTCCAGACTGGCTGCACCAGGTTGCATTTTCCAGTGAAAAGATTTCCCCTTTCTCTGCATCCTCACCAATTGTTTTCCTGAGTTGTTAATTTTAGCCATTCTGGCAGGTGTGAGGTGATATATCATTGTGGTTTTGATTTGTATCCCCCTAATGATGAGTGGTGTTGAGCATCTTTTCATGTGTCTGTTAGCCATCTGGATGTCTTCTTTGGAAAATTACCTGTTCACGTCCTTTGCCCATTTCTTTACTGGGTTATTTGGTTTTTGGGTGCTGAGTTTGACAAGTTCTTCTAGATTTTGGATACTAACCCTTTGTCAGATATGTCATTTGCAAATATCTTCTCCAATTCCATCAGTTGCCTTTTAGTTCTGTTGATTGTTTCCTTCACCGTGCAGAAGTGTTTTTTTAAATCTTTTTTTTATCTTGATGAAGTCCCAATAGTTCATTTTTGCTTTGTTTCCCTTGCCTTGTAGACATGAATAGTAAGAAGTTGCTATGACTGAGGTGAAAGAAGTTACTGTCTGTGTTCTCCTATAGGATTTTGATGGTGTCTTGTCTTATATTTAGGTCTTTCACCCATTGTTGAGTTTACTTTTATTTATGGTGTAAGAAAGTATTCCAGATTCATTCTTCTGTATGTCTCTGTCCAGTTTTCCCAACACCCTTTGCTGAAGAGACTGCTTTTTTCCCCCCATTGGATATTATTTCCTGCTTTGTCAAAGATTAGTTGGCTATATATTGTGGGTCCCTTTCTGGTTTCTTTATTCTGTTCCATTGATCTATGTGTCTGTTTTCATGCCAGTACCATACAGTCTTGATGAATAAACCTTTTTAATACAGTTTGATGTCCAGAATTGTGATGCCTCCATCTTTGGCTTTCTTTTTCAACATTCCTTTGGCTATTCAAAGTCTTTTCTGATTCCATATAAATTTTAGAATTGTTTTTTCTAGCTCTGTTAAGAATGCTGGTGTTATTTTGATAAGGGTTGCATTGATTGTGTATATTGCTTTGGGAGTATCAACATTTTAACAATATTTGTTCTTCTGATCCATGAGCATGGAATTTTTTTCCATTTCTTTGTGTCTTCTTCAATTTTCTTTATAAGCTTTCTATAGTTTTCAGCATATAGGTCTTTTGCCTATTTGGTTAGGTTTACTCCTAGGTATTTTATGGGTTTTGGTGCAATTGTAAATAGGATCAATTCCTTGATTTCTCTTTCTACTGCTTCATTATTGTTGTATATAAATGTAGCCAGTTACTATATGTGGATTTTATATTCTGCAAAAGTCTTTTTTAAAAGTCTAGTTCGTCCAATATAAGTATTGCTACTCTGGCTTTCTTTTGACATCCATTTGTGTGATAAAGTTTTATCCATCCCTCATCTTCATTCTGCAGGTGTCCTTTGTTCTAAAATGGGCCTCTTGTAGGCAGCATATAAAAGGGTCTTGTTTTTTTTATTTTTATCCATTCTTACACTCTGTCTTTTGAATGGTATTTTGAGTGGAGTGTTTAGTTTATTTAGATTCAAAGTAATTATAATAGATATGTATTTATTGTCACTTTATTAATTATTTTATATTTGATTCTGTAGATTTTCTCTGGTGTGTGTGTATGTGTGTGTGTGTGTGTGTGTGTGTGTGACCTTTGCTGTCTCCTTTGTACTAAATGAGTCCCCTTTAATATTACTTGCAGGGCTTTTTACTGGTCACTAACTTTAGTTTTTGCTTGTCTGGGAAGCTCTTTATCTCTCCTTCTATTCTGAATGATAAACTTGCTGGATAGAATATTTTTGGCTCCAGACATTTTCCATTCCTCACTTTCAATATATAATGCCATTTCCTTCTGGCTTGCCAAGATACTGTTGAGAAATCTCCAGGTAGTTTTATCAGATTTTTCTTGCAGGTTAATGGCTAATTATTTCTTGCTGATTTTAAGATTCTTCTCTTTTTCACTATATTTTGTCAGTTTAACTACAATATGTCTTGGTGTTGACTTGATTTTGTTGATTTTGACAGGAGTTTTCTTGTCTTCTGGATCTGGATGTCTGTTTCTTCCCCCAGATTGAGGAAAGTTTCAGCTATTATTTATTTAAATGAATATTCTTCCCCCTTTTCTCTCTGTTCTTCTTCTGGGACTCCTATGATGCAAATGTTATTACATTTGATGGAGTCACTGAGTTCTCAAAATCTATGCTCATTTTGAGTATTTGCTTTTTCTTTCTTTTTTTTTCAGCTTCATTTCTTTCCATTATTTTGTCTACCATATCACTAATGTGTTCCTCTGCTTCTTCTAGAATGCTGTTGGTTGTCTTAAGACTGCTTCCAATCTTGTTTATTGCATTCTTAATCTCTGATTGATTCTTTTTTAAACTCTTTTATCTGTCTTATAAGGATCTGTGATGTCTTCTATTATTTTCTGAAACCCAGTGAATACCCTCATGATTATTGATGTAAATTCTGCCTTGGGCATATTACTTAAATCCATTTAACTAAGATCTCTGGACATGACCTTATCTTGTTCTTTCATTTGGGATCAATTCCCTCATCTTCACATTTAGTCTCAATCTCTGCCTTCTTTTCTGTGTTAGAAAAGTCAGTTATGTTTTCTGCTGCTAAAAGTAATGGCCCTAAGAATAAGAAGTCATGTTTTGTCCTGACCCTGGTGCTTCAGGGAGTGTCTCTGGTGTGTGCTGCATGCACTCTGTTGTTGTGTTCTGGCTGCTCTATCCTTCAGGCCAGTCCTGAAGCAGAGGCTTTCCTTACCTGCTGTGGGCAGTGTTTGATCCCTTGCCTGAATGTGGTGAGTTATAACTTGGTGCACGCTGGTCTTCTTATGAACAGAGACTTGACATGACTTCCACTGGAACTGAACCGCTGCAGAACTCTCTGGGTGAGATGGTGTAGGCAGGGGCTTGCGCTGGTCATCTAGGAAAAGAGCCTGCCATGCTGGAACTGAGATAAGCTTTACTGAGTTGTGTGTTTGCACCTCAAGGAGAAGGGATGGTGCTTCCTGTAAGCGAGTTAGCCACTGTCAGCCTTGTTCTTTTCCTAGGTGGCTCTGTGTTCTGCTATGGAATATGGGAGGGAAATGACACAGTCAGCTATTTTGTTCTTGGAGGGGTATCTCCTTGAAAATTGCATCTTAAGGATGTTCTTGAAGAAGAGAAAATAATCTCCCCACTGTGTGCTCTAGGTCTTCTACAGATCACTGTTTTAATGCTGCCTGCACCTAGGTTGTTTACCTGCCTTCTCTCCATGAACAGCACAGTGCCTTCTGGGCTTTATCCCAGCCAAGCCCATTGACTTTCAAATCTCCAGGCTGTAAGCCTGGTGGTGCAAGAAGCCACAACATTCAGCCCATTTCATTTTTCAAGCTAGTGTCTTTGAAGAAACATTCTCTTTGTGTGTCCCCATGTGCTTCTTTATTTCTTGCCCTTTTCTGAGAACATGGCTCCCTCCCCTCCACAGCATATGAGATCCTTTTCTCCTATAAACCATGTCTCTGCACTTCTTACTTTCTTTGATGTGGCCTCTTCTCTCCCTTCACTTGTGGAGTTTCTTCTGTCAGTCTTTAGGTTGATTTCTGGGGTATTTAGGATGATTTTATAGTTATATAGTTGTCTTCATGGGACAAAATGAGTGTAGGGATTTCCTACTTTACCACTGTATTCCTCTCTAAATCTGTACAGCTTTTTATTTTGATGTAGTCCTAATAGTTTTTATTTGTTTGTTTGTTTGTTTGTGTCTCCCTAAGCTCAGTAGACATCTCTAGAAACATGTTGCTATAGGTGTCAAAGAAATTTCTGCTTGTGTTCTCTTCTAGGATTTTTATGGCTTCAGGTCTCACATTTAGGTCTTTACTAAATATGGAATGTATTTTTGTGTATGTTGTAAGAAAAGGTCCAGTTTCATTATTTTGTAATTACTGCCCAGTTTTCCCAACACCATCTTTTGAAGACACTGTCGTTTTTCCAATTACATATTCTAGCCTCACTTGTTGAAGATTAACTGACCATATAACTGTAGATCTATTTCAAGACTTTTCCTTGTCCATTGATCTATGTGTCGATTTTAGTGCCAGTACTATACTGTTTTTATTACTAGAACTTTGCAATATAACTTGAACTCTAGAATTGTCATACCTCCCAATTTGTTTTTCTTTTTCAAGATTGCTTTATCTATTCTGGGTCATCTCATACAAATTTTAGAATTTTTCGTTTCAATTCTGTGAAAAATGCTATTGGTGTTTTGATAGGTATTGCATCAACTCTGAAGATTGATTTGGGTACTATAGACATTTGAAAAAAATGGTAGTTCTCTCAATTCATGAGCATGAAATGTCTTTCCATTTGTTTAAGTCATCTTCAATTTCTTTCATCAAGGTTTTAGAGTTTTCAGAGTAAAAGTCTTTCATCTCTTTGTTTAAGTGTATTCCTAGGTATTTTATTATTTTTAGAGCAATTGTGAATGCATTTTCTGCTGTTTCATTATTGGTGTATAGAGATTTGACAGATTTATGTACATTAATTTTGTATCCTTCAAATTTAACTGAATTCCTTTGTCAGTTCTAGCAGTTTTTTGATGGAATCTTTCAGGCTTTCTTTATATAATATAGAAATAGTGGAAGTTTTACTTCTTCCTTACTGATTATTTTTCTTGTCTGTCTACTATAATTAGGATTTAAAATACTGTATTGAATAATAGTGGTGAGAGTGGATATCCTTGTCTTGTTCCTGACTGTAGGGGAAAAGCTGAGATGTTTTTCATATTGAGAATGATGATAGCTGTGGATTTTTGACAAGTGGCCTTTATTATATTGAGGTACATAACCTGTAAGCCTACTTTGTTGAGAGTTTCTATCATGAATGGATGTTGTACTTATTCAAATGCTTTTTCTGCATCCATTGAAATAATCGTGTTAGTTCTTATCCTTTCTCTTATTTATGTGATTTATCATATTGATTACTTTATTAATATTAAACCACATTAGCAATTCAGGAATCAATCCTGCTTGATAATGGTGAATTATTTTTAAATGCATTTTTGGATTCAGCTTACTAATATTTTGTTGAGAATTTTTGCATCCATGTTCATCAGGATATACATTTCTCTTTTTTACTGGGGTCTTTTCTTATTTTGGTATCAAGGTAATGTTGGCCTCATAGAATGAATTTGAAATTCTTCCTTTCTGATACAGGAGTACTGATGCATAGGGGCACTTGTACCCCAATGCTTATAGCAGCACTCTCAACAATAGCCAAATTATGGAAAGAGCCTAAATGTCCATCAACTGATAAATGGATAAAGAAATTGTGGTTTAAATACACAATGGAGTACTACGTGGCAATGAGAAAGAACGAAATATGGCCCTTTGTAGCAACGTGGATGGAACTGGAGAGTGTGATGCTAAGTGAAGTAAGCCATACAGAGAAAGACAGATACCATATGGTTTCATTCTTATGTGGATCCTGAGAAACTTAACAGGAACCCATGAGGGAGGGGGAGGAAAAAAAAAGAGGTTAGAGTGGGAGAGAGCCAAAGCATAAGAGACTCTTAAAAACAGAACACTGAGGGTTGATGGGGGGTGGGAGGTAGGGGAGGGTGGGTGATGGGTATTGAAGAGGGCATTTTTTTGGGATGAGCACTGGGTGTTGTATGGAAACCAATTTGACAATAAATTTCATTAAAAAAAGAAAAGAAAAGAAATTATTCCTTTCTTTTCTCCTTTTTGGAATAGTTTGAGAAGAATAGGCAATATTTCTTCTAATAATGATAGAATTTGCCTGTGAAGCCATCTAGTCTTGGACTTTTCTTCTTTGGGAGTTTTTGATTATTAATTCAATTTCTTTGATGGTTATTGGTCTCTTCAAGTTTCTATTTTTCCTGTTTTAGTTTGGGTAGTTTGTATGATTCTAGGAATTTATCCATTTTTTTCCAAGTTGTCCATTTAGTTGGCACATAGTTTTTCACAATATTCTCCTATAATTGTTTGTATTTCCATGGTGTTGGTTGTTATTTCTTCTCTCTCATTGTGATTTTATTTATTTCAAGTTTTCTCTTTTTTTCTTGATAAGCTTTGGTACAGTTTCATCAATTATATTATTTTTTGAACAAACCAGATCCTGGTTTCATTGATCTTCTTTATTGTTTTTCTAGTTTCTATATCATATATTTCTTCTGTAATCTTCAGTATTTTTTTTCTTATGTTGTTTTAGGTTTTGTTTGTTGTTTTTTCTAGCTCTTGTATGTGTAAGATTAGATTGTGTATTTGAGACTTTTCTTGCTTCTTGAGGTAGGCCTGTATTGCTGTAAACTGCCATCTCCACTTTTCCTGTATCCTAGAGGTTTTGGATAATTGTGTTTTCCTTTTAACTTGTTCCCAAGTATTTTGTTTGTTTGCTTGTTTTATTTGCTGGTTGTCCCATTCATTGTTTGATAGCATGCTATTTAACCTATCATGTATTTGTAATCTTTCCAGATTTTTTCTTGTGGTTGAGTTTTAGTTTCATCACTTTTTGGTCAAAAGAAATGCATGGTAGGATTTTGATCTTTTTTGAGTC
The DNA here is from genome assembly GCF_022837055.1 of Prionailurus viverrinus. NCBI lineage: Eukaryota > Metazoa > Chordata > Mammalia > Carnivora > Felidae > Prionailurus > Prionailurus viverrinus. The sequence continues at coordinate 48,086,716 of NC_062579.1, read as the reverse complement.
TGTTTACATTTGTTTTTCGGATTGGTATGTGATCCATTCTGGAGAATTTTTTTGAAAAGAATGTGTATTTTTCTGTTTTAGGTGGAATTTGTTAATATAACTCTTAAATCAGTGTGTTCTTGTGTGTCATCCAAAGCTATTGTTTCTTTGTTGATTCTCTGTTTAGATGATCTGTCCATTGATGTAAGTGGGGCATCAAAGTTCTCTAGTATTAATATATTATTATTTTTTAGTTCCTTTATGTTTCTTATTAACTGTTTTATGTATTAGGATGATCGCATGTTGGTTGCCTAAATGTTTCTAATTGTAATATTGTCTTCTTTATTTTTCCCCTTTATTATTATATAGTGCCCTTCTTTGCCTCTTGTTACAGTGTTTGTTTTTTTTTTTTAATTTTTTTTTCGTTAATGTTTATTCATTTTTGCAAGAGAGAGACAGAACATAAGCGGGGAGGGACAGAGAGAGAGGGAGACACAGAATCTGAAGCAAGATCCGGGCTTTGATCTGTCATCACAGACCCTGATATGGGGCTCCAATTCACAAACTGTGAGATCATGACCTGAGTCGAAGTTGGCAGCTTAACTGACTGAGTTACCCAGGGACATTGATACAGTCTTTGTTTTAAAATCTAGTTTTCCTAAAGTATTGCTATTCAGGCTTTATTTTCACAACAATTTACATGAGACATATTTCTCCATTACCTCACTTTTAACCTTCAGGTGTCTTTAGGTCTAAAATGAGGCTTTTCCTGGTTGCACATAGATTGTTTTAAACTATTTTGTCACCCTATAACTCTTGATTGGAGAAGTTAGTCAATTTACATTCAGAGTAGTTATTGATAGATATGTATTTATTGTCATTCTATTGCTTGTTTTGTGGTATTTCTGAAGATTTTTCTCTGATCCTTTCTTGTATTTCTCTCTTTCATGTTTTGCTGCTTTTCTTTAGTGATATATTTGGATTCCTTTTTCTTCTTTGTATATTTATTAGTTGTTTTCTCATCTATGGTTCCCATTAGGTTTGTATATAACCTCTACTGGAAATAGCCTATTTAAGTTGATGTTGGTTTAAGTTTGAACCCATTGTTTTCGTCTCTCTTCCCCACGCTTTAGGTATGTTATTATATTTTATATTTTTTTTATTTCCTTGACTGATTCTTTTTACAGAATGTTCATTTTTACTGTTTTTGTGTTTCTTACCTTTATGTCTGTTATTTTTGTCACTCCTTCCAGTGAAAGACTCCCCTTTAGTATATCTTGCAGGGCTGGTTAATGGTCATAAACTCCTTTAGTTTTTGTTTGTCTAGGAAATTCATTATTGTTCTTTCACTTCTGAATGATAGCCTTGCTGAATAGAGTATCTTGGCTATAGATTTTTCTTATTCAGCACTTAGAATAAATCATGCCACCCTTGCCTGGTTTGCACAGTTTCTGTTGAAAATTCTCCTGCTAGCCTTTGTAAGTTAATGACTACTTTTGTCCAGCTGATTTTAAGAATTTTTATCATTGTATTTTGTCAGTTTAATTACAATATGTCTTGGTGTGGATCTGCTTTTATTGATCTTGATGGGAGTTCTTTGTGCCTCCTGGATCTGGATATGTTTCCCTCCCCCAAATAATGTAAGTTTTCAGATATTCTTTTTTTAAATAAATTTTAAAATAAATAACCCCTTAAAATAAAATAAAGAGACCCCTTTTCTCTCTCATCTTCCTCTGGGACTTTTATAATATGAATGTCATTATGTTTGATGGAGTCACTGAGTTCTCTAAGTCTATTCTTATTTTGAGTAATTCCTTTTCCTCTCTTATTTTCTGCTTGATTACTTTTCATGACTCTGCCTTGTAGGTCACTAATTTATTCCTCTGATCCTCCCATCCTTCTATTCATTCCATCAAGCATTTTCTCATTTCATTTATTGAGTCTTTTATCTCTGCTATGTTATTCCTTACCTCTGTGTTAAGGATCTCACTTATGCCTTCCACTCTTTTCTCAAGTCCAATGAGTATCCTTATGATCATTGCTTTAAATTCTCCATCAGGCGTATTACCTATATCTGTTTTGTTTAGATCTCTGGCCATGACCTTGTTTTGTTCTTTTTTGGGGATGAATTTCTATCTCTATTCATTTTTGTTGCCTCTCTGTGTCTGTTTGTGTGTCAAGAAAGTCAGCTATATCTTCTGTTTTTGAAACTAAGATGAGGTCCTGGAGTGTCCTACAGCGCAGTGTCCCCTGTTTACCAGAACCTGACACTTAAGTAGAGTATTCAATGTGTGTTGTTTATGTCTTGATATTGTGTCTGAGTCACTTTTCTTTTAGTGCAGTCATCTGCACTGACTCTTTTCCAGTTGTGGGCTATGCATGTTCTCTATGGTTTTAGTAAGACACTGGCAAGCAAGCTCTGAGGGGTCATGCTTGCCCTGGTACTTGGGAGCAGGGTAGTGGTGTTTGCAAATTTTGCATTGGGCCACTAGTTCTATTCAGTTTCCCATGAAGTGATGCAGTGGCTATAATATATGTGCCAGACCAGCTGGGAACATGAGGTTTGGCATGGCACAGAATGATCACAGAGTGTTCCTGAGCCTGGTGCATGATGGTGGTTGTAGGTGTGTGGCTGATTTCTGTGCTGCAGGTTGGCAGGGTGTATGGTGGGAGCTATGCACTTGTTGGCTGGATAAGGCAGGCATGAAGTTTTAACAAAATTTGGCTGAGGCCTGGCTGGAGGCTACACCTCACAGGTGACTGTTTATGCTGGCGACTGGGGGAAAGATAATGGCACCTACCTGTTCCCTCATTCTCAAAGAAGCCTTCCAACACCCTGCAAAATCAGTATGAACATATATGACCCCAATTTTCCCCTGAATTGTGTAAAATACAATTTTTACGTTGTCTCTGTGCAAGCTGCTGTCAGCTCTGACTTGCCCTCCAGGTTGGCTCATTGCTGAGTCAGCTACTGTTAAAGCTCCATGCTCCAGCTCCACTGGTTTTAAAAATTCATCCCCTCTCTTTTTTTCTTTATTTTTATTTTTTAATATCTACGCTCCATATTTCTTTTCTTTAATTTATTTATTTATATTAAAGCTAGTTAACATACAGTGCAGAACCCAGTGATTCATTATTTACATATAACACCAAGTGCTCATCCCAACAAGTGTCCTCCTTAATGCCCATCATCCATATAGCCCATCACCTCTGGTTTTCAAAGCCAAATATGAGGATTAAGCTTTCCCATGTGAAGTTCCTGATATAAGGGCCCATTTCTCTGCCCTCTCTGTGTGTGCAGCTCTCTCCCTCTTATAGGCAGCCTCCTTCTGCATTTTTTATCTTCCTTACCTTTCAGATTCAGATTCTTTTCTATGTTTATTGTGGAATTTCATCTGCCAGTTTCTGAATCACTCTCTGGTTTATTAGATGTGGATGATAACTAATAGTAAATTTGGGATGGGGTGAGCTCAGGGTTCTCCTACTCTGCTACCTTCCTAAATTCCTCCACAAATTTGCTTTTTTAATGTTAAGACCATATTTTTCTTTTTAAAAATAATTGAAATAGGTTCTGTGGGTTTTTGCCAAATTTCCCAAGGAATTATTGGCTGCAGCAGAGTACAAGGCAAGTGATATCCAGCAATTAAAGTATCTACAACAACTACACCAACATTCATGGAGGAATCTCGTCTGCCTTTCCCAGGAGAAATTCAAATCAAATTTAATAGCATGCATAGAGAGAATCGAAACAGACAAGGAAATTTCTTTTTTTTTGCCAATATATGAAATTTATGGTCAAATTGGTTTCCATTCAACACCCAGTGCTCATCCCAAAAGGTGCTCTCCTCAATACCCATCACCCGCCCTCCCCTACCTCCCACCCCCCAGCAACCCTCAGTTTGCTCTCACTTTTTAGGAGTCTCTTATGCTTTGACTCTCTCTCCCACTCTAACCATTTTTTTTCCTTCCCCTCCCCCATGGGTTTCTGTTAAGGTTCTCAGGATCCACATAAGAGTGAAACCATATGGTATCAGTCTTTCTCTGTATGGCTTATTTCACTTAGCATCACACTCTCCAGTTCCATCCACGTGGCTACAAAGGGCCATATTTCGTTCTTTCTCATTGCCACGTAGTACTCCATTGTGTATTTAAAACACAATTTCTTTATCCATTCATCAGTTGATGGACATTTAGGCTCTTTCCATAATTTGGCTATTGTTGAGAGTGCTTCTATAAACATTGGGGAACAAGTGCCCCTATGCATCAGTACTCCTGTATCCCTTGGGTAAATTCCTAGCAGTGCTATTGCTGGGTCATAGGGGAGGTCTATTATTAATTTTCTGAGGAACCTCCACACTGTTTTCCAGAGTGGCTGCACCAATTTGCATTCCCACCAACAGTGCAAGAGGGTTCCTGTTTCTCCACATCCTCGCCAGCATCTATAGTCTCCTGATTTGTTCATTTTGGCTACTCTGACTGGTGTGAGGTGATATCCCAGTGTGTTTTTGCTTTGTATTTCTCTGATAAGGAGCGACGTTGAGCATCTTTTCATGTGCTTGTTGGCCATCCGGATGTCTTCTTTAGAGAAGTGTCTATTCACGTTTTCTGCCCATTTCTTCACTGGGTTATTTGTTTTTCGAGTGTGGAGTTTAGTGAGCTCTTTATAGACTTTGGATACTAGCCCTTTGATATGTCATTTGCAAATATCTTTTCCCATTCCGTTGGTTGCCTTTTAGTTTTGTTGGTTGTTTCCTTTGCTGTGCAGAAGCTTTTTATCTTCATAAGGTCCCAGTAGTTCATTTTTGCTTTTAATTCCCTTGCCTTTGGGGATGTGTCGAGTAAGAAATTGCTGCGGCTGAGGTCAGAGAAGTCTTTTCCTGCTACCTTCTCTATGGTTTTCATGGTTTCCTGTCTCACATTCAGGTCTTTTATCCATTTTGAGGTTTTTTTTGAGAATGGTGTCAGAAAGTGGTCTAGTTTCAACCTTCTGCATGTTGCTATCCAGTTCCCCAGTACCATTTGTTAAAGACACTGTCTTTTTTCCATTGGATGTTTGTTCCTGCTTTGTCAAAGATTAGTTGGCCACACATTTGTGGGTCTAGTTCTGGGGTTTGTATTCTATTCCATTGGTCTATGTGTCTGTTTTGTGCCAATATCATGGTGTCTTGATGATTACAGCTTTGTAATAGAGGCTAAAGTCCGGGATTGTGATGCCACCTGCTTTGGTCTTTTTCTTCAAAATTACTTTGGCTATTCGGAGCCTATTGTGGTTCCATATGAATTTTAGAATTGGTTGTTCTAGTTGTGAGAAGAGTGTTGGTGCAATTTTGATTGGGATTGCATTGAATGTGTAGATAGCTTTGGGTAGTATTGACATTTTGACAATATTTATTCTTCCAATCCATGAGCAGGGAATGTTTTTCCATTTCTTTCTATCTTCTTCAATTTCCCTCATCAGCTTTCTATAGTTTTCACCATACAGATCTTTTACATCTTTGGTTAGACTTATTCCTAGGTATTTTATGCTTCTTGGTGCAATTGTGAATGGGATCAGATTCTTTATTTGTCTTTCTGTTGCTTCATTGTTAGTGTATAAGAATGCAACTGAATTCTGTACATTGATGTTGTCTCCTGCGACTTTGCTGAATTCATGTCTCAGTTCTAGCAGACTTCTGGTGGAGTCTATCAGATTTTCCATGTATAGTATCATGTCATCTGCAAAAAGTGAAAGCTTGACTTCATCTTTGCCAATTTTGATGCCTTTGATTTCCTTTTGTTGTCTGATTGCTAATGTTAGAACTTCCAACACTATGTTAAACAACAGTGGTGAGAGTGTATATCCCTGTCGTGTTCCTGATCTCAGGGAAAAAGCTCTCAGTTTTTCCCCACTGAGGATGATGTTAGCTGTGGGCTTTTCATAAATGGCTTTTATGATCTTAAAGTATGTTCCATCTATGCCGACTTTCTCAAGGGTTTTTATTAAGAAAAGGTGCTGAATTTTGTCAAAGGCCTTTTCTGCATTGATTGACAGGATCATATGGTTCTTATCTTTTCTTTTATTAATGTGATGTATCACGAAGATGGATTTGGGAATGTTGAACCAGCCCTGCATCCCAGGAATGAATCCGACGTGGTCATGGTGAATAATTCTTTTTATATGCTGTTGAATTCTATTTGCTAGTATCTTATTGAGAATTTTTGCATCCATATTCATCAGGGATATTGGCCTGTAGTTCTCTTTTTTTACTGGGTCTCTGTCTGTCTTGGAAATGAAAGTAATGCTGGCTTCATAGAATGGGTCTGGAAGTTTTCTTTCCCTTTCTATTTCTTGGAATAGCTTGAGAAGGATAAGTATTATCTCTGCTTTAAACGTCTGGTAGAACTCCCCTGGGAAGCCATCTGGTCCTGGACTCTTATTTGTTGGGAGATTTTTGATGACTGATTCAATTTCTTCACTGGTTGTGGGACTGTTCAAGCTTTCTATTTTCTCCTGATTGAGTTTTGGAAGAGTGTGAGTGTTCAGGAATTTGTCCATTTTTTCCAGGTTTTCCAGTTTGTTGGCATATAATTTTTCATAGTATTCCCTGATAATTGTTTGTATCTCTTAGGGATTGGTTGTAATAATTCCATTTTCATTCATGCTTTTATCTATTTGGGTCCTCTCCCTTTTCTTTTGGAGAAGCCTGGCTAGAGGTTTGTCAATTTTGTTTATTTTTTCAAAAAACCAACTCTTGGTTTCGTTGATCTGCTCTACAGTTTTTTAGATGCTATATTGTTTATTTCTGCTCTGATCTCGATTATTTCACCTCTTCTGCTGGGTTTAGGCTGCCTTTGCTGTTCTGCTTATATTCCCTTTAGGTGTGCTGTTAGATTTTGTATTTGGGATTTTTCTTGTTTCTTGAGGTAAGCCTGGATTGCAATGTATTTTCCTCTCAGGACTGCTCTTGCTGCATCCCAAAGCGTTTGGATTGTTGTATTTTCATTTTCGTTTGTTTCCATATATTTTTGAATTTCTTCTCTAATTGCCTGGTTGACCCACTCATTCGTTAGTAGGGTGTTCTTTAACCTCGATGCTTTTGGAGGTTTTCCAGACTTTTTCCTGTGGTTGATTTCACACTTCATAGCATTGTGGTCTGAAAATATGCATGGTATGCTTTCAATTCTTGTATACATATGAAGGGCTGTTTTGTGACCCAATATGTGATCTATCTTGGAGAATGTTCTATGTGCACTCAAGAAGAAAGTATATTCTGTTGCTTTGGAATGCAGAGTTCTAAATAGATCTGTCAAGTCCATCTGATCCAATGTGTCATTCAGGGCCCTTGTTTCTTTATTGACCGTGTGTCTAGATGATCTATCCAGTTCTGTAAGTGGAGTGTTAAAGTCCCCTGCAATTACCACATTCTTCTCAATACGGTTGCTTATGTTTGTGAGTAATTGTTTTATATATGTGGGGGCTCCGGTATTTGGCCCATAGACATTTATAGTTGTTAGCTCTTCCTGATGGATAGACCCTGTGATTATTATATAATGACCTTCTTCATCTCTTGTTATAGCCTTTAATTTAAAGTCTAGTTTGTCTGATATAAGTATGGCTACCCCAGCTTTCTTTTGACTTCCAGTGGCATGATAAATAGTTCTCCATCCCCTCACTCTCAATCTGAAGGTGTCCTCAGGTCTAAAATAAGTTTCTTGTAGAGAACAAATAGATGGGTCTTGTTTTTTTTATCCATTCTGATACCCTATGTCTTTTGGTTGGCACATTTAGTCCATTTACATTCAGTGTTATTATAGAAAGATATGGGTTTAGAGTCATTGTGATGTCCGTATGTTTCATGCTTGTAGCGATGTCTCTGGTACTTTGTCTCACAGGATTCTCAATGACAGACTTGCTGGTTAAAGGATTCTCTGCTGCACATTTTTTTCTCTTCATCACATTGAAATCTGCCAATCCTTTCTGGCCTGCCAAGTCTCAAATGAGAGATCACTCACGAGTTTTATAGGTTTCCCTTTATATGTTAGGGCATGTTTATCCCTTGCTGCTTTCAGAATTTTCTCTTTATCCTTATATTTTGCCAGTTTCACTATGATATGTCCTTCAAAAGATTGATTTATTCTGAAGGGAGTTCTCTGTGCTTCTTGGATTTCAATGCCTTTTTCCTTCCCCAGTACAGGGAAGTTCTCAGCTATGATTTCCTCAAGTACCCCTTCAGCACCTTTCCCTCTCTCTTCGTCCACTGGGATACCAATTATGCATATAGTATTTCTTCTTAGTGTATCACTTAGTTCTCTAATTTTCCCCTCATACTCCTGGATTTTTTTATCTCTCTTTTTCTCAGCTTCCTCTTTTTCTATGATTTTATCTTCTAGTTCACCTATTCTCTCCTCTGCCTCTTCAATCCGAGCCATGGTTGAAGTTCTCAGCTATGATTTCCTCAAGTACACCTTCAGCACCTTTCCCTCTCTCTTCCTCCTCTGGGATACCAATTATGCGTATATTATTTCTTTTTAGTGTATCACTTAGTTCTCTAATTTTCCCCTCAAACTCCTGGATTTTTTAATCTCTCTTTTTCTCAGCTTCTTCTTTTTCCATAACTTTATCTTCTAGTTCACCTATTCTCTCCTCTGCCTCTTCAATCGGAGCCGTGGTTGTTTCCATTTTGTTTTGCATTTCGTTTAAAGCTTTTTTCAGCTCCTTCTGAGTGTTCCTTAGTCCCTTGATCTCTGTAGGAAGAGATTCTCTGCTGTCCTGTATACTGTTTTCAAGCCCAGTGATTAATTTTATGACTATTATCCTAATTTCACTTTCTGTTATATTATTTAAATCCTTTTTGATCAGTTCATTAGCTGTTGTTATTTCCTGGAGATTCTTTTGAGGGGAATTCTTCCATTTGGTCATTTTGGATAGTCCCTGGCGTGGTGAGGACTTGCAGGGCACTTCCCCTGTGCTGTGGTGTATAACTGGAGCTGGTGATGGGGCAGCATTCAGACCTGATGTCTGCCCCCAGCCCACCGCTGGGGCCACAGTCACACTGGTGTGTGCCTTCACTTCCCCTCTCCTAGGGGCAGGCGGGATTCACTGTGGGGTGGCGTGACCGGTCTGGGATACTTGCACACTGCCAGGTTTGTGGTGCTGGGGATCTGGCATATTAGCTCGGGTGGGCAGGCTAGGTGCTTGGGGGCAGGAGGGGCAGACTCAGCTAGCTTCTCCTTAGGTGATCCACTTCAGGAGGGCCCCTGTGGCAGCAGAAGGGAGTCAGACCCTCTGCCAGAGGGGTGGCTCTGCAGAAGCACAGAGTTGGGTGTTTGTGGGGAGCAATCAAGTTCCCTGGTGGGAACTGGTTCCCTTTGGGATTTGGGCTGGGGGATGGGCGAGGGAGATGGCACTGGCTAGCGCCTTTGTTCTCCGCCAAAATGAGCTTTGTCATCCAGAGGCTCAGCAACTCTCCCTCCCATTGTCTTCCAGCCTTCCCGCTTTTCGAGCAGAGCTGTTCACTTATGACCTCCCAGATGCTAAGTCCTGCTTGCTGTCAGAACACACTCCATCCGGCCCCTCCGCTTTTGCAAGCTGTACTCGGGGGCTCTGCTTGGCTGGCGGGCCGCCCCTCCACCCCGGCTCCTTCCCACCTAAATAACCCAGAAAACCACCAGAAGACTAGCAGAAGGAAGTTTCTGGAGCCAAGCGCAGATGAGAGGCCCACGGAAGAGGGTAGGAAGGGCGGTGACGCGGTGCTCGCTACACAGACCGATGGGAGGGAGCTTGGGTGGAGGGGTGTCCCGCCAGCCAATCAGAGCCCCCGAGTCTGGCTTGCAAAAGTGGAGGGGCCAGACCGAGTGTGTTCCGACAGCAAGAGGGACATGATATCTGGAAGGTCATAGGCTAACAGCTGTCCTTGGAGAACGGGAGGGAAGGAGGACAAAAGGAGGGAGATTTGTTGAGCCCCGGAAGACAGAGCTCAGCTTGGCAGGGAAAAAAGGTGCTCACCAGAGCCATCTCCCTCGCCCATCCCCCAGCCAAAATCCCAAAGGGAGCCAGTTCCTGCCAGACAACTTGCTTTCACCCTGCAAATACCCAACGCTGTGCTTCTGCTGATCCATCCCTCCCGTGGGTCTAACTCCCTCCCGGTGCTGCAGCGCCCCTCCTGAAGTGGATCTCTGAAGGAAAAGCGAGCTGAGCCTGCCCCTCCCACCCCTGTGCACCTTGCCCATCCACCCCAGCTAATACGCTAGATCCCCAGCACCACAAGCCTGGCAGGGTGCAAGTAGCCCAGACGGCCACGCCACCCCACAGCGAATCCCGCACCTAGGAGAGGGGAAGAGAAGGCACACACCAGTCTGTGGCCCCAGTGGTGGGCTGGGGGCAGACATCAGGTCTGACTGTGACCCCGCCCACCAACACAAGTTATTCATGACAGCACAGGGGAAGTGCCCGGCAGTCCTGAACCACTCCAGGGACTATCCACAATGATGAAATGGAAGAATTCCCCTCAGAAAAACGTCCAGGAAATAACTGCTAACGAACTGATCATAAAGGATTTAAACAATATAACAGAAATTGAATTTAGAAAAATAGTCATAAAATTAATCACTGGGTTTGAAAACAGTATAAAGGACAGAAGAGAATCTCTTGCTACAGAGATCAAGGGACTAAGGAACAGCCAGGTGGAGCTAAAAAATGCTATCAACGAGTTGCAAAATAAAATGGAGACAATTACGGCTCGGATTGAAGAGGCAGAGGAGAGAATAGGTGAACTAGAAGATAAAATTATTGAAAAATAAGAAGCTGAGAAAAAGAGAGATAAAAAAATCCAGGAGTATGAGGGGAAAATTAGAGAACTAAGTGATGCACTAAAGAGAAATAATATACGCATAATTGGTATTCCAGAGGAAAAAGAGAGAGGGAAAGGTGCTGAAGGTGTACTTGAAGAAATCATAGCTGAGAACTTCCCTGAACTGGGGAAGGAAAAAGGCATTGAAATCCAAGAGCCACAGAGAACTCCCTTCAGATGTAACTTGAATCGATCTTCTGCAGGACATATAGTGAAACTGGCAAACTACAAGGATAAAGAGAAAATTCTGAAAGCAGCTAGAGATAAACGTGCTCTAACATATAAAGGGAGACCTATAAGACTCGTGACCAATGTCTCTACTGAAACTTGTCTGGCCAGAAGGGAATGGCAGGAGATTTCAATGGGATGAACAGAAAAAATATGCAGCCAAGAATCCTTTAACCAGCAAGAATGTCATTTAGAATGGAAGGAGAGATAAAGGTCTTCCCAAACAAAAACTGAAGGAATTCGTCACGACTAAACCAGCCCTACAAGAGATCCTAAGGGGGATCCTGTGAGACAAAGAACCAGAGACATCGCTACAAGCATGAAACCTATGGACATCACAATGACTCTAAACCCATATCTTTCTGTAATAACACTGAATGTAAATGGACTAAATGTGCCAACCAAAAGACATAGGGTATCAGAATGGATAAAAAAAACAAGACCCATCTATTTGTTCTCTACAAGAAACTTATTTTAGACCTGAGGACACCTTCAGATTGAGAGTGAGGGGATGGAGAACTATTTATCATGCCACTGGAAGTCAAAAGAAAGCTCGGGTAGCCATACTTATATCAGACAAACTAGATTTTAAATTAAAAGCTATAACAAGAGATGAAGAAGGTCATTATATAATAATCACAGGGTCTATCCATCAGGAAGAGCTAACAACTATAAATGTCTATGGGCCAAGTACAGGAGCCCCCAAATATATAAAACAATTACTCACAAACATAAACAACCGTATTGAGAAGAATGTGGTAATTGCAGGGGACTTTAACACTCCACTTACAGAAATGGATAGATCATCTAGACACACGGTCAATAAAGAAACAAGGGCCCTGAATGACACATTGGATCAGATGGACTTGACAGATCTATTTAGAATTCTGCCTCCCAAAGCAACAGAATATACTTTCTTCTCGAGTGCACATGGAACATTCTCCAAGATAGATCACATACTGGGTCACAAAACAGCCCTTCATATGTATACAAGAATTGAAACCATACCATGCATACTTTCAGACCACAATGCTATGAAGTGTGAAATCAACCACAGGAAAAAGTCTGGAAAACCTCCAAAAGCATCGAGGTTAAAGAACATCTTACTAAAGAATGAGTGGGTCAACCAGGCAATTAGAGAAGAAATTAAAAAAATATATGGAAACAAAGGAAAAAGAATATACAACAATCCAAAGGCTTTGGGATGCAGCAAAGGCAGTCCTGAGAGGAAAATACATTGCAATCCAGGCCTATCTCAAGAAACAAGAAAAATCCCAAATACAAAATCTAACAGCACACCTAAAGGGAATATAAGCAGAACAGCAAAGGCAGCCTAAACCCAGAAGAGGAAGAGAAATAATAAAGATCAGAGCAGAAATAAACAATATAGAATCTAAAAAAACTGTAGAGCAGATCAACGAAACCAAGAGTTGGTTTTTTGAAAAAATAAACAAAATTGATAAACCTCTAGCCAGGCTTCTCCAAAAGAAAAGGGAGAGGACCCAAATAGATAAAAGCATGAATGTAAATGGAATTATTACAATCTATCCCTCAAAGATACAAGCACTAATCAGGGAATATTATGAAAAATTATATGCCAACAAACTGGAAAACCTGGAAGAAATGGACAAATTCCTAAACACCCATATGCTTCCAAAACTCAATCAGGAGGAAATAGAAAGCTTGAACAGACCCATAACCAGGGAATAAATTGAATCAGTCATCAAAAATCTCACAACAGGTAAGAGTCCATGACCAGATGGCTTCCCAGGGGAGTTCTACCAGACGCTTAAAGCAGAGATAATACCTATCCTTCTCACGTTATTCCAAAAAATAGAAAGGGAAGGAAAACATCCAGAATCATTCTATGTAACCAGTATTCCTTTGATTCCTAAACCAGACAGAGACCCAGTAAAAAAAGAGAACTACAGGCCAATATCCCTGATGAATATGGATGCAAAAATTCTCAATAAGATACCAGCAAATCGAATTCAACAGCATATAAAAAGAATTATTCACCATGATCAAGTGGGATTCAACCCTGGGATGCAGGGCTGGTTCAACATTCGCAAATCAATCAATGTGATACATCATATTAATAAAAGAAAAGATAAGAACTGTATGATCCTGTCAATCAATGCCAAAAAGGCCTTTGACAAAATTCAACAACCTTTCTTAATAAAAACCCTCGAAAAGTCGGGATAGAAGGAACATACTTAAATATCATAAAAGCCATTTATGAAAAGCCCACAGCTAACATCATCCTCAATGGGGAAAAACTGAGAGCTTTGTCCCCGAGATCAGGAACACGACACGGATGTCCACTCTCACTGCTGTTGTTTAACATATTGTTGGAAGTTCTAGCATCAGCAATCAGACAATAAAAAGGAAATCAAAGCATCAAAATTGGCAGCATCAAAAGATGCGGTTAAGCTTTCAACTTTTGCAGATGACATGATACTATACATGGAAAATCTGATAGACTCCACCAGAAGTCTGCTAGAACTGATATATGAATTTAGCAAAGTTGCAGGATACAAAATCAATGTACAGAAATCAGTTGCATTCTTATACACTAATAATGAACCAACAGAAAGACAAATAAGGAAACGTATCCCATTCACAATTGCACCAAGAAGCATAAAATACCTAGGAATAAATCTAACCAAAGATGTACAAGATGATGAAAACTATAGAAAGCTGATGACAAAGAAGAAATTGAAGAAGATATACAGAAATGGAAAAACATTCTGTGCTCATGGACTGGAAGAATAAATATTGTCAGAATGTCAATACTACCCAAAGCTATCTACACATTCAATGCAATCCCAATCAAAATTGCACCAGCATTCTTCTCGAAACTAGAACAAGCAATACTAAAATTCATATGGAACCACAAAAGACCCCGAATAGCCAAAGTAATTTTGAACAAGAACACCAAAGCAGGAAGCATCACAATCCTGGACTTTAGCCTCTACTACAAAGCTGTAATCATCAAGACAGCATGGTATTGGCACAAAAACAGACACATAGACCAATGGAATAGAATAGAAACCCCAGAACTAGACCCACAAACTTGTGGCCAACTAATCTTTGACAAAGCAAGAAAGAATATCCAATGGAAAAAAGACCGTCTCTTTAACAAATGGTGCTGAGAGAACTGGACAGCAACATGCAGAAGATTGAAACTAGACCGCTTTCTGACACCATTCACAAAAATAAACTCAAAATGGATAAAGGACCTGAATGTGAGACAGGAAACCACTAAACCCAAAGGAGAAAGCAGGAAAAGACCTCTCTGACCTCAGCCGTAGCAATTTCTTACTTGACATATCCCCAAAGGCAAGGGAATTAAAGGCAAAAATGAACTACTGGAACTTACGAAGATAAAAAGCTTCTGCACAGCAAAGGAAACAACCAACAAAACTAAAAGGCAACCAACGGAATGGGAAAAGATATTTGCAAGTGACATATCGGACAAAGGGCTAGTATCAAAAATCTATAAAGAGCTCACCAAACTCCACACCCGAAAAACAAATAACTCAGTGAAGAAATGGGTAGAAAGCATGAATAGACACTTCTCTAAAGAAGACATCCGGATGGCCAACAGGCACATGAAAAGATGCTCAATGCCGCTCCTCATCAGGGAAATACAAATCTAAACCACACTCAGGTATCACCTCATGCTAGTCAGAGTGGCCAAAATGAACAAATCAGGAGACTATAGATGCTGGAGAGGATGTGGAGAAACGGGAACCCTCTTGCACTGTTGGTGGGAATGCAAATTGGTGCAGCCACTCTGGAAAGTAGTGTGGATGTTCCTCAGAAAATTAAAAATAGACCTCCCCTCTGACCCAGCAATAGCACTGCTAGGAATTTACCCAAGGGATACAGGAATACTGATGCATAGGGGCACTTGTACCCCAATGCTTATAGCAGCACTCTCAACAATAGCCAAAATATGGAAAGATCCTAAATGTCCATCAACGGATGAATGGATAAAGAAATTGTGGTTTATATGCACAATGGAGTACTACGTGGCAATGAGAAAGAATGAAATTTGGCCTTTTGTAGCAACATGGATGGAAATGGAGAGTGTGATGCTAAGTGAAATAAGCCATACAGAGAAAGACAGATACCATATGGTTTCACTCTTATGTGGATCCTGAGAACCTTAACAGAAACCCATTGGGGAGGGGAAGAAAAAATGATTTTAGAGTGGGAGAGAGTCAAAGTATAAGAGACTCTTAAAAACTGAGAACATTGGCACGCCTGGGTTGCGCGGTGTGTTAAGCGTCCGACTTAAGCCAGGTCACGATCTCATGGTCCGTGAGTTCGAGCCCCGCGTCAGGCTCTGGGCTGATGGCTCGGAGCCTGGAGCCTGTTTCTGATTCTGTGTCTCCCTCTCTCGGCCCCTCCCCCGTTCATGCTCTGTCTCTCTCTGTCCCAAAAATAAATAAAAAACGTTGAAATAAAATTTAAAAAAAAAAACAACTGAGAGCAAACTGAGGGTTGATGGGGGGTGGGAGGGAAGGGAGGGTAGGTGATGGTTGTTGAGGAGCGCACATTTTGGGATGAGCACTGGGTGTTGTATGGAAATGAATTTGACAATAAACTTCATATATTGAAAAAATAAAATAAAATAAAAAAACACAAAGGAATAAAACAGACCAGAAGTGAAAGGCCTGTACTCTGAAAATTATAGAACACTTCTGAAAGTAATCGAAGAGTATACAAAGAAGTGGAAAAGCATTCCATGCTCATGTAATGAAATAATAAGCACTGTTAAAATGCCAATACTATCCAAAGCAATCTACACATTCAATAAAATTCCTATCAAAATACTCCCAGCGTATTTCAGAAAGATAGAACAAACAATCCTAAAATTTGTATGCAACCACAAAAGACCCTGAATAGCCAAAGCAATCCTGAAAAAGAAAAGCAATGTTTGAGACATTCCTATTACATATGTAATATATTAGAAAGTTGTAGTCATCAAGATAGGATATTATGGGCTCCAAAATAGACACACATCAATGGAACAGAATAGAAAACTCAGCGGCACTTGCTTGGCTCAGTCAGTTAAACATCCAGATCTTGACTTTGGCTCAGGTCATGATCACATGGTTCGTGGGTTTGAGCTCCATAGGAGGGTCTGTGCTGACAGTGTGGAGTCTGCTTTGGATTTTCTCTCTCTTCCTCCCTCTCTATCTCTGCCCCTCATCTGCTCACATGCTATGCCTCTCTGTCAAGATAAATAAATAAACTTTAAAAAAAGAATAGAAAACACAGAAATGGACACACAACTATATGGTCAACTCATCTTTGACAAAACAAGAATGAATATCCATTGGGGAAAAAAAAGCACAGTATCCAACAAATGGTGTTGGGAACACTGGGCAGCAAAATGTAAAATAATGAAACTGGAAAATTTTCTTACACAATACACAAAATTAAAGTCAAAGTTGATGAAAGAACTAAATGTAAGACAGGAAACCATCAAAATCTTAGTGAAGAACACAGACAGCAACCTCTTTGACCTCTGTTGTAGCAACTTCTTACTAGATTTGTCCCCAGAAGCAAAGTAAACAACAGCAAAATTTGACTGTTGGGATCTCATCAAGATAAAAACCTGCACAGTGAAAAACAATGAACAAAACTAAAAGACAACCTTCAGAATGGGATAAGATATTTGCAAAAGACATATCTGATAAGGGTTAGTACCCAAAATCTGTAAAGAACGTATCAAACTCAACACTGAAAAAACAAATAATCCAGTTAAGGAACAGACAGAATACATGAATAGATATTTGTTTCCAGAGAAGACATCCAGATGGCTAACAGACACATGAAAAGATGCTCACAATCACTCATCATTAGGTATTTACAAATCAAAACCACAATGAGATACCACCTCCCACCTGTCAGAATGGCTAAATTAACAACACCAGAAACAACAGATATTGGTGTGTATGTGGAGAAAATTGGTGGAAATGCAAACTGGTTAAGCCCTTCTGAAAACAGTATGGAATTCCCTCAAAAAGTTAAAAATAGAATTATCCTACCACTGAGAAAATTCACTACTTTGTATTTGTCCACAAGATACAAAAATATTGATTCAAAGGGGCACATGAACCCTGATGTTTATAGCAGTATTATAAACTATAGCCAATCTATGGAAAGAACCCATATGTGCATTGAATGATGAATGGATAAAGAAAATGTGGTGTGTGTGTGTGTGTGTGTGTGTGTGTGTGTCACCCATCGAAAAGAATGAAATATTGCCTTTAGCAACAATGTTGATGAAGGTAGACTGTATTATGCTAAGCAAAAAAGGTCTGTCAGAGGAAGACAAATTTCATGTGATTTCACTCATGTCTGGAATTTAAGAAATAAAAGAGATGAAGATAGGTGAAGATAAAAAGAAAGAGAAGTAAACCATAAGAGATTCTTAACTATAGAGAACAAACTGTGGGTTGATGGAGGACTGTAGGTGGGTGATGGGCTAAAAGGATGATGGGTATGAGCACTGTGTGTTATCTATAAGTGATGAATCACTAAATTCTACACCTGAAACCCATTTTACCATATATGTTAATTAGATTTTAAATAAAAACTTGAAAAAAGTAAACTTTTTGACATGTTAACTTTTCATCAATTTTTAGTGTGTCATGGGAATCTCTACCTCTCATATAGCTACATGCTGTTATTTATGGTTGTTTTTAAGAATGTCTCTGTGTAAGGAGAGGTTGGATGTTGGTGGCAGTGTATGAGGACCCCAGGCTTGCCTTCTTTCATGAATACAAGTAGGTAAATGTGAAACCATCCCAAATACCTCAGGAATTTCCCTGAAGACTGACATTACAAACTCCCCAACTAAAGATAAGAAGAAGCCACACTGGAGAAGGTAGGAAGTACAGACATGCAGATGAGAGAGGAGTGGATTATGGCTGCTGCTGTGGGAATGCAACCACAGTCATGGCATGGTGTAAAAGACAGAGCACCACACAGGGTAAACACATCTCAATAGCAGATGGCTTGAAAAGTGAGAGGGGCCAGATTTCATGATTTCTGGCAACCAGTAGGGCTTAAGGCCTGGAGTTTCAAAGATTAGCGGGTTTGGCTGGGATTGACGCTGAGGGCATTGTGCTGCTCTTGGAGAAAAGGCAAACAACTCTTGGCATACAGTGTGGAAACAGCGATTTAAAAAGTGCCTTGGACACACAGTGGAAAGATTATTTGCTCATCTCAGAGCACATCCCAAAGAAGCATCATTCACAGAGAGATGCCTCTGGGAACAATCGAACTGGTCAGTGCCATTTCCTTTCACCACCCTTCAGTTTATGCACAGGGCCACCTTTGGGAAACAACTCAGCACTCACACTAGCTACCTAACTTCATTACACCAAGCCCTGCTGCCCTATGCTCTGGTGGAACCACCCCTCCCAGTCAAACTTGCAGGACTCCCCACGCAGTGGGCTCTTCCCCAGGGAGGCCTGTCCAAACTTCTCCTCACACTGAATCTTTCAACATTGGAGTTTTGTGGAGCCTCAGTTTTCAGCAATGGGGCAACAGGTCTCATTTTACAAACAGACCAGAGCACACCTAACTAAAATGCACCGTATCCATATCAAGGACCAAACAGTGACCACAGAAGGCAAAGAGAGCCTCTGCAGTTGACTGGCCTGAAGGGTAAAGGGGTCAGAATAAAACAGCAGAACACACACAGAACACATGGGAGATATTCTTGGAAGTGCCAGGCCCTGGGGGAGAAGGGACACAAAATGGCAAGGTACAACAGGTCTTCATTAGGCCATTACCCTCAAAAACAGAATATGTAGCTGACTTTCCTAACACACAGAAGGCACAGAGACTTAGATGAAATGAGAAGACAGAGAAATGTCTCCCAAATTAAAGAACAAAACAATGTTACGGCCAGAGATCTAAGAAATACAGAAATAAGTAATATGCCAGATAGAGAATTTAAAGTAATGATCATGAGGATATTCACTGGACTTGAGAAAAGAGTAGAAGATATAAATGAGACACTTAACACAGAAATAAGGAACAGCATAGAGAGAAAAGGCTCAATAAATGAAATGAGAAACATGCTTGATGGAATGAATAGCATTCTAGGAGAAGCAATGGACCTAATTAGTAACCAGAAAACAAAGTAATGGAAAGTAATGAAGCAGAACAAAAGAGAAAAGAGAATTATGCAAAATGAGAATATACTTGGGGAACTTGATGACCCTATCAAATGCAATAACATTCATATTATAGGAGTCCCAGAAGAAGAAAAGAGAGAGAAGGGGGCAGAAAATTTATTTGAATAAATAATAGATGATAACTTCTGTAATGTGGGGTAAAAAACAGATATCCAGTTCCAGAAGTCATAGTGACACTCCAAGAAAATCAATAAATGCAGATCCACACCAAAACATATTATAATTAAATTGGAAAAATATAATGATAAAGAACAAAATTTTAAAGAAGTAAAACAAAAGAAGACAGTAACTTACAAAGGAAAACCCACAAAGCCAGCAGG
The DNA here is from genome assembly GCF_022837055.1 of Prionailurus viverrinus. NCBI lineage: Eukaryota > Metazoa > Chordata > Mammalia > Carnivora > Felidae > Prionailurus > Prionailurus viverrinus. The sequence continues at coordinate 48,067,132 of NC_062579.1, read as the reverse complement.
GGATTTTTCAGTATAACTTCAGTGGAATTTCAAAATCTGGAATAATATAATATAATATAATATCAATAATAATATATAACAATAATATAATATATAATATATTCAAAGTGCTGAATGGGAAAAATCTGCAGCCAAGAATACTCTATTGAGTAAGTGTATCATCCTGAATAGAAGGATAAAGAGTTTTCCAGAAAAACAAAAAGTAAAGGAGTTTATGACCACTGAATTTCCCCTACAATAAGTATTAAAGGGGACTTATTCAGTGGAAAAGAGAGAACCAAAGTGACAGTATGAAAACACAAATGAAGTAAAAATGAATATTTTTGTAAAAAGTCAGTGAAGGAACTCACAAAAGAATGTAAAATATGATACCATATACCTAAGACATGGTTAAGAGAAGAGTAAAGGATAGGTTCAAACTTAAATGACCATCAACTTAATATAGACTGCTATATGAACACTAGAGTATATAAAACCTAATGGTAATCATATATCATCAATGACTAATAAATATGCAAATAAAGAAAATTAAATCCAAATATATCAGTAAAGAAAAACAGGAAAACAAGAAAGAGGAGAATGAGAAAGGATCAGACATAATCTTCAGAAACAACCACAAAACAAATAATAAAATGAAAAACATACATATGTATCAATAATTACTCTTAATGTAAATAGACTAAACGCTCCAATCAAAAGACATAAGGTGACAGAGAAGATTGAAAAACAAGACCCACCTAGATGCTGCCTACAAGGGACTCATTTTATACCTAAAGACACCTGCAAATTAAAAGTGAGGGGATTGAGAAATATCTCTCATGCAAATTTATGTCAAAAGAAAGAGTAGCAATCATTATTTCAGAAAAAAAAGACTTTAAATAAAGAGTAACAAGACACAAGGAGTATAATATATAATAATAAAGGGGACAATCCAAAAAGTAGATATAACAGTGGTAAATATTTATGCAACCAATATAGAAGCACCCAGATACATAAAGTAGTTAATAACACATATAAAGGAACTCATTGATAACAATACAGTATCAGTAGGGGATTTTAACACCCCACTTACATCACTGGATACATCATCTAAAAAGAGAATAAAGAAGAAAAAAATGTCTTTGAATGACACACTGGACCAGGTGGATTTAACAGATATATTCAGGACATTCCATCCTAAACAGTAGAATACACATTCTTTTCAAGAGCACATGGAACATTCTCCAGAATAATCACCTGTTAGCTCACAAAACAAACGTCAACAAAATCTACAAGATCAAAACCATATCATAAATCTTTTCTGACCACAATTCTATGAAACTAGAAGAGAACCATAAGAAAAAGTCTGGAAAACCACAAATAAAAGGAGGTTAAATAACATGCTACAAAACAATGAATGGGTCAACCAGGAAACCATAGAATAAATTCAAAAGTACGTGGAAAAAAGGAAAATGAAAATACAATGGTCCAAACCTTCAGGATGAAGTAAAAGTGGTTTCAAGATGGAAGTTTACAGCAATACAGGTCTACCATCAGAAACAAGAAAAACTCAAACAAACTAAGCTTGCACCTAAAGGAGGAAGAAAACAGCAAATGAAATCTAAAACAGCAGAATGAATTAATTAATTAATATTAGTGCAGAAATAAACAATATATAAACTACAAAAAACAATAGAAGAGATCAATGAAACAGTAGCTGGTTCATTGAAAAAAATCAATAAAATTGATTATATATATACATATATATATACACATATATATATATATATAGAGAGAGAGAGAGAGAGAGAGAAGACTCAAATTACATCAAAAATAAGAGAGGAGACATAACAACCAATACCATTGAAATACAGCCATAAATGAATATTATGAAAGATGATGTTCCAACAAATTGGACAACATAAAATAATAAATTCCTAGAAACATATAAACTGCCAAAACTGAAACAAGAAGAAATAGAAAATTTGAACAAACCAATAAACAGCAAAGAAATAGAATAAATAATCCAAAATCTCCCTGAAAACAAAATCCAGGACCAGATGGCTTCACAACAAATTCTGCCAAATATTAAAAATAATAAGGAAGAAAGATTTTCAATTTTATTCTATGAGGCCAGCATTACCCTGATATCAAAACAAGATAAAGACACCACTAAAAAGAGGACTACAGGGGCGCCTGGGTGGCGCAGTCGGTTAAGCGTCCGACTTCAGCCAGGTCACGATCTCGCGGTCCGTGGGTTCGAGCCCTGCGTCGGGCTCTGGGCTGATGGCTCAGAGCCTGGAGCCTGTTTCTGATTCTGTGTCTCCCTCTCTCTCTGCCCCTTCCCGTTCATGCTCTGTCTCTCTCTGTCCCAAAAATAAACTTTGAAAAAAAAATTAAAAAAAAAAGAGGACTACAGGCCAACATCCATAATGAACATAGACGCAAAAATCCTTAATGCTAGCAACCTGAATCCAAAATTTCATTAAAAATGATTCATTAGGATCAAGTGGGATTTATTCCTGGGTTTCCAGGGTGATTCAATATTCACAAATCAATCAACATGATACATAACATCAATAAGAGAAATGATAAGAAATGTAGGATCATTTCAATAGACACAGAAAGAGCATATGACAAGTCACAACATCCATTTATGATAAAAACCCTCAAGAAAGTAGGTTTAGAAGGAACATACCTGAACATAATAAATGCCATATATGTAAAACACAGGTAACATCATCTTTAATGTGTAAAACTGAGAGCTTTTCTCTTGAGGTCAGGAACAAGACAGGAATGTTCATTCTCACCATTGTTATTCACCACAGTACTAGAAGTGCTAGGCAGAGCAATCAGACAACAAAAAGAAATAAAAAGACACCCAAATCAATAAGGAAGAAGTAAAACTTTCACTTTTTGTAGATGACATGATACTCTATATAGAAAACCTGAAAAACTCCAGGGAAAAAAAATGTCTAGAATTGATAAATGAATTCAGTAAAGTCACAGGATACAAAATCAATGTACAGAATTCTGTTACATTTCTTTTTTTTTGTTTTGTTTTATTTATTTTTGAGACAGAGAGAGACAGAGCATGAATGGGGGAGGGTCAGAGAGAGGGAGACACAGAATCTGAAACAGGCTCCAGGCTCTGAGCTGTCAGCACAGAGCCCGACGCGGGGCTCGAACTCACGGACCGCGAGATCATGACCCGAGCGAAGTCGGCCGCTCAACCGACTGAGCCACCCAGGCGCCCCATATTTCTATACACCAATAATGAAGCAGCAGAAAAAGAAATTAATCAATCCCATTTACAATTGCACCAAAATAATAAGACGCCTCGAAATAAACCTAATCAAAGAGGTGAAAGACCTCTACTCTGAAAACTATAAAACACTGATAAAAGAAATTGAAGAGGACAGAGGACACAAAGAAATTAGAAAGACATTCGATGCTCATGGGTTGGGAGAACAAATATTGTTAAAGTTTCTACACTATACAAAATAATCTACACATTTAATGCAATACCTATCAAAACAACACTAACACTTTTCACAGAACAAGAACAAAATAATTCTAAAATTTGTATGGAACCACAAAATATTCTGAATAGCTAAAGCAATCTTGAGAAAGAAAAGCAAAGGTGGAGACATCACAATTCCAGACATCAAGTTATATTACAAAACTGTGGTGATTAATATAGGATGGTGCTGGCACAAAAATAGACTCATAGGTCAATAGAACAGAATAGAAAACCCAGAAAATAAACCCACAACTATACAGTCAATTAATCTTCAACAAAGCAGGACAAACATCCAGTGGAAAACAGACAGTCTCTTCAACATGTGGTGTTGGAAAAACTGGACAGCAACATGCAAAAGTATGAAACTGGACCACTTTATTAGTCCATGTACAAAAATAAATTAAAAATGTATTAAAGACTTAAATGTGAGACTTGAAACCATAAAAATTCTAGAAGAGAACACAGGCAGTAACCTCTTTGACATTCAGCCATAGCAACATTTTTCTAGATATGTCTCCTGGGGCAAGAGATACAAAATAAAAATAAAATAAACTATTGGGAATTCATCAAAATAATCTTCTGTACAATGAAGGAAATATCAAGAAAACTAAAAAGCAACCTAAGGAATGGGAAAAGAGATTTGAAAATGACATGTGTGATAAAATTTAGTGTCCAAAATATAGAATGAACTGATGTAAGTCATACCCCCAAAACAAATAATCCAACTGAAAATTAAGCAGAACACATGAACAGACATTTCTCTAAAGAAGACATATTAGTTGTCAAAAGACACATGAAAAAAAATTTTCATCATCACTTACCCTAAGGGAAATGAAAATCAAAACCACAATGAGATATCACCTTACATCTGTCAGAATGATTAAAATCAAACAGATGCTGGTGAGGATGTAGAAAAAAAGGGAACATTTGTGCACTGTTGGTCGGAATGCAAACTAGTGAGGCCACTCTGGAAAACAGTATGGAAGTTCCTCAGGAGTTGAAATAGAACTAACCTATGAGCCAGGAGTCACACTACTGGGTATTTACCCAAAGAATACAAGAACACTAATTCAATGGGATATATGCACTCCTATATTTATAGCAGCATTATTTACAATAGTCAATATCTGGAATCATCCCAAGTGTCAATTGATGGATGGATAAAGAAGGTGTGGTATATAGATAGACAATGGAATATTAGTCAGCCATAAAAAAGAATGAAATCTTGCCAGTTTCAAGTATATGGATGGAGCTAGAGAGTATTTTGGCAAGCAAAATAAGTCAGAGATAGAGAAATACTATATTATTTCACTCATATATGGAATTTAAGAAATAAAAGAATAAAGCAAAGGAAGACAGAGAGAAATCAAGAAAGAGACTCTTAGGTAAAAAGAACAAACTGATGGTTAGCATAGGAGAAGAGGGTGTGTGGATGGGTGAAATAGGTTATAGTGATTAAACAGTGCACTTGTTGTGAACAGTGAGTGATGTATGGAATTGTTGAATCACTATATTGTACACCTGAAACTAATATAACACTGCATGTTAACTAACTGGAATTAAAATAAAAGCTTAAAAAATGAATTTATCTGTTACAAAATTATAACTAATTTTTTTGACAATGTTAGTGACACTAGTTGTCACAGCAGCAATGTGGGAAATAATTTCCCAGGATGAGCCAACTCATTCAGAAAAACTGATTCAGAGGATTTAATAAACACCTAGAAATTAAGATTCTAGACAGTTATGTTTTTTTTAATTTTTTTTCTATTATATCTAACTATAGTGGAAAGCTCTGTGGCCTGGATTTATTATTCTCAGCTTCTACACTAACTTTTTAGATTATTTTTATGACCTCAGAACTTTCACTTAATAGCAAATGCCTTAAAATTCCCATCTGATGAGTGAGCAATTAGAATCTCTGGAGACTAGGCTCACAGCCAATCTCTGAAGATCAAATAAGATAGTGGATATGAAAGTGTGATAAGAAAGCATAAAGGCTTTGGGGCGCCTGGGTGGCGCAGTCGGTTAAGCGTCCGACTTCAGCCAGGTCACGATCTCGCGGTCCGTGAGTTCGAGCCCCGCGTCAGGCTCTGGGCTGATGGCTCAGAGCCTGGAGCCTGTTTCCGATTCTGTGTCTCCCTCTCTCTCTGCCCCTCCCCCGTTCATGCTCTGTCTCTCTCTGTCCCAAAAATAAATAAAAACGTTGAAAAAAATTAAAAAAAAAAAGAAAGCATAAAGGCTTTTATTTAAAGGTTTAGGATTCTTATGATCTCTGATGACTCACTCACCTGAGAATGGATCTAATATCCTTACCTAAAAAGTTAAGGCTTACCATCATAAACACTCAATGAAAGGATTATGAAATAGAGCCAATAGTAAACCCTGAATTTAACATTATTTCCAAGCCTTAATCCACACCTAAACCTGGAATGCTGAAATTCTCAATGATGACTTTAACTTTGATGAATTGTCTGATAATTAATATTGAGAAGGAAGTAAACTTTTGATTTTTTTCTTCCTTTCCATTTCTCTGTGGTCAAATCATATCAACAATGATTATATACCTTCTTCTTCTTGGTGCCATGTCAAGCCTGGTACAAATATAAATTCCCTCTGATCACTTACAACCTAAGACAAACAACACAACGTAAGGTTGTTTTCCATTGACATTCAAAAATAAAAAGGAAAAATATGATTCACAATTCTATACATTTATCAGTGCTCATCCATATAAGTGAACTCTAATCTCCTTTATTTTACCCATCCCCTGACACACCTGCCCTCTAGTAACTATCAGTTCCTTCTCTGTATTTAGGAGTCTGACTTTTTTGTATCTTTTTTTTCTTTGATTATCGATTTGTTGTGTCATTATATTGTACACCTAATATATTGAAATATAGAATCATGTATGTTAGTTATATTTGAATTAAAAATAGCAATAGTAAACAAAAATAAAGTGAATAAGTCATGGGGCTATAATTTACAGTATGGTTAACAATATTGTATTGCATATTTGGAAGTAGCTAGGAAAATAGAACTTGAACATTTTCATCATAAGAAAAAAAATTAAGAAAAAATATGTATGGTGATGGGTATTAATGACTTATGGTGGTGAACACTTTGCAATATATACAAATGTAAAATTACTACAGTATACACTTAAAACTAATATGATATAATGTCAATTATACCTCAAAAAAGTTAATAACAACAAAATAACAATTAATAATTAATAATAATAAACACAGATGAGAGAGGAAACATGGCTTAGTGAAAAGGACTAGGAATTTAGATGCTAAGTCTTTAGTTCTGGTAGAATTCTCTTTTTTAAGTTTTTATTTAAATTCCAGTTGGTTAACATAGTGTAATATTAGATTCAGGTGTACAATTTAGTGATTCAACACTTCCATACAACACCAAGTGTTATTCACAAGTTTCCTCCTAAATCCCCATCACCTGTTTACCCCATCTCCCCCACCCAGCTCCCCTCTGGTAACCATCAGTTTGTTCTCTGTAGTTAAGAGTTTGTTTAGGGGCTCCTGATGGCTCAGTTGGTTAAGCATCTGACTTCCATTAAGTGTCCGACTGTGGCTCAGGTCATGATCTCACAGTTTGTTAGTTCAAACCTCGCATCAGGCTCTGGGCTTCCAGTTCAGAGCCTGGAGCCTGCTTTGGATTCTGTGTGTATCTCTCTCTCTGCCCCTCCCCTGCTCGTACTCTTTCTCTCTTTCTCAAAAATAAATAAACATTAAAAAAATAGCTTCTTTATTTGCCTCTCTCGCTCATTTTTCCCCTATAATTGTTTTGTTTCTAAAATTCTACATATGAGTGAAATAATATGGTATATGTCTTTCTCTGATTGATTTATTTCACTTAGCATAGTACTCTATACTTCCATCTACTTTTTGAAAATGACAAGATTTCATTCTTTTTTATAGCTGAGTAATATTCCAGGGTGTGTGTGTGCGTGTGTGTGTGTGTGTGTGTGTGTGTGTTGTGTTGGGGAATATATACATATATTCATCACTTGATGGACACAAGCTGTTTCCATAGTTTGCTTATTGTAGATAATGCTGCTATAAACATTGGGGTACGTGTATCCCTTTAAATTAGTATTTTTGTATTCTTTGGGGAAATACCTACTAGTGCAATTGCAGGGACATAGGGTAGTTTTATTTTTAACTTTTTGAAGAACCTCCACAATGCTTTCCAGAGTAACTGCACCAGTTTGCATTCCAACCAACAGTGCAGAAGTTTTCCCCTTTCTCCCCATTCTTGCCAACACCTGTTGTTTCTTGTATTGTTGATTTTAACATTCTAACAGGTGTGAGGTGATTTTACATTTTATTTATTTATTTTTAATATGAAATTTATTGTCAAATTGGTGTTCATACAACACCCAGTGCTCATCCCAGCAGGTGCCCTCCTCAATTCCCATCACCCACCCTCCCCTCCCTGCCACCCCCATCAACCCTCAGTTTGTTCTCAGTTTTTAAGAGTCTCTTATGTTTTGGCTCCCTCCCTCTCTAACCTCTCTTTTTTTTTCCTTCCCCTACCCCATGGTCTTCTGTTAAGTTTCTCAGGATCCACATAAGAGTGAAAACATATGGTACCTGTCTTTCTCTGTATGGCTTATTTCACTTAGCATCACACTCTCCATTTCCACCCACGTTGCTACAAAAGGCCAGATTTCATTCTTTCTCATTGCCAAGTAGTATTCCATTGTATATATAAACCACAATTTCTTTATCCATTCATCCGTTGATGCACATTTAGGCTCTTTCCATAATTTGGCTATTGTTGAAAGTGCTGCTATAAACATTGGGGTACAGGTGCCCCTATGCATCAGTACTCCTGTATCCCTTGGGTAAATTCCTAGCAGTGCTATTACTGGGTCATAGGATAGATCTATTTTTAATTTTTTGAGGAACCTTCACACTGTTTTCCAGAGTGGCTGCACCAGTTTCCATTCCTACCAATAGTGCAAGAGGGTTCCCGTTTCTCTACATCCTCTCCAGCATCTATAGTCTCTTTATTTGTTCATTTTAACCACTCTGACTGGCGTGAGGTGGTATCTGAGTGTGGTTTTGACTTGTATTTCCCTGATGAGGAGCGATGTTGGACATCTTTTCATGTGCCTGTTGGCCATGTGGATGTCTTCTTTAGAGAAGTGTCTATTCATGTCTTCTGCCCATTTCTTCACTGGATTATTTGTTTTTCAGGTGTGGAGTTTAGTGAGCTCTCTATAGATTTTGGATACTAGCCCTTTGTCCGATATGTTATTTGCAAATATCTTTTCCCATTCTGTTGTTTGCCTTTTAGTTTTGTTGTTTCCTTTGCAGTGCAGGTTTTTATCTTCATGAGGTCCCAATAGTTCATTTTTGCTTTTAATTCCCTTGCCTTTGGGGATGTGTCAAGTAAGAAATTGCTACGGCTGAGGTCAGAGAGATCTTTTCCTGCTTTCTCCTCTAGGGTTTTCATGGTTTCCTGTCTCACATTCAAGTCCTTTATCCATTTTGAGTTTGCTTTTGTGAATGGTGTAAGTGGTCTAGTTTCATCCTTCTGCATGTTGCTGTCCAGTTCTCCCAGCACCATTTGTTAAAGAGACTGTCTTGAAAACATTATGCTAAGTGAACGAATACAAATGTCAAAGGACCACATAATAGTGTATAATTCCATTACATGAAATGTCCAGAATAGAGAATTCATAGTATTTATAGAGATAGCAAGTAGAATAGTGGTTGGTTAGGCCTTGTGGGCTTGGGTAAATGCAGAGTGACTGTTAATGGGTACAGGATTCATTTTTTGCAGTAAAAAAAATGTTGTATGATTGACTGTCATGATATTCACAAAACTCAATGAATGTCCCAAAAATAATTGCATACCTTAAATGGGTGTGTTACATATTTAAATTATATATCAATAAAGATGTTATTTAAAAAATTTAAAAGGAGAACAGGCAAGATGGCGGCTTAGGAGGACGCTGGGCTCACCGCACGTCCTGCTGATCACTTAGATTCCATCTACACCTGCCTAAATAACCCAGAAAACTGCCAGAGGATTAGCAGAACGGAGTCGCCGGAGCCAAACGCAGACGAGAGGCCCACGGAAGAGGGTGGGAAGGGCGGTGAGGTGGTGCGCGCTCCACGGACTGGCGGGAGGGAGCCGGGGCGGAGGAGCGGCTCGCAGGCCAAGCAGAGCCCCCGAGTCTGGCTTGCAAAAGCGGAGGGGCCTGACGGACTGTGTTCCCACAACAAGCGTGACTTAGCGTCTGGGAGGTCATAAGTTGGCAGCTCTGCTCGGAAAGCGGGAAGGCTGGAGGACAAAGGGAGGGAGAGCTGCTGAGCCCCCTGACAACAGAGCTCAGTTTGGTGGGGAACAAAGGCGCTCGCCAGCGCCATCTCCCCCGCCCATCCCCCAGCCAAAATCCCAAAGAGAACCAGTTCCTGCCAGGGAACTTGCTCGCTCCGAGCAAACACCCAACTCTGTGCTTCTGCGGAGCCAAACCTCCGGCAGCGGATCTGACTCCCTCCCGCTGCCACAGGGCCCCTCCTGAAGTGGATCACCTAAGGAGAAGTGATCTAAGCCTGCCCCTCCTGCCCCATGCACCTTGCCTACCCACCCCAGCTAATACGCCAGATCCCCAGCATCACAAGCCTGGCAGAGTGCAAGTAGCCCAGAGGAGCCACACCACCCCACAGTGAATCCCGCCCCTAAGAGAGGGGAAGAGAAGGCACACACCAGTCTGACTGTGGCCCCAGCGGTGGGCTGGGGGCAGACATCAGGTCTGACTGCGGCCCCGCCCACCAACTCCAGTTATACACCACAGCACAGGGGAAGTGCCCTGCAGGTCCTCACCACTCCAGGGACTATCCAAAATGACCAAGAGGAAGAATTCCCCTCAGAAGAATCTCCAGGAAATAACAACAGCTAATGAGCTGATCAAAAAGGATTTAAATAATATAACAGAAAGTGAATTCAGAATAATAGTCATAAAATTAATCGCTGGGCTTGAAAACAGTATACAGGACAGCAGAGAATCTCTTGCTACAGAGATCAAGGGACTAAGGAACAGTCACGAGGAGCTGAAAAACGCTTTAAACGAAATGCATAACAAAATGGAAACCACCACAGCTCGCTTGAGGAGGCAGAGGAGAGAATAGGTGAACTAGAAGATAAAGTTATGGAAAAAGAGGAAGCTGAGAAAAAGAGAGAGAAAAAAATCCAGGAGTATGAAGGGAAAATTAGAGAACTAAGTGATACACTAAAAAGAAATAATATATGCATAATTGGTATCCCAGAAGAGGAAGAGAGAGGGAAAGGTGCTGAAGGGGTACTTGAAGAAATCATAGCTGAGAACTTCCCTGAACTGGGGAAGGAAAAAGGAATTGAAATCCAAGAGGCACAGAGAACTCCCTTCAGACGTAACTTGAATCGATCTTCTGCACGACATATCATAGTGAAACTGGCAAAATACAAGGATAAAGAGAAAATTCTGAAAGCAGCAAGGGGTAAACGTGCCCTAACGTATAAAGGGAGACCTATAAGACTCGTGACTGATCTCTCTTTTGAAACTTGGCAGGCCAGAAAGAATTGGCACGAGATTTTCAGGGTGCTAGACAGAAAAAATATGCAGCCGAGAATCCTTTATCCAGCAAGTCTGTCATTTAGAATAGAAGGAGAGATAAAGGTCTTCCCAAACAAACAAAAACTGAAGGAATTTGTCACCACTAAACCAGCCCTACAAGAGATCCTAAGGGGGACGCTGTGAGACAAAGTCCCAGAGACGTCACTACAAGCATAAAACATACAGACATCACAATGACTCTAAACCCGTATCTTTCTATAATAACACTGAATGTAAATGGATTAAATGCGCCAACCAAAAGACATAGGGTATCAGAATGGATAAAAAAACAAGACCCATCTATTTGCTGTCTACAAGAGACTCATTTTAGACCTGAGGACACCTTTAGATTGAGAGTGAGGGGATGGAGAACTATGTATCATGCGACTGGAAGCCAAAAGAAAGCTGGAGTAGCCATACTTATATCAGACAAACTAGACTTTAAATTAAAGGCTGTAACAAGAGATGAAGAAGGACATTATATAATAGTTACAGGGTCTATCCATCAGGAAGAGCTAACAATTATAAATGTCTAAGCGCCGAATACCAGAGCCCCCAAATATATAAAACAATTACTCATAAACATAAGCAACCTTATTGATAAGAATGTGGTAATTGCAGGGGACTTTAACACCCCACTTACAGAAATGGATAGAGCATCTAGACACATGGTCAATAAAGAAACAAGGGCCCTGAATGAGACATTGGATCAGATGGACTTGACAGATCTATTTAGAACTCTGCATCCCAAAGCAACAGAATATACTTTCTTCTCGAGTGCACATGGAACATTCTCCAAGATACATCATATACTGGGCCACAAAACAGCCCTTCATAAGTTTACAAGAATTGAAATTATACCATGCTTACTTTCAGACCACAATGCTATGAAGCTTGAAATCAACCACAGAAAAAAGTCTGGAAAACCTCCAAAAGCATGGAGGTTAAAGAACACCCTACTCACGAATGAGTGGGTCAACCAGGCAATTAGAGAAGAAATTAAATAATATATGGAAACAAACGAAAGTGAAAATACAACAATCCAAACGCTTTGGGATGCAGCAAAGGCAGTCCTGAGAGGAAAATACATTGCAATCCAGGCCTATCTCAAGAAACAAGAAAAATCCCAAATACAAAATCTAACAGCACACCTAAAGGAACTAGAAGCAGAACAGCAAAGGCAGCCTAAACCCAGCAGAAGAAGAGAAATAATAAAGATCAGAGCAGAAATAAACAATATAGAATCTAAAAAAAACTGTAGAGCAGATCAACGAAACCAAGAGTTGGTTTTTTGAAAAAATAAACAAAATTGACAAACCTCTAGCCAGGCTTCTCAAAAAGAAAAGGGAGATGACCCAAATAGATAAAATCATGAATGAAAATGGAATTATTACAACCAATCCCTCAGAGATACAAACAATTATCAGGGAATACTATGAAAAATTATATGCCAACAAATTGGACAACCTGGAAGAAATGGACAAATTCCTGAACACCCACACTCTTCCAAAACTCAATCAGGAGGAAATAGAAAGCTTGAACAGACCCATAACCAGCGAAGAAATTGAATCGGTTATCAAAAATCTCCCAACAAATAAGAGTCCAGGACCAGATGGCTTCCCAGGGGAGTTCTACCAGACGTTTAAAGCAGAGATAATACCTATCCTTCTCAAGCTATTCCAAGAAACAGAAAGGGAAGGAAAACTTCCAGACTCATTCTAGGAAGCCAGTATTACTTTGATTCCTAAACCAGACAGAGACCCAGTAAAAAAAGAGAACGACAGGCCAATATCCCTGATGAATATGGATGCAAAAATTCTCAATAAGATACTAGCAAATCGAATTCAACGGCATATAAAAAGAATTATTCACCATGATGAAGTGGGATTCATTCCTGGGATGCAGGGCTGGTTCAACATTCGCAAATCAATCAACGTGATACATCACATTAACAAAAAAAACAGATAAGAACCATATGATCCTGTCAATCGATGCAGAAAAGGCCTTTGACAAAATCCAGCACCCCTTCTTAATAAAAACCCTTGAGAAAGTCGGGATAGAAGGAACATACTTAAAGATCATCAAAGCCATTTATGAAAAGCCCACAGCTAACATCATCCTCAACGGGGAAAAACTGAGAGCTTTTTCCCTGAGATCAGGAACACGACAGGGATGCCCACTCTTACCGCTGCTGTTTAACATAGTGCTGGAAGTTCTAGCATCAACAATCAGACAACAAAAGGAAATCAAAGGCATCAAAATTGGCATAGATGAAGTCAAGCTTTCGCTTTTTGCAGATGACATGATATTATACATGGAAAATCCGATAGACTCCACCAAAAGTCTGCTAGAACTGATACATGAATTCAGCAAAGTTGCAGGATACAAAATCAATGTACAGAAATCAGTTGCATTCTTATACACTAACAATGAAGCAACAGAAAGACAAATAAAGAAACTGATCCCATTCACAATGGCACCAAGAAGCATGAAATACCTAGGAATAAATCTAACCAAAGATGTAAAGGATCTGTATGCTGAAAACTATAGAAAGCTTATGAAGGAAATTGAAGAAGATTTAAAGAAATGGAAAGACATTCCCTGCTCATGGATTGGAAAAATAAATATTGTCACAATGTCAATACTACCCAAAGCTATCTACACATTCAATGGAATCCCAATCAAAATTGCACCAGCATTCTTCTCGAAACTAGAACAAGCAATCCTAAAATTCATATGGAACCACAAAAGGCCCCGAATAGCCAAAGGAATTTTGAAGAAGAAGACCAAAGCAGGAGGCATCACAATCCCAGACTTTAGCCTCTACTACAAAGCTGTCATCATCAAGACAGCATGGTATTGGCACAAAAAACAGACACATAGACCAATGGAATAGAATAGAAACCCCAGAACTAGACCCACAAACGTATGGCCAACTCACCTTTGACAAAGCAGGAAAGAACATCCAATGGAAAAAAGACAGCCTCTTTAACAAATGGTGCTGGGAGAACTGGACAGCAACATGCAGAAGGTTGAAACTAGACCACTTTCTCACACCATTCACATAAATAAACTCAAAATGGATAAAGGACCTAAATGTGAGACAGGAAACCATCAAAACCTTAGAGGAGAAAGCAGGAAAAGACCTCTCTGACCTCAGCCGTAGCCATCTCTTACTCGACACATCCCCAAAGGCAAGGGAATTAAAAGCAAAAGTGAATTGCTGGGACCTTATGAAGATAAAAAGCTTCTGCACAGCAAAGGAAACAACCAACAAAACTAAAAGGCAACCAACGGAATGGGAAAAGATATTTGCAAATGACATATCGGACAAAGGGCTAGTATCCAAAATCTATAAAGACCTCACCAAACTCCACACCCGAAAAACAAATAACCCAGTGAAGAAATGGGCAGAAAACATGAATAGACACTTCTCTAAAGAAGACATCCGGATGGCCAACAGGCACATGAAAAGATGTTCAGCGTCGCTCCTTATCAGGGAAATACAAATGAAAACCACACTCAGGTATCACCTCACGCCAGTCAGAGTGGCCAAAATGAACAAATCAGGAGACTATAGATGCTGGAGAGGATGTGGAGAAACGGGAACCCTCTTGCACTGTTGGTGGGAATGCAAATTGGTGCAGCCGCTCTGGAAAGCAGTGTGGAGGTTCCTCAGAAAATTAAAAATAGACCTACCCTATGACCCAGCAATAGCACTGCTAGGAATTTATCCAAGGGATACAGGAGTACTGATGCATAGGGCCACTTGTACCCCAATGTTCATAGCAGCACTCTCAACAATAGCCGAATTATGGAAAGAGCCTAAATGTCCATCAACTGATGAATGGATAAAGAAATTGTGGTTTATGTACACAATGGAATATTACGTGGCAATGAGAAAAAATGAAATATGGCCTTTTGTAGCCACGTGGATGGAACTGGAGAGTGTGATGCTAAGTGAAATAAGCCATACAGAGAAAGACAGATACCATATGGTTTCACTCTTATGTGGATCCTGAGAAACTTAACAGGAACCCATGGGGGAGGGGAAGGAAAAAAAAAAGAGGTTAGAATGGGAGAGAGCCAAATCATAAGAGACTGTTAAAAACTAAGAACAAACTGAGGGTTGATGGGGGGTGGGAGGGAGGAGAGGGTGGGTGGTGGGTATTGAGGAGGGCACCTTTTGGGATGAGCACTGGGTGTTGTATGGAAACCAATTTGTCATTAAATTTCATAAAAAAAAATACCACTACAAAAAAAATAAAATAAAAAAATAAAAAATAAAATAAAAAATTTAAAAATACCTTTAAATAAATGAAAATGAAATCACTTTTATCAAAATATATGGAATACGTATTGGAGGCAATGTTCAGAGATAAATTTATACCGCCAATGCTAACATTAGAAAAGAAGAAATGTCTCAAGTCAATAAGCTAAGTCCTTACTTTATGAAAGTAGAAGAAGTAAAAAAAAACACAGGCAGGACAGAAATCATAAGGGTAAGGGCAAAACTGAATAAAATTTAAAATAAAAAATAATAGAGAAAATCAATTAAATAAGAGCTGGTTGCTCAAAAATTGATGAAACTGTATATATACCTTTAGCAAGACTGACAAAGATTAAAAGAAGAAAGATATAAACCAGCTGCATGATAATTAAAATGGGATAATTTTACAAATCCTACAGACATAAAGATGATAGTAAATGAATACTACAAGGAAATCTACATGTGTAGATTTGACAACAGATTAAATGAACCAAGTTACTGATAAATACAAACTACAAAAACTCAATCAAGATGAATTAAAGACTTGAAAAGTTCTATACTCATTAAGGAAACTGAATTTTCCTTAAAAAATATCCTTGAATCAAATCTCCAGACTCAGATTATTTCACTGAAGAACTTTATCAAATGCTTAAAGAATAGTTAACACAAATTTTATACAATTTATTTTGTATATAAGAAAGAAGGGGACAATTATCAACTCACTGTATCCTAATATCCTAGTATCACTTGGATGCTAAGCCAGATGAAAACAGTACAAAAAGAAAGCAAAAGAGTGAGAGCTGAAGTGACAGCAAGAAAAAGAGTAAGAAAAGAAGGAAGGAAGGAAAGAAGAAAGGAAGAAAAAGGGAAGGGACAGGAAGAGAAGGGAAGGATACTATACAGCAATCTCTTTCATGTTCTTAAGAGTCAAAATATTAGCAAATAGTACCCAGCAATATATAAAAATAATTTTAAAGCATGACCAAGTGGGATCCATAATAAAATGTGTATGCAAGACTGGCTCAACATTAGAAAACCTATCAATGTTATTCACCATGTCAATGGGTTAAACATAAAAATCATACAGTTATTCTAATTGATATTAAAAACTCATTTAACAAAGTTTAACTTCCATTTTAATCAATCTCAGTGAAATAGAAAATTTTCAGAGCAAGTGTCTCAACTGGACAAACAGCATTTTAAAAATGCCTACAGCTAACATCATACTTAATGGTGAAAGACCAAGATCAGAAACAAGGAAAAGACATGTGCTGTCATTATTTCTATTCGACATAGAACCAGATTTTCTATCCAGCATAAGTCAAGAAAAATAAGTAAAACTAATACATATTTTAAAAGAAGAAATAAACCCATTTTTACTTGAGGCTAACATTGTCTACATAAAAAATCCACACATTAACACACACACACACACACACACACAGAGAAATAGTAAAAGTGTTCAGCAAGGTAATAAATATATAAGATAATCACACAAAAAGAGTGACATCACCAAGATGGTGGTGTAAGCCATTCCCAACTTCCCCTCCACAACACACACACACACACACACACACACACACACACATGCACACACACACACACACACACACACGAAAAAAACTAGCAACTATTCATGGTAAGAAATCACTGAGGAATTCCTACAACATGGAGATGAGGCTGAGGCAACCCCTGCACCACAAGGTCCAACATACACCACATAAATAAGGTAAGAGGAGCAATTACATGCTGACTGCATTGAACCTCCCCTGGACCAGTGAAGCACCAGAGTGGAGAGGACTCTCCTAAGCCTACAGTTCCTCCAGTGGGAAAAGAGAGTCCAGGGCGGACATACAGCTCCCCCAGTATTATGAATCACTTTTGAGGAGTCTTCACTTTGGTCTCACCTCACATGGATTATAAGGGAATCTGCAGGGCTTTACCACTCTGGGAATTTGATTATGATAGAGAAAGGGGAAGGGGTTTGCAACAACTAGTGCTCATATTTCAGCTGATCAAGTTCCTAACTGCAGAATCGAAGTAGTAGTCTCAACCAACAGTTTTTCTCATCTTCAGAGTCAAGAAAGTGGAGTTGTCTGACCAGGGATCTCAGTGAGGTGCAGGTCTACCTAATTTGGGTTCTCAAACAGAAAGTCTTGCCACCCTGGACAGTGACTTGCCCTCACCACACACACCCAGATAGGATAGCTGAATCATAGCCTATCCAACTGCTGAGTGTACTCTCATCGCCAGTCCCCCGGACCAGGGAAATCTGGGCAGAGCATCTGGAAGCTGTGTAGTCCAGCAATGTCTGAGCACATATGGTGGACATAATCTGAAGAGAAAATCCAGTGGCACCATTTGGTCAGGGAATTTGGGGGGGGGGAGATCAACTTAAGTAAAGACCACAAAAAGTGACATCACCAAGATGACAACATTGGTGTCCTGACTTTGCTCCCCTTCATAAGAAGAGCTAACAACTGTTAAAGAACAAGACACTACTGACAATCCTAGAACATGAGGTGAGGCTGGAGCATCCCCTTGCATCACAGGCATCAACACTCATTGCATTAACATGTAAGAGAAGCAGGGGTTCATGGGTGGCTTGATAGGTTGACTGCCTAACTTCAGCTCAGGCCACGATCTTACAATTAGTGGGTTCGAGCCCCACATCTTGTTCTGCACTAAACGCAGAGTCTGCTTCAGATTCCCTGTGTCACTCTCTCTCTGCCCCTCCCCTGCTCATGTTCTCTCTCTCTGTCTCTCCCCAAAAATAAAAATAAACATTAAAAATAAGAATAAGGTAAGAGAATCAGCTACATGTTGACCACATTGCTGATCCTTTGGGCCAGTGGGACACTGTGGAGAAATTTCCCTTGAGTTTCCAGTCCTGCCAGTGGGAAAAAGAAACCTGGAGGGGGGGGGCAGGCAACTAGCACCCTCCAGCATTGTCGGTTGCTTTGTAGGAGCCCCTACTCTGATCTCATGCCACAGGGATTGAAGGGGAATCTGTGGGGTTCAAACACTGGATATCTGACTGTGACACAAAAAGCAGGGGCGGGGAGGGGCTTGCAACAACCAGCACATGGATTTAGGAAAGTGAGTTCATACTTGTAGTGCCTAAGTAGTAATCACAACCAGCAGATTTCCTCATCTGCAAAATCACGTTGGGGCATACTGAGCAGAAAACATAGCAAGGTGCAGATCTGCCTGATTCAGATCCTCAAATGAGAAGTTTTCCCAGCCTTAGAGCGTGGTTTGCCCACACCTAAGAAATGAGCTGACTTACAGTTCCACCTGCTGTGGAGAGTGTCTCCCAAGCACATCTGACCAGAAGGGCTGGTGGGAATAGCTGGAAGCTGTGTAGTCCAGCCATAATCAAGCCAAGAAGTGGGTGTGCAGAGCTGATCATCACCAGATCAAAGACACTGCAGGTTGTGGATAATTACTCTGCTATTCATAAATGGAGGCATTAATTCATAGCCAGATTGAAGGTAGCTCTTGGCCTGTCCCAAGTTCAGAAAATTGAGAGTTGCTTTGAGTGACCACTCCCTTTCCCATCTATGCAAGGGAACTGAGATATAACCCCACTGGTTGTGGCTCCCATCACCATCTGAAGGGATGGTCAGAACACCTGGAAGCTGTATGGACCAGTGGTGCTCCAGAAAAAAAAAGATGGGACAAGCTGATTGACCCTGAAGCAAAGCCAGTACAGAGCATGAAGAGTCTCTGTGCTACACAAAACTAAGAAAGTTAATTTATAGCCAAAGTTAAGAGTAGCTTCTGGCCCCTTCCAAGCAAAGAGCCTGTTTAGAAATTGAGAATTGACTGAAGTGAACCCTCTCCACCCTGCTTAGACAAGTGAACTGAGACAAAGCTGCATTCTTGTGGCTCCTAACTTCATCTGACCAAAAATGCTGGTAATAACATCTGGACTCTGCACAGTCCAGCAGTACTAGAGTTAAGAGAAAGACAGGCAGAGAATATTATTTGCAGAACAAAGCCAGTAACTTATTTGACAAGGGAATTTGGGGCATGGGATATCTTGCGTACAGCCTAAAGTAAAGCCTAGAGTACAGACTCTCTAAAGCCTTGAGTACAGCCTAGAGTAAAGCCTCTACTGGCTTTAAAGCTACTTTTCCCACTGCACCCAGGCAGGGAAACTAATTTATAGCTGGCTCATTACCGAATACATCCTCCAGTATACCCAACCAGGAAACCTAGGCAGAGCACACAGGAAGCTGTGTAGCCCATCCAACAGCCCTGCTCACAGAAGCACTTGAACACAGACCACATCTTGTATTTTTTCTTACCTACAAAACAAAACCGGTGTCCTCAACTGACCAAGATATTTATCACACATTCTAGACAGATTTTGGTCCCCAAACAAGAGACTTTATAATGACTGGGTCCCAAACGGCTGCACTGCCAGGACAGAGAATCTAATGCATAGCCCCATCAATTACTGAATATAGTACCCATTCCCAACCATCTAATAAACCTGACCAGAAAATTCAGGCAACTATGGGACCCACTGTGCAAGCTCACATGGATAGGGAAAGAAGTTAGCAGTCATAATCCAAATGTTCTCAGCCAGTGGTACATCTATCAACTCCCACCTCAGAGCCAAAACAGTTGCATCAACCAGAAATAGAACATAATAGCAGGCTCCACCTGCACGAAAACTAAACTGAACTGAATGATGAAGATCTAAAATTTCCAAGGAAAACTTCTAAAGTCTGGAACAGAAACAATTACTCAAATGCCCAGATACCAATGTAAGGAATTGAAGATCATTAAAAAAAAAAAGGTAAATATGATACCAACAAAGGAAACTAATAAAGCTCTAATAATTGATCTTCAAGAAATGGAGATCTATAAACTGTCAAATAATTCAGAATCATTATCTTAAAGATTAACAAACTACAAGGACACAGAAACAGACGACTAAATGAAATTAGGAAAACAATGCATGAACAAAATGATAAGTTTGACAAAGCAATAGAAACCATAACAAAATACAAATAAAAATCCTAGAATTGAAAAATACAATGACTGAACTGAAGAATTCAATATTTACCAAAGAAGATTTAACCATGCAAAAGAATCAGCTACTTGAAATTTAAGTCACTAGACATTATCCAGTCATAAAAGAAAAAAAGGAAAGGAAAAGAAAAGAAACACCTATGAAACTTATGAAACAAAGATAGAAGAAACAATATTATCATTATGGAAATTCCAAAAGGAAAAGAGAAAGAGAAATGGAAAGAAAGTGTATTTAAAGCAATAATGGCAGAAACCTTTCAAAACCTGAGAAGGGAAATTCAGATCCATGAGGCCCAAAAAACCCCAAATAAGTTCACTCAAATAGGGCTACACCAAGACACATTATAATTAAATTGTCAAAAGCCAAAAACAAAGAAATAATTTTAAAAACAGGAAAAGGAAAAAAAAAAGTCACATACAAGGGAACCCTAACAAGACTATGAGTGGATTTCTCAACAACAACAACAAAAAAAATGTAGGCCAGAAGAGAATGGGATGACATCCCAAAATACTAAAAGAGAAACACAACTATTAACCAGGAATACTATACCCAGGGAAGTTCTTCTTGAAAACTGAAGAATAAATAAGGACTTTCAAAACAAACAAAAGCAGAGGGAGTTCATTGCCACTACACCTGCCTTGTAAGACATGTTAAAAGTTTTTTGAGTGGAAGTAAAGGTGCACTAGGTAACATAATAAAAACATAAAAAGATACTGTAAAACTCACCAGTACAGTATTAAATTCTATAATGTGGTCATGGTAGTGCATAATTGACTTATAACTCTCGTTTAAAACTTAAAAAAATAAAAGTAGTAAAAATAACCATGTGTAAAATAATTTGTTTTTAGTTACACATTATAAAAAAAAGATGTACACTATAACAGAAATATGCTAAAATGGGATGGGGGAGTAATAAAAATGCAAAGTTTCAAAATTCTATTGAAGTTAAGTTGTTATAAGCTTAAAATAGGGTTAAGATGTTTTATGTAAGCTTCATGGTAATTACAAGGGAAAAACTTGTAGCAATTACACAAAAGAACATGATAAAGAAGTCAAAGAATACTGATACAAAAAGACATCAAATCACAAAAAAAAAAAGACAGCAGGATATAAAACAAAAAACAATGAACCCACGAAGGAAAGAAAGAAAGAAAGAAGAAAGAAAGAAAGAAAGAAAGAAAGAAAGAAAGAAAAAAGAAAGAAAAAAAACCACCAACATGCCACAAGTCCTCATTTATTAATAATTATTTTAAGCTTAAGTGGCTTAAGTTCTCTAATCAAAAGAGATCTAATGACTGAATGGATTTAAAAAAAGAAGATCCAGGTTCTGGATTCAGATGGCAATGTAGGAAGACCCAGAACTTACCTGCTCCATAGAACACACCAAATTACATCTATAAATAGAACAATTACTCGTAACAAAGAACTGAGGGCCAAGTGAACAGTTTCTGCACAAAAACAACAAAAAAATAGAACAGTAAAAAAAAGAACAGTAAGAGAGATGGAGACAAGTTAAAGGAAATCCCCACCCCTGATACTGCAAACTGCAGTGGGAAGGGATAGTATTGAGGTATTGAATGCAGGTTCCTCTGTCCTTGGGCAAAGAAAAAAAAATCCAGTAGCTTGAAAGAACAACTATCATATAAAAGAGAGCACTAGAACTCCACCAAACAGTGAAGGAGCAAAGGGAATTCTCCCCAGGTTAGACTGGCAGGAAAATGACAAGGTTTACATTCCCACTCCACCTTAAAAGCTCAGAACAGAGGAGAGTCTGCATGCCATAACTGGTGGGTCTGGTCAACACAATGATCTTGCTGCCTCTGATATCTGGGTCCACAAGCCCACACCAACCTTGGCTCTATTGCGGGATAAAAGGCCACAGTTTAAAAGGATAAAGGAGCTGTAGAAACATTTTCTCCCCCTTCATCTCAAAAGTCCAGATGAGAACAGTGGTAGAATCAATGAGCTTGCTGCCTCAACAACTTCAGGGTCTGCAAGCCCATACCAGACCCAGTTGCACTGGGACACAGAAAACAAGCGACTTTTTAATTTTTTTTCTTTTCTTTCTCCCCACCCCCTGCTTTCTCTTTCCTTTTTTTCTTTCCTTTTTTTTCTTTTCTTTGTTCTTTCTTTTCTTTTCTTTTTTATTTTATCCCCTCTTTTCTCTTTTTCTTTTTGTCTTTTTTGTCTTTTTTTCTTCCTTAAAAAGTCATGGTTTAAAAGAAAAACTGACATTAAAAGTCCAAGTCCAGAACTCCACCAAATTGCAGGGAGAGCTGTTGGAAGGCTCTTCAGGTGAGAGGGGTTGATGGACATTGTCTATGCTTCCCCTCCATCTTGAGAGCACAGACAAGTGTAAAATCTGGGCATCCTAACTGGTCTGCCAACACAGTGAGCCATGGACACTTACCCCACAGAAGCCATAACCACTCTGCCAAGGCGGCTACAGGGCACTGCATATCAGAACACCCATGGCTAGCATGCACCACAGCTCCAGGTTTTTTGACAAGGTGACATAGGCACAAAGAACCCCAGAATTCTCCATGCCCATTCCATATTGGCTTCAGATAGCTTTCTGTGGGTACCCCCAGGGTATTGCATTCCAGAAAATCATGGCTGATGTCTGCCTCAGATCCAGTCTCCATGGCTGCATTGGATTTAGCCACCCCATCAGAGAACCTTCTGTGTGGAGCACCCTGGAACACTCTTACAGCACTAGTCTTGGATCCAGTTGAATGTCAGAGAACCTCTCTACTGACCACCTGAGACATACTGGTTTACACCCAACTGAGATTCAGTTGTCTGACTAGGATGCCCTCAGTGTAAAGAGCATCCATAATAATCCAGCTTACAACCACTTCAGCTTCGGCTGTCCTGCCAGGGAACATTTGTGTGTGAAGAGCACAGGGACCCTACCTCCTGTCCATTTTAGCTTTAAGTGTCTTGGCAGGACATATCTTGCATGTAGTACCCCAAAACCTCCCAGCCTGTGTTCCACCTTAGCTCCAGCGACTCCTTCAAGGAATCCTCTTTGCAGAGAGTCCTGGAACACCTCAGTTTGCATACACTTCAGCTTTATTGATTCTGCCAAGTTGTTCTCTGTGTGTAAAGCCCAAATTCCCCCTGGCTTGCAGCCATTTTAGTGTGAGGAATCCTGCCAAGGAACCCCCTGGACAGAGATCCCAGGAATCTTACAACCCACACACCACCTCAGTTTTAGCTGTCCCACCAGGGTACCCACTAAACAGAGCACTCTTGGACACTTGATTTACTCATTTCAACTTCAACTGTCCTGCCAGGTTATCAACATTGCACAGAACCCTAGAGCACCCCAGCTTATATTCACTTCAACTTTATTTGTCCTAACAGGGTACTTGCTGTGTAGGCCTAAGAGTCACAGCCCATGTAAGCTACATCTACAGCCAGTCAGCACAAATAACCAAACACACACAATCTACATAGGGGGAATGATCATACACACAAGACCATTACCTCAAGTTTAAGAGAAGTAGCTGTTCTGCCTAATCCACAGAAACAAACACAGAAAGTCAAGCAGAATGGGAAGACAGAGGAATATTCTCCAGAAGAAAGAACAAGAAAAAATCCTCAGAAAAAAGAATGAAATGAAATGGAGATATAAGCAATATATCTGATAAAGAATTTAAAGTACTGATCATAAAGATGCTCACTGCACTGGAAAGAAGAGAGGAAGAAGGCAGTAAAACCTTGTATAAAGACATAGAAAATATAAAAAAGAAGCAATCAGATGTGAAGAATACCATAACTGAAATAACACTAGGAGGAATCAACAATATATAAGCAGATGCAGAAGAAATATCAGCAATTTGGAAGAAAGGGTAATCTTCATCATCAGAGAAATACAAATAAAAACTCCACCTCACACTTTTGAAAATGGCTAATATTTTTATTTTTATTTTTTTGAGAGAGAGAGAGCGCACAAGTGGATAAGAAGAAGAAGAAAGAGAGAGAGGGAGAGGGAGAGAGTGAGAGCGAGAGAGCAAGAGAATCCCAAGCAGGCTCCACTCTGTCAGCACAGAGCCTTATGCAGGTCTTGATCTCACGAACTCTAAGATCATGACCTGAGCTGAAATCAAGAGTCACATATTCAACCAACTGAGATACACAGGCACTCTGCAAAAAAAAAACCTAATAACATTTTGAGACTATAAAAATTACATGAAATTCAAATTTCATATGTATAACGTTTTGTTGGAACACAGGCATGCTCATTCATTTACATATTGCCAATGGCTGCTTTCCAGTTTGAACTTTTCCCCCTGTTTTAAATTAAAATTTAGTTAACATACAGTACAATATTGGTTTCAGGAGTAGAATTCAGAGTTTCATCACTTACATACAGCCCCAGTGCTCATCACAAGTGCCCTCCTTAATACTCATCACCCATCTAGCCCATGTCCCACCCACCTCCCGCCATCAACCTATAGCTTACTCTCTATCATTAAGAGTCTCTTGTGGTTCATTTCCCTTTGTTCTCTTTTTTTCCTTCCATCCCATATGTTCATTTTTTTTTGTTTCTTAAATTCCACATATAAGTGAAATTATATGGTATTTGTTTTTCTCTGACTTATTTCACCTAGCATAGTACATTCTAGCTAAATCCCCATCATTGCAAATGGTAAAATTTAATTATTTTTGATGGCTGAGTAATATTCCATTTATATACATATCACATATTCTTTATCCATTCATCAGTTGATAGACATTTGGGTTCCCTCCATAGTTTAACTATTGTTGATGCTGCTGTTATAAACAGTGGGGTGCACATACCCATTTAAATCTGCATTTTTGTATCCTTTGGGTAAATACCTGATAGTAAAATTCCTGGATCATAAGGTACTTCTGTTTTTAGTTTCTTGAGGAACCTCAATACTGTTTCTACAGAGTGGCGGCATCAGTTTCCATTTCCACCAACAGTGCAAGAGGGTTCCCTTTTCACTGAATCCTCGCCAACACCTGTTTTTAATTAAGTTGTTAATTGTAGACATTTTGACAAGCATTAGTTAGTATCTCATCATGGTTTTTATGTGTATTTCTCTGATGATGAGTGACATGGAGAATCTTTTCATGTGTCTGCTAGTCAACTGGATGTCTTTGAAAAACTGTCTATTCATGTCTTCTGCCCATTTAACTGGGTTGTTTGTGTCTAGGGTGTTGAGCTTGATAAGTTCTTTATAGATAAGTTTGATACTAACCCTTTATCAGATATGTCATTTGCAAATATCTTCTCCCGTTCTGTAGGTTGCCTTTTGGTTTTGTTGAGTGTTTCCCTCACTATGCAGAAGCTTTCTATCTAGATGAAGTCCCAATAGTTCATGTTTGTTTTCATTTCCTTTGCTTTTGGTGACGTGTCTGGTAAGAAGTTGCTATAGCCAAGGACACAGAAGTTGTTGCCTGTGTTATCCTCTAGGATTTTGATGGTTTTCTGACTCATATTTAGGTATTTCATCCACTTTGAATTTATTTTTGTGTATGGCATAAAAAAGTGGTCCAGTTTCAATCTTCTGCATATCACCATCCAATTGTCCCAACACCATTTGTGGACAGTCTTTTATCTACTGGATATTTTTTTCTGCTTTGTCAAAGATTAGTTGACAATATAGCTTTCGGTCCATTTCTGGATTTCTATTCTGTTCCATTGATCTATGTGTCTGTTTTTGTGTCAGTACCATAGTATCTCAATGATTAAAGCTTTTTAGTATAGCTTGAAATCTGGAATCATGATGCCCCAGTTTTGCTTAACTTTTTCAGGATTGCTTTGGCTATTTGGGGTCCTTTGTAGTTCCATACAAATTTTAGGATTGTTTTCCTAGCTCTGTGAAGAATGTTGGTGGTATTTTCATAGGGAATGCATTACATGTGTAGATTGCTTTAGGTAGTGTAGACATTATAACAATATTTGTTCTTCTTAATCCATGAGCATGGAATGATTTTCCATTTCTTTGTGTCCTTTTCAATTTCCTTTATAAGCGCTCTATGGTTTTCAGAATACAGATATTTTACCTCTTTAGTTAGGTTTATTCCTAGGTAACTTAATGTTTTTTTTTTTGGCACAATTGCAAGTGGGACTGATTCCTTAATTTCCTTTTGTGCTGCTTTGTTGTTGGTGTATAGAAATAAAATAGATTTATGCACATTAATTTTTTATCCTGTAACTTTGCTGAATTCATGTGTTAGTTCTCCCAAATTTTTGGTTAAGTCATTTGAGTTTTCTACATAGAGTATCATGCCATCTGCAAATAGTCGATATGGATGCCTTCACTTCTTTTTGTTATTTGATTGTTGAGGCTAAGATTTCTAGTACTATGTTAAATAGTAATGGTGAGTTTGGGCATCCTTGTCTTGTTCCTGACCATAGGGTAAAGGCTTTGTTTTTAACCATTGACGATGATATTAGCTGTGGGCTTTTTGTATATGGTCTTTATGATGTTGAAGTATGTTCCATCTATCCTTACTTTTTTGAGGGTTTTTGTTAAGAAAGGATGTTGTACTTTGTCAAATACTTCTTCTGCATCTATTGAGAGGATCATATAGTTCTTATGCTTTCTTTCATTAATGTGGTATATCATGTTGATTGATTTGTGAATATTGAACCAGCCCTGTAGCCCAGGAATAAAACCCATTTGATCATGGTAAATAATTGTTTTCATGTACTGTTGAAATCAATTTGCTAGTTTCGTGTTGAGAATTTTTGCATCCATGTTGATCAGGGATATTAGCCTGTAATTATCCTGTTTAGTGGGATCTTTGCTTTAGGATCAAGGTAGTGCTGGCTTATCAGAAAGAATTTGGAAGTTTTTCTTCTATTTCTATTTTTTGTAACAGTTTGAGAAAAATAGGTATTAATTCTGCTTTAAGTATCTGGTAGAATTTCCCCAGGAAGCCATCTGGCCCATGAATCCTGTTTGTTGGGAGATTTTTGAAAACTGATTCAAATTATTTGCTGGTTATGGGTCTGATAAAATTTTCTATTCCTTCCTGTTTCAGTTTTGGTAGTTGTGAGTTTCTAGGAATTTTTCCATTCCTTCCAGATTGCTCAATTTTTGGCATATAATTTTTCATGGTATCTCTATCTCAAGAAAGAAGAAAGTTCCCAAATACACAACCTAACCTTACACCTAAAGGAGCTAGAAAAGGAAGAGCAAATAAAGCCTAAAGGCAACAGAGGAAGGTAAATAATAAAGATTAGAGCAGAAATAAATGATATGGAAGCAAAAAACATAGCAGTAGGACAGATCACTGAAATTAAGAGCTCGTTCTTTAAAAGAATTAACAAAATTGATAAACCCCTAGCCAGATTATCAAAAACAAATAGAAATGACCTATCTATAGATAAAATCACAAATGAAAGAGGATAGATTACAACAAACACTACAGATATACAAATAATTATAAAAGAATGTCTAAAATTCTACAGAATGCTGTAAAAGCAGCATTTAGGTTCTTCAAAAGGTTAAAAATTTAACTCTACAATCTAGGTACTTCACTACTAGGAATTTAATGAAAGGATACAAAAAATTGGTTCAAAGGGACACATACACCCTGAAGTTTACAGAAGCATAATCAATAATAGTCATATATATATATATATATATATCCATTTATCAGTCAATGCGCATTTAGACTATTTCCATAACTTGACTATTGTCAATGTAATGTTGCTTTCTAGAGTGGCTGCACCAGTTTTCATTCCCACCAACAGTATAAGAGGATCTCCCTTCCTCCACATCTTCACCAACATCAGTTGTTTCCTATGTTGTTAATTTTAGATATTCATATATATATATATATGTGTGTGTGTGTGTGTGTGTGTGTGTAGACATTCTTTTATATGTATGTATATATATGTGTGTGTGTGTGTGTATATATATATATATATATATATTATTCAGCTACCAAAAAGAATGGAATATTGCCATTTGCAATGACATGGATGGAGATACAGTGTATTATGGTAAGTGAAATAAGTCAGTCAGAGAGAAATACCATATGATTTTACTTATATGTGGAATTTAAGAAATAAACAGATGCACATAGGGGAAAATAAAAGAGACAGAGAGAGAGAGACAAACCATAAAACAGACTCAACAATAGACAACAAACTGAGGGTTGATAGAGGTGGGCAGGAGATGGGCTAATTGAGTGATGGTTATTAAGAAGAGCACTGGTTTTGATTATCACTGGGTATTATATGTAAGTGATGAATCTCTAAATTTTACTCCTGCAACCAATATTACACTGTATGTTAACTAACTGGAATTTAAATAAAAATTGAAACAAACAAAAAGAGAGGGTAATTACAAGTACCCAAGCTTAACATCAGGAAAATAAAATATATTTAAAATGAAGATACATAAAGAGATCTCTTGGGCACCATCAACAAAAAGACATTTACATTATAGGGGTCACAGAAGAAGGGAGACACAAAAAGGCAAAAAACTTACATGAAGAAATAATAGATAAAAATTTCCCTAATCTGGGGAAGGAAATAGACACCCAGGTTTAAGAAGAACAGAGAGTTGGGCGCCTGGGTGGCTCAATCAGTTAAGCATCTGATTTCGGCTCAGGTCATGATCTCACAGTTCCTGGGTTTGGGCCCCACATCGAGCTCTGTGCTGACAGCTCAGAGCCTGGAACCTGCCTCAAATTCTATGTCTCCTTCTGTCTCCCTGACTCTCCCCTGCTCATACTCTCTCTCTCTGTCTCTCAAAAAATAAATGTTAAAAAAATTTAAAGAAGCACAGAGAGTTACATAGATGAACTCAAGGACGTACACATCACAGCACATAATTAAAATGTCAAAATTTAAAGATAGAGAATGTTAAAAGGAGGAAGAAACAAAAAGCTACCTGTAAGAAAACCTATAAGGATTTTTAAGCACAAACTTTGCAGACCAGAAGGGAGTGGCATAATCAAACAGATGAAAGGAAAAAAAAAACCTACAACCAAGTGTATTCTACCCATAAAGATTACCAATCATAGTTGAAGGACAGATAATTTCCCACACGAACAAAGCATAAAGAAGCTTATCACAACTAAACCATACATATGAACAATTTTCAGTGAATGTCCTTGAGTGAAAAAGAAACTGCCATAATTAGATATAAGAAAATTATGAATAAAAATATGTGAAATATGACAGCATATACATAAAACGTGGACGAATAAGTGAAAAAATGAATTTTTTTCCATTTTAAAATTTTTTTATGAATATAATTTGTCAAATTGGCTTACATACAACACCCAGTGCCCATCCCAACAAGTGCCCTACTCAATGTGCATCACCAATTTTCCCACTCCCCCACCCCACCATCCACCCTTTGTTTGTTCTCTGTATTTAATAGTCTCTAGTGGTTTGCCTCCGTCCCTCTGTGTTTATATCTCTTTTTCCCCTTCCCTTCCCCCAAGGTCTTCTGTTCAGTTTCTCAAGAACCACACATGAGTGAGGACATATGATATCTGTCCTTCTCTGACTGATTTATTTCACTCAGCATAACACCTTCCAATTCTATCCATGTTGCTGCAAATAGAATGATTTCATTCTTTCTCATTGCCAAGTAGTGTTCCATTGAATATATAAACCACATCACTTTATCCATTCATCAGTCAATGGACATTAAGGCTCTTTCCATAATTTGGCTATTGTTGAAAGTGTTGCTATAAACATTGGGGTACACACACCCCTATGCATCAGCACTCTTGTATCCCTTGGGTAAATTCCTAGTAATGCTATTTCTGGTTCATAGGGTAACTCTATTTTTAATTCTTTGAGGAACCTCCACACTGTTTTCCAGAGTGGCTGCACCAGTTTGCATTCCCACCAACAGTGCAAGAGAGTTCCCATTTCTCCACATCCTCACCAGCATCTCTTGTTTCCTGAGTTGTTCATTTTGGCCACTCTGACTAGTGTGAGGTGGTATCTCAGTGTGGTTTTGATTTGTAATTCCCTTATGATGAGTGACATTGAACATCTTTTCATGTGTCTCTTGGCCATCTGTATGTCTTCTTTGGGAAAGTGTCTACTTATGTCTTCTGTCCATTTATTCACTGAATTATTTGTTTTTTTGGGTGTCGAGTTTGGTAAGTTCTTTATAGATTTTCGATACTAGCCCTTTACCCAATATGCCATTTGCAAATATATTTTCCCATTCCATCAGTTTCCTTTTAGTTTTGTTGATCATTTCCTTTGCATTTCAGAAGCTTCTTATCTTGATGAGGTCCCAATAGTTCATTTTTGCTTTCAATTCCCTTGCCGTTGGAGATG
This sequence comes from Prionailurus viverrinus, assembly GCF_022837055.1. Classification (NCBI taxonomy): domain Eukaryota; kingdom Metazoa; phylum Chordata; class Mammalia; order Carnivora; family Felidae; genus Prionailurus; species Prionailurus viverrinus. The sequence continues at coordinate 48,036,380 of NC_062579.1, read as the reverse complement.
TGTCAAGTAAGAAATTATTGAGGCTGAGGTAAAAGAGGTTGTTACCTGCTTTCTCCTCTAGGGATTTGATAGGTTCCTGTCTCATATTTAGGTCTTTCATCTATTTTGAATTTACTTTGGTGTATTTTGCTCACTATTATCAAGTGGGATTCATTCTTAGACTGCAAGTCTGGTTCAATATTCACAAATCAATAAATGTGATACATCACATTAATAAAAGAAAGGATAAGAACCATATGATCCTGTCAATAGATAAATGGAAAGCATTTGACAAAATACATCTTTTCTTAATAAAAACCCTCAAGAAAGTTGAGATAAAAGGAACATACTTAAACATTATAAAAGCTATATATGAAAAGCCCACAGCTAATATCATCCTCAATGGGAAAAAACTGAGAGCATTCCCCTTGAGATCAGGAACATGACAGGGATGTCCACCGTCACCACTGTTGTTTAACATGGTGTTGGAAGTCCTAGCATCAGCAATCAGACAACAAAATGAAGTAAAAGGCATCAGGGCACCTGGATGGCTCAGTCAGTTAAGCATCTGACTTCAGCTCAGGTCATGATCTCATGGCTTGTGAAGTCAAGCCCTGCATCAGGCTCTGTACTGACAGCTTGGAGCCTGGAGCCTGCTTAAGATTCTATGTCTCCTTCTCTTTCTTCCCCTCCCCTGCTCATGCTTTGTTTCTCTCTCTCTCAAAAATAAATAAACATTAAATAATTTTAAAAAATAAATAAAAGGCATCAAAATTGGCAAAAAAGTCAAACTTTCACTTTTCGCAGATGACATGATATCTATTTGGAAAACCCAAGACTCCACCGAAAGACTGCTAGAACTGACACATGAATTCAGCAAAGTTGCAGGGTACAAAGTCAATATACAAAAATCGGTTGCATTTTTATACACCAATAATAAAGCAGCAGAAAGAGAATAGAAACTGATATCATTTACAATTGCACCAAGAACCATAAAATACTTAGGAATAAACCTAACCAAAGATATAAAAGACGTGTATGATGAAAACTATAGAAAGTTTATGAAGAAAATTAAAGAAGACACAAAGAAATGGAAAAACATTCCATGCTCATGGATTGGAAGGATAAATATGGTTAAAAAGGTGAATACTACCCAAAGCCATCTCCACATTCAATGCAATTCCAATCAAAACTGCACTGGAGTTCTCCTTAAAGCTAGAACAAGCAACCTTAAAATTTGTATGGAACCACAAAAGACCCCGAATAGCCAAAGTAATATTGGAGAAGAAAACTGAAGCAGGAGGCATCACAATGCCAGACTTTAGCCTCTACTACAAAGCTGTATTAATCAAGACAGCATGGTTTTGGCACAAAAACAGACACACAGAACAATGGAATAGAATAGAGAACCCAGAATTAGACCCACAAATGTATGGCCAACTAATCTTTGACAAAGCAGGAAAGAGCATCCAATGGAAAAAAAGACAGTGTCTTTAGAAAATGGTGCCGGGAGAACTGGATAGCAACATGCAGAAGAACAAAACTAGACCACCTTCTTACACCATACACAAAAATAAAATATTTTTCTTTTTTTAAAATTTAGAATGTGTTTGAACTTAAGTGACTGTCAAATTAATATAGATTGTTATTTACTTAAAATGTTACATATGGAATTCATAGTAACTACAAACCGAAAACCTATGATTGACACACAAACAAATAAAGAGAAATCCAGAGTGTGTAGAAATCCATCAACCACAAGGAAAGAGAGCAAGAGAAGCAGAAAGAAGCAGAGAACTACAGAAACAACTAGAAAACAAATAACAAAGTGGAAATGAGTATATATCTATCAATAATTTAAATATAAATGTGCTACATGCCACAATCAAAACATGTAAGGGGGTAAAAATGGATTAAAAAAATCTATACACTGCTTAATAGAGACTCATCTTATATGTAAAAACACATACAGACTGGAAGTGAAGAACTGGAAAATATTTGACATTCACACACACACACACACACACGAGGTAGCAATCCTTTGGCAGACAAAATATACTTTAAAGACTAACGAGAGACAAATAGGACATTACATAATGACAGAGAGATAAAGAGATTAATTCAGCAAGACTACATAAAAATTATAAACATCTATGGAGACAACACTAGAGCACATAAATGCATAAAGCAAATTTTAATGCACATAAAGCAAGAAATCGATGGAAATACAGTAATAGTGGGGGACTTTAACTCCCCAGGTACATGAATGGATAAATTATTCAGACAGAAAATCAACAAAAAAACAGTGGCTTTGAATGACATGTTTGTCCAGATACACATAACGGATATATACAGAACACAGTATCCTCTAAAAAGAGAATACACATTTATTTCAATGTCAGATGGACCATTAACCAGACTACATTACATATTAGGCCACAAAACAAACATCACTAAGTTTAAAAAGATTGAAATCATACCATGCATCTTTTCCAACAAGGGAATTAAACTAAAAATAAATTATAAGGGGAAAAACAGGAAAAACATAAACACATGGAGGCTAAACAACATGATATAGAAAAAAATGGGTTAAAAAAGCATAAAAGATAAAATAAAAAAAACATAGAGACAAATGAAAATGAAAACACAATGGTTCAACATCTTTAGGACACAACAAAAGGATTTTTGAGAGGGAAATACATAATGATATAGTCTTACCTCTAGAAACAAACAAACAAAAAAGCTTAAATAAAAGAATTTAACATTACACCTAAAGGAAATACAAAACAAAAACAAAAACAAAAACAAAAACAGGACAGGAAAACCCAATGTGAGTAGAAGGAAGGAAATAATGAAGATAAGATCAGAAATAAATGACATAAAAATGGTAAAAAAAAAAAAGGAAAAATCAATAAAACTAGAAGCTAAATCTTTGAAAAGATAAAGGTGATAAACTTTTAGCTGAAATCATCAATTAAAAGAAAAGGAAAAAAAGACAAAAAATAAAATAAGAAAGGAGAGAAGTAACAACCAACACCATAGAAATAAAAAGGACTATAAGAAAATACTATAAAAATTATGTCAATAAAATGGACAACCTAGAAGAAATGGATAAATTCCTAGAAACATACATTCTTCTAATACTGAAATAGGAAGAAAATGGAAAATCTGAATACATAGATTACAAATAATGGAATTTAATCAGTAATCAAAAACCTATCAAAAGATCCTATTCTTCTCAAACTGTTCCAAAAAATAGAAATGAAAGCTTCCAAACTCATTCTATGAAGCCCGCACAATCTTGATTCCAAAACCAAAGACCCCGCTAAAAAGGAGAATTACAGACCAATATCCCTGATGAACCTGGATGCAAAACTTCTCACCAAGATACTAGCAAATTGAATTCAACAGTACATGAAAAGAATTATTCAGCAAGATCAAGTGGGATTCATTCCTTGGCTGCATAGCTGGTTCAATATTCACAAAGCAATCAACGTAATACAACACATTAGTAAAAGAAAGGATAAGAACCATATGACCCTGTCAATAGATGCAAAAAAAAAAAAAATGACAAAATACAGCGTCCATTCTTGAAAAAAACCCTAAAAAAACTCAAGATTGGAAAAACATATCTTAACATCATAAAAGCCGTATATGAAAGGCCAACAGCTAATATCATCCTCAATGAGGGAAAAAAGGAGAGCTTTCCCCCTAAGACCAGGAACACGACAGGAATGTCCACTCTCACCACTATGTTCAACATAGTGTTGGAAGTCCTAGCCTCAGGAATAAGAGAAAAAAATGAAATAAAAGGCATACAAATTGGCAAAGAAGTCAAACTTTTACTCTTCACAGATGACATGGACTCTCAATAGAAAAAATGAAAGACTCCACCAAAAAACTGTTAGACCTGATATATGAATTCAACAAAATCACAGGATATAAAATCAATGTACAGAAATCGGTTGCATTTCTATACACGAATAATGAAGCCACAGAAAGAGATACCAAGGAATCAATCCCATTTACAAATGCACCAAAACCATAAAATACCTAGAAATAAAGCTAACCAAAGAGGGTAACAGATATGTACACTTAAAACTATAGAAAGCTGAGGTGCTTGGGTGGCTCAGTTGGTTAAGCATCCGACTTCAGCTCAGGTCATGATCTCAGGGTTCATGAGTTTGAGCCCTGCATCAGGCTCTGTGATGACAGCTCAGAACCTGGAGCTGCTTCAGATTCTGTCTCCCTCTCTCTCTGCCCCTTCCCCCACTCTCAATCTGCCTCTCTCTCCCTCAAAACTAAATAAACATAAAAAAACTATAGAAAGCTTATGAAAGAAATTGAAGAAGATACAAAAAAATGGGGAAACATTCTAAGCTCATGAATTGGAAGAACAAATATTGTTAAAATGTCTATACTATCCAAAGCAATCTACACATTCAATGCAATCCTTATCAAAATACATCAAGCATAGACAGAGGTAGAACAAACAGTCCTAAAATTTGTATGAAACCATAAAAAACTTGAAATAGCCAAAATAATGTTGAAAAAGAAAACAAAAGCAGGAGGCATCACAATTCTGGACATTAACCTGTATTACAAAGCTGTAATTATCAAGACAATATATTATCAGCACAAAAACATACACATAGATCAATGGAATAGAATAGAGAACCCAGTAATGGACCAACAAATATATGACCAACTAATCTTCAACAAATCAGGAAAGAGTATCCAATGGAAAAAAGGCAGTCTCTTTAGCAAATGATGCTGGGAGAACTGGACAGCAAAATGCAGAAGAATGAACCTGGAACACTTTATTACATCATAAAAAAATAAATTCAAAATTAATGAAAGACCTAAATGTGAGACAGGAAACTATCAAAATTCTACAGAAGAACACAGGGAGCAACCTTTTTGACCTAAGATGCAACAACTTCTTACTTAACATGTCTCTGGAAGCAAGGGAAATAAAAGCAAAAATGAACTATTTGGGACTTAATCAAGATTAAAAAGCTTCTGTACGCCAAAGGAACCAATCAACAAAACTAAAAGGCAACCAATGGAATGGGAGAACATATTTGCAAATGACATATCTGATAAAGAGTTAGTATCCAAAATCCATAAAGAACTTATCAAACTCAACACCCAAAAAACAAACAATCCAGTGAAGAAATTCGTAGAAGACATGAATAGACACTTTTCCAAAGAAAACATCCATATTACAAACAGACACATGAGAAGATGCTCAGCATCATTCATCGTTACTGACATACCAATCAAAACGGCAATGAGATACTACTTCACACTAGTCAGGTGACTAAAATTAACAACTCAGGAAACAAGAGATGTTGGTGAGGATGTGGAGAAAGGTAAACCCTTTTATATTGTTGTTGGGAATGCAAACTAGTGCAGCCACTATGGATAACAGTATGTAGGTTCTTAAATTTAAAAAAAAAATGAAAAATATAACTACTATAAAATCCAGCAATCACACTATTAGTAATTTATCCAAAGGATACAAAAATGCTGATTTGAAGGGGCACATGCATCCCAGTGTTTACAGCAGTGCTATCAACAATAAACAAATTATGAAAGAGCCAAAATGTCCATCAACTGATGAATGGATAAAGATGTGGAACATATATACAAGGGAATACTATTTGGCGATGGAAAAGAATGAAATCTTGCCCTTTGCAACAACGTAGATGGAACTGGAGGGAATTATGGTAAGTGAAACTGTAAACAGTCATAGAAAGACAGATATCATATGCTTTCACTCACGTGGAATTTGAGACTCAACAGATGAACATAGGGTAGGGAAGGAAAATAAGATAAAATCGGAGGAGGCAAACTATAAGAGACTCTTAAATACAGAGAACAAACAGGGTTGCTGGAAGGCTGGTGGGTGGGTGAGTTAAATGGGTGACAGCCATTAAGAGGGCACCTTCGGGATGAGCACTGGTGTCATATATAAGAGATGAATCACTTGGTTCTACTCCTGAAGCCAAGACTACACCATATGTTAATGAACTTGAATAAAAATTAAAAAGAAAAAAAAAACTACCAAAAAGATAGAAGCCCTGAACCAGATTGGTTTCATAGGTAAAATCTACCTAAAATTTAAAAAGAGATAATACCTATTCTTCTTGAACTATTCCGAAAAATATAAGAGGAAGAAAAACTCTCAAATACATTCCATGGTGACAACACTACCTTATAACAAAGCCAGACAAAACACTACAAAAACAAAACAAAACAAAACAAAAAAGCAAATCTATGGGCCAATATCCCTGATGAACATAGATGCAAAAATTATCAAAAATATTAACAAAATATTAGGAAACCACATACAATACATTATGAAGACTATTTAACATGATCAAGTGGGATTTATTTCTGGGATGCAAGGGTCATTCAATATTAATAAATTAATCAACCTGATATACCACATCAACAAAACAAAGGATAGGGGCTCCTGGGTGGCGCAGTCGGTTAAGCGTCCGACTTCAGCCAGGTCACGATCTCGCGGTCCGTGAGTTCGAGCCCCGCGTCAGGCTCTGGGCTGATGGCTCGGAGCCTGGAGCCTGTTTCCGATTCTGTGTCCCCCTCTCTCTCTGCCCCTCCCCCGTTCATGCTCTGTCTCTCTCTGTCCCAAAAATAAAAAAAAATAAAAACGTTGAAAAAAAAACTAAAAAAAACAAAGGATAAAAATCATGTGATCATTTCAATAGATGAATAAAAAATTCAACCTCTATTCATGATTAAAACTCCACAAAGTGGGTTTACAAGGAACACGCCTCAACATAATAAAAGTTATGTATGGAGAATCCACAAGCATCATCATACTCAATAGTGAAAAACTAGAACTTTCCCATTAAGATCAGGAACAAGACAAAAATGCCCACTCTCCTCACTTTAATTCAACATAGTACTGAAAATCCTAGTCATACAATGGGACATTAAAAAAATAAATAAGTGGAATCCATACTGGTAAATTAGAAGTTAAGTTGTCACTATTTGCAGATGACATGAGATTATACATAGAAAATCCTAAGGACACCGCCAAGAAACTACTAGAAGTAATAAAATAATTCAATAAAGTTGCAGTATACAAAATGAATACCCATAAATTGATAGTGTTTCTATACACTAATAATACAGTTACAGAACATAATATTTAAAAATGGCACCATTTTCATTTGTATTAAAAAGAGTAATATACCTAGGAATAAATTTAACCAAAATAGTGAAAGACCTATACTCTGAAACTACAAAGTATTGATGAAAAAAAATTGAAAACTACACAAACAAACGGAAAGATATTCCATGTTCATGGATAGGAAGAATTAATGTCATTCAAATGTCCATTTTAGCCAAGGAAATCTACAGATTCAATGCAATACCCATCAAAATACCAACAACATTTTTTCACAACACTAAAACAAGTAATAGTAAAATGTATATGGAAACACAAGAAGCCCTAACAAAAAAAAATCTTGAGAAAGAAAAAACAAAGCTAGAGGAATCACAGTTCCAGATTTCAAGACATACTACAAAGCTTTAGTAATCAAAACTGTATGGTGTTGGCACAAAAATATATCAATGGAAAATAAATCAATGGAAAAATAAATCAAGGGAACAGAATAGGGTACCTAGAAATAACCTTATGATCATATGGTCAATTAATGTATGAGAAAAGAGGCAAGAATACACAATGGGAAAATGACAGTTTCTTCAATAAATGATGATGCAAACAACTAGATAGGTACATGTAAAAGGATGAAACTGGAGAATTTCTTAATGCCATGCACAAATATAAAGTCAAAATGTATTAAAGACTTAAATGTGAGACTTGAGGCCATAAAACATGCAGAAAAGAACAAGTAATTTCTTTGACATTGGCCCTAGCAATATTTTTCTAGGTATGTCTTTATTTTTCTAGATATGTCTTCTAAGGCAAGAGATAGAAAGGAAAAATAAAATTCTGATACAACAACAAAATAAAAAGCTTTAGAATAGCAAAAGAAATTATGAACAAAAAAGTCTACTCAATGGGAGAAGATATTTACAAATGATATATCTTATAAGGGGTTAATATCCAAAATATATATAGAACTTATATGACTCAACACCAAAAACAAACAATCTAATTTTAAAATGGGCAGAGGAGCTAAATGGACATTTTTCCAACAAGACCTCCAGATGGCCAACAGACACATGAAAAGATGGTCAATATCACTAATCATAAGGGAAATTCAGATCAAAGCCACAATGAGATATCACTTATACTTGTGAGAATGGCTAAAATACACAAGAAATAACAAGATTTAATGAGGATGTGGAGAAAAAGGTACTCTCATATACGGTTGGTGGGAAGGCAAATTGATGCAGTTATCATGGAAAATAGTACAGGTTCTTGAAAAAATTAAAAATAGAAATACTGTATGATTCAATAAGTCCACTATTATGAATTTACCCAAAGAAAATTAAAACGCTAATTTACAAATATGTATGTACCCCTGTCTACTGCAGATGTATTTAGAATTGCCAAGATATGAAAGCAAAGTAAATGTAAACAAATGATAAACAAATGAACAAGGAAAATGCGGTATATATATATATATATATATATAATACTATACTATACTATAATATAATATATATAATATAACAAAAGTCCCTAACAAAAAAAAAAAAAAATCTTGAGAAATAAAAACAAAGCAAAGAGGAATCACAGTTCCAGATTTCAAGATATACTACAAAGCTTTAGTGATCAAAACAGTATGGTGTTGACACAAAAATATATCAATGGAAAATAAATCAATGGAAAAATAAATCAAGGGAACAGAATAGGGTACCTAGAAATAACCTTATGATTATATGTTTTATATATATTATATAGAACATAATATATATATAATGTAATATAATATATAATACATATAATGTGGTAAATATATGTATGTATGTGTGTGTGTGTGTATATATATATATATATATATATATAATGCAGCCATTAAACAGACGATAATGTGTCATTTACAAAAACATGGATAGAACTAGAGGATATTACTCTAAATCAAATAGGTCAAACAGTGAAATAAAAATACGATATGACTTCACTTATATGTGGAATCTCAAAAATATGAATAAAGAACAGAATCAGACCTATAAATACAGAGAACAAACTGATGGTTGCCACAGAAGAGAGGTTGTGTTGAGGAAAAATAGGTAAAAGGAAATGGGAGATATGGGCCTCCAGTTATACAGTTATACACTAAAAAATTCACAGAAATAAAAGGTACATCATTATAGTAGCATTATCAAAAATAGCCAAATTAAGGAAATAGTCCAAATAGTCCAAATGTTAATTAGTTGAAGAGTGGATACAGACACGGTATATATGTGTGTGTGTGTGTGTGTGTGTGTATATATATATAGTATATATACTCTCATATACTCTCACATATACTCTCATATTGTATGTATATATATATATATATATATATATAAATATATATATTGTATATATATACACAATGTAATGATATCTTGCTATTTGCAATAATTTAGATGGAGCTAGAGTGTATTTTTCTAAGCAAAATAAGTCAGCCAGAGAAAGACAAATACCATATGAATTCACTCATATGTGGAATTTAAGAAATAAAACAAACAAATGGGAAAAAAATAGAGGCAAACCAAGAAACAAACTATTAACTATAGAGAATAAACTGATGGTTACCAGAGGGGAGGTGGGTGGGTTCATGGATTAAATAAGTGATGATGATTAAGGAGGGCACTTGTTGTGATGAACACCAGGTGTTGCATCACTGAATTTACACCTGAAACTAATATTACACTGTATGTTAGCTAACTGAAATTTAAATAAAAACTTTAAAAAAAGAACTGGTTTGCATATTAAAGTAATACAAGAAACTAGTCTGCTTAATTACACGCAATTATGCAAAATTGTGCCCATTTTTTAGAAGATGAACCAACAAGATTCATCACATGGGCATCTATATATATAAATTATAATTTAGCAAATGATTTAAAGAAATGGGACCTTTTAAGATACGAAAATAATTATTTCAGAATAGAATGCACTTCCAGTACAATCTTGTATAGTTTCCACTGTAAAGTCTTACCATAATAAATGTACATAGCAAAGGTTTTTGTTAATTGATTTAGAAAAAATTTCACTTAGGCTTTATTACAGAAGGAAGTTGTTATATATGAATATATGTGGAATAGATTCCACATATAAGTGAATTTTCAGTCATAAAAAAGACAAAGAAAGCCTATAATTTGTAATAAGATGGATGGACTTTAAAGACATTATACTAAGTGAAATAAGTCAGAGAAAGACAAACACTTTATGATCTCACTTATATGTGGAATTTTAAAAAATCCCAGAAAAAGATATCAGAGTTGTGTTTACCAGTGCCAGGGTATGAGGAGAAGAGGGAATTGAAGGAAGATAGTCAAGCTACAAAATTCTAGATATAACATAAATAAGTTCTAGAGACACAATGTTCAATATAATGACTATAGTTAACACTGTTGTAGATATATAGAAAAGTCATTTAGAAAGTAAATCTTAAGAGTTCTCATCTCAAAGGTAATTTTTTTTCCTTTTCTTTTTTTAAAAATTATTGTATCAATGTGAGATGATGAATGTTAATTGAACTTACTGTGGTAATTTCACAATTTATGTATATCAAACAATCATGTTGTAAGCCTTACACATACAGTAATGTATGTCAATTATTTCTTAATGAAACTGGGGGGAAAAGCACACAAACAAAAGCCTTGCAAGATGTGGACTGGTTCTCTCACTTTGCCAAGGCAGGGGAGCTAATTCATAATCCCAATAACTACTGAATATGGCTTATAGCCTAACCCATACAGAAAGGCTGGGTAGAGCACCCTGAAAATTATGTAGGCCAAAAACACTCAGAGTATTCAGCAGGCAAAGCTGATAATCTTTAGAGCAAATCCAGCATCCCTGTTTGGCCAGGGAACGAAAGGCCAACTTAAGTCAAGACCACATAAATCCATGCCAGATTTTAATTCAATTATACTGCTCTGTCTGTGCAAGGAAACTAATCTGTAGTCCTGCCCATTCAGACTAATTAGGGAACCTGAAAATGATCAAGGAACCTTAACATAGGACACAGGACATAGCATAGTCCATCCAGCTACCCTGCTTATAGGGCACTTGAACAGAGAGCACAGTCCAAGTCTTCACCCATCTGCAGACCAAAACTGTTGGCACTCTGTTCAGGAAATTTTGTGAGTAGTCTTGGCATATTTAGGTACCTAAACAATGAGCTTTACATGCCATAAAGCCTGTTTTGCAACACCATGAAAACAGGAAAGTTAATTCACAGCCCTAAGCTACTGTTGAGTATAGTAACCAATCCCAACTGTCTAGAAAGCCTGATCACAGAACCCAGGCAACTGCAAATCCCATCCTAAAGCCTCACCTGGATAGGAAACCAATCCAGAAGTCTTATCCAAGTGCTTTCAATTAGTTGCATTCTCAACAAACACTTCAGAGCTTGGGAAGTGTCCTTGCCCAAAAGTAGATCGTTATTAAAAGCCCCACCTGTCCAAGGACATTGTCAAAAAATACATCTAGAAACCCAACCTGACCTGGGTGATGAAGAACTGTCTCTTTTAAAGCAAACATGTAAAGTCTAAAGAGGAAACCACTTAATCAAATGCACAGACACCAACATAAAAAAATGAAAGATTATAAAAAATCAGGTAAAAATGACACCAACAGAGGATGACTGACCCTAAAGAAATGCAGTCTTATGAATTGTCAAAGAATTTAGAATATTCCTCTTAATTAAGTTTATTGAACTACAAGAACACACAGACAACAAAACAAAATCATGAAAACAATACTGAAACAAAGTGAGAAGTTCAACAAAGAAGTAGAAACCATTGTGGCACCCAGGTGGATCAGTTGGTTAAGCCTCTGACTTCGGCTCAGGTCGTGATCTCACAGCTCAAGAGTTAGAGCCCCATGTCGGGCTCTGTGCTGACAGCTCAGAGCCTGTTGCCTCCTTCTGATTCTGTGTCTCCCACTACCTCTGCCCCTACCCTGCTCAGGCTCTGTCTCTCTCAAAAATAAATAAACAATAAAAAAGTTTAAAAAGAAATAGAAACCATTGAACAAACAAATCCTAGAGTTGAAAAGAACAATGATTGAACCTTGAGAAACTCAATAGAGAGCTTGAAAAACAGACTTGGACATGCAGAATAATGAATCAATGATGTAAGAAACAATAAATTCAAAATTATCCATTTAGAGGAAATAATACACATATACATGCGTATATAAATGCAAAAGAGCCTATGGAAGTTATAGGACACAAGTAAAATAAACAGTATCTGCATTGTGGGAATTCCAGAAGGATAAAAAAAAGACAAAGGGACAGAAGCAATATTTGAAGAAATAATGACTAAGAACTCCCCAAAGCTGGGGAAAGAAATAGATATCCAAATCCATGAGGTACAATGGATCTCAAATAGGTTGAACCCAAAAACGGGCTACACAAAGACATGTTAAAATTCAATTGACAAAACTCAAAGTCAAAGAGCATATTTTGAAAATCACAAAAGAAAAAAGAATTTACATAAAAGGGAATCCCCAAAGACCATCAGAGGGTTTCTCAACAGAAAACTTTCAGACTATAAAGGACTGGGGTGATATACTTAAAAATATATAAGAAAAATTTCCAAACAAGAATTGCATACATGCCAAACTGTCCTTCAGAAATAAAAGAGAAATAAAGACTTTTAACAATAAAATCTGGGAAAGTTTATCACCACTAGATCCGCCTTACAAGAAATTCTAGAGAGGGGAAGTTAAGATGGCAGGGGGACTCATGGCTTTCATTATTCCTGAAACACAGCTGTATTCATGTCATATCACTGAGAACAACCAGGAAATCAATCTATGGGCTGGCAGAAGTATCTCCATGGTTGGAGAGACACAGTGTGGCAGGGGCAAAGTGGATGAAATGAATTGGGGGTGTAAAAACCTGTAGTGCTTCACAGGGGTTGGAAAGCTTTCTTTGGAGAGGCAAAAGGGAGAGAGAGGGGGGTTGACAGAGTGCAGCATTGGGTTCAAGCAAAGGAAAGCCTCTCTGGACAAAAGACTGGGGAGTGAGAGGTACTGAGTGTCACAGGGTATTTTACAAACACCATTTGGAGCTCAATCTCTTAGTTTTGGAAGCGCACAACTTTCTCCAGAGTGGAGCTGTGGCATGCATTCCTGGGCTGAAGGAGGGTGTTGGCCTGAGTGCATAGCCTGGTGTAGGGATCTCCAGTGCACATTGGGAAAGAATATTCTCCTTCATGGAGTTCTGTCAGAAGAGGGTATATTGCCTCTCTAAGGACAAAAGACCCTGTAGGCACTAGGAAAATGCCTTTTCATCTGCAGGGCACAGAGGACAGATAACATGGTCACTGCTTCTTGCAGTGCTACACCATAGATTCAATGCACCAAGCAGGTGTGCTACTGTTTTCTGGGACAAAGGACATCAGACATTCTGGAGGAGGGGGACAGGTCCATGCAGTGCCAGTTCCTTTAAGACTTCGAATTTTGAATCCCAGCCAAGAGCCAAAGAAAAAATGCAGGAGAGCTGTGGTACAGGGCAGGCTGACTGCTCTTGCTATTCTGTGAGGGCTGCCTGAACAGCAGGGGGTGTAAGACACCCTAACCAGTAGGAGAGATTGGGGTGGTCCCATTTTCTACCAAGATTAACACCATGGGAATTCAGAGAGCAGCACAGTGGCCCCCAGTGGAGGCAGGACACTGACACCAAAACCCACCCACTTGTTGTCTGGCAACTGCTTATTTACTGGGGCTGGACACTCTAAGCCAGCACAGAGGGCCTATTCTACAGAAGACCAGCACAGGCAGCACCCGACATGCACCAGGTGTATTGAAATTCGAGTGCTTCAAATGACACCTGCAGTTCTGGGGGAAATAAGACCAGGCTTAGTTTTTTATTCTCTCTTTCTTTTCTCTCTATCTTCATTTTTTTCCCTTTTGGAATCAGGTTCATAGTTTCTTGTTTGCTTGCTTGTTCATTTCATTTCCCTTTCTCTCTTTTTTTTGGATCAGACTTATTTTTTCTTTTATTTTTCTTTCTTTTCACTTTAATTTCTTTTTATCTTTATTTTTCTTTGGAATCAGGCATATAGTTTTTCTATTGTTTGTTTTTTCATTCCCTTTCCTTTTGTTTTGTGGTATCAGGATTTTTGCCCCTTTTTTCCTGACTTATTTTGACAAACAAATAAAAGAACACCTACTTTGTTCAAGGATATCCCCACAGCAAGCATGGAGCTCTGCAGAGGACTGTGGGAAAAGCAGGCAAAATGCAACAGCAGAGTGAACACAGCATACACCAGAAACACTTCCTGAAGTGCCGTGCCCTGGAAAGTGAGTGACCCCTTTTTGCAATACTCTCAGGTGCAGGAAACACAAGAAACTTTTAAAACATGGAAAGACAAACGTAGTCAAAATAAGATGAAGAATTCTCCCCAAAAGAAAGGTCACAAAGAAATCAAAGCCAGAGACTTACTCAAACAGATATAAACAACATATCAGAACAATATTTTAATTTTTTAATGTTTATTTTTGAGAGAGAGACAGAGACAGAGACAGAATGTGAGCAGGAGAGAGGCAGAGAGAGAGGGAGACACAGAATCTGAAGCAGGCTCCAGGATCTGAGCTGTCAGCACGGAGCCTGACACGGGTCTTGAACTCACAGACTGTGAGATCATGACCTGAGCTGAAGTCAGAGCTCAGCCAACTGAGCCACCCAGGTGCCCCAGAGAACAAGATTTTAGAAAAAAAGTCATAGGGGCACCTGGGTGGCTCAGTCAGTTGAGTGTCCGACTTCAGCTCAGGTCATGGTATTATGGTATGTGAGTTTGAGCCCCGTGTCAGGCTCTGTGCTGACAGCTCAGAGTCTGGAGCCTGCTTCGGATTCTGTGTCTCCCTCTCTCTCTGCCCCTCCCCCACTCATTCTCTGTCTCTCTCTCTCTGTCAAAAATAAATAAACATAAAAAAATTAAAGAAAAAGATTACTAGCTAGGCTTTAAAAAAGCATAGAAGACACAAGAGAAACCACTGCTGCAGAGATCAAAGACCTAAAAACTAGTCTGGCTGATATAAAAATTCCATAACTGATATGCAAAACCAACTGGATACAGTCATAACAAGGATTAAAGAAGTAGAGGAGAGAATAAGTGACATAGAAGATAAAAGTGTGGGAAAAATGAAGCTGAAAGGAAGAGGGAAAGAAAACTATTAGAGTACAGGGGAGACTTAGAGAACTTAGTGATTCCATAAAATGGAATAATATCTGTATCATAGGACTCCCAGAAGGGGAAGAGGCAAAAGGCAACCAGAAGGTTTATTTGAACAAATTATATCTGAAAATTTCCCTAATTTGGGGACGGAAAAAGGCATTCAAGTTCAAGAGGAAGAGAGTTCAAAAGCAACAAAAACAGGTCAACACCATTACAAATCATAGTGAAAATTTAAAAATACAAAGATAAAGAGAGAATTCTGAAAGAAGCTAGGAACAAAAGGTCCTTAACCTACAAGAGTAGACATATAAGGTTAGCAGCAGACTTGTACACTGAATCTTGAGTGCCAGAAGGGAATGGAAGGAAATATTCAACATGATCAATGGGAAAAATATGCAGTTTTTTTTTAACCCAGCAAGGCGTTCATTCAAAATAGAAGGAGAGATAGAGTTTTCCAGACAAACAAAACTTAATGGCGTTCATGACCAATAAACCAGCTCTGCAACAAATTTTAAGGAGGACTCTTTGGGTGGAGGGAAAAAAAATAAAGAAGACCAAAGCAACAAAGACTATAAACATCTTCAGAAATACCAACCCTACAGGTAATACAGTGGCACTAAATTCATATCTTTCAAAAATCACTCTGAATGTAATTGAACTAAATGCTTCAACCAAAAGACAAAGGGTTACAGAATGGATTAAAAAAATCCATCTATATGCTGCCTACAAAAGACTCATTTTAGACCTAAAGACACCAGCAGATTGAAAGTGAGGGGATGGAAGGGTGCTTGGGTGTCTCAGTCGGATAAGCATCCAACTTTGGCTCAGGTCATGATCTCTATGTTTGTGAGTTAGAGCCCTGTGTTGGGCTCTGTGCTGACAACTCAGAGCCAGGAGCCTACTTTGGATTCTGTGTTTCCCTCTCTCTGCCCCTCTCTCTGTCTCTCAAAAACAAATAAACATCAAAAAAAGTGAGGGGATGGAGAGCTATCTATCATGCTAATGGAGGTTCAAAAGAAAGCCGGATTAGGCATACCCATATCAGACAAACTATAGTGATATCAGACAAACTAGATTTTAAACAAAGACTGTAACAAGGGAAGAAGAAGGGCGTTATATCATAATTAAGAGGTCTATCCATCAGGAAGACCTAATAATTGTAAATATGTTACCAATGTGAATGCAAACAAATATATAAATACATTAATAATAAACATAAAGAACTCATTGATAGTAATACAATAATACTCATGGACTTTATACCACACTTACAGCAAAAGATAGATCGTCTAAGCAGAAAGTCAACAAGGAAAATTGGCTTTGAATGACACATGAGTCAGATGGACTTTACAGATATATTCAGAACATTTCATTGTAAAGCAATTTAATACACATTCTTTTCGAGTGCACATAAAACATTCTCCAGAATAGGTCACTTACAAGGTTACAAATTATCTCTCAACAGGTTTAAAAAGGCTGAGATCATACCATGCATATTTTCATATCACAACACTATGAAACTTAAAGTCAACCACAAGGAAAAATTTGCAAAGCCTTCAAATACATGGAGGTTATAGAGAAACCTAGTAAAGAATGAATGAGTTAACCAAGATTTTTTTAAAAACGTAATAAAAATACATGAAAGGAAATGAAAATAAAAGCTAACCCTTTGGGATGCAGCAAAGGCAGTCCTAAGAGGAAAGTATATTGCAATTCAGGACCATATCAAGAAGCAAGAATTGTCCCAAATACACAATATAACCTTATACCTAAAAAATCTAGAAAAGGAACAGCAAGTAAACCCTAAACTCTGTAGAAGAAGGAAAATAACAAAGATTTGAGCAGAAATAAATGATATAGAAACAACAACAGCAACAAAAAACAGTAGAACAAAGCAATGAAATAAAGAGCTTGTTCTTTGTAAGAATAAACAAAAATGATAACCCCCTAGCCAGACTTACCAAAAATAAAAAAGAAAGGAGCCAAATAAATAAAATCATTAATGAAAGAGGATAGATCACAAACAACACCACAGAAATACAAACAATTGCAAAAGAATACTATGAAAATCTATATATCAACCAACTAGGCAGAGCTAGATTAAACAATCCTAAAATTTTTAAGGAACCACAAAAATCTTTGAATACCCGAAACAATCTTGGAAAAGAAAAACAATGCTGGAAGCATCACGATGCTGGATATCAAGCTATATAACAAAGCTGTAGTCATCAAAATAGCATGGTACTGGAACAAAAACAGACATAGATCAATGGAACAGAATAGAGAACCCAGAAATGGACCCACAACTATATGATCAACTCATCTTCAGCGAAGTAGGATAGAATATCCAATGGGGAAAAAAAAAGACAGTATCTTCAACAAATCGTGCTGAGAAAACTGGACAGCAACATGAAGAATGAAACTGGACCACCTTTTTACACCATACAAAAAATAAATTAAAAATGGATGACAGAGTTAAATGTGAGACACTAAACCATCCAAATCCTAGAGGAAAACATAGGCAGTAACCACTTTGACCTTAGCTGGAACACAGTCTTCTTAGACACATCACTGAAGGCATGGGAAATGAAAGCAAACATAAACTACTGGGACCTCATCAAGGTAAAAAGCTTCTGCACAGCCAAGGAAAGTCAACAAAACTAAAGGGCAGCCTACAGAATGGCGGAAGATATTTGTAAACTACATATCTGATAAAGGGTTAGTATCCAAAATCTATAATGAACTTTTCAAACTGAATACTCAAAAAATAAGCAACCCACTTAAGATATAGGCAGAAGAAATGAATAGACACCTTTCCAATGAAGACATCCACATGGCTAACAGACACATGGAAAGATGCTCAGCATCACTCATCATTAGGGAAACATAAATCAAAATCATGATGAGATACCATCTCACATCTGTGAAATGGCTAAAATTAACAACACAAGAAGCAACACGTCTTGATCAACATGCAGAGAAAGGGGAACACTTTAGCACTGCTGGTGGGAATGCAAACTGGTGCAGTCACTCTGGAAAACAGTATGGAGGTTCCTCAAAAAAAAACTAAAAATAAAACTACCCTATGATCCAGCATTTGCACTATTAGGTGTTTACCCAAAGGATACAAAAATACAGATTGAAACATGTACATGCACCCCAATGTTTGTAGCATCATTTTAACCTTTGCTAAACTATGGAGAGAGCCCTAATGTTGATTGACTGATGAATGGATATATATATATATATATATAATCCAGCCAATAAAAAAGTAAATCTTGCGATTTGCAATAATGTGGATGGAGCTAGAATGTATTATGCTAAGCAAAATAAATCAATCATAGGTAAGACATATATCATGTGATTCAACTCATATGTGGAAATTAAAAACAAAGGAGATGAACATATGAGAAGGAGGGGAAGAGAAAAATGGGAAACAAACAGGAGACGCTTAAAGATAGAGACCAAATTTAGGATTGATGGAGGGACTTGGATGGCAGATGAGCTAGATTGGTGGTGGGTATTAAGAAGGACATTTGTAATGAGCACAGGTTGTTGTATGCATGTGATGAACCACTCAATTCTACTTCTTTAACCAAAAATGCATTGTATATTAACTAACTAAAATATTAAAAATAAGAAAATAAATAGAATTGCTGTTTTAAAAAGTAAAACAAAACGAAATAAAGCTTAAAAACAACAAAAAAGAAATTGTAAAACTAATTATTTGACTAGAAGTAAAATGATGCTAGTTAACATCATAAAAACATAAGGTACCATATAATTCACTCGTAATGGTAAATATACAATGTTAAATTGTGTAATTTTGTAATGATAGTACATACTTTACTTACAACTCTAGTTTAAAAGTTAAAATTAAACGTTATGAACATAACCACAACTATAATAATATGATTTTGGATATATAATATAGAAATTGGCAAACCATAACTTTGATAAACGAAAATGTGAGGTGGGGGAGAATTAAAATTGTAAGTTCATAGGTGCTATCAAACATATGTTGTTGTCACTTTAAATTAGGGTGTTATAGTTTTAAGTTATTTTATGTAAGCTTTATGGTCACTACAAGGGAAAAACCTGTAGTGATTACACAAAATATCAGGATAAAATCAAAGTGTACTGATACCAAATACATCAAAACACATGAACACAAAAACAACAGGATAAATAGTTAGAAATTTATCTGCATAATCGCCAGTAAAACTTAACAAAATGGCAAAGGTAAGTTTTTACCTATCAATAATTATTTTATTTTATTTTTTTATTTACTATTTTTAATATAATTTATTGTCAAGTTGGTAACATATAGTGCTCTTGGTTTTAGGGGTAGATTCCCGTGATTCATCACTTACATACAATATTTTAAATGTAAATAAATTAAAGTCTCCAATCAAAACACATAGAGTGCCTGAATGTATATACTGCCTACAAGAGACTCACTTTAGCCTCAATGACACATATATACTAAGAATGATGGGATGGAAAAAGATATTTCAGGAAAATGATCACAACAATAACAAAAATAAGCAAGGGTAAGTATATTTATATCAGACAACATAGACTTTAAACTAAAACTGGTAAAAAACAGACAATTACAGTCAGTTAATTATAGAGAAGTCTATCCATTAAGAATATATAACAATTGTAAACATTTATCAACCCAACTTAAGAGCACATAAACATATAAAGCAAAAACTAACAAGGCTAAAAGAAGAAATAAATAGCAATACAATAATAATTGGGGACATTAAAAGTCTCTCAAAAATAGATAGATAAACCAGAGATTCAAGAAAAAAATGGATTTCAATAACTTTATAGACAAAATGGACCTAACAGACATATACATAACTTTTTCTTTGACCACAAAGAAATACACATTCTTCTCAATTGCACATGAAACATTTTCTCATATAGACCCCATTTAAAGCCACTAAACAAATCTTAGCAAATTCAATAAGACTAAAGCCATACAAAGTATCTAATCTGATCACAACAGTACGAAACTAACTAGAAATCAATAACAGAAGCAGGAGCAAAAATTTAAACTCACAAACATATGAAAATTAAGCAATGATCCCTTAAACAACAAATGCATCAAAGGGGATTAAAAAAAGACTCTTGAAGAAAAAAAAAATAACAATGGATGCACACATACCAAGATTCATGGAATGTAGCAAGAGCAGTTCTAAGTAAAAAGTTCATAGCAATAAGTGCTTATATTAAGAAACAAGAAAGATCGTAAGTAAAGTATGTAAGTCTATCCCTCAAGGAATCAGAAAAAAAGAGAAAAGTAGAGCCCAAATTTAGCAGAAGGAAGGAAATTATAAGGATTAGAGCAGAAATAAATGAAAGAGAGTAGAAAAATAGTATAAATGGTTAATAAAACTAAGAGTTGGTTCTTTGTAAAAATAAAATTGGCAAACTGTTCACTAAACAAGGAAAGAGAAAAGACCTAAATCAACAAAATTATAAACGAAAAAGTACACATTACACTTGAGACCACAGAATTAAAAAGTATTGTTAAAAAGTTACTATGAACAACAATATGCCAACAACCCAGACAATCTGGAAGAAATGGAAAAAATCTTAGAAACTTACAACCTACAAAGACTGTATCAAGAATAAATAGACTCTCGGGACTTTCTGGGCAAGATGACGGCTTAGGAGGACGCTGGGCTCACCGCACGTCCTGCTGATCACTTAGATTCCATCTACACCTGCCTAAATAACCCAGAAAACCGCCAGAGGATTAGCAGAACGGAGTCGCCTGAGCCAAACGCAGACGAGAGGCCCACGGAAGAGGGTAGGAAGGGCGGCGAGGCATTACCGCTCCATGGACTGGCGGGAGGGAGCCGAGGCGGAGGGGTGGCTCGCCGGCAAAGCAGAGCCCCCGAGTCTGGCTTGCAAAAGCGGAGGGGCCTGACGGACTGTGTTCCCACAACAAGCGCGACTTAGCGTCTGGGAGGTCATAAGTTAACAGCTCTGCTCGGAAAGCGGGAAGGCTGGAGGACAAAGGGAGGGAGAGCTGCTGAGCCCCCTGACAACAGAGCTCAGTTTGGTGGGGAACAAAGGCGCTCGCCAGCGCCATCTCCCCGCCATCCCCCAGCCAAAATCCCAAAGAGAACCAGTTCCTGCCAGGGAACTTGCTCCCTCCACGCAAACACCCAATTCTGCTCTTCTGCGGAGCCAAACCTCCAGCAGCGGATCTGACTCCCTCCCGCTGCCACAGGGCCCCTCTTGAAGTGGATCACCTAAGGAGAAGCGATCTAAGCCTGCCCCTCCTGCCCCGTGCACCTTGCCTACCCACCCCAGCTAATATGCCAGATCCCCAGCATCACATCCCCAGATGAGCCACACCACCCCACAGTGAATCCCGCCCCTAGGAGAGGGGAAGAGAAGGCACACACCAGTCTGACTGTGGCCCCAGCGGTGGGCTGGGGGCAGGCATCAGGTCTGACTGCGGCCCCGCCCACCAACTCCAGTTATACACCACAGCACAGGGGAAGTGCCCTGCAGGTCCTCACCACGCCAGGGACTATCCAAAATGACCAAGAGGAAGAATTCCCCTCAGAAGAATCTCCAGGAAATAACAACAGCTAATGAGCTGATCAAAAGGATTTAAATAATATAACAGAAAGTGAATTCAGAATAATAGTCATAAAATTAATCGCTGGGCTTGAAAACAGTATACAGGACAGCAGAGAATCTCTTGCTACAGAGATCAAGGGACTAAGGAACAGTCACGAGGAGCTGAAAAACGCTTTAAACGAAATGCATAACAAAATGGAAACCACCACAGCTCGCTTGAGGAGGCAGAGGAGAGAATAGGTGAACTAGAAGATAAAGTTATGGAAAAAAGGAAGCTGAGAAAAAGAGAGAGAAAAAAATCCAGGAGTATGAAGGGAAAATTAGAGAACTAAGTGATACACTAAAAAGAAATAATATATGCATAATTGGTATCCCAGAAGAGGAAGAGAGAGGGAAAGGTGCTGAAGGGGTACTTGAAGAAATCATAGCTGAGAACTTCCCTGAACTGGGGAAGGAAAAAGGAATTGAAATCCAAGAGGCACAGAGAACTCCCTTCAGACGTAACTTGAATCGATCTTCTGCACGACATATCATAGTGAAACTGGCAAAATACAAGGATAAAGAGAAAATTCTGAAAGCAGCAAGGGGTAAACGTGCCCTAACGTATAAAGGGAGACCTATAAGACTCGTGACTGATCTCTCTTTTGAAACTTGGCAGGCCAGAAAGAATTGGCACGAGATTTTCAGGGTGCTAGACAGAAAAAATATGCAGCCAAGAATCCTTTATCCAGCAAGTCTGTCATTTAGAATAGAAGGAGAGATAAAGGTCTTCCCAAACAAACAAAAACTGAAGGAATTTGTCACCACTAAACCAGCCCTACAAGAGATCCTAAGGGGGACCCTGTGAGACAAAGTCCCAGAGACGTCACTACAAGCATAAAACATACAGACATCACAATGACTCTAAACCCGTATCTTTCTATAATAACACTGAATGTAAATGGATTAAATGCGCCAACCAAAAGACATAGGGTATCAGAATGGATAAAAAAACAAGACCCATCTATTTGCTGTCTACAAGAGACTCATTTTAGACCTGAGGACACCTTTAGATTGAGAGTGAGGGGATGGAGAACTATGTATCATGCGACTGGAAGCCAAAAGAAAGCTGGAGTAGCCATACTTATATCAGACAAACTAGACTTTAAATTAAAGGCTGTAACAAGAGATGAAGAAGGACATTATATAATAGTTACAGAGTCTATCCACCAGGAAGAGCTAACAATTATAAATGTCTATGCACCGAATACTGGAGCCCCCAAATATATAAAACAATTACTCATAAACATAAGCAACCTTATCGATAAGAATGTGGTAATTGCAGGGGACTTTAACACCCCACTTACAGAAATGGATAGATCATCTAGACACACGGTCAATAAAGAAACAAGGGCCCTGAATGAGACATTGGATCAGATGGACTTGACAGATATATTTAGAACTCTGCATCCCAAAGCAACAGAATATACTTTCTTCTCGAGTGCACATGGAACATTCTCCAAGATTGATCATATACTGGGTCAGAAAACAGCCCTTCATAAGTTTACAAGAATTGAAATTATACCATGCTTACTTTCAGACCACAATGCTATGAAGCTTGAAATCAACCACAGAAAAAAGTCTGGAAAACCTCCAAAAGCATGGAGGTTAAAGAACACCCTACTAACGAATGAGTGGGTCAACCAGGCAATTAGAGAAGAAATTAAATAATATATGGAAACAAACGAAAATGAAAATACAACAATCCAAACGCTTTGGGACGCAGCGAAGGCAGTCCTGAGAGGAAAATACATTGCCATCCAGGCCTATCTCAAGAAACAAGAAAAATCCCAAATACAAAATCTAACAGCACACCTAAAGGAACTAGAAGCAGAACAGCAAAGGCAGCCTAAACCCAGCAGAAGAAGAGAAATAATAAAGATCAGAGCAGAAATAAACAATATAGAATCTAAAAAAACTGTAGAGCAGATCAACGAAACCAAGAGTTGGTTTTTTGAAAAAATAAACAAAATTGACAAACCTCTAGCCAGGCTTCTCAAAAAGAAAAGGGAGATGACCCAAATAGATAAAATCATGAATGAAAATGGAATTATTACAACCAATCCCTCAGAGATACAAACAATTATCAGGGAATACTATGAAAAATTATATGCCAACAAATTGGACAACCTGGAAGAAATGGACAAATTCCTGAACACCCACACTCTTCCAAAACTCAATCAGGAGGAAATAGAAAGCTTGAACAGACCCATAACCAGCGAAGAAATTGAATCGGTTATCAAAAATCTCCCAACAAATAAGAGTCCAGGACCAGATGGCTTCCCAGGGGAGTTCTACCAGACGTTTAAAGCAGAAATAATACCTATCCTTCTCAAGCTATTCCAAGAAATAGAAAGGGAAGGAAAACTTCCAGACTCATTCTAGGAAGCCAGTATTACTTTGATTCCTAAACCAGACAGAGACCCAGTAAAAAAAGAGAACTACAGGCCAATATCCCTGATGAATATGGATGCAAAAATTCTCAATAAGATACTAGCAAATCAAATTCAATGGCATAAAAAAAAGAATTATTCACCATGATCAAGTGGGATTCATTCCTGGGATGCAGGGCTGGTTCAACATTCGCAAATCAATCAACGTGATACATCACATTAACAAAAAAAACAGAAGAACCATATGATCCTGTCAATCGATGCAGAAAAGGCCTTTGACAAAATCCAGCACCCTTTCTTAAGAAAAAACCTTGAGAAAGTCGGGATAGAAGGAACATACTTAAAGATCATCAAAGCCATTTATGAAAAGCCCACAGCTAACATCATCCTCAACGGGGAAAAACTGAGAGCTTTTTCCCTGAGATCAGGAACACGACAAGGATGCCCACTCTCATTGCTGCTGTTTAACATAGTGCTGGAAGTTCTAGCATCAGCAATCAGACAACAAAAGGAAATCAAAGGCATCAAAATTGGCAAAGATGAAGTCAAGCTTTCGCTTTTTGCAGATGACATGATATTATACATGGAAAACCCTATAGACTCCACCAAAAGTCTGCTAGAACTGATACATGAATTCAGCAAAGTTGCAGGATACAAATTCAATGTACAGAAATCAGTTGCATTCTTATACACTAACAATGAAGCAACAGAAAGACAAATAAAGAAACTGATCCCATTTACAATGGCACCAAGAAGCATAAAATACCTAGGAATAAATCTAACCAAAGATGTAAAGGATCTGTATGCTGAAAACTATAGAAAGCTTATGAAGGAAATTGAAGAAGATTTAAAGAAATGGAAAGACATTCCCTGCTCATGGATTGGAAAAATAAATATTGTCAAAATGTCAATACTACCCAAAGCTATCTACACATTCAATGCAATCCCAATCAAAATTGCACCAGCATTCTTCTTGAAACTAGAACAAGCAATCCTAAAACTCATATGGAACCACAAAAGGCCCTGAATAGCCAAAGGAATTTTGAAGAAGAAGACCAAAGCAGGAGGCATCACAATCCCAGACTTTAGCCTCTACTACAAAGCTGTCATCATCAAGACAGCATGGTATTGGCACAAAAAACAGACACATAGACCAATGGAATAGAATAGAAACCCCAGAACTAGACCCACAAACGTATGGTCAACTCATCTTTGACAAAGCAGGAAAGAACATCCAATGGAAAAAAGACAGCCTCTTTAACAAATGGTGCTGGGAGAACTGGACAGCAACATGCAGAAGGTTGAAACTAGACCACTTTCTCACACCATTCACAAAAATAAACTCAAAATGGATAAAGGACCTAAATGTGAGACAGGAAGCCATCAAAACCTTAGAGGAGAAAGCAGGAAAAGACCTCTCTGACCTCAGCCGTAGCCATCTCTTACTCGACACATCCCCAAAGGCAAGGAAATTAAAAGCAAAAGTGAATTACTGGGACCTTATGAAGATAAAAAGCTTCTGCACAGCAAAGGAAACAACCACCAAAACTAAAAGGCAACCAACGGAATGGGAAAAGATATTCGCAAATGACATATCGGACAAAGGGCTAGTATCCAAAGTCTATAAAGAGCTCACCAAACTCCACACCCGAAAAACAAATAACCCAGTGAAGAAATGGGCAGAAAACATGAATAAACACTTCTCTAAAGAAGACATCCGGATGGCCAACAGACACATGAAAAGATGTTCAGCGTCGCTCCTTATCAGGGAAATACAAATCAAAACCACACTTAGGTATCACCTCACGCCAGTCAGAGTGGCCAAAATGAACAAATCAGGAGACTATAGATGCTGGAGAGGATGTGGAGAAACGGGAACCCTCTTGCACTGTTGGTGGGAATGCAAATTGGTGCAGCCACTCTGGAAAGCAGTGTTGATGTTCCTCAGAAAATTAAAAACAGACCTACCCTATGACCCAGTAATAGCACTGCTAGGAATTTATCCAAGGGATACAGGAGTACTGATGCATAGGGCCACTTGTACCCCAATGTTCATAGCAGCACTCTCAACAATAGCCGAATTATGGAAAGAGCCTAAATGTCCATCAACTGATGAATGGATAAAGAAATTGTGGTTTATATACACAATGGAGTACTATGTGGCAATGAGAAAAAATGAAATATGGCCTTTTGTAGCCACGTGGATGGAACTGGAGAGTGTGATGCTAAGTGAAATAAGCCATACAGAGAAAGACAGATACCATATGGTTTCACTCTCATGTGGATCCTGAGAAACTTAACAGGAACCCATGGGGGAGGGGAAGGGAAAAAAAAAGAGGTTAGAATGGGAGAGAGCCAAAGCATAAGAGACTGTTAAAAACTGAGAACAAACTGAGGGTTGATGGGGGGTGGGAGGGAGGGGAGGGTGGGTGATGGGTATTGAGGAGGGCACCTTTTGGGATGAGCACTGGGTGTTGTATGGAAACCAATTTGTCAATAAATTTCATAAAAAAAAAATAAAAATAAAGACTTTAGAGCAAAAAAAAAAAAAGAATAAATAGATCCTCTTAACTGACCAATTATAAGCCATGAGAATAAGTCAATAATCAAAATCTCTCAATGAAGAAAACCAAGGACAAGATATCTTCTCTACTGAATTTTACCAAACATTTGAAGAAGAATCAATATCCATCCTTTTCAAATCCTTCCCAAAAATTGAAGAGGAAGAACCAATCCTAGACTCATTTTAAGGGACTGGAATTACCCGGATAACAAAAGTAGGCAAAAACATCACAAGAAAAGAGAACTACAGAATTATCCTGATAAATATAGAAAGGAAAATTTTTAGAAAAATGTCAGCAACCTGAATTCAGCTGCAGAGTCAAATGATCATTCACCATGATCAAGTTGAATTTATCTCTGGGATACAGTGATGGTTCAATATACACAAATCAATTAATATAATACTTCACAATAATAGAATAAAAGAGAATCATACGATAATCTGAATATATGCAGAGTAAAGAGAGATAAGATGGTAGAGTAGGAGGACTCTAAGTTCATTTTGTTGCATGAACATAACTAGATAAATATGAAATCATTCTAAATACCCCAAACATCAGCTTGAATACTGACAGAACAAACTCCACAGTAAAGGGAGAGAAAAAAACACATTAAAGAATACAGGAGGTGTGGAGTTGTGGTTTCTGGGAGAAACAGACCACTGGTGCTGCAGAGGGGAGGGAGCCATGGTCACAGAGAAAGGTGAGAGAAGAGAGTACAAGGGAATGCACAAGAATATTTCTCCAATGCCATTGGATGGGAAAATGAGAGGGGCTTATTTTCATGAGTTCTTGGAAACAGTGGGGCTTAAAGACTGGAATTTAAAAAGTTGGTAGGTTTGGGAGCACCTGGGTGGCTCAGTTGGATGAGCTTCTGACTCTTGATTTCAGCTTAGGTCATGATCTAGTGGTCCTCAAATCAAGCTCTATGTCATGGCCCCCATGCTGAGTGCAGAACCTGCGTGGTATTCTGTCTCCCTCTCTCTGCCCCTTCCCCGCTCGCACTTTCTCTCTCTCTCTCTCTCCCAAAATAAACAAATAAACATTTTAAAAAGTTGGCAGGCTTGGCTGGGATACAGCACTGAGGGTGTTGCCCTACTCCTGGAGAGAAGACAGGCAAACAACCTGGGGGGCAGACTACATGAAAAGAGATCTGAAGAATACCTGGGGGCACACAGTGGGGAAATTATTCCATTTCCAGCTCATCCATGACAGGCAGTGTTCACAAAAATGCCTCTTCTTGGATGAAGGAGCTGGCTGGAGCCATTTCCCTCCTAGCCCCTCAGCATACACACAGAGCCACCTGAAGAAAGCTCTCAGTCCCAATACTGGCTGAATAACTTGCTTACAGCAAGTCTCACAACCCTGTGGTCTGGCGCAACTGTCCTTTTCAGCCAAGCTTGCCTCAGTTCCAGTGTGGCAGGACCATAGTCTAGAAGAAAAGCACAGGCCCCTGCCCACGCTACATCCCTAAAACCTGGAATTTTCAAAGTCAGAAGGCTTGGATGGGCTAGACCTTGGAGGGTATTCCGCTGGTTCTGGAGACAAGGCATGCAAACAATAAGAAAGGCAGACAGGGTGGAAACAAAGATCTGAGAAACACCTGGGAAACACAGAGAGGAGATTATTCACTCTTTTCAGAGTGCTTCTCTGAGAGGTATCATGCACAGAGATGCCTCTCTGGGAACAAAGGAGCTAGCTGGAGCCATTTCCCTTTTAGGCCCCTCAGCATAAACAGAATCACCTGCAGTAAATAGAAAAACACAGACACTGGCTGCCTAACATGCTTACACCGAAAGTCACACCCTTGCACTTTGGTGGTAGTGCCCTTCTCAGTCAAGATTCCCTCCGTATCATTGTGGTGGGCACCTTTGACTGAAGACCAGCAGAAAACCCTGCCCAAACCATATCTCCCTACCAGAAATGGCTTCAGTTCTAGTGAAAGCAATATCAGGTCTCATTTAACAAGCAGATCAGAGCACATCTAGTTAAAATTCACCACATTGTGCACAAGGAACAAACACTGCTTACTGTAGGCAAGGAGAGCTTCTTCAGATGACTGGCCTGGGTAAAGAGTAGGCAAAACACACCAGAAGAGTGCATGCAGCACTTACAAGAGATACTCCCTGAAGTGGCAGGCACTGCCACTACCAAAACTGAAACAGGAAAATGGTAAAGCTTAACAGACTGATAATGAGCAAAGAAATTGAATCAGTAATCAAAAACTTGCAACAAATGAAAGTCCAGGGTGAGTTGACTTCACAGGGGAATTCTACCAAACATTTAAAGAAGAGTTAATAACCCTTTTCCCCCAAAACTATTCCAAAAAACAGAAATGAAAGGACACCTTCCAAATTCATTCTAGGAATCCAACATTATCATGATACCAAAACCAGATAGACTTCACTGAAAAAGAGAACCATAGGCCAACATCCCTGATGAAAACGGATTCAGAACTTTGCAATAAAACACTAGCAATGGGTAAAGCTGAGATATTTTCCTCGATGATAAGGAACAAGACAGGGATATCCACTCTACCACTGTTATTTAACATAGTATTGGAAGTCCTAGTCTCAGCAATCAGACAAGAAAAAAGGAATAAAAGGCATCCAAATTAACAAGGAAAAGGTACAACTTGCACTATCTGCAAATAACATAGTATTTTATATAGAAAACCCAAAAGACTCCATCAAAAATGGCTAGAACTGATACACAAGTAAAGTCGCAGGACAGAAAATCAATGTAGACAAATCTGTTGAATTTCTATACACCAATAATACCAATAGTGAAGCAGCAGAAAGAGAAATTAAGGAACCGATCCCATTTACAATTGCACCCCAAACTATGACACCTAGGAATAAACCTAACCAAAGAGTTAAATGATCTATACTCTGAAAATTATAAAACACCTATGAAAGAAAGTAAAGATAACACAAATAAATGGAAAAATATCACGTGGCCATGGGTTGGAAGAATAAATATTGCTAAAATGTCTATATTACTAAAAGCAATCTACACATTTTATGCAATCCTTATCCAAATACAGCCAGCATGTTTCACATAGCAGAACAAACAATCCCAAAATTTGTACAGAACCACAAAGGACTCCAAATACCCAGTGCAACCTTGAAAAAGAAATACAAAGCTGGAGGCATTACAATACTGGACTTAAATATATATATATATATATATATATATATATATATATATATATATATATAAACTGTTGTGATCAATGCAGTATAGTGCTAGAAAAAAAATTAGACACATAGATCAATGGGACAGAATAGAAAATCCAGAAATAAGCTCATAACTATATGGTCAAGTAACCTTTGACAAAACAGGAAAGAATATCCAATGGAAATAAGACAGTTTCTTCAACAAACGGTGTTGGGAAAACTGGACAGCAACATGCAGAAGAAGGAAACTGGACCACTTTATTACACAATACAAGAACATAAATTCAAAATGGATGAAAGACCTAAATGTGAGACAGCAAATCACCAAAATCCTAGAGGATAACACAGGCAGTAACATCTTTGACATTGGCTATAGCAACTTCTTATTAGATATGTCTCCTGCGGCAAGAGAAACAAAAGTAAAAATAAACTATTGGGACAGCAACAAAATATAAA
Organism: Prionailurus viverrinus; assembly: GCF_022837055.1. Taxonomy (NCBI): domain Eukaryota; kingdom Metazoa; phylum Chordata; class Mammalia; order Carnivora; family Felidae; genus Prionailurus; species Prionailurus viverrinus. Next base: position 48,005,819 of record NC_062579.1, on the reverse strand, counting down.
TCTTTTGCACAGTAAATAATCAACAATACTAAAAGACAACCTTTGGAATTGGAGAAGATATTTGCAAATTACATATATAATAAATGGTTAGTATCCAAAATATATAAATAACTTACAGGAGAATTACAGGCCAATATCCCTGATGAATATGAATGCAAAAATTCTCAGCAAGATAGGAGCAAATCAAATTCAGCAGTACATTAAGAGAATTATTTAGCAAAATCAAGTGGGATTTATTTCTGTGCTGCAGGGCTAAATATTCACAAATCAATCAACATGATACACCACATTAATAAAATAAAGGGTAAGAACCATATGATTCTCTCAATAAAAGCAGAAAAATCATTTGACAAACTAAAACATCTTTTCTTGATAAAAATCCTCAAGGAAGTAGGAATATAGTGCAACAATGATTTTAGTGAATATAGTGCATTTTAGGAATATAGTGCAACAATAACTCGGATGTAAATTAAAAAAATAATAAAGTAAAAAAAAAAAGAAAAAAGAAAAAGAAAGAAAGTAGGAATAGACCCAAAGCAAATATCCTCAATGGGAAAAAAAACTGAGAGCTTTACCCCTAAGATCAGGATCACGACAGGGATGCCCACTCCCTCCATTGTTATTCAACATAGTAATGGAATTCCTAGCTTCAGCAATCAGATCAAAAAGAAAAGGCATAAAAATTGGCAAGGAATAAGTCAAAATCTCATTCTTCACAGATGATATGATACTCTATGTGGAAAACCTGAAAAGCTTCACCAAAAAACAGAGCTAATACATGAATTCAGCAAAGCCACAGGATATAAAATCAACATGCAGAAATCTGTTGCATTTCTATATACCAATAATGCAGATGCAGAAAGAGAAATCAAGCGATCTATCCCCATTTACAGTTGCACCAAAACATAAAGTACCTAGGAATAAACTTAACCAAAGAATAAATTATCTGTATGCTGAAAACTGTAGAAAACATATGAAAGAAATTGAAGAAAACAGGAAAAATGGAAAACATTTCATACTCACGGATTCAAAGAAAAAAATATTTTTAAAATGTCAATACTAACCAAAGCAAATAAACATTCAATGCAATCCCTATCAAAATAACGCCAGCATTCTTTGCAGAGATAGACCAAACAATTTTAAAATTTGTATGGAATCAGAAAAGACCCTGAATAGGCAAAGTAATGTTGAAAAATAAAAAGCTGTAGGCATCACAAATCCAGACTTTCAACTGTATTTTAAAGCTGTAATCATCAAGACAATCTGGTACTGGCCCAAAACCAGACACATAGATCAATGGAATGGAATACAGAACCCAGAAATGGACCCACAAATGTATGGCCAACTAATCTCTGACAAAGCAGGAAAGAATATCCAATAGAGAAAAAGACAGTCTCTTCAGCAAATGGGGTTGGGAGGACTGGACAGTGGCATGTGACTACTTTCTTACATCATACACAAAAATAAGTTCAAAATTGTTGAAAGACCTAAATGTAAGCAAAGTACTAGGAAACCAGTTACAACAATAAATTAAAAAAGTTATTCACCACAATCCAGTGGGATTTATTCCTGGGATGCAGGACTGGGCCAATATTTTCAAATCAATCAATATGATACATCACATTAATAAAGAAAGGATAAGAGCCACATCATCCTCTCAATAGATGCAAAGAAAGCATTTGACAAAATACAGCATCCTTTCCTGCTAAAAACCCTCAAGAAAGTAGGGACAGAAGGAACATACCTCAACATCATAAAGGTCATATAGAAAAGACCCACTGATAATATCATCCTAGAAATGGAAAAAAACTGAGAGCTTTCCCCCGAAGTTCAGGAACACGACAGGGATACCTACTCTCACCACTGGTATTCAACATAGTGTTGGAAGTCCTAGCTTCATCAGTCAGACAACACAAAGAAGTAAAAGACATCCCAATTTGCAAGGAAGAACTCAAATTTCAGTCTTTGCAGAAGACACGACACTCTATGCAGAAAACCCAAAATACTCCACAAAAAACTGCTAGAACTGATCCATGAATTCAGCACAATAGCAGGATATAAAGCCAATGTACAGAAATCAGTTGAATTTCTATACACCAATAATGAAGCAGCATAAAGAGAAATCAAGGAATCAATCCCATTTACAATTACACCAAAACCCATAAAATACCTAGGAATAAACCTAACCAAATAGATGAAAATCTATACACTGAAAGCTATAGAAAGCCTATGAAAGAAATTGAAGAAGACACAAAAAATGGGAAAAAACATTCTATGCTCATGGATTAGAAGAACAAATATTGTTAAAATGTTGATACTACCTAAAGCAGTATACATATTCAACATAATCCCTATAAAAATACCAGCATTCTTCACAGAGCTAGAACAAACAATTCTAAAATTTGTATGAAAGAAGGAAAGACCCCAAATAGTCAAAACAATCATGAAAAAGAAAACCAAAGCTGTAGGAATCACCACTCCGGACTTCAAGTTGTATTACAAAGCTGTAATCATCAAGACAGTCTGATGCTGGCACGAAAACAGACACAAAGATCAATGGAACAGAGTAGAGAACCCAGAAATGGACCCACAAATGTATATCCAACTACATTTTGACAAAGCAGGAAAGAATACCCAGTGAACGAAAAAGATATTCTCTTCAGCAAATGATGTTGGGAAAAGTGGACAGTGGCATCCCAAAAAATGAAACTGGATCACTTTCTTACACCATTCACAGACACAAAAAAAATTCAAAATGGATGAAAGATTTCATGTAAGACAGGAAACCATCAAAATCCTACAGGAGAAAACTGGCAGCAACCTCTTTGTGCTTGGCTGGCCTAGCTTCTTACTAGACATGTTTCTGAAGACAAGAGAAACAAAAGAAAACAAGAACTATTGGGACCTAATCAAGATAAAAAGCTTCTTCACAGAGAAGGAAACAATCAACAAAACCAGAAGGCAGACTACAGAATGGGAGAAGATATTGGCCAACGACACATCTGATAAAGGGTTAGGATCCAAAATCTATTAAGGACTTATCAAACTCAACACCCCCAAAAAAGAATCCAATGAAGAAATGGGAAGAAGTCATGAATAGACCCTTTTGCAAAGAAGATATCCAGATGCCAAACAGACACGAAAAAATGCTCAGCATCACTCATCATCAGGGAAATGCAAATCAAAACCAGAAGACACCACCTCACACCTTAGAATGACTAAAATTAATAACTTAGGAAACAAGAGATTTTGGTTAAGAGGTGGAGAACGGAAAACACTTTTGCACTGTTGGTGGGAATGCAGATTGGTACAGCCACTCTGGAGAACTTCCATAGTTACTCAGAAAATTAAAATTACAACTCCCCTACAACCTGGCAATTTCACTGCTAGGTATCTGTCCAAAGGATACAAAAATGTTGATTCCAAAGAGCAAAAGCACCCCAGTGTTTACAGAAGTGCTATCAACAATAGCCAAATGATGGAAAGAACCCAAATGTTTTAACTCTCACCAGTCATATTCAATATAGTATTGGAAGGTGTAGTCAGAGCAATAGGGAAAAACAAAACAAAACAGAATTAGAAAGACTCCATTAAGAACATGGTGGAGAAGTAGGGGGAATCCATACTTCCTGTGTCTCTCAAACAAAGAAGTGTAGAAGCCAAAGGACTTTGAACATCAGAGCCTTGGAGGAAAAAAGACTGAATCTACTAGGAAGAAAATGGGAAAGCTGCAAAAAAGATAGGTGGGTAACTGCGAACTGGGGGAGATAAAAAATTGCTGTGTGGGGATAGAGGGGAGCGACCCCCTTCTGTGGAGAGACAAAGGGAAGAGAAAGAGCTGTTAGGGAAGTTCAGGACCATATCTGGACTGGAGAAAGACCTCAGACGCAGACTGAGAGGAATCCAATCTCTAACTGCGGGGCTTTCTTCGGAGTGAGGCTGGCTCCCTGTTCATGTACCTGGGGAGGAAGGGAGCCAGCCCTGGGTCCAGTGTTAGGTCAGAGGCTCAGTCTGCAGCTGGAGAAGGTGGTTCCCTCCCTGGAGGGCTGCGTGACAGTACAGAGCCTGCCTGCATCCACCACCCCAGGGTGCAGTGGCTAGGATGAGGGCACAGCCTGCAGGAAGATACGGGGGCCGTTTCCCGAGAGTGCTGTGGGAAAAGACAAAGGCTGACTGCTTCCTCCACCCCAGGGGCTCCTGGCGAGGGTGGCAGCTCAGTCCAAAGTAAGACAAGGTGGTCCTCCCTGAAGTGCAGCTGCACAAAGCCAGGCAGGACTGCATATCACTGCACTGAAAGGCACTTCCCCAGCCTCAGAGTTTACAGAGAGGGACTTTGAATCCTAGGCAAGCGCAGGGTCAAGGGAGTTGGCAGAGCAAGAAGGACCATCCCATCTGCTCCTGCAGCACAGTGAGGACGACCCAAACAGAGTCCACCTCTTCCAGCTCCATGGAAAAGAGACTGGGAGATCACCATTTCCTGCCCCCCCCCCCACCGCACCAAGTGGAGCCTCAGGGATCACTTCTGGGGCCCATAGTGGAGGTGGTTCCAGAAAATGCCAAACCATGCTCCCTTGCACTGGGTAACTGCATATCCACCAGAGCAGCACAGACCCTGTGGACAGCTACTCCCAACAAGCCATGAAACATTGCTTGGATTAACTCTAGGTGAAATCTGGATGTATAGATATACCCCCCCCCCATTTCTCCTCCTTATCTCTTCCCTCCCATAGGCTGGTTACTGTGGTTATTGGTCTGTCTAAACAGACATATTTACTCCATTGTCTTGATACATGTTCTACACCTCCTTCTTTACACCATTTCTCTCTCTCTGGAATAATCAAGCCATATAGTTTCTCTGTCTGGGTAATTTTATCTTCATTTAGTTTCCCCACCTCTTTCTTTATTTTTCTTTCTCTCTCTGGATTAAGCCTTTTAGTGTCTCTGCCTAATCAATGTTTTTGTTGTTGTTCTCCACCTTCCCCGCCCCTGTTCCTGTCATTTCCCTCTTTGTATGTGCTCTTCCATCAGCACCGCTGTCACCCTCTTCTTTACTTATAGCTGGTGTTTTGGGTTTTTTTGTTTTTAGTCTTTAGGTTTTTGTTTTTGTTTATTTGCATGTGTGTGTTATTGGTGTGTTTGCATGTTTTTGTCTTCTGTTTGTCTATTTGTTTTCCTTTACAGGGCTACTCCAAGGAACAAATAAAAGCACATCTGGTGGAGGGTCCAAAATATTACTATGAGTAGGGTAATAAAATAACAAAAATCACAAAAAAAGAGCAAGTAACAATACCCAAAAAAACACCTCCTGAAGGGCCAGGCCCTAGGCAGTGTATGACTCTCCTTTAATATAGCAGTGCTCGCAGGTTCAGAGCATACAACAAACTTTTAAATTCATAAGGGACAGAAAACTAGCCAAAATGATGAAAGGGAAGAATTCTGCTCAAAAGAAATTCCAGGAAGTAGCGACGGCTAACGCATTGATCAAAACCGATTTAAGCAATATAATGGAACAAGAATTTAGAATAATAGTCATAAAATTAACCGCTGGGCTTGAAAAAAGCATAGAGGACAACAGAGAATCTATTAATACAGAGATCAAGGGACTCATGATGAATTAAAAAATGCTATAAATGAGGTGCAAATTAAATGGAGGTGGTCGCAGTGCGGATTGAAGATGCAGAAGAGAGAATAGGTGAATTAGAAGATAAAATTATGGAAAAAGAGGAAGATGAAAAAAAGAGAGATAAAAAAATCCAGGAGTATGAGAAGAGAATTGTAGAACGAAGTGACACAATCAAATGGAACAATATCCATATAATAGGAATTTCAGAAGAAGAAGAAGAGAGAGGAAGGGGCTAAAGGTGTACTTGAACAAATCAGAACTTCCCCGATCTGGGGAAGGAAACAGGCATTGAAATCCAAGAGGCACATAAATCCTTCTGACGTAATTTGAATTGATCTTCTGCATGACATATCATAGTGAAACTGGAAAAATACAAGGATAAAAAGAGAATTCTGACAGCATCTAGGGATATGTGGGCCCTAAAATACAAAGGTAGACACATAAGGGTAGTAGCAGACCTATCTACTGAAACTTGGCAGACTAGAAAGGAATGGCAGAAAATCTTTAATGTGATGAACAGAAAAAATATGCAGCCAAGAATTCTTTACCCAGCAAGTCCTTCATTTAGAATAGAAGGAAGATAAAGGTTTTCCCAAACAAACAAAAACTGAAGGAATTCAACACCACTAAACCAGCCCTATAAGAGATCCTAAGGGGGACTCTGTGAGTGCAATGTTGCAAGGACCACAAAGTACCAGAGACATCACTAGAAGCAGAAAAACTACAGGTATCACAATGACTATAAACCCATATCTTTCAATAATAACACTGAATGTAAATGGACTAAATGCTCCAACCAAAAGACATAGAGTATCAGAATGGATTAAAATTTAAAAAAACCTCTATTTTCTGTCTATAAGAGACTCATTTTAGACCTTATGATACCTTAAGTTTGTAAACAAGGGGATGGGGAACTATCTATCATGCTACGGGAAGTCAAAAGTAGTCTGGAATAGCCATACTTATATCAGACAAACTAGACTTTTTTTAATGTTTATTTATTTTTGAGACAGAGAGAGACACAGCATGAAGAGGGAAGGGGCAGAGAGCGAGAGGGAGACACAGAATGTGAAGCAGGCTCAGGCTCTGAGCTGTCAGCACAGAGCCCAACGTGGGGCTCGAACTCACGAACTGTGAGATCATGACCTGAGCTGAACTCGGACGCTTAACTGACTGAGCCACCCAGGCGCCCCTCAGACAAACTAGACTTTTAATTAAAGGCTGTAAAAAGAGATTAAGAAGAGCATTATAGGATCTATCCATCAGGAAGAGCTAACAATTGTAAATGTCTTTGCACCGAATTCAATAGCACCCATATATATAAAACAGTTAACCAGAAACATAAGCAACCTTATTGATAAGAATGTGGTAATTGCAGGGGACTTTAATTCTCCACTTACAACAATGGATAGGACATCTAGACAGAGAATGAACAAATAAACAAGGGCCCTGAATGATATTTTGGATCATATGGACTTGACAGATATATTTAGAACTCTGCATCCCAAAGCAACAGAATATACTTTCTTCTCCAGTACACATTAACATTCTCCAAGATAGATCACATACTGGGTCACAAAACAGTCCTTAATAAATATAAAAGAATTGAGATCATACCATGCACACTTTCAGACCACAATGCTATGAAACTTTAAATGAACCACAGGAAAAAGTCTGGAAAACCTCCAAAAGCATGGAGGTTAAAGAACACTCTACTAAAGAATGAATGGGTCAACCAGGCAATTAGAGAAGAAATTGAAAAATGTATGGAAACAAATGAAAATGAAAAGACAATAATCCAAACGTTTTGGGATGCAGCAAATGCAGTCCTGAGAGGCAAATACATTGCAATCCAGGCCTATCACAAGAAACAAGAAAAATCTCAAATACAAAATCTAACAGCACACCTAAAGAAACTAGAAGCCGAACAGCAAAGGCACCCCAAAATCAGCACAAGAAGAGAAATAATAAAGATCATAGTAGAAATAAACAATATAGGAAATACAGCCAGACCAAAACTAACCCCTCCTGCACACCTAGAAAACTGATTGGAGGATTAACACAACAATCTGCACAACCTGAACCACAGAATTCAGCAGGTACGTGGCATGGAGAAGTGAACATGGGGAGCGAGAAGCCAAGGCAAGGGAGGTGTTTTTGTGGGCAGAGAGAGGACGGAGATGGTGGAGGGAGAATATGGGAAAAGCACTCCTCCTCAACAGCAGCTGGAGAGAAAGTGGAAAATTGGAAACAACCACAGGGACTAAACTAAAAAGGGAGAAAGGAGAAAGGAGAAAGGAGAAAGGAGAAAGGAGAGGGTTTAAATTCCATTAAGACTGTACACAAGGGGAGTGCAAAGTCTGCAACTCCGGAGCTCAATACCTGGTGGTGCTCTGGGGGGGAAGGGTGAATCCCCAGGAACAGAGTGGGGTCTGGGATGTTCTTGGGCCACACGGAGAAAAGCGGTTCCACTGCTGGAAGGACATTTGGTAGACACTGTTGAAGCCACCTGGTCCCAGCAGACCCCAGAAGACAGCCACATTTTCTGGTGCTAGAACAAGGTCGTTAAGGGTGAAGCCTGGTGCCAGATGTGTGCTATGATTTTCCATAATCCCTGAAAAGCTGCTGCTACACTATCTCGCAAACTTTTTCTGGGGCAGGCTGGCACCTGTCTGCAGTCTTGGGGCACCGGCAGCAGCAGGGTCCAGCAAGCATTCCTGGTTGCAGCCGACATCAGTCGGCTCAGTGAGACCCTCCTGCAGAGCAGCGGAATGTGTCAAAGCTGCAGTACTTCAGAAGTAAGGGGCCGGGGAAAACATTCGCATCTGAGACAAAACCTGGAGAGAGAGGTCCTGCCTGGGGCCTGGTCACGGACAGTGAAAAAGCAGGGAGTGGATGAAAGCTGAAGACAGAGGATGGGTGCGCGATTGCTGATCCAGGAGAACAGAGTTCCAAAACTAGAGACTGGGTAGCTGGGTGATGCCATCTTCACTGCTCCAGTGCATGCGTATACGGACCTACCAGCGCCACAACACTCCAACCCTGTAGGCTAGCAGTGCCATCTAGTGGAGAACTGAGCACTTACATTGAGCCCTGCCCAACTGGGCCAACTTGGCTCTTCAAGAACACAAGTCTCACCACTCACTTATATTATGGACTATAAAGAGCTACATAATCTGACTTCTAGGGGAAAACGAACCAATTTCAGTCTTATTTCAATCTGTTAGCAGGTCCATATATTCAATTATCTTTTTTTTTCTCTTTTTCACTTCTTTTCTTTTTCTTGAACACAGAAAGAGACAAAATTCATTTTTATCTTCAATTTTTATTAAAAATATTTTTCTTGGGGCGCCTGGGTGGCGCAGTCGGTTAAGCGTCCAACTTCAGCCAGGTCACGATCTCGCGCTCCGTGAGTTTGAGCCCCGCGTCGGGCTCTGGGCTGACGGCTCGGAGCCTGGAGCCTGTTTCCCATTCTGTGTCTCCCTCTCTCTCTTCCCCTCCCCCGTTCATGCTCTGTCTCTCTCTGTCCCAAAAATAAATAAACGTTGAAAAAAAATTTAAAAAAAAAATAATAAAAATATTTTTCTTTATTATTTACTATACATTTTACTTTTGTGTAAATTGTTTTCAAATTATATTTTACTTCCATCATTTTGTTTTAGTCTACTTCGGTGTATTCACTTTTTTCAAATTTTCAAATGATTTCCTTTTTTTTCTTTTTCTTCTTTTCTCTTTTTCGTTTCTTTTCTTTTTCTTGAATACAGAAAAAGAAAAAAATCATTTTTATTTTTAATTATTAAAATATATTTCTTTAATTTTTTTCTACTATATTCTATAGTTTATGTAATTTTTTTCAAATTCTAATTTACTCCCATCATCTCATTTTAGTCTACTTCAGTGTACTCATTTTTTCAAATTCTCAAGCGATTTCCTTTTTTTCCCCATTTTTTTCTCCAATCTGTCAAACCACTTTCAACACCCAGACCAAAACACTGCTAGGATAGAGCATCATTTTTTCAATTTTGTGTGTGTGTATTTAATTGTTTAATTTTGATATTTTTTTCAATTTTCTTTTTTTTTAATTTTAATTCTTCTACCTCATATATCCTTTTCTCCCTTCAAAATCACAAAATGAAGGAATTCACCCCAAAAGACAGAGCACAATGAAATGACAGCCAGGGATTTAACCAACAAAGATACAACCAAGATGTTTGAACCATCATTTAGAATCGTGATTATAAGAACACTAGCTGGAGTCGAAAATGGATTAGAATCCCTTTCTGCAGAGATAAAAGAAGTAAAAAATAGTCAATGAAATTAAAAATGCTATAACTGAGCTGCAAGCACGGATGGATGCAGCAGCAGCAAGGATGGAAGAGGCAGATCAGAGAATCAGTGATATAGAGGACAAACTTATACAGAATAATGAAGCAGAAAAAAAGAGGGAGATTAAGGCAAAAGAGCACAATTCAAGAATTAGAGAAATCAGTGACTCATTAAAAAGGAACAACATCAGAATCATAGGGGTCCCAGAAGAGGAAGAGAAAGAAATAGGGGTAGAAGTGTTATGTGAGCAAACGATAGCAGAAAACTTTCCTAACCTGGGGAAAGACACAGACATCAAAATCCAGGGAGCACAGAGGAACCCCATTAGATTAAACAAAAACAGACCAAAAACAAAGCAAATAATAGTCAAATTCACAAAATACTCAGGCAAGGAGAAAATCATGAACACAGCAAGGGAAAAAAAAAGATCAGGTTTGCAGCAGACCTATACACAAAAAATTGGCAGGCGAGAAAGGAGGGGCAGGGTATATAAAATATGCTGAATCAGAAAAATATGCAGCGAAGAATTCTTTATCCAGCAAAGCTGTTATTGAAAACAGAAGAAGAGGTAAAAAGTTTCCCAGAGAAACAAAAAGTTAAAGGAGTTTGTGACCACTAAACCAGCCCTGCAAGAAATTTTAAGGGGGATGCTCTGAGGGGAGAAAAGATGAATATATATATCAATATCAATATATATATATTTGATATATATATATATATATATATATATATATATATCAAAAGCAACAAAGATTAGAAATGACCAGAGAACACCACCAGAAACTCCAACTCTACAAGCATCATAATGGCAATAAATTCATATCTGTCAGTACTCACTGTAAACGTCAATGGACTCAATGCTCCAATCAAAAGAAATAGGATAAGAAAACGAGATCCATCTATACGCTGTTTACAAGAGACCCACTTTAGACCTAAAGACACCTTAAGATTGAAAACAAGGGGATGGAGGGGCACCTGGGTGGCTCAGTCAGTTAAGCATCTGACTTTGGCTCAGGTCATCATCTCACAGTCCATGAGTTCTAGCCCCGTGTCAGGCTCTTTGCTGACACCTCAGAGCCTGGAGCCTGCTTCAGATTCTGTGTCTCCCTCTCTCTCTCTGACCCTCCCCCATGCATGCTCTATATCTCTCTGTCTAAAAATTAAATAAATGTTAAAAAAGAGAAAATAAGGGGATGGAGAGCCATCTATCATGCTAATGGTCAACAAAAGAAAGCTGGAGTAGCCATATTTATATCAGACAATCTAGACTTTAAAATAAAGACTGTATCAAGAGATGCCAAGGGCATTATATCATAATCAAGGGGTCTATCCACCAAGAAGACCTAACAATTGTAAACATTTATGCACCAAATGTGAGAGAACCCAAATATATAAATCAAGTAATCACAAACATAAAGAAACTCATTGATAGTAATGCCATAATAGTAGGAGACTTCAACACCCCACTCACAGCAATAGACAGATAATCTAATCAAAAAATCAGCAAGGAAACAATGGCTTTGAATGACACACTAGACCAGATGGACTTAACAGATATATTCAGAACATTTCATCCTAAAGCAACAGAATATACATTCTTCTCCAGTGCACATGGAACGTTCTCCAGGATATACCATATACTGGGACACAAATCAGCCCTAAGTAAGTACAAAAAGATCAGGATCATACCGTGCATATTTTCAGACCACAATGTTATGAAAGTTGAAATCAACCACAAGAAAAAATTTGGAAAGGTAACAAATCCTTGGAGACTGAAGAACATCCTATTAAAGAATGAATGGTCTAACCAAGAAGTTAAAGAGAAAATTAAAAAGTATATTGAAATCAATGAAAATGAAAACACCACAACCCAAAACTTCTGGGACGCATCAAAGGCATTCATAAGAGGAAAATATATAGCAATCCAGGCCTTCTTAAAGAAGGAAGGAAGATCTCAGATACATAACCTAATCTTACACCTTAAGAAGCTGGAAAAAGAACAGCAAATAAAACCCAAAACCAGCAGAAGACAGGACATAATAAAGACTAGAGCCGAAATTAATGCTATTGAAACAAACAAACAAACAAACGGAAAAAAACACAGTAGAACAGAACAATGAAACCAGAAGCTGGTGCTTCGAAAGAATTAACAAAATTGATAAACCACTAGCCAGTTTGATCAAAAAGAAAAAAGAAAGGACACAAATAAATAAAATCAAGAATGAAAGAGGAGAGATTACAACCAACACAGCAGAAATAAAAATAATAATAAGAGAATATTATGAGTAATTATATGCCAATAAAATGGGAAATCTGGAAGAAATGGACCGATTCCTAGAAACATATACACTACAAAAAATGAAACAGGAAGAAATGGAAATTTTGAGCAGACACATAACCAGTAAGAAAATAGAATTATTAATCAAAAATATGCCAAGAAACAAGAGTCTAGGGCCAGATGGCTTTCCAGGGGAATTCTATCAAACTTTTAAGGAAGAGTTAACACTTACTCTCTTGAAGGTGTTCGAAAGAAGATAATTAGAAGGAAAAATTCCAAACTCTTTCTATGAACCCAGCATTACCTTGATTCCAAAACCAGACAGAGACCCCACTTAAAAGGAGACTATAGACCAATTTTCCTGATGAACATGGATGCAAATATCCTCAACAAGATATTAGGCAATGAGATTCAACAATACATTTAAAAAAAGTATTCACAACGACCAAGTGGGAATTATACCTCAAATGCAGGGTGGTGCAATATCCACAAAACAACGCGATTTATCACATCAACAAAAGAAAGGACAGAACCATATGATCCTCTCAACAGATGCAGAGAAAGCATTTGACAAAATACAGCATGCTTTCTTCATAAAAACCCTCAAGAAAGTATGGATAGAAGGAACATACCTCGAGATCATAAAAGCCATATATGAACGACCCAATGTTAATATCATCCTCAATGGGGAAAAACTGACAGATTTCCCCTTAAGGTCAGCAACAAGACAGGGATGTCCAGTCTCACCACTGTTATTCAACATAGTATTGGAAGTCTTAGCCTCTGCAATCAGACAACACAAAGTAATGAAAGGCATCCAAATCAGCCAGGCGGTCAAACTTTCACTCTTCGCAGATGACATGATACTCTATATGGAAAACCCAAAAGATTCCACCAAAAAACTGCTAGACCTGAGTCATGAATTCAGCAAATTTGCAGGATATAAAATCAACGCATAGAAGAAATCAGTTGCATTCCTATACACCAACAATGAAGTCACAGAAAGAGAAATCAAGAAATTGATCCCATTTAGAGTTGCACAAAAAAACATAAGATATCTAGGAATAAATCTAACCAAAGATGTGAAAAATCTATACACTGAAAACTATAGAAAGCTTATGAAAAAAATTGAAGAAGACACCAAAAAAATGGAAAAATATTCCATACTCCTGGATAGGAAGAACAAATATTGTTAAAATGTCAATACTACCCAAAGCAATCTACATATTCAATGCAATCCCTATAAAAATAACACCAGCATTCTTCACAGAGCTAGAACAAATAATCCTAAAATTTGTATGGAATGAGAAAAGACCCCAAATAGCCAAAGCAATCTTGAAAAAGAAAACCAAAACAGGAGGTCTCACAATCTCAGACTTCAAGCTATCCTACAGAGCTGTAATCATCAAGAAAGTATGGTACTGGCACAAGAACAGACACTCAGATCAATGGAACAGAATAGGGAACCCAGAAATAGACCCACAAACGTATGGCCAACTAATCTTGGAGAAAGCAGGAAGGAATATCCAATGGAATAAAGACAGCCTCTTCAGCAATTGGTGCTGGCAAAACTGGACAGCGACATGCAGAAGAATGAACCTGGATCACTTTCTTACACCATACACAAAAATGAACTCAAACTGGATGAAAGACCTAAATGTAAGACAGGAAGGCATCAAAATCCTCAAGGAGAAAGCAGGCAAAACCTCTTTGATCTTGGCCGCAGCAACTTCTTACTCAGCACGTCTATGGAGGCAAGGGAAACAAAAGCAAAAATGAACAACTGGGACCTCATGAAAATAAACAGCTTCTGCACAGTGAATGAAACAATCAACAAAACTAAAAGGCAACCGACAGAATGGGAGAATGTCCATCGGATGAATGGAAAAAGAAGTGGTATATTCTCAGCGTATTACTTGGCTATCAAAAAGAATCAAATCTTGCCATTTGCAACTACATGGATGGAACTGGAGTGAATTTAGTGAAAGTGAAATTAGAGAAAGGCAAAAATCACATGAATTCACTCATATGAGGACTTTAAGAGACAAAACAGGTAAACATAAGGGAAGGGAAACAAAAATAATATAAAAACAGGGAGAAAGACAAATCAGAAAAGACTCATAAATACGGAGAACAAACTGAGGGTTACTGGAGAGGTTGTGGGAGGGGAGAGGGCTAAATGGGAAAGAGGCACTAAGGAATCTACTCCTGAAATAATTGTTGCACTATATGCTAAGTAATGTGAATGTAAATTTAAAAAAATTAAAATTAAAAAAAGAAATAAACAATATAGAATAAAAAAAACAGTTGAGCAGATAAATGAAACCAGGAGTTGGTTTCTTGAAAAAATAAACAATATTGATCAACCTCTAGTCAGGCTTCTTAAAAAGAAAAGGGAGAGGACCCAAATTGATAAAATCATGAATGAAAATGGAATTATTACAACCAATCCCTCAGAAATACAAGCATTTATTAGGGAATACTATCAAAAATTATATGCCAACAAACTGGACAACCTGGAAGAAATGGACAAATTCCTAGGCATCCACACACGTTCAAAACTCAAGCAGAAAGAAATAGAAAATTTGAACAGACCCATAATAAGTGAAGAAATTGAATCAGTTATTCAATGCAAACTGGTGCAGCTGCTCTGGAAAACAGTGTGGAGGTTCCTCAAAAAATTTAAAAAAATAGATCTACCCCATGACCCAGCAATAGCACTGCTAGGAATTTACCCAAGGGATATAGGAGTGCTGATGCATAGGGGCACTTGTACCGCAATGTTTAGAGCAGCACTTTCAACAATAGCCAAATTACAGAAACAGCCTAAATATCCAGAAACTGACGAATGGATAAAGAAGATGTGGTTTATATATACAATGGAATGCTACTTAGCAATGAGAAAGAATGAACTGGAGGGTATTACGCTAAGTGAAATAAGTCAGGCAGAGAAGACAGATACCATACATTTTCACTCATATGTGGATCCTGAGAAACTTAACAGAAGACCATGGAGGAGGGGATGGGGGGAAAAACCTAGAGGGAAGAAGGCAAACCATAAGAGACTTTTAAATACTGAGAACAAGCTGAGGGTTGATGGGGGCTGGGGGAGAGGGGAAAGTGGGTGATGGGCATTGAGGAGGGCACCTTTTGGGATGAGCACTGGGTGTTGTATGGAAACCAATTTGAAAATAAATTATATTTAAAAAATTAAAAATAAAGAAATAAAGTAATTATTCTACATCTATGAAAAATGCTATTTGGATTTTGATAGGGACCATATTAAATATGTATATTGCTTCAGGTAGTACCGACCTTTTAACAGTATTTGTTCTTTCATTCCATGAGCATGGAATGTCTTTCCATTTCTTTGTGTCATCTTCAATTTTTTTTCATCATTGTTTTATAGTTTTCAGAGTACAGATCTTTAAATTTTTGGCTGTTTATTCCCAGGTATCTCATCATTTATGGTGCAATTGTAATTGGTATTGATTCCTTAATTTCTCTTTCTGCTGCATCATTATAGGTGTGTAGAAATGCAACAGATTTCTATACATTGATTTTTTATCCTGTGACTTTACTGAATTTGTGTAACAGTTTTAGCAGTTTTCTCATGGAGTCATATGGGTTTTCTGTATTTAGTATCATGCCATTTGGAAATACGGAAAGTTTTACTTCTTCCTTGATGATTTGGATGCCTTTTCTTTTTGTTTTCTTATTGCCATGACTGGACTCCCAATACTACGTTAAACAAAGGTAGTGAGAGTGGACATCCCTGTCTTTTTCCTGACTATAGAGGAAAGCTTCCAAATGTTCTTCATTGAGGATGATATTCACTGTGAGTTTTTCTCTGCCTGACTTATTTCACGTAGCATAACACTCTCCAGTTGCATACACGTTGCTACAAAAGGCCATGTGTCATTCTTTCTCATTGTCACATAATATTCCATTGTGTATATAAACCACAATTTCTTTATCCATTCATCAGTTGATGGACATTTAGGCTCTTTCCATAATTTGGCTATTATTGAAAGTGCTGCTATAAACATTGAGGTACAAGTGCCCCTATGCATCAGCACTCCTGCATCCCTTGGGTAAATTCCTAGCAGTGCTATTGCTGGGTCATAAGGTAGATCTATTTTTAATTTTTTGAGGAACCTCTACACTGTTTTCCAGAGCAGCTGCACCAGTTTGCATTCCTACCAACAGTGAAAGAGGGTTCCCGTTTCTCCACATCCTCGCCAGCATTTGGCTCCCGTATTTGGCACATGGACATTTATAATTTTTAGCGCTTCCTGATGGATAGACCCTGTAATTATTATATAATGCCCTTCTTCATCTCTTGTTACAGCCTTTAATTTAAAGTTTAGTGTGTCTGATATAAGTATGGCTACTCCAGCTTTCTTTTGACTTACAGTAGCATGATAGATAGTTCTCCATCCCCCCACTTTCAATTTGAAGGTGTACTCAGGTCTAAAATGAGCTGGAGAGGGAAGATCGTGGCATAGGAGGACGCTGGGCTCACCTTGTCCTGCCGATCACTTAGATTCCACCAACATCTGCCTAATTAACCCAGAAAACCACCAGAAGACTAGCAGAAGGGACTCTTCAGAGCCAGGCATTGACAAGAGTCCCAGGGAAGAGGGTTGGAAGGGCGGAGAGGCGGTGCATGCTACATGGACTGGCGAGAGGGAGCCAGGGCGGTGGAGGGGCAGCCCGCTAGGCAAGGCAGAGCCCCTGAAGTCTGGCTTGCAGAAGTGGAAGGGCCGGACTCCATGAGTTCTGACAGCCAGCGGGACTTAACAACTGGAATGTTAAAAGTCAACAGCTCTGCTTGGACAGCGGGAGGGCAAGAGGACACCGGGAGGGAGAGCTGTTGAGCCCTGGAAAATAAAATTTGAATTAAAAAATATATATATATTTTGTAGAATTCCACTGTGAAGCCATCTGACCCTGGATTTGTGTTTCTCGCAAATTTTGATTACTGATTTAATTTATTTGCTGATTATTGGTCTGTCCAAGTTTTCTGTTTCTCCCTGTTTCGATTTTGATAGTCTGTATTTTTCTAGGAATTTGTCCTTTTCTTCTAGGTTGTTCAATTTGTTGACATACAGTTTTTCACAATATTCTTCTATAATTGTTTGTATTTCTGTAGTTGTGGTTGTTATTTCTCCTCTTACATTTATGATTTTATTTATGTGAGTCCTTTCTCTTGAATTTTTAAAGTTTTTTTTTAATTTTTTTCCCAATTTTAGTTAACATACAGTGCAATACTGGCTTCAAGAGTAGAATTCAATGATTCATCACTTACATAAACAAAACCAGTGCCTATCACAAGTGTCCTCCTTAATACCCATCACCCATCTAGCCCATTATCTTCCTTTTTGATAAATCTGACTAAGGATTTTATCAATTTTATAAATTTTTTCGAAGAACCAGATCCTGGTTTCATTGATTTGTTCTAATGTTTCTTTAGTTTCTATATCACTTATTCTTGCTATAATATTTATTATTTCTCTACTTCTCCTGGATTTAGTCTTCACTTTTGGTCCTTTTGTAGGTCTTTAGATGTAAGGTCATGTTCTTCATCTGAGATTTTTCTTGCTTGTTGAGGTAGACTTTTGTTGTTATATACTTCCTTCATATGAACACTTTTGCTGCATCCCCAAAATTTGTATTAATGAGTTTACATTTTTATTTTTTCCATATATTTCTTATTTCTTTTTTGATTTTGTTGTTGACCCATTCATTGTTTAGTAGCATATATTTGTGGCCTTTCCAGATATTTTCTTGTGGTTGACTTACTTCTAGTTTCATAGTGTTGTGGTCAGAAAAGTTTCATGGTATGATTTCAATATTTTTGTATTTGTTGAGCCTTGATTTGTGACTTAATAAGCAATCTACTCTGGAGAATGTGTACTTGAAAAGAATGTGTATTCTGAAGTTATAGGATTGAATATTCTGAAGATATCTTTTCAGCCCATCTGGTCCAGTTTGTCATTCAAAGAAATTGTTTCCTTGTTGATTTTCTATTTAGATGATCTTTCCATTGATGTTATTTGGATGTTAAAGTCTACTACTATTATTGTATTATTGTCAATTAGTTCCTTTATGTTCATTATTAATAGTTTTATATATTTAGGCCCACTCATGTTGGGTGCATAAATATTTACAATTATTATACCTTCTTGTCATATGGTCCTCTTAATGATAGTATAGTGCTTATTGCTTCTCTCTTCTTACAGTCTTTATTTTAAAATCTAGTTTGTCTGACAGAAGTATTGCTACTTGGCTTTCTTTTGACACAAATTTGCATGATAAATATTTCTCCATCCCTGCACCTTCAATTATCAAAAGTCTTTAGATCTACAATGTGTCTCTTGTACTGAGCATATAGATGGACCATATTTTTCCCCATTCTGACACCCTGTCTTTTGATTCAATTGTTTATTCCATTTACATTCAAAGTAATTATTGATAGGTATGTATTTATTGTCATTGTATTACTTGTTTCATTATTGTTCTTTTTTTAAAAAAAAATAATGTTTACTTATTTTTGAGACAGAGAGAGACAGAGCATGAACAGGGGAGGGTCAGAGAGAAAGGGAGACACAGTATCTGAGGCAGGCTCCAGGCTCCGAGCTGTCAGCCCAGAGTCTGACGTGGGGCTCGAACTCATGGACCGTGAGGTCATGACCTGAGCTGAAGTCGGATGCTCAACCTACTGAGCCATCCAGACGCCCCCATTGTTGTTTCCTCTTATCTTTTCTTATCTTTGTCTCTTGGTCTCTTCTTTGCACTCAGATAGTCCCATTTAATATTTCTTGCAGGACTTGTCTAGTGTTCATGAAATCCTTTAGTTTTTGTCTAGGAAACACTTTATCTCTTCTTCTATTATGAATGCTAACATTGCTGAGTAGAGCATTCTTAGCTGAAGATATTCCCCATTCAGCACGTTGAATATAGCATGTCACTCCCTTCAGGCTTGGGAAGTTTCTGTTGAGAAATCTCCAGCTAACATTATGTGTGTTCCTCTGTAAATTAAGGACTTCTCTTGTCTTGCTGCTTTCAAGATATTTTAATTATCATTATATCTTGTAAATTTAATTACAGTATGTCTTGGTCTTGACCTGCTTTTGTTGATTTGGATGGGAATTTTCTATGCTTCCTGAAACTGGATGTCTGTTTCCTCCTCCAGATTATGGAAGTTTTCAGCTTTTATTTGTTTACATAATTTTTCTGCCCCCTTTTTTCTCTCTTTTCCTGGGACTCTTATAATACAAATGTTATTATGTTTGATGGAGTCACTGAATTCCCTACATCTAATCTCATGCTGCATACTTCTGTCTCACTTTGTTCATCTTTATTATTTTCCATTATTTTGTCTTTTATATCATTTTTTGTTCCTCTACTTCTCCCAGACTTATGTTCTTTGAATTAAGCCTGTTTCAAATTTGTTATTACATTTATCATTTATTACCAGTTCCTTTTTCATCTCTTTTATCTCTGTGGTAAGGGTTTCACTGAAGTCTTCCATACTTTTCTCAAGCCAAGTGAGTATCCTTATGATCATTGTTTAAAGTTTTCCATCAGGCATGTTACTTACATCTGTTCCACTTAGACCTGTGGCCATGATCTTATCTTGTTCTTCATTTGGAATAAATTCCTCTGTCTTCACATTTTTCATAAGTCTCTGCCTTCTTTGCATTAGAAAAAACACTTATGTCTCTTGCTCCTGAAAGCAATGGCCTTATGAAGAAGATGTAATATAGCACCCCGGCCTGATGCTTCAAGGAATGTCCCTGAATTTACTCTGCTCTTGTATTTTGGCTTCTCTATCCTTCAGGCCAGTCATCTTGAAAGGCTCTATTTGCCTGAAGTGGGCAGTATTTTGTCCCTTGTCTGAATGGTGGGTTTGAACTAGGTGTGCCCTGTTCTGATTGTGAAATGAGACATGTAACCACCTCTACTAGAACTGAGGCCTTGCAGAACTCTCTGCTCAGGATGCGTGAGGTGGGCAGAGGTTTGTTGTGGTCTTCTGGGGGAGGGACTAGCTACACTGGGACTGAGGCAAGAATGACTGAGAAGGGCAGTTCCATCAGAGAGAAAGGAGGTTGGGCTTGGTGTAAACAAGTTAGGCAGCCAATGTCAGCCCTGTGCTGCTTCCCACAGATAACTCTGTTTTTATGCTGAGGGGCAGGGTAGGTAAATAACGATAGCTAGCTCCTTTTGCCTGGAAAGGTGTCTCTGTGAAAGCTTCATCTCAGAGATGTGCTCTGAGAAGAGCAGATAATCTCCCTTTTGTGTGCTTCAGGTACTCTTCAGATAGCTGTTGGACTGTGTTCTCTCCAGGAGCAGCACAGTGGCCTCTGGGTTCTATCCCAGCCAAGCCTGCTAGCCTGTGAAATTCCAGGCTTTAAGCACTGCTGGTTGCAAGAACTCACAAAATTCAGCACCTTCATTTTCCAAGACATGACTTTGGGGAAACATTCTCCATGTGCATTCCTCTGGGTGCTCCTTTCTCTCTCTCTCTCTCTCTCTCTCTCTCTCTCACCCTTCTCCATGACCATGGCTCCCTCACCTCCACAGCATTCATGATCCATTTATCCTCTAAACCATGTCTTTGCCCTTCCTACCTTCTTGATGTGGTCTGTTCTTTACTTGTAGCTATAAAGAGTTCTGTCAGTGTTCAGGTCTATTAATGGGGTATTTAGCAGAATTTGATAGTTATCTACTTGTGTTGATGGAACGTGGTAAGCCTAGTATACTCATATTATGCCACCATCTTCCTCTCCAAGCAAAAATTCTATTGGAATCTTGGTAAAGATTGCATTCAATATGTATAATGCTTTTGGTAGTAATAACATATAAAGCAATATTAATTCTTCCAATCCTTGAACATGGGATACTTTTCAATTTATATGTGTCTTAGATTTCTTTATTTTGTTTTCAAGGTTTTGTTTTCAATGTTTTGTTTTCAGGATATAGATCTTTAACCATTTGTGTTAAACTAATTCCTTAGTGTGTGTGTGTGTGTGTGTGTGTGTATGTGTGTGTGTGTATGTGTGTGTGTGTGTGTGTGTGTTTGTATGATGCCACTCTAAATATGATCATTTAATGTCTTTCTTTTTTCAAATAGTTAAATAATAGTCTACAGAAACAATACTAAATTTTATGTTAATTTTATATTCTGAAAATTTAACCTATTTTTTGCTTACATTTAATGGTTGTTTTAATTAAATCTTTAGACGTTTCCCTATATAAAATTATCTCATCTTCAATTAACAGAATTTTACATCTCATTTTCTAATTATGTTTTTTAATACAATTTATTGTCAAATTGGTTTCCATGCAACATCCAGTGCTCATCCCAACAGGTGCCATCTTCAATGCCCATCACCCACTTTCCCCTCTCCCCCAGCCCCCATCAACCCTCAGTTTGTTCCCAGTATTTGAGTCTCTTATGATTTGCCTCCTTCCCTCTCTGTAACTATTTTCCCCCTTCCCCTCCCCCATGGTATTCTGTTTAGTTTCTCAGAATCCATACATGAGTGAAAACATATGGTATCTGTCTTTCACTGCCTGACTTATTTCACTTAGCCTAATACTCTCCAGTTGCATCCATGTAGCTACAAAGGGCCAGATTTCATTCTTTCTAATTGCCAAGTAAATTTCCATTGTATATACAAGCCACGTCTTCTTTATCCATTCATTAGTTTCTGGACATTTAGGCTCTTTCCATAATTTGCCTATTGTTGAAACTGCTGCTGTAAACATTGGGTTACAAGTCCCCCCATGCATCAGCACTCCGATATCCCTTGGGTAAATTCCTAGCAGTGCTATTGCTGGGTCATAGGGTAGGTCTATTTGTAATTTTTTGAGGAATCTCCACACTGTTTTCCAGAGGGGCTGCACCAGTTTGCATCCCCAGCAACAGTGCAAGAGGGTTCCCGTTTCTCCACATCGTCGCCAGCATCTATACACTCCTGATTTGTTCATTTTAGTCACTCTGACGGGTGTGAGTTGGTATCTGAGTGTGGTTTTGATTTGTATTTCCCAGATGAGGAGTGATGTTGAGAATCTTTTCATGTGCTTTTTGGCCATCTGGATGTCTTCTTTAGAGAAGTGTCTATTCATGTTTTCTGCCCATTTCTACAATGGATTATTTGCTTTTGAAGTGTGTAGTTTGGTGACTTCTTTACAGATTTTTGGATGTCATTTGCAAATATCTTTTCCCATTCCATTGGTTGCCTTTTAGATTTGCTGAATGTTTCCTTTGCAGTGAAGAGGACCTATCTTCATGCAGTCCCAATAGTTCATTTTTGCATTTAATTGCCTTGCCTTTGGAGATGTGTCAAGTAAGAAATTGCTGTAGCTGAGGTCAGAGAGTTTTTTTCTTGCTTTCTCCTCTAAGGTTTTGATGGTTTCCTGTCTCACATTCAAGTTATTTATCCATTTTGACTTTATTTTTGTGAATGGTGTCAGAAAGTGGTATAGTTTCTTTTTTCTGCATGTTGCTGTCCAGTTCTCCCAACACGATTTGTTAAAGAGACTCTTTTTTCCATTGGATATTCTTTCCTGCTTTGTCAAATATTAGTTGGCCATACTTTTGTGGATCCAATTCTGCATATTCCATTGGTTTATGTGTCTGTTTTTGTGCCAATACCATGCTGTCTTGATGATTACAGCTTTGTAGTAGAGGCTAAAGTCTGGGATTCTGATGCCTCCTGCTTTGGTCTTTTTCAAAATGACTTTGGCTATTCTAGGTCTTTTCTGGTTCCATACAAATTTTAGAATTGCTTGTTCTAGCTTTGAGAAGAATGTTGGTGCAGTTTTTATTGGGATTACATTGAATGTATAGATTGCTTAGGGTAATATTGACATTTTAACAATATTTATTCTTCCAATCCATGGGCACGGAATGTTTTTCCATTTCTTTATATATTTTTCAATTTCCTTCATCAGTTTTCTATAGTTTTCAGCATACAAATCATTTACATCTTTGGTTAGGTTTATTCCTAGGCATTTTATGCTTCTTGGTGCAATTGTGAATGGAATCAGTTTCTTTATTTGTCTTTCTGTTGCTTCATTGTTAGTGTATAAGAATTCAACTGACTCCTGTGCATTGATTTTGTATCCTGCGACTTTGCTGAATTCATGTATCCATTCGAGCAGACTTTTGGTGGAGTCTATCTGGTTTTCCATGTGTAATATCAAGTCATCTGCAAAAAGTGAAAGCTTGACTTCATCTTTTCCAATTTTGATGCCTTTGATTTCCTTTCGTTGTCTGATTGCTGATGCTAGAACTTCCAACATCTTGTTAAACAACAGCAGTGAGAGTGGACATCCGTGTCATGTTCCTGATCTCAGGGGGAAAGCTCTCAGTTTTTCCCTGTTGAGGATGATATTAGCTGTGGGCTTTTCATAAATGTTTTTTTATGATGTTTAAGTATCTTCCTTCTATCCCAATATTTTTGAGGATTTTTATTAATAAAGGATGCTGAATTTTGTCAAATGCTTTTTCTGCATGGATTGACAGGATCATATTGTTCTTTTCTTTTATTAATGTGATGTATCTCATTGCTTGCTTTGTGAATGTTGAACCAGACCTGCATCCCAGGAATGAATCCCACTTGATCCTAGTGAATAATTCTTTTTATATGCTGCTGAATTCGATTTGCTAGTATCTTACTGAGAATTTTCGCATCCATATTGATCAGGGAAATTGGCCTGTAGTTCTCGCTTTTTGCTGGGTCTCTGTCTGGTTTAGGAATCAAAGTAATGCTGGCTTCACAGAATGAGTCTGGAAGTTTTCCTTCCCTTTCTATTTTTTGGAATAGCTTGAGAAGGACAAGTATTATCTCTGCTTTAAATATCTGGTAGAATTCCCCTGGGAATCCATCTCGTCCTGGACTCTTATTTGTTGGGAGATTTTTGATAACTGATTCAAT
The DNA here is from genome assembly GCF_022837055.1 of Prionailurus viverrinus. Lineage (NCBI taxonomy): Eukaryota > Metazoa > Chordata > Mammalia > Carnivora > Felidae > Prionailurus > Prionailurus viverrinus. The sequence goes on along the minus strand of NC_062579.1, from coordinate 47,981,641 downwards.
TTCTTCGCTGGTTATGGGTCTGTTCAAGTTTTCTATTTCTTCCTGTTTGAGTTTTGGAAGAGTGTGGGTGCTTAGGAATTTGTCCATTTCTTCCAGGTTATCCAGTTTGTTGGTATACAATTTTTCATAGTATTCCCTGATAATTGCTTGTATTTCTGAGGGATTGGTTGTAATAATTCCATTTTCATTCATGATTTTATCTATTTGGGTCATCTCCTTTTTCTTTTTGAGAAGCCTGTTTATCAATTTTGTTTATATTTTCAAAAAACCAACTCTTGGTTTCATTGATCTGCTCTACAGGTTTTTTTTTAGATTCCATATTGTTTATTTCTCCTCCGATCTTTATTATTTCTCTTCTTCTGCTGAGTTTGGGGTGTCTTTGCTGTTCTGCTTCTATTTCCTTTAGGTGTGCTGTTAGATTTTGTATTTGGGATTTTTCTTGTTTCTTGAGACAGACCTGATTACAATGTATTTTCCTCTTAGAACTGCCTTTGCTGCATCCCAAAGCATTTTGATTATTGTCTTTTCACTTTCATTTGTTTCCATATATTTTTTTAATTTCTTCTCTAATAGCTGGTTGACCCATTCATTCATTAGTAGGTTGTTTTTTAACCTCCATGCTTGTGAAGGATTTCCAGACTTTTTCCTGTTGTTCATTTCAAGTTTCATAGCATTGTGGTCTGAAAATGTTCATGGTATGATCTCAATTCTTTTATACTTATGAAGGGCTGTTTTGTGACCCAGCATGTGATCTATCTTGGAGAATGTTCTGTGTGCACTTGAGAAGAAATTATATTCAGTTGCTTTGGAATGAAGAGTTCTAAATATATCAGTCAAGTCCATCTGATCCAATGTTATCATTCAGGGCCCTTGTTTCTTTATTGATTCTCTGTCTAGATGATCTGTCAATTGTTCTAAGTGGAGTATTAAAGTCCCCTGCAATTACTACGTTCTTATCAATAGGGTTGCTTATGTCTGTGATTAACTGTTTTATATATATGGGTGATATCGAATTCCGTGCAAAGACATTTATAATTGTTAGCTCTCCCTGATGGATAGATCCTGTAATTGTTAGATAATGCTCTTCTTCATCTCATTTTACAGTCTTTAATTCAAAGTCTAGTTTGTTTGGTATATGTATGGCTACTCCAGCTTTCTTTTGACTTCCAGTAGCATGATAGTTCTCCATCTCCTTACTCACAACCTTAAGGTGTCATTAGGTCTAAAATGAGTCTCTTATAGACAGAAAATAGATAGGCCTTGTTTTTTTTTTTTATCCATTCTGATACTCTATGTCTTTTGGTTAGAGCATTTAGCCCATTTACATTCAGTGTTATTATTGAAAGATATGGGTTTATAGTCATTGTGATATCTGTAAGTTTCCTGCTTCTAGTGATGTCTCTGGTACTTTGTGGTCCTTGCAACATTTCACTCACAGAATACCCCTTAGGATCAATTGTACGGCTGGTTTAATGGTGATGAATTCCTTCAGTTTTTGTTTGGGAAAACATTTATCTCTCCTTCTATTCTGAATGACAGACTTTCTGGGTAAATAATTCTGGCTGCATATTTTTCCTTTTCATCATATTGAAGATTTCCTGCCATTGTTTTCTGGCCTGCCAAGTTTCAGTACGTAGGTCTGCTACTACCCTTATGTGTCGACCTTTGTATGTTAGGGGCCGTGTATCCCTAGCTGCTTTCTGAATTCTCTCTTCATCTTTGTATTTTGCCAGTTTCACTATGATATGTAGTGCAGAAGATCAAGTTGCACCAGAAGGGAGGTCTCTGTGCCTCTTGGATTTCAATGTCTGTTTCCTTCCCCAGATCAGGGAAGTTCTCAGCTATGATTTGTTCAAGTACACCTTCCACCCCTTTCTCTCTCTCTTCTTCTTCTGGAATTCCTATGACATGGATATTGTTCCGTTTGATTTCATCACTTAGTTCTGTAATTCTCTCCTCATACTCCTGGATTTTTTTTATCTCTCTTCTTTTCATCTTCCTCTTTTGGCATAAATTTCTCTTCTAATTCACCTATTCTCTCTTCTGCTTCTTCAATCTGCACTGTTGCCACCTCCATTTTATTGTGCACCTCATTTATAGCAGGTTTTAATGCATCATGACTATTTTTTAGTCCCTTGATCTCTGTAGCAGATTCTCTGCTGTCTTCTATGCTTTTTTTCTTGACCAGCAATTAATTTTATGACTATTATTCTAAATTCTTGTTCCGTTATATTGCTCAAATCGGTTTTGATCAATGTGTTAGCTGTCGGTACTTCCTGGAATTTCGTTTGAGCAGAATTCTTCCATTTCATCATTTTGGCTAGCTTTCTGTTCCTTATGCATTTTAAATGCTTGTGTGCTCTGCACCTACGAGCACTGCTATGTTAAAGGAGGGTCGTCATCCACTGTCCAGGGTCTGGCCCTTCAAGAGATGTTTTTTTTTTTCAGAGAATGTTATTTTCTCTCTGTTGTTGTGACTTTTATTATTTTATTACCCTACTCATAGTGATATTTTGGACCCTTCACCAGGTATGCTTTGATTTGTTCCTTGGAGTATCCCTATAAATGAAAAGAGACAAACAGAAGACAACATCATGCAAACACACAAATAACACAAACAAACAAATAAACAAAAACAAAAATACTAAAAACTAAAAACAAAAAAACCCAAAAACACCAAGTACAAGTAAAGAAGAGGGTTGAGGCGGTGCTGATGGAAGAGCACATACACAGAAAAAAATGATGGGAGCTGGGAAAAAGCAGAAGTAAACATTGACTAGGCATAGACACTAAGAGGCTTAATCCAGAGAGAGAGAAAAGAAAATAAAGAAGGAGGTGGTAAAAACAAAATGAAAATAAAGTTATCCAGAGAAACTAAATGGCTTGATCATTTCAGACAGAGAGAAAGGGTGTAAAGAAGGAGGTGTAGAACATATATCAAGACAATGGATTAAATATGCGTGTTTAGACAAACCAATAACTAGAGTAACCAGCCTAGGGCAGGGAAGAGATAAGGAGAAATGGGGGGGGGGGCGGGTGAAATACATCTATATATCCAGAATTGACCTAGAGTTAATCCAGGCAATGCTGCAGAGTTTGTCAGGAGGAGCTGTCTGCAGGGTCTGTCCTGCTCTGGTAGATAGGCAGTTACCTAGTGCAAAGGGGCGTGGTTTGGTGTAGTCTGGACCCACCTCCACTATGGGCCCTGGGAGTGATCCCTGAGCCCCCACCTTGGTTGTGATGGGGGGGATATGGTGATCCCCCAGTCTCTTCTCCTCAGAGCCGGAACTGGTGGATTCAGTTTGAGTCATCCTCACTATGCTGCGGGCGCAGATGGGACAGTCTTCTCACTCTGCCAACTCGACTGACTCTGTGCTTGCTTAGGATTCAAAGTCCTGCTCCATGCGCTCTGGCACCGAGGAAGCGCCTCTCAACATGACACAATATGTGGTCCTGGCTGGCTTTGTCTGTGCTGTTGCACTTCAGGGAGGACAACCTTCTCCTCCTGCAGACTGTGCCACCATCCTTGCCTCTGAGCCTCGGCGGTGGCAGACACAGGCAGGTTTTATATTTTCCCACAGCACTCCAGGGAGGGAGCTTTTTCCTCCTACTGTAGACTGTGCTGCTGAACTCGTCTCCAAGCCTCTGGGGTGGCAGACACAGGCAGGATTTTTCTTTTCCCTCAGAACTCCATGTAGAGAGCTGCCTTCTCCTACTGCAAACTGCACCCTTGGCCCAGCCACTGAACCCTAGCATAATTGCTTTAAATGTAAATTGTCCAAATACCCCCATCAAAAAGCATAGGGTGACTGAATAGATGAAAACAGTCTCATCTATATGCTGCCTATGAGAGGTTCACTTCAACCTGAAGACACATACACATTTAAAGTAAAATAATGGAAAAGCATTTACCATGAAAATGGAAGTGTAAAAATATCAGGGTAGCAATACTTATTCAGACCAAATAGACTGTAAACAAAATACTGTAAGAATGAAATCTTACTTTTTGCAACTATGTGGATGGAACTAGAGGGTATTATGCTAAGTGAAATTAGTCAGCCAGAGAAAGAAAAATATCATATTACTTCACTCATATGAGGACTTTAAGATACAAAACAGATGAACATAAGGAAATGGAAGCAAATTTAATATAAAAACAGGGAGGGGGACAAAACATAAGAGACTCAAATATGGAGAACAGATAGTTAATGGAAGGGTTGTGGGTGGGTGGATGGGATAAATGGGTAAGGAGAATTAAGGAATATACCCCTGAAATCATTGTTGCACTATATGATAACTAACTTGAATGTGAATTTAAAAAATTAAAAAAAAATTAAATAAAAAATACTGTAGCAAAAAACAAAGATGGGAATTATAAAATTATAAAGGGATGAATCCAAAAAGAGGATATCTATACACTTAACATTGAAACACCTATATACAAAAAGCAAATATTAATGAACATAAAGAGATAAATTGATGGCAATACAATAGTAGGGGACTTTGGCATCAAAATTACATGAATGGATCCATCATTAAGACAAAAAGTCAGTAAAGAAACAGTCTTTGAATGACACTTTAGACCAGAGGGGAATAACAGATATATATAGAACACACCATCCAACACAACAGAAAACACATTTGTTTCAAGTACACATAAAACATTCTTCAGAATAGATCACATTTTAAATCACAAAACAATTATCAATAAATTTAAGAAGATTGAAATTATAGCATAATCTTTTCTGACCACAACAGTATGAAACTATAAATCACACACACACACACACACACACACACAAAACTGTAAAATGCACATGTAGGATAAACAATGTGCTACTAAACAACCAATAGGTCAATGTATAAATCAAAGAAAAAAGTTAAAATACATAGTGACAAATGAAAATAAAAACACAACATTCTAATTGGGGGGGGGGGAAGCAGAAAAAGCCTACTTTAAGGGTCAAGACAAAGTCTAAATAAACAATCTAACCTTATACCTAAAGAACTAAAAAAAGAAGAGCAAAGCCCAAGATAAGTAGAAGAAAAACAATAACAAATATCAGAGAAGTAATAAATGATACAGACTAAAAAAGTGAAATTTTTAATGAAGCAAAAGCTTGAAAACATTTAAAAACTTTTGTCTAAACTCAGTAACAAAAAAGTAGAAATCAATTTTAAAAACCAGAAATGAAAGGGGAGAAATAATAGCTCACACAACAAAAATACAAAAGGATATAAGAGATTACTACAAAAAAAGTATATGTCAACCAATGGGACAAAATAGAATAAATGGATAAATTACTTGAAACATAAAATATTACAAAACTGTATCAGGAAGAAATAGAAAATCTGAACATACCAATTACTACTAATGAAACTGAATTGGTAATCAAATAATAAAAGTTCAGAATCAGATGAATTAACAAGTAAATTCTACCAAATTTTTAAAACATAATTAATATTATTCAAATTATAACAAAACTGTAAAAAAAGAAAAGTTTCCAAACACATTTTACAAGGCCAAAATTTTCCTGACACCAAAACCAGACAAAGGCATCATAAAAAAAGAATACTACAAGCTAATATCCCTGATGAACATATATCAAAAAAAAAAAATCCTCCACAAATGATTAGAAAACCACATTCAACAATATGTTAAAAGAATAATTTACCAAAATCAAGTGGTATTGACAGGAATACAAGAATAATTCAGGGGCCCCCAGGTGGCTCAGTCAGTTAAGCATTGGACTCTTGATTTTGGCTCAGGTCATGATCTCACAGTTCATGAGATTGAGCCCATCATTGGGCTTCACCCTGAGCATGATTCTGTCTATTCCTCTCTCTCTGCTCCCTGCTTCTTCCTGTCCCTTTCAAAAAAAAAATAAATAAAAGAATAATTCAATATTTGCAAATCAATTAATGTGATACACCTCACCAACGAAACGAAGATTAAAAATATCATATGATTATCTCAATAGATGCAGAAAAAAGCATTTGAAAAAATTTAACATCCATTCATAATAAAACTCTTAACAAAATTCATTTATTTTTTAACAAATTGTGTTTATATAGAATGTACTTCAACATAATAATGACCACATATGAAAAACCCACACCTGATATACTCAGTAGTGCAAAACTGAGAACTTTCCTCTAAGATGAAGAACAAGGCAAGGGTGTGTACTCTTGCCATTTTGCTAAACATAGAAATGGGAATCCATGACAAAACAATCAGATAAAAAAAAAAGAAATAAGATGTATTCATTGGTGGGGCACCTGGGTGGCTCAGTCGGTTAGGAGTCTGACTTCAGCTCAGGTCATGATCTCACGGTCTGTGAGTTCAAGCCCTGCGTTGGACTCTGTGCTGACAGCTCAGAACCTGGAGCCTGTTTCGGATTCTGTGTATCCCTCTCTTTCTGCCCCTCCCCTGCTCATACTCTGTCTCTGTCTCAAAAATAAATAAAAACATTTTTTAAAAAATTTAAAAAAAGATGTATTCACTGGTAAGGAAGAAGTAAAATTTTTACTGTTGGCAGATGACCTGATACTGTACATACAAAACCTTAAAAACTCCACCTAAAAACTATTCGAATTAATAAATGAATTTAATAAACATACCAGATACAAAATTAATACCTAGGGGTGCATGGGTGGCTCAGCTGGTTGAGCATCCAACTCTTGATATTGGCTCAGGTTATGATCTCAAGGCTCATGGGTTTGAGCCCCACATCAAATTCTGTGTTGAAAACATGGAACCTGCTTGGGATTATCTCTCTTCCTGTCTCTCTGACCCTCCCCTTATGTGTCTTTCTAAATGGGTTAACTTTTAAAAAAATTCAAAATTAATACCCAGAAAATGGTAGTGTTTATATAAACTAAAAACAAAGCAGCAAAAAGAAAAATTAAGGAAACAATTGCATTTCAAATTGCACAAAAATAATAAAATACCTAAGAATAAACTTAGCCAAGAAGGTAAGATATCTGCACCTGAAAACTATAAAACATTGCAAAAAAAATTGAAGAGGACAAAAACAAATAGAAATATATCCTTATGGGTTGGAAGAAATAATATTGTGACATGTCCATATGAGGCAAAGAAGTCTACAGGTTCAATGCAATCCATATCAAAGTACCAACAGCATTTCTCACATAACCAGAGCAATGAATACTAAAATTTGTATGGAACCACAAAAGACCTCGAATAGCCAAAATAATCATGAGAAATAATAATAAAGTTGGAAGTATCATAATTCCAGATTTTAAGGTATACTACAAAGCTGTAGTAATCAAAATAGCATGGTATTGATGCAAAATTAGACACATAGATCATAGATCAGTGGAACAGAAAGAAACTCCAGAAATAAACCCATGTTTATTATTTGGTAATACTTAATCCATTATTATTATTATTATGGTAACAATCCATGATGAAGGAGGCGTGGATATACAATGGGGAAAAGAATTTCTTCAATAAATGGTGCTCAGAAAATTGGAAAACTACATTCAGAGGAATGAAACTGGACTACTTTCTAACACCATACAGAAAACTAACTCAATATGGAGGCAGCCTGGGAATACGGAAAAGTAAGAAGATCTTAAGCTTACGTCATCACATGGATACAGCTAGAAAATACCACATCAGTGTAACTATCCCAGAAAATAAACAGAAGACTGGCAGAACAGACACTCTACAGTTAATTCCATAGAGGAGGTCATATCAAAAATGGTAAGGGCATAGTCCTAGTAGGGAACCAAACTAACCTGCACAACTAAGCAATAACTGGAGGTACCCAAGCATCTCAGAAAAGTGAAAGAAACAAACCTCACATCAGGCCCCACAGACATGTGGGACCATCATTGGGAAGACAAGCCCCCATAGTATTAGGCTTTGAAAACCCAAGAGGCTCAATTTTATGAGTTTTTAAATCACTGTGCCTTAACACGTTAAAATTGTTTTCAAAATCAGCAGACTCAGCTATGGGAGACCTAGAGGGCAATAGGAAACTGAGTACCTGCCCTTAAATAAACAGCAAACAAACGACCCCATAATGATAAGCATGGAAACAGCAGTTTGAAAAGCACCTAGGGTATACAGGAAGGAGAATATATTTATTAATCTCAGAACATGTGCTGGAGGGTCATGGATCTTTGGGTGACTACTCCAAGAAGAAAAGAGCTGGTAGATACCATTTCTTTCCCCACTCCCCAGCCTAGGTACCTGAACAACTGTGAAAGCCATCACACACACTCACCACCAACCTGGTTAACACTGTGTCCACTGGCCCCTACTTTCTCCTGCAGACTTTCCCCATCCAACCTGCCCCACTCAGCAAGTCACTCAAAAGCATCAGCTGATACATCTCATTCTGCAAGCAGCCCCAACAGTTGTCAGCACCACTCCTAAGCAACACTTGTACTGTGGAAAGGGGAAGAACCACACATGCCAGTTTGAGTGCAGCTCTAGCAGTGGGCTGAGGTCAGACATCTTATTTGACTATAGGCCCTGACCACCAACAAAAAGCTCACAGGAGGCAACACAAAGAGGCATCCCTGTAGTTTGAGATTACTACAACCCCAAAAGATAGACAGGAAATGTATATCTACTCTGACTGTAAGCCCTGACTACCAACAAAAGCCTCTCAGAAAAAAATGCAAGAAGTGTGGCCTGCAGTTAGGTGCCACTTCTCTGGAAAATGAGCTGACAGTGAGCATCTGGTCTGATCCAATTACAAGCCCAAGATAGCCCCAGACTAGCCACCTACCAGCACAGAAACAAAACCCTTCCACAACAGGCAAAGAGGACTGTTGCAGCTGATGTTGATTTATCAGATATGTACTTTTCTGGGGTTAGAAAATCACCTTGTAGTTCAAAGAGTATAATGATGGGAGTGAGATGTGATTAAGGAAGCATTTTCCTTGTATCTCTACTCTGAAATATTATCATTGTTTCTCATATACCAGAGATACACTCTTTTTCTCCCTCTGTAGTATTCTGAGAATAAGACCCAGGCATCCATAAATTCACCCTCCATCTTACATCTAAAAGTACACTTTTTAAGTAGGGTGAAACCTCCTGCTTGGCAAGGAACTGTAGGAGGGAAAAAAAGATGTCTTCATTTCCTGAAACCAGGAGGTGGTGTTTGCTTCAGCATAAATACAACTAAATTGGAGCCATGAAGGCACTATCATCAGCAAATCTCTACCCATAAAATCCCTGAGTGGCATGTGGAGGAGGGGTGTCTGCCTAAGTTTCACCATCATCAGCAATGCTTACAATCATCTGTTTATATGTTTTATCATTTTATATTTTTACTATTACCTACTACTGATCTTTTATTGCCCAACCCTAAGGAGAAAAAGATCAGGTGTGGGCCTTGATATATCTTTTCACATAAATAACTTCCTGAGAAACACTCAAAAAGGAGCCCTATGAACTTTCTTAGTCTTATCTCAAACTTTACTGCAGATAATGTACCCTTGGACCTGTACCAAAGGGAACTAATATAAATAATGGAATAATCTTTGTTTTTCTGGGCACTGAAGCTCCTTAGAACTTAGCTGATCATAGAAGCTCTGTCAATTGATGATTATTTTAGACAGCTTTAACACTAATGTCTGCGTTAGCCACGAAAGCTCAGTTGAAATTCTGCTTGATTGAGAATACTATAGAGAACACTCTTCCTGTGTTAGTGGGCCATAAGAATTCAGTGGCACCTGGGCCTCTTGAAATCAGATTAAACATTAATAGTTGACAGTAATATCATAAATGGTTTTCAGAGAACATGATTTCTTAATGAATGGCACCATAAAATGAAGTCAATATCTGTGCCACAGGCTAAAGTCAAAATATGCAACGTTTTTTCCCTCACTGGCAACTGATGTGTCTCCCTCCCTTCAAGTCTGAGTCGCTTATGTATTGATGAAATTCAGGTTGAATGTTTTTCACTGGGAATAATATAGTCATTTCAAAGCCTAAATTATCTGTGTGTAGATTTTCATAGACAGGCAGACCCTAGAGGTCATTTGGGTTAGCCACCTACATTGTTGTAGTACCTCACACCTCACTTTGTTCTGATTTATTGTCTACCTGACACCACATGAGCAAAACGGCATCCTTTGAAGTGAAAGCTTTCTTTCCTATTTAGGATTCCTAAAATCTTATCTAGACTAAAATAGTCTTATGCCTTCTTTCTTCGATTCTTTTCTGAGTTTCTTCAGATTACAAACTCTGGCACATTACTTGGAAGAGGGCCACTGTGATTGAATTATAACCAATAAATTATGTACTAAGATCTCATGACTGGGGTACCTATGTGGCTCAGTCGGTTGAGTCCAAATTTGGCTCAGGTCATGATATCACAGTTTGTTAGTTTGAACCTCGTATCAGACTCTGTACTGACAATGCAGAGCCTGCTTGGAATTCTCTCCCTCTAACCTCTCTCCCACCACCAAGCATGCTTTCTTTCTCTCTAAAAAAAAAAAACTTAAAAAGATATTATGAAAACAATAGATTTTACTGTCTGGAACTGAAATATCTATGAATGGAAAATGCCATATGGTTTGTAGTTTCTTTATTGAAAACCTGCCAATCTGTGAAATTTATTACCTTTGGGACGATTTCTGAAAGACTGATTCTGGTAGTAGTCTCAGGGTTGTGTGTCCTTTGAAAGTCAGATTGTCATTTTCCCATCCTGCTTGGAGATGAAATTTATTGATTCCCCAACCCTCCATTTGTAATTTAAGGGATGAGATGTGCAAGCAATGCATTGAAGCTAATTTGGTGGAGAAAAAGTCATTGCTGTCTGGGAAGAAAGTGTATGTGACTGATCATGTCAGTGAAGTAAGTCTGTCAATTCATTCTTTTTTTTTAATTTACTGGCCCCCAAACCGACACATAGATCAATAGAACAGAATAGAAAACCCAGATATGGACCCACAAATGTATGGTCAACTAATCTTCGACAAAGCAGGAAAGAATATCCAATGGGAAAAAGACAGTCTCTTCAACAAATGTTGGGAAAACTGGGCAGCAACATGCAGAAGAATGAAACTGGACCACTTTATTACACTATACACAAAAATAAATTCACAATGGAAGAAAAACCTAAATGTGATACAGGAGGCCATCACAAATGCCAAAAACAGGTGTTGGTGAAGATGTGGACAAAGGGGAACACTCTTGCACTGTTGTTTGAAATGCAAACTGGAGCAGCCACTCAAGAAAACAGTGTGGAAGTTTTTCAAAAAGTTAAAAATAAAACTACCCTATGAGCCAGCAATTACACTACTAGGTATTTAGTCAATGGATACATAAAATACTGTTTTGAAGGGGTATGTGCACCCTGATGTTTATAGCAACATTATCAACAATAGCCAAATTATGGAAAGAGCTAAAATGTCCATCGACTAACAATTGGATAAATAAGAGTTGGTATACTCCCCCCCCCCACACACACACACAATAGAATATTACTCAGCTATCGAAAAGAATGAAATTTTGCCTTTGGATGGAGCTAGAGTGTATAATGCTAAGTGTAATAAGTCAGTCAGAGAAAGACAAATACCATATGATTTCACTCACATGGAATTTAAGAAAGAAAACAGATTAACATAGGGGAAGGGAAAAAAGAGAGGGAAGCAAACCATAGGAGACTCTTAAATATAAAGAAAAAAACTGAGGGTTGATGGGTATTAAGGAGGGCACTTGTGATGAGTGCTGAGTGTTATATGTAAGTGATGTTACCTTATATGTTAACTAATTGAAATCTAAATAAAAACTTGATTCAAAAAGAAGAGAGTTTATTGCAAATACTTGTGTTATGCAACAAAGAAAATGATATGTGAAAACAGATACTGAGGATAAAAGGCCTGGTATTGAAGAATATTTGAATTCCTACCTTAGTTTTTCCACCACTTTAATGTATATGATATTTATTATTGGTGTTTTGAACTGGAAAATGAAGAGGCTATTATAGCCTATATTCCCCATAGTAATTCCACATTTATTTTTTCTATTATGTGTTTTGTTTTGTTTTGTTTTTTTTACTTGCTCCAATAACGTACAGTCAATATGAAAGTAGCCATAGAGGAGGGCCTGGGTGGCTCAGTCGGCTTAACTTTTCAGTTAAGTCTCTTGATTTTGGCTCAGGCCATGATCTCATGGTTCATGGGTTTGAGCCCCACATCAGGCTCCACACTGATAGTGCAGAGCCTGCTTGGGATTCTCTCTCTCTCTCTCTCTCTCTCTCTCTCTCTCTCTGTCTCTCCCTCACTCACGTTCTCTCTCTCTCTCAAAATAAATTAATTAAAAAAAGAAAATAGCCATTGAGTACAATTGTGATGCTTTAATAATAGTTTTTCATGTATTCAAAGTTCCTTTTCTTGTCACATTATCCTTCATCACTGTGTAAAATCTTTTTATTTCCCTATGATAAATGAAGTCCTAGAATTTAAGTTATTGTATTTAAAGGACTTTATTCATAATTATTTCTTTTTTTTCTTTTTTTCTTTTGTAACTGAGTTTTTATTTGTTGTTCTGAAGATCAGTTACAGACACTTCAATTTGTTCACATTCTTATATACTGAAAATATAAAGAATCATGTAGTTGTGATTCTTTTCTAAAAGTTATCCCAGTGAGTTTCCAGCTTAAAATTTGGAGGCAAATTGTTCCTTAACAGTATATCAAGTACCAGTATCTTCAAATGTTGATACACTGTTACATTGTTAAGTCCCATTAATTCACAATTTAATATCATATACACTACATACTCAAATTTTTAATCTTGCACAGCACATTAACAAAGTTACTAGAAAAACTGGACTACCACACAATCAATATTTTACAAAGTGCACAAAATTCTGACAGGGAGAGCCAAGATCAAGGAGTGGTTTCTGTTAGGAAATAATTCTACCAAAAACAACATGAGAATAGAAGTAATTTAAAATGTCCATGACATATTAAATGCACGAGGGATTCCAAACTGCCATTTATTATGCTTGGTATTATAGGATATAAAAACTATCCTTTCCATGGAATTTTAAACTAAGAGAATCAAACCCTCCCATATTCAATATCCCCCTATTTTCTGGTTGTACCAAAAAGTAAACAACCAGCAAATAATTTCACTTCTTTGAAAAAAGCATTTACATTTTAAAAATGGGATAAGGTGGAATTCCCTCCTTGTAGTTTACTAACTATAAAATAGTTAATAAAAACATTCCTCTGGATCATACAAGAAGGGATACAGGGACCACTGATAAGACATGGTATATGATACTAATCAGACTTGGCTTCTTTCTCTCCTGCTTCATCAGAAGATGGACTTTCCTCATTTTATGCAAATTAGTACAGCCATTGGGAAAACAGTATGGAGGTAATTTCATTATTGGTTATTTATTGAAAGAAAATGAAAACACTAATTCAAAAAGATGTATGCATCCCTGTGTTTATTGCAATCTTTTTTTTCTTTTTAACAAAACAGTTCTAAACTTCCTACTTTGATAACAAGTAAAACTGAAACTTTACTCAATATGGATATTATGGCAGAAATAAATGTGAGATTTATTTCTCTACTTTTCTATATTGTTGTTATATACTACCCAGCTGTAAGGAGCTGTATTGTACCTACACTAAGGAAGATCACATTGTAGTTATTTTAAGCAGGAAAACTTTTCAGTTAAGTGAATAAAGCAGGGGGCTTAAGGTATGTCATCTATATCCTTCCACTGTCTTGTACATGCTTTTTCTCCTCTGGCTTAATATTGACTAATTATAGAAAATTCCAGTCTAAATTAGTAATTTTTTGATAGGAACCGGAAGATGGCGGCTTAGGAGGACGCTGGGCTCACCCCGTGTACTACTGATCACTTAGATTCCACCTACACCTGCCTAACTAACCCAGAAAACCACCAGAAACTAGCAGAACGGAGTCTCTAGAGCCAAGCACAGACGAGAGGCCCACAGAAGAGGGGAGAAAAGGCTGAGAGGCTGTGCGTGCTCCACGGACTGGCGGGAGGGAGTCGGGGTGGAGGGGCGGCCCGCCGGCCAAACAGACCCCCGAGTCTTGCTCGCAAAAGCTGAGGGGCCAGACGAAGTGTGTTCTCACAGCAAGCAGGACTTGCTTAGCATCTGGGAGGTCATAAGTTAACAGCTCTGCTTGGAAAGCGGGAAGCATGGAGGACAAAGGGAGGGAGAGTTGCTAAGCCCCAGGATGACAGAGCTCAGTTTGGCGGGGAACAAAGGCGCTCACCAGCACCATCTCCCTCGCCGATCCCCCAGCCACAATCCCAAAGGGAACCAGTTCCTGCCAGGGAACTTGGCTTGCTCCACGCAAACACCCAATGCTGTGCTTCTGCGGAGCCACTCCTCCAGCAGCGGGTCTGACTGCTTCCCGCTGCCACAGGGCCCCTCCTGAAGTGGATCACCTAAGAAGAAGCAAGCTAAGTCTGCCCCTACTGCCTCCTTGCACCTTGCCTACCCACCCCAGATAATACTCCAGATCCCCAGCTCCACAAGCCTAGCAGTGTGCAAGTAGCCCAGACGGGCCACGTCACCCCACAGTGAATCCCGCACCTAGGAGAGGGGAAGAGAAGGCACACACCAGTCTGAATGTGGCCCCAGCTGTGGGCCCAGGGCAGACGTCATATCTGACTGCGACTCCACCCACCAGCTCCAGTTATACAGCACAGCACAGAGGAAGTGCCCTGCAGGTCTGCACCACTCCAGGGACTATCCAAAATGACCAAATGGAAGAATTCCCCTCAGAAGAATCTCCAGGAAATAACAACAGCTAATGAACTGATCAAAAAGGATTTAAATAATATAACGGAAAGTGAATTTAGAATAATAGTCATAAAATTAATCGCTGGGCTTGAAAACAGTATAGAGGACAGCAGAGAATCTCTTGCTACAGAGATCAAGGGACTAAGAAACAGTCACGAGGAGCTGAAAAACGCTGTAAACTAAATGCAAAACAAAATGGAAACGACGACAGCTCAGAATGAAGAGGCAGAGGAGAGAATAGGTGAACTAGAAGATAAGATTATGGAAAAATAAGAAGCTGAGAAAAAGAGAGATAAAAAAATCCAGGAGTATGAGGGGAAAATTAGAGAACTAAGTGATACACTAAAAAGAAATAATATACGCATAATTGGTATTCCAGAGGAAGAAGAGAGAGGGAAAGGTGCTGAAGGGGTACTTGAAGAAATCATAGCTGAGAACTTCCGTGAACTGGGGAAGGAAAAAGGCATTGAAATCCAAGAGGCACAGAGAACTCCCTTCAGACGTAACTTGAATCGATCTTCTGCATGACATATCATAGTGAAACTGGCAAAATACAAGGATAAAGAGAAAATTCTGAAAGCAGCAAGGGATAAACGTGCCCTAACGTATAAAGGGAGACCTATAAGACTCGTGACTGATCTCTCTTTTGAAACTTAGCAGCCAGAAAGGATTGGCACGAGATCTTCAATGTATTGAACAGAAAAAAATATGCAGCCAAGAATCCTTTATCCAGCAAGTCTGTCATCTAGAATAGAAAGAGAGATAAAGGTCTTCCCAAACAAACAAAAACTGAAGGAATTTGTCACCACTAAACCAGCCCTACAAGAGATCCTAAGGGGGACCCTGTGAGACAAAGTCCCAGAGACGTCACTACAAGCATAAAACATACAGACATCACAATGACTCTAAACCCGTATCTTTCTATAATAACACTGAATGTAAATGGATTAAATGCGCCAACCAAAAGACATAGGGTATCAGAATGGATAAAAAAACAAGACCCATCTATTTGCTGTCTACAAGAGACTCATTTCAGATCTGAGGACACCTTTAGATTGAGAGTGAGTGGATGGAGAACTATTTATCATGCCACTGGAAGCCAAAAGAAAGATGGAGTAGCCATACTTATATCAGACAAACTAGACTTTAAATTAAAGGCTGTAACAAGAGATGAAGAAGGGCATTATATAATAATTACAGGGTCTATTCATCAGGAAGAGCTAACAATTATAAATGTCTATGCGCCAAATACTGGAGCCCCCAAATATATAAAAGAATTACTCACAAACATAAGCAACCGTATTGAGAAGAATGTGGTAATTGCAGGGGACTTTAACACTCCACTTACAGAAATGGATAGATCATCTAGACACATGGTCAAAAAGAAACAAGGGCCCTGAATGAGACATTGGATCAGATGGACTTGACAGATCTATTGAGAACTCTGCATCCCAAAGCAACAGAATATACTTTCTTCTCGAGTGCACATAGAACATTCTCCAAGATAGATCATATACTGGGTCACAAAACAGCCCTTCATAAGTATACAAGAATTGAAACCATACCATGCATATTTTCAGACCACAATGCTATGAAGTGTGAAATCAACCACAGGAAAAAGTCTGGAAAACCTCCAAAAGCATGGAGGTTAAAGAACACCCTACTAAAGAATGAGTGGGTTAACCAGGCAATTAGAGAAGAAAATAAAAAATATATGGAAACAAACGAAAATGAAAATACAACAATCCAAAAGCTTTGGGATGCAGCGAAGGCAGTCCTGAGTGGAAAACACATTGCAATCCAGGTCTACTTCAAGAAACAAGAAAAATCCCAAATACAAAATCTAACAGCACACCTAAAGGAAATAGAAGCAGAACAGCAAAGGCAGCCTAAACCCAGCAGAAGAAGAGAAATCATAAAGATCAGAGCAGAAATAAACAATATAGAATCTAAAAAATTGGTAGAGCAGATCAACGAAACCAAGAGTTGGTTTATTGAAAAAATAAACAAAATTGACAAACCTCTAGCCAGGCCTCTCAAAAAGAAAAGGGAGATGACCCAAATAGATAAAATCATGAATGAAAATGGAATATTACAACCTCAGAGATACAAACAATTATCAGGGAATACTATGAAAAATTATATGCCAACAAATTGGACAACCTGGAAGGAATGGACAAATTCCTAAACACCCATATGCTTCCAAAACTCAATCAGGAGGAAATAGAAAGCTTGAACAGACCCATAACCAGTGAAGAAATTGAATCCGTCCTCAAAAATCTCCCAACATAATAAGAGTCCAGGACCAGATGGCTTCCCAGGGGAGTTCTACCAGACGTTTAAAGCAGAGATCATACCTATCCTTCAAGCTATTCCAAGAAATAGAAAGGGAAGGAAAACTTCCAGACTCATTCAATGAAGCCAGCATTACTTTGATTCCTAAATCAGACAGAGACCCAGTAAAAAAAGAGAACTACAGGCCAATATCCCTGATGAATATGGATGCAAAAATTCTCAATAAGATACTAGCAAATCGAATTCAACAGCATATAAAAAGAATTATTCACCATGAGCAAGTGGGATTCATTCCTGGGATGCAGGGCTGGTTCAACATTCCCAAATCAATCAACGTGATACATCACATTAATAAAAGAAAAGATAAGAACCATATGATCCTGTCAATCGATGCCAAAAAGGCCTTTGACAAAATCCAGCACCCTTTCTTAATAAAAACCCTTGACAAAGTCAGGATAGAAGGAACATACTTAAACATCATAAAAGCTATTTATGAAAAGCCCACAGCTAACATCATCCTCAATGGGGAAAAACTGAGAGCTTTTTCCCTGAGATCAGGAACACGACAGGGATGCCCACTCTCACCGCTGCTGTTTAACATAGTGTTGGAAGTTCTAGCATCAACAATCAGACAACAAAAGGAAATCAAAGGCATCAAAATTGGCAAAGATGAAGTCAAGCTTTCGCTTTTTGCAGATGACATGATATTATACATGGAAAACCCTATAGACTCCACCAAAAGTCTGCTAGAACTGATACATGAATTCAGCAAAGTTGCAGGATACAAAATCAATGTACAGAAATCAGTTGCATTCTTATACACTAACAATGAAGCAACAGAAAGACAAATAAAGAAACTGATACCATTCACAATTGCACCAAGTAGCATAAAATACCTAGGAATAAATCTAACCAAAGATGTACAAGATCTGTATGTTGAAAACTAGAGAAAGCTTATGAAGGTAATTGAAAAAGATATAAAGAAATGGAAAGACATTCCCTGCTCATGGATTGGAAGAATAAATATTGTCAAAATGTCAATACTACCCAAAGCTATCTACACATTCAATGCAATCCCAATCAAAATTGCACCAACATTCTTCTCGAAACTAGAACAAGCAATTCTAAAATTCATATGGAAACACAAAAGGCCCCAAATAGCCAAATTAATTTTGAAGAAGAAGACCAAAGCAGAAGGCATCACAATCCCAGACTTTAGCCTCTACTACAAAGCTGTAATCATCAAGACAGCATGGGATTGTCACAAAAACAGACACATAGACCAATGGAATAGAATAGAAACCCCAGAACTAGACCCACAAATGTGTGGCCAACTAATCTCTGACAAAGCATGAAAGAACATCCAATGGAAAAAAGACAGTCTCTTAACAAATGGTGCTGGGAGAACTGGACAGCAACATGCAGAAGGTTGAAACTAGACCACTTTCTTACACCATTCACAAAAATAAACTCAAAATGGATAAAGGACCTAAATGTGAGACAGGAAACCATCAAAACCTTAGAGGAGAAAGCAGGAAAAGACCTCTCTGACCTCAGCCATAGCAATCTCTTACTCGACACATCCCCAAAGGCAAGGGAATTAAAAGCAAAAATGAACTACTGGGACCTTATGAAAATAAAATCTTCTGCACAGCAAAGGAAACAACCAACAAAACTACAAGGCAACCAACGGAATGGGAAAAGATATTCGCAAATGACATATCGGACAAAGGGCTAGTATCCAAAATCTATGAAGAGCTCACCAAACTCCACACCTGAAAAACAAATAACCCAGTGAAGAAATGGGCAGAAGACATGAATAGACACTTCTCTAAAGAAGACATCCGGACGGCCAACAAGCACATGAAAAGATGCTCAACGTCGCTCCTCATCAGGGAAATACAAATCCAAACCACACTGAGCTACCACCTCACGCCAGTCAGAGTGGCTAAAATGAACAAACCAGGAGACTATAGATGCTGGAGAGGATGTGGAGAAACGGGAACCCTCTTGCACTGTTGGTGGGAATGCAAATTGGTGCAGTCACTCTGGAAAACAGTGTGGAGGTTCCTCATAAAATTAAAAATAGACCTACCCTATGACCCAGCAATACCACTGCTAGGAATTTACCCAAAGGATACAGGAGTACTGATGCATAGGGGCACCTGTACCCCAATGTTTATAGCAGCACTCTCACCAATAGCCAAATTGTGGAAAGAACCTAAATGTCCATCAACTGATGAATGGATAAAGACATTGTGGTTTATATACATAATGGAATACTACATGG
Organism: Prionailurus viverrinus; assembly: GCF_022837055.1. Lineage (NCBI taxonomy): Eukaryota > Metazoa > Chordata > Mammalia > Carnivora > Felidae > Prionailurus > Prionailurus viverrinus. The sequence continues at coordinate 47,962,270 of NC_062579.1, read as the reverse complement.
CAATGAGAAAGAACGAAATATGGCCCTTCGTGGCAACATGGATGGAACTGGAGAGTGTGATGCTAAGTGAAATAAGCCATACAGAGAAAGACAGATACCATATGTTTTTACTCTTATGTGGATCCTGAGAAACTTAACAGAAACCCCTTGGGGAGGGGAAGAAAAAAAAAGAGGTTAGAGTGGGAGAGAGCCAAAGCATAAGAGACTCTTAAAAACTGAGAACAAACTGAGGGTTGATGGGCGGTGGGAGGGAGGGGACGGTGGGTAATGGGTATTGAGGAGAGCACCTTTTGAGATGAGCACTGGGTGTTGTATGGAAACCAATTTGACAATAAATTTCATATATTGAAAAAAAGTAATTTTTCAATAATGTATTATTTTGGTGTACATATAAGATACTCCAGAGACCATCTTAGTAAAATACAAATTATTTTTTCACACATTTGCAAATTGCTAGTGATGAAAATAATTGACAAGCCCTTCTCTTAAGTAAACTGTCACTTTTCCTGGCAGTTTATTTAATTATAAATTATACAAATTCTATTCTATGTTCGTCTATATGACCACAAACTGAAAATATGTCTATTTTTAGTTGGCTTTTACTCTAGTTATCATGTTAAATAACAGAACTTTTTGGAGTACTTCTCATTTGTTGCCAATGAAACTGTGGAGAGTATTTAAGGGGGAACTTTAAAAAAAATACTTCATCAGTCAGAAAAAAATAAACATATGGGCAGTTTAAACACTAGCATTACCACATTACCTCTTTGCTTTATTTTAACATTACTTTATGCCCTAGGATACCCACTTCATTTTTTACACCATAAGTTTGTGTTCATGGGTGACATTTTAATGAGAATATTTGATAAAGGGATAATCTATACATTTTGGACTGTGATGTGGTTAAATGTACTACTGTGAAAATATGAGGTAGGTAACAAAATTATTTTATAAAAAGAAACCATACATTTTTACTGGACTGATTCAGGTGGTAAATGGCCACGATTATAACTGGAAATTGTATGAGGACCAAAAAGACCAGAGCATTTGCTTTCTTAAATTGCCTTCGTTAAGCTTTTCCTCAACTTTCTGTGAACAGCAAAGAAACGTAATTCCTGGCAGATAATTGTCTTTAATACTGTTCTTACAGGTGTCTTTCTCTTAGTTGATAAAGTCTTATTATTTTCATTGTTATTTTAAAACCAAAAAAATTAAAAATAATTTAGTTTTTCTTCTATTCCATAATTGTTTTCTCCAGCAAGGAAGATCTATAGGTGGAACTTTTTTTGTTAATTTGTTTTGTCATTGACCAATAAGTAATGAGGGTAAATCCTGACACAAATCAGTTCTTGCTATATTAGTAAGGATAAATTGAAAGAAGTTTTCTTTCCTGTATGCCAGACAGATTAGGTATGTTTTATTAGTGCCATCTTTCAGGTTAAAATCAAACATTTACTATCGTTGTTCTGTCTTGGCAGATAAATGTTGGTTAATATTTGTTCAAGCTACATGACAACTGGACCTACATTGTACAGTTGGTTCTCACAGCACCATCTATTGATTTTCTCTTTCCTGTATAAAGAACAGTTAGTAAAGAAAACTACAGTCTTTAGAAAATTAAGTAAATGAAAATATTTTTCTGTCTGTTTTGTTAATCTCTCAAGAGATAGGCTTGCTACCCAAAGTATTTAACAAATCTCTAAAAATGATAGGCTGATAAAATACTAGTGCTTTCTAGACTCTAAATTTAATTTAAAAACGAATAAGGAGAGATAAGTCCACTTGAAGCTGATGGGAAAGAAAAAGTATGAAGGCATATTTGCAACAGGATCAGTAAACTTATGTCTTAGTCTTATCCTACCTCTTTCTTACTACCTAGATGTCTGGGAAAGTCACTTAACCTCTTTGAATCTGAGTTTACTTTTATGTAGACTGAGGATAATAACAATTGTTTTTCTTGCTTTATAAGGTATTGTAAATATCAAATGAGACAAATATATATGAAAGAGTCCTGAAAAATATTATGTAAACTTCAGACAATATATTATGATGTCTCTGATTTTAAGAAAAAAATATGAAAAAAAACCCAAAAGTGATATACTATAATAAGTTTGGGTTTGCATATGGTATTCAAATAAGTTCTTTCTTGGAAAGGGCTTCTTTGCTGCTTACTGGGCCTAGTCCTCCACAGTCTGCCTTAGATTTTATGGGAAGCAGAGATCTATATTCTAGTGTTTAGCACTATTCCAAAATCAATGGATATTGATGTGACTACATGAATGATCTTTTTTTTTTAATTTTGTTTTTCACATGAAAGACCTTTCTTCTGCTGTAGAAGCAATAAATTGAAATAGTGTATTTACTAAAGAAGCTTTTAAGACTGCAGATTAAAGTATATTATTCATGGTTGAGATACCCTTCCAATAGCCAATTTGGAGAATGTGCTCAGAAGAGTGAGAGAATAATCCAAATCTTGTGCTGTGATGCATTTAGAAGTATAAGATGTGAATTATACTTTCTCTTGGACCCCCTCTTCTTCCACATTATGTATAAAAAACATAGTCTCTTGGGTGTCTGGTTGGCTCAGTTGGTTAAGCATCCAACTATTGATTTTGGCTCAGGTTGTAATCTCACAGCTCATGAGTTCCAGACTCACACTGGCCTCTGTGCTGATAGGTTAAATTGTTACTTCCTGATACCTAAGCAAGATTTAATATCTAAGATGCAATTAAAGACCACACAGAACACATCAAAATTCTATTCTTTGATAGGGAATACATAAAAGCTGGAGGGAATTAAAAAGTTTTATTAAAAAAACCTCTAAGCATTCTTCTAATACCTTATTGATATTTTAGAAAAGGAATTTTTGTTAAACAGCACAGAGTTTGGCATTTAGCTAAATAATTTGCAAATCCATGTAGCTTGATTCTGCTTACAAAAAATGACTTCTATCATTCCAGGTTTTTCTGAGACATATCTGATTTTAAAAAGCAGGATTTTCTGTTAATATTGAAAATATGGGACTAAAGTTTTTCCTAGATTTTTCAGGCATATTTATTTTACAATTTTTAATAATTAATCTATAATTAAAGCTAGTTTTATTATTTATACAATTTGTAATTCTTGTGAAATTTAATTTTCAACATAAAATGTTCTTTTTATAGGGGCACCTGAGCATCTGACTTTGGCTCAGGTCACGATCTCATGGTTCATGAGTTCAAGCCCCATGTCAGGCTTTTTGCTGACATTGCGGATCCTGCTTTGGATTTTCTATATCCCTCTCTCTCTGACGCTCCTCCATTCACACACACTCACTCTCTCTCAAAAATAAACATTAAAAATGTTATTTTTATATTCCAGTGGCCATCTGTCACTCCAAAGTTTTCTCTTTACTCAATGCCTTAAATCCAACCTAAAGCCTTGTGCAAAATCATCAAGAGTCATAATCTAGGTAAATTCTTCCCTAAAACATTAGGAAATCCCAGAACAAGTGGATTACTAGAAAGAGAAATGACACATACACAGTCAATCATTTCTCATATCTCCCTTCTCCAAGATCTTTCTGGTTGCTTCAAGTACACTCTGACATATATGCAATTCTTTTCAAATTAATTATGTTTCAGAAACATTATGATGTTTATCAACCTGAAAAAGGTTTTATATAAACTTTTCTTGCAACAACATTCATATTTGTCCATTAAATGGGCACTACCACTCTTAGAATTTAGATCATCTATTTGGTAAATGGAGCATCTAAAACATTTTAGGTTTACAACATGAATATGAAAACTTCAAGCTAAAATTTTAAAAAGATATGTTAGTACCACTTTCTTACTCTTTTACTCCCATCATTTATATTCCCCTTCTATAGCTACTTATTTTGTGCTTCTTCAATTTTATAGTTCTATGTGTGCTTTCGTAGCCTCCCAAATGAAGTCAATTAAAAAAAAAAGCAATTTTGTCACTTTTTTTCAGTGCTCTAAGTATAACTTAGAGCATTTTCATTGAATTTAAATATAATGGTTTGCACAATCTTTAAATTTTTTTAACATTTATTTATTTTTGAGAAAGAGAGAGCAAGGGAGAGAGAGAGCAGGAGAGGACCAGAAAGTGGGGTGGAACAGAAGAGCCACAGCAGGATCCACATAGTGAGCACAGAGCCCTACATGGGGATTGAACTCATGAACCATTGAGATCATGACCTGAGCCGAAATCAAGAGTCAGACACGTAACCAACTGAGTTACTGACTGACCCCCTCAGGCGCCACTGCACAATCTTTAAAATTTGTAATGGAACTTAGCATGTATTTCCCACTATCCTCTTCTTTAGGGTAGACTGGGGCCTATAATAAGAAGCAATAAAACTTCTAGACATGTGTGCATGTAGATATAAAATATTGTGTAAAATATGTATATATATGAATTTGTGTTTGAAGCATTTTTTATGATACCAAAAAAATCCGGACTGAGTGCCTTATTATGTGGCTCTATGCAAGGTAAAAACATCACAGAGTCATATGTATCACAAAGCAGCATGAACAAAAATAAGTTAGATTTATAGGTATTTCTATGTTTACCAGATAAGCAGACTTCAAGCTACTGTTAAAGATTGTTGAAAACAGTTAAAGACTGTTAAAAAAATAAAAGAGGGAGTATTAGAGGTGAAGATGACATAGTTGGAGCAGGGACTACAAATAAGAACAAAAAAATGAGTAAGAAAGGCAAAATAAGGCAGTATTTCCAAGTCCATAGTTCAGGAGTATATATATATATTTGAAATATATATGAAATATATTTATATATTATATATATAATATATAAATATGTACTTTAAGTTTATTTATTTATTTTGAGAGACACAAAGACAGAGTGAGTGGGGAAGGGGCACAGAGGGAGAGAAGGAATCCCAAGCAGTCTCCAGGCTGCCAGCTCAGAGCCTAATGCAGGGCTTGAACTCATGAAACCACTAGATCATGACCTGAGCTGAAACCAAGAGTTAGACACTTAATAGACTGAGCCAGCCAGGTGCCCCAAAAGTTTATATTTTAAAGTGATAAGCAATGAGAAGCAACTGAGAATATCTGAGATGTGTGATGAGATTAAATTGGTGTGCTGTATAAATAATCTGGCTGTAGTTCTGCTAGTTTTAAGAATCAAACATTTATAAGTCTAGCAAATATTTTCCCAAAGTCCACAGCTCACCCTAAATAGGTAAAAAAATAGTCAACATACTTAGCTATTAGCCTCAAACAAAAGACCAAATGATCAAGAGGTCTTAATGTTTACCAAGTGAATATTGAACTTGGGCTTTTCTGTTTTGGTAAGATTTTTTTTTTCTAATCCTATCATTGCATTGCTTTGCACAGCCTATAGAAGAAAGGAAATGACTGTGCTGAGTGGTATGACTACCTCAAAGTAATCTGTAAAAAATTTCCTCATATCATATCACTAAGTAAATTCTAAGAATGTGGGATTTACTTTTCTTCTTCCCTTTCAGGGAAGTCATGGTCTCTTTACCAGGCCAGGCAAGTGTCGAACTGCTTTTATGGACACTCCTTCAAGGGAAAATGCCTGAAAAAGCTTAAAATCCTTTATTATAACAAATGTTTACTATGCAGAGGGTGGGAACTTTCCCTCAAAGTAGAAACATCGTGTATATGAAATGTATAATGAAATATATTTTGGTATTAACTTGATTGCTTCATGAAGACTTAGAAGCTACTAACAGTTGACCCAGCAATTTGAAAATATGAAAATCTTCAGGTCATACAATGAAAAGTTTTCAGTAAAATGCCTTAGCTCATTTTATTTTGCCTGTGCTCAGGGCATTATCCTTCATCAATCAGAACTAGTAGATCTGAGTTTAGAACAATGGAGGAAGATCTCAGTTCCCATTTCTCAAGTGCCTTTTCAAGACACAAGGTCTTTAGGCAAAGATAAATCTTTGCTATTTAACTATTGTGCTTTGACAAAGATAGAGTAGAATAAACAAAGTAGTGAAACTCATGAATTAAAAAGGTGATAAACGGGGCGCCTGGGTGGCGCAGTCGGTTAAGCGTCCGACTTCAGCCAGGTCACGATCTTGCGGTCCGTGAGTTCGAGCCCCGCGTCGGGCTCTGGGACGATGGCTCGGAGCCTGGAGACTGTTTCCGATTCTGTGTCTCCCTCTCTCTCTGCCCCTCCCCCGTTCATGCTCTGTCTCTCTCTGTCCCAAAAATAAATAAACGTTGAAAAAAAAAATTAAAAAAAAAATAATAAAAATAAAAAAAAAAAAGGTGATAAACAACACCCTGATTTTCTATTGCTATGAGTCCTTTCATTTAACAAATATTTATTGACTGCTTACTTTTTGCCAAGAACTGGAAGTTAGAGGTCATCAAGAAAGGGTCCCTGCCCTCCCCTTAGTCTATTAGGGGAGTCATATTAATCCCAAAACTATGTAATTGTGTTAAATGCAAAGAGTAAAAGTGGAAAAGAGACTTTGTTTATGTATTTTTGTTCATTCCTCCTAACTAGTCTATAAATTTCAAGAGCAGGGATTTTATCTTTTATTTCTCCCTATATTCCTAGAACCTGGAAAATAATAGCTTCTCAGTATGTGTTTGTTGAGTGACTACATATATAAAGAATCGAACAAGCTCTCTGTTGATTAGAGGGAGTGGTTTCATGGTGCTTGAACAGAACCACAAGATCTTAGGACAATGAACTGTCTCTACACCCAGCGAAATTCCTAAAGGGGATACTCAATCTGGATCATTTCACTTACAGCAGAGAAATATGCCTTGGAGAGCACTTGAAATAAAGCTAAAGGATATTCCACCTTTTATGGAGAGCCTGAACCTATCCTGTTTCATTGTGGAACCCATCCATAGACTAGAAAAAAAGTCTACTTTTTTTTTTCTGATCGAAATGCTAGTAACTATTTCCTTTTGTCTGCCTCCCAGTATTCATTTATTTCTTTTTAAAAATCTATTTAAATTTTAGTTAGTTAACATACAATGCAATATTGGTTTCAGAGTAGAATTTAGTGATTCATCACTTACATACAACCCCCAAAGCTCATCACAAGTGTTCTTCCATCATCCATGTAGCCCATCTCCCATCCACTTCATTCCATCAATCCTCAGTTTGTTCTCTATCATTAAGAGTCTCTTGTGGTTTGTTTCCTTCTCTTCTTTTTTTTTCTCCCCCTTCCCATGTGTTCATCTGTCATAGACTCTGGATCTGGAGTTCTCTTTTGTCCATCAAGAGAGTGGACACAGGCTTGAAATGCAAGAGAGACTAATGTCCTGGAGGAGAAAAGAGTCCTGAGTAAGGGTTCTTGCTCCATTTTTATTAGGATCAGAGGATTTACAAGTGTGATGGACATGCACAAAGAGACAGTAGGACCACCATGAACATTAACTCATGTGTGTCAGGGAAAGGGGGCTTTGAAGAAATGCGGTGTTAGGGGTTTGGGTCAATACAAAAACAAAGTCCTGGTGCTGGGCAGATGGTTGTTTATGGCAGGCATGAAGCGACATGCCTGTTTATCTTAGCTAGCCTAGGGGACAAGACAGAGCATGCTACCTCAGGGTCAACAAGGCACCTTTCTTTTACTAATTAGCGTTGCTCAGCATTGGGCAACTTGGCCCTGCTGCAGTCTATAGCCCTGTTTACTTATTTTAGTCCTTCCTTCCTGTGAAAGCAGCTTTCTGCTATTGTACTAAATTGGGAGGCATTTCTGCCCTGAATACCTAATCTTGTTTACCTAATTTTGGATGCTTCCATCCTGAGATTTCCTATTCCTATACTTTTGTCCTATACTGGGGACCTTTGCCCTGTTTACCTAATCTTGTTTAACTAATCATGGATGCATTCATCCTGTTACTTTATATTTCTTTACTGCTTGTTAACCCATTGGTGCAAGCACAGGGAATTCCTAAGCTTATTCCCCACAGTCATCCATTTTGTTTCTTAAATTCCACATACTCATTTATTTCTTTAAATATATATATATATATATATATATATATATATTTATTTATTTATCCCACACCGTGGTGATGATCTGTAAAAGTGAGAACTTAATCTGAGTACAATAGGAGCCCAAAAGATTCCTATTCTAATTTTATCTTAGCATAATGAGCACAGTTATTGCATATATTATGATATAGATATAGATAGAGATATAGATAGATATAGATACCAACAAAGTTGACTAGGAAATGAATTTATTAAAATAAAATTTTAAGTAGCATTGGTTTCCATTAAAGAAATAAATCACAGAAGGAAATAATAGAGCAGGAAATTTACCAAAGAATTCATTAATGTGGTTGTGTCCCTTTACACACAGAAAAGTGTTAATAGCAATGCTAGAGCCTCATGGGATGGGAGGGTATTTGGCTTCTGTTATCTAATTCCAAGATCTCCCCTTCCCTTTAATCTGTTTATGCACTTTCTCAAATCATAAGAATTCTTCCCATACCTGGGAGCCACTGACTATACACTTTAATCACATGCCCATTAAGAGTAGCAGTTAGTTTGATTTCCCAGGATAGTATTTCTTATGTATGTTCATACCAAAAAGGAGAAAGAAAGAAGAAATTGTAATTCCTGGAAATCTTGCTAATTATATCTGTCATCACAGTAATTTAAATGACACTTGGGTTTACACAATGATTACTCTAATGCAGTGGTTCTCAAACTTGGCTGCATATTGGAATCCACTGGGGAGTTTACAAAGCACTGATGTCTGGGAATACTTCTAAAGACTCCAATTTAATTTGTTTGAAGTACTATCTGGGCATTGAGACTTTAAACATTCCACTAGATGATTCTAAAATTTAAGCAATACTGAGAAATACTGCTTTACATATTTGATTGATTTTACACCATTCATCAGATGTGATAATAGTGACTTTCTGAATCCATAAAGTTGAGAACTTACCCTGAAGTAATTGGAACAAAACCAACTTTTGAAGCACCTTCCAACCTGCAATATGAATATATGTGGCCCCAAATAATATGAGGAGTATACATTTTCTTCCGAGTACCAACTATCAGGCCTTTGGAAAAATAAAGCACTTTTGAAAGTGCTTTTTTTATTTCTTGTTTTTTTACATTTTCATTAATATATAACTCTCAGAGACCATAAGACTTAAAGGGAGACAGAAAAAAAGAAGTAGCATTAACTACAAAACTCTGAGATACTTCCTTGCAATGGCTTCCAAGGTGGAGATGGGCAACAGCTGTGTTTGAGTTGTTATATGGTCTGTGTATGTTGGAAACAAAGTAGCATTTACTGTTTAACACTTTGTATCCCTTCATATGATACAGCACCAGTGCAGTTCCATTAAGCTACTTTTACCATAGGTAGCTGGGTCTATAGATCTTTGTCTTCCTGACTTATCTTAAATAGTGCCAGCAAGGAGCAGTTTTACAAAGTAACACAGTAATAAATTTAATAGCACCACTCTTCATCTAGGTGAAAGTGATCAAAACAATCAAAGCAGTACAAGTGGCAGTGACTTAAACTTTAAGAATTCTGGTGACTCCTTTTAATTCTGTTTTGGTTGTTTCTCTTACCTTCTCTCTCATTCCCAAATTTGCCCTATTGCTACATCATCCTAGTTGCTCCATAGTCTAGGGAAGTGGAGAGATGATTATACTATTAGGTCACCAACAGCATTTTTCCATCTCTGTCAGCACACCCTCTGAGAATCCTTTAATTTCCCAACTTCCCAGTCATGGGGTTGATTATCATGGCTTACTAAAATAGCCACTAGGAAGAAAACTTAATAAAGGCTCTCAGAAACTGCTCAAGGTAATGAGATCATGACCTGTGAATCAAGGTTAATGGAACTGGAATTATATATTATAGAGAAGAAAAGGCCTGGAGAAGGACTATTCAGAGAAGGAGGCATCCTTGCTAAGTGAAGCTATGCTTCACTTTCCTCACCCTTTCCATGTCTGGATTATTGGGTATGTATAACATGACACTTATTGTATGCATCCTAGAAGTCTAATTAGTTTTGTATCTATGCCTCACTCTGGATTTTGGGTTTTCTGAAAGCAAGAATATTTTGTACTCATTTTTGTACTCTGACACCAGTTCAGGTTAAGACACATAGTAGGCACTCAACAACTGAATGAATGAGTACATGAAGAAAAGAACAAACTCTAGCAGTAAGTAACTTTACAAACTGGATTATTTAGAAACATTCTTATTTAGGATATATGACTTCTAAGCTTTAAGGGCATGTTTAATTTCCTATTTGATCACTAGAAAGGAAGACAATAAAATATCATATCTTAAAGTGTTCATCTATTAATTAATTCATTCCTTCAACAAATATTTATTGAGCCCTCAATAGTTTTCAAGCATTGAAACATATCAGCAAACATAATACATGAAATCCCTCCCTCATGCAGCTCACATTCTAGCAGATAATAATTAGAAGGAAGTTATATTTGTTTCATCCACTTCTACTTGTCTTCCATAAGACTATCTGGGATATTTAAGTTCAGAGGAGGAGTTTGTGAAGTTTTCAGAACTAAGAAAAGATTGCCAACATGGAGTGTTCGGTGTAAATTTAAAGCTAAATTTAATATAGCTAGGTCCATGAGGAAAAGCTTGTAACAATCCAGCTATGAGCCACAAAGAAATTTACGGAGATATTTGACTATAAGGATAAAAAGGAGAGAGCAGCACAATGAAGCACCTAAAAGAAGGGAGAAAAGGGAAGGGAAGAGTACTTAGTACTTCTAAAATTAGGGATACGTTAGTAAAATGTATAAGCATAAGGAACAGAATTAAGTTTAGAACATTTATATTGATTATGTTCATAATAGCATGTTATTGTGTCAATTTCAACATTTCTGCTTCAGCTAGGCCTTGTCAGCTTTTGCCACTTCTGCTTTGCTCCCAGACCAACAAGATAGAAGAATTTAGTTTGCTCAAGGGTTCTCAACCTCTGTGGTCAGTGAAAGCCCATGACCTAGCAGGACACATAGCTACTCTTGAGTCAGTCCGGAAATATCCCAGAACAGAACATGAAGGGTTCCACTTCCGCTTTCTAGTCCCTAAAGCAAAGAAACAGTCTGGGTGTGAAAGGTAATGGCTGTGTAAGGGACAAAGGGGATGTACCAGGGAAAGTCTCACTCTTTACTTGAACTGGTCTTGACAGTGTTGCACAATATGAAAAAGCACAAACTTGGAATCACACAGAACAGGGTAAGATTTCTGGTTCTACTATGTGTGACCCTGAGCAAGTTACTTAACTTCAGAGCCTCTATTTCATCTATAGAGTGATGATAACTGACAGACTTTGATTAATGTGTGTGTGTGTGTGTGTGTGTGTGTATAAAATTAGTTTTTAATAATCTTTAAGATCAGAGATTTGAGTCTTTTCCCATCCAGAGAGATCTTTTTCAGGTTACAATTTTCTGCTCCCCATAGGAAAGTTTTGGACAATTTCTGCTAACTTTGCTTGCCACTCTGACAGTTGTCAAACCATTATCTAAATGTAGGTTTTTAGGTATCTAAATGTAGGTCGTCAAACCATAAAGAATGCATGAAAATTATTAAAAAATTAGAACTCTACAAAGCAGAATAACTGATATTTATTGAGCATTTACACTCACACTTTCCATTTTATCTTCAAGTCAGTCTTATGAAATATATACAATTTTTAGGTTTCTGTTACATATGAGAAAACTAAGTTTAGAGAGATGATGTAACTTACATAAGTTTCTATGCCTTAGTAAGTAGCAGGTCTAAAATTAAAATTCAATCCTCCTCCTTTGTAGAAAGTGAAAGTCCCCTATAAATCCACCCCATAGATTACAGTTTGTCATTTTCTCTGCACATAATTGTCCTATATTATCCTATAATATTGTATATTTTAACCTATTATTTAAATAAATTCATTACATATTCTTTTAAATTTTCTTTCTTCAAGTAAGAATATGTTGTAGACATCTTTTGTATCTGAACATACAATATATATTTATCCCATTATTTTTATGGAATTCTTTATTATATTGATAAATTTTGCAAATCATCAAGTTAACCTATTTACAGTGTACAATTCAATGGTTTTTCGTGTATTCACAGAGTAGCACAGCCATTATCATAATTGATTTTAGATTCTGTTAATAATATCCAAAAGAAACTTTGTACCTATTAGCAGTCACTCCTCAGTACCCCCTGTCTCCCAGCCCTAGGAAACAGCTAATCATTATTCTATAAATTTGCTTTTTTTAAAAAGAAGTTTTAATGCTGGCTTGTTTCTACCTACCAATATGGACCCAGACACCTTCTTGAAATCTCTCAGATTATATGTGTCAGGTAATGTAACCTTATATCTAATACAGTATAAATTTTATTTCATGGTATGCAATTACACAGTTTTGGGTATGCCCTAGGTCAAATCTTTTCTTGAGGCAAAACAGCTGCTCAAGTTTGGGTGCTGAAGTCTAGCATATTAGTGAAAGGGTGGAGGTGCTGAAGAGAAAGTTATCCATCCACTCAAAAGTGGTCCTGCTTCACCCTGAACTTCACTTTATTTATTTTCCTCTAAGACCAAGCAAGTCTTCAAAATCCATTTCAAATACCACCTCAAACCCTTTCCCAACTCTTTGGGGGATTTAATCCTTCATTCCTCTATGGTTTTATAATACTTTAAGGTAATAGTTATACCATCTTTCACATTCAATTTGGTTAAACATAACAGACACTAAGCACCTGGTATATACCAGGCCCTTGGCTGCGCCCAGAATTACAGAGATGAAACTCATACTGTAAGACACAATATTGGATAATGGTAGCCAAAACATGAATTCTGGCTACAAACTGTATAAGTTGTAAGGGTTAAATAAGGGACACAATACCTGTAAGAAACCTAACACAAGCCTGACAAAAAGTTAGTGGTGAAATAGATTGGAATTAAAATGAAAGTCCACTCAGAAGTGGTCTAAGGGAAAGACTGGCAGGCACAGCCTGTCAGTGATCTTCCTAGGCATTGGGATATCAGTGTTGCTTGCTTAACTCTCCAAGTCAGTGGGTAGAGTGGGTGAGAGTAGGAAACTCATGAAATGTGGGCAGTGTGTATATATCACATCCATGCACTCACATTCACAACTGTTTTGCTTACTTTTTTTCTGTCACCTTAAGAAGCAGAGCTCAAAAAATTTTGGGTTCTATTGTTCAATCAAAAAGGAGCTGGTGGCATATGCTTGTTTCATTTTTTTTTTTTGTTTCCCATTATGTGTACATGCATGTAACCAATGGATCCAGTCTAAATTTTCAAGTGCATTCTTGGTTGTTCCAGGAGATTGATCAATCCTATTAGCTTTATACTTTAGAGAGAGAAACTGGAACACAATAAGGACAAAGTAACTCTACTCTGAACAGTATAGAAGAGGCCTCTCCCAAATACATTACAGGGAGTTATTTAGCAAAACCTTCAGAATTAGGGGACGTAGCAGCCAGAGTGGCAGTGTGAGGTAGTTAAAAGCAGTCTGAGTTCTAATCCAACCTCTGACACTGATTTTTACTGTGTAGCGTTGAACAAATTCCATTTGCTTTCTAGGCTTCAATTTTTCCCATCTGTGCAGTTGAGGCAAAATAGGACCCATGGTGATCTCACAGGGTCTCTAGGCTCTGACTTTCTGTGATTCTAAGTATGGGTCTGGAATTGGTGGCAAATGAGGGAGTTGGATGTACTTGAACTGGTTTACCATTCATGGGTCTCTGCTCCTTTTTCTACTCTCCTCTTCTCAAGAGTATGACAAACTCCTGTGGCTTCACCATCTCTAAAGGATTGTCAAAGATTTCCCTCTAGCCATGACTTCTCTTCTCAGCTCCAGTCCTGCCATATTTCTTTAGGAAGACATCTCGGTACAAGAGTTGCAGCACTCTATTTTCACGTGACTAGTCTCAAACTATCTTCTGTTAAAAATAACAGAATTCCGTTGTTGCCTAGGTCATCCAGATCTACCACATAAGCAGTGTCTGTGTTTTCCATTTAACCATGATTCACTCTGACACAGCCAAATCCTAGCCACTCTTCTTTCTCCAGTCTCTGGCATCTATTTCTATTCTGATTTCTCTGCCACTATCCTATATTTACTCATTTTCTGTATAATCATCCAGACGGGTGTCACTGTTTTTACCTTTGCCTCTCTAGAGTCTACCATGGAGAAGCCAAGGAACTCCTTTTAAAACACAAATCAGGCCATGTCATTTCCATGTTCAGATCCCTCCAATCATTCCTTATCCCAGAACAGAAACTAAGGTCCTTTAAAAGACCTACAAGACCCTGCATGATATGTTCCTCCTCAATCATCCCCTTTCCCACACATTCTCTACAAGTTTTCCCCTTCACTCACTCTGCTCTAACCACACCTACTTGCACATACCAGGCTTGTTTTCTCCTTAGGACCTTTCCATTTACAGTCTTCCAAACTTGGAATTATTTTTCCCCAGATATCTGCCAAGCCTGTTCCCTCACTGTATCAAATCTTTGTTCAAATGTCACTTTCTCATACATGCCACCTTATTAATCTATTAGTTTTATATTACTGCCATAACAAATTACCAAAAACTCAGTCACAGAAAACAACACAAATTTACTATCTCACAGTTCTATAGGACAGAATTCTGCCACGGATATTATTGAGCTAAAATCAAGATGTCAACAGGGCACCATTTTTTCCTGGAGACTCTAGGGGGTAACCTATTTCCTTCTCAGCTTTTAGAGGCCACCCACATTCTTTGGCAAATGCCTTCCTTCCTCTATCTTCAAAGCCAGCACTGTTATACCTTTTATGATTTTTTCCATAGTAACATTTTCCTCTAACTCGGACTCTTCTGCCTCCCTCTTCCACTTTCAAAGTCCCTAGTGATTGCATTGACACTACATGGATAATCCAAAATAATCTCAATGTTGAAGGAAGCTGATTAACAACCTTAACTCTACATATAAATATAAGTCTCTCTTGCCAAGTATTCTAGCATATATGTACAGATTCTGGGAATTAATGGAAATTTGGGGGGGGGGCAGTATTCTGCCTACCACACTCTCTGCCCCATGACACTTAATTTTAACAGCATGGTACTCATCACCACTTCTCACATTATATCTAATACTCTTATTTTCTTGTTAAACATGCATGTAATCAAAACAATCAGATAATTTTATGATGGTTGTTAAAGCATTTCCCGTTCTTCAGAGACAATTATTTTCAAACATTTTAACTGATTTGGGGGGGGATTTTCACTTCATAACTCTAAATAACATCCTTATATTGCTACCCCTCCTTTCATCTTTTATAAAAGATGAGATTCTAGCTCCCATTTTGCTCCCTTTATTCCATTCACCCCAATCTTGCACATACACACTCATGCATATTTCCTGTTTTCCCATTCTTCTAATAAATTCATAAATAATTTTGGTGATGAAAGCAAGATTTGTCATTTATTTTGCTGAGACTTCATAGCTAAGCTATATTATATATTTTACTTTTATTTTCCATATTTTGAGTTGTTTGTTTAATATCTATCTCTTCCCATTAGAGACTAAGCTCTATGTCTGTTTGGTTTTATATTCCCAGGACCTGGTACAGTATCAGAAATATTGAAGGTACATAATAAGCATTTGTTCAGTACCTACTCTGTGTCTAGTCTCATGTGTGGGCTTTTGTACCCAAACCTTGTAAAGCCAGATCTAGCAGGGCCTTTAATGACAAACTATGCCTGTGGTTTTCAAACTAAGTTATAGACCCCTTTCAGACAAAAGACATGTTAGAACCCTAATAGATCTAGCAGATAAAATCAGAGTTATAGTGGTTAATGTGGGTTTAGAGAATTGAAACTGGTAGTATATGGGTAAATGTTTAAAAACAAGCTCTCTGAAGAAAAAAGAAAAAGAAGCCCTTGCTTATGGCATTTGATGATTTTTTTTGATGTAAATTTTCTACCATGGCTGATTTCAAACTATCAACATGATGTTACTGAGCATTGATTTGGGATGAAATATGCACAGTTAGTTCTTCAGATTTGATTTGTCTCCAGTACCCATTGGTTGAAATAGTCACATAACCCCCCCAATTCTCCCTATAGTGACACTTTTACGGGACTTCTGGGGATCCCCAGAATGTAGCTTCAAAATCCATGGGTGAATATGACATTGTTAGGATACATATTGGAACACTGAGGCCCAGAGAAGGTGATAAATACAGGCCTCCCCATTCCCATTCCGATGTTTTTTTACATTATTATGCTGTCAATAGCCTAATAGTCTCCCATCACCCCACCTCCCGTTTTTCCATCTTATTCCATTGGTTTTCTGCCAACAGATTTGGCCCTGAAATACCTCCTTGAACAGCAGTGGCAGCAAGTGCTGGCCACACTCTAAAACCTTCTATAGCTACCATAGAAGCTTATAAGGTCAAGTTGAGGCATCTTGGCTTAGTTTTCAAGACCCATCACAATCTTCTCAAGGTTTTCCTGTCCTTACTTTTCTATATATACAGCAAGCTAAAGTCTAATATTCTCCCTCTTTACCAGCATTCTTCTTACCTTTGCTGACTCCAGGCTTTTGTTCTCTCTCCTTACTTCTTACCTGGAATTCCTTTCCCCTTCTCTTTGCCTAGCAAATGCTAATTAAATCTCACGTCCCAGCCCATGATCCAGCTTCTCTGGGGAGCCTTCTTAGATCACTGAAGTCCATGGGATTTGTTAACACGTTACTATTTCCATTATGCAAATTAGATTCTGTTTTTCCCCTGTTCCTTAGTATATGAGATATGTTATTGCTAGTTTGCTTTTAACCAAATCTGCCTACCTTTTTATGTATCTTTTATTAATATTTATATATGCATATATGTGTGTTTACATGAATGTTCATATGTTTATATGTATGTGTTGTCTGATGTTCTGATTGGTTGGAGGTGTCTGTATTTCAATGTTTTTTTGTGTGTGTATGTGTGTGGCTGTGTATATTTATGTGTCTATGTGACTTGTGTGTCTGTATGCTATATATTTCTGCATATATATTTTGTGTCTTTTGTGTAAATATGCTAATATTTTATGTCTATGGCCATTTCATATATGTGGGTACATCTGTGTGTTTCTGTGCATCTCTGTTATATGTGGTATTTATGGGTTTATTTGTTTGAGTGTACTTGTGTTCTCAGGCAGGACTTGTGTCGACTTCCTCTTTGCACCACTGCTTCCCTCCAGTTCAGTCAAGCCCAAGGTGCACATGCATAGAGAAGGGTCTCAACTAATGTTTGTACACTAATGAATTATTCCATCTGTCTTTTCAACTGTTTTTTTCTACAGTGGTAGGCTATGGAAGTACAAGTAGGCACAGAGTCACAATAACTTCTGAATACTGGGCTTCAAAAGTTATGGGTTGTTTTCTCTGCTTTTCACCACAGTCTGTGAGCTCTTACCATATATATATATATATTATCATCTCAGGAAGCATTGGGTTTAAAGATAAGGAAAAGGTGAACTTTCTAGATTAACATAACTGTGCATTTATCCCTCCTTTTCTTTTCAACCACCTCATCATTCTTGGCTCAGTTCAAGTGTAGCCCTAGGGAATGGGGAAGAAGAACACAGACTTTGGAAATAGACCAACATGAATTGAAAATCTCCTTTCTTACACTTAATAGCTGTGTTATGAGGGAAGGTCCCTTGGTGTCTCTAGACTTTAGTTACCTTAACTAAAAAAAAAAGAAATTCATAATGTTTTCCTTGTAGGGTGCAGCCTAAAGATGTATCCAACCCAGAGCAGAATTCTATAAATGGTTTTTATATTATTTCCTCTGGGAAGTCTTTCCACATTGTTCACTAGATGCTGTCTAAACCATAAGGCTTAAAGCTAAATTAATAATCCACCTTGTATGTACATATGTATGTATGTATGTATGTGTGTCCACTGGTGTGGTCCATACATGTGTTCTGACACTATCTATACTAAAATTTCAATAAGCCAAGGGTCATGCCTAAAATTTTCTCTCTCTATGTTACAACATTCAGAGAAGGTCTGGAAATACTTCATAAGTGGTCATCAAAAGAATGAAAAAAAAAAGAATAGCGTGATGCTTAACAGTATCATTTTTGGAGACATACAGAGATGGATTTGGATCTTGTCTAAGCAGCAACTGATTTCTTGTCTAACAAGGCAATTGATTTCGCTATTCTAGGCTTCAATGTCATTTGTGAAATGTTGATTTATTTAATTAATTCATTAAAAATACTGTCTAGGGGCGCCTGGGTGGCGCAGTCGGTTAAGCGTCCGACTTCAGCCAGGTCATGATCTCGCGCTCTGTGAGTTCGAGCCCCGCGTCAGGCTCTGGGCTGATGGCTCAGAGCCTGGAGCCTATTTCTGATTCTGTGTCTCCCTCTCTCTCTGCCCCTCCCCCGTTCATGCTCTGTCTCACTCTATCCCAAAAATAAATAAACGTTGAAAAAAAAAATTTTTTTAAAAAAATACTGTCTATGACTCTTTATGGCACTATTCTAGACACCGGGGAATATAGCAGTGAACATGCAAAACAAAATTTCTTCCTTTTGTGAGACTTATATCCCAGAGTGGGAAACAGACAACAAACAAGTAAACCAGGAAATATATGATACGCCAAGTAGTGGTAAATTTTATAAAGAAAAAGAAAAGCAATATAAAAGAGTAAAGGGCGACAAAAGAAGACCATGACCAGCCACTGTGCAGCCCCCAGTCACATGGCCCCAGCTACCATTGTGAGTAGACCCAAGATATGCCCCACCATCACTGTGCACCACATCCAGTCTTGCACTTTTGGCCACCCCAGCGAACAGACCTAGCCACTGCATCCCTTTCGGGGAGCCAGCATAGGACTAGTGGCCCAGCAAAATAGTTGAAGCACTGCTGCCTCACTCCCATGTTCTCCGACAAGCACACCCCCTCAGAGTTGGCCAGCCTGTGTCCCACTAACACTACAGAGAACAAACACAGCCCACAAAAGGCAGAGTCAGTGCAGACATCTGCAATGAAAGTAAAAGTGACTCAGACACAACTGCAGGGGGTGAGCAACAAATAGAATACTGAAATGCCAAGTTCTGTGACCAGGATACCTGCAAGAAATATTAAAGGGGATTTTTTTAGTGCAAAGGAGACCAAAAGTAACAAAGACAACAAAAGATCAGAAAAAAAATTTCCAGAAACAATGACACAACAAATAAAACAATGGCAATAAATACATATCTCTCAATAATTACTTTGAATGTAAATGAACTAACCACTTTAATCAAAACATAGGGTGTTGGGGCGCCTGGGTGGCGCAGTCGGTTAAGCGTCCGACTTCAGCCAGGTCACGATCTCGCGGTCCGTGAGTTCGAGCCCCGCGTCAGGCTCTGGGCTGATGGCTCAGAGCCTGGAGCCTGTTTCCGATTCTGTGTCTCCCTCTCTCTCTGCCCCTTGCCCGTTCATGCTCTGTCTCTCTCTGTCCCAAAAATAAATAAACGTTGAAAAAAAAACATAGGGTGTCATAAATAATAATAATAATAATAATAATAATAAAACAAGACTTATCTATAAGCTGCCTACAAGAGACTTACTTTAGTCCTAAAGACACCTACAGAATGAAAATGAGGGGATGAAGAAACATTTATCATGCAAATGAATGTCAAAAGAAAGCTGAACTAAGAATACTTAAATAAGACAAACTAGACTTTAAAACAATGATTAGGTGTGCCTGGGTGGCTCAGTCATTTAAGTGTCTGACTCTTGATTTTTGCTCAGGTCATGATCTCTCAGTTCATGAAACTGAGTCTTGCATCAGGCTCAGCACTGAGGGTACAGAGTCTGTTTGGGATTCTCTCCCTCTATCTCTGCCCTCCTCCCACTAATGAGCTCTCTGTCTCTCAAAATAAAGAACTAAACTTAAAAATATATATCATTTAAAAATAATAATAAATAAAAGTAAAGCAAATACTAAAACAAGAAAAAAAGGACAGTATGTGATAAAGGGGACAATACAAAAAGAAATCTAACAATTATAGATATTTGTGCACCCAACGTGGAACTACTCAAATATATAAGACAATTAATACCAAACATAAAGGAACTCATTAATAATAATACAATAACAGCAGAGGATTTTAACACACCACTGACATCAATAGACAGATCATCTATAGAATAGATCAACAAGGAAACACTGGCTTTAAATAACACCCTAAACTAGATGGACTTAATAGTTATATTCAGATCATTCCATCTTAAAGCAGCAGAATGCACATTCTTTTCAAGTGCACATGGAAAATTCTCCAGAATACATCACATATTAAGTCACAAATCAGGCTTCAACAAATAAAAAAAAGATTAAAGTCATGCCATGCACCTTTTCTGACCACAAAGTTATGAAACTAGAAATCAATCACAAGAAAACATCTGAAAACAATATAAATACATCATGGTTAAAAAACATCTTAGTAAACAATGAATGCATTAACCATGAAATTAAAAAATAAATTTTTCATGTATTAAAAAAAATACATGGAAAAATGTAAATGAAAACACAACAGTCCAAACCCTTTGGAATGCAGCAAAAGTAGTCCTAAGGGGAAGTATATAACAATATAGGCTTACCTCAATAAGCACAAGAAATCTCAAATAAACAGCCTAACTTTTCACCCAAAGGAACTAGAAAAAGAACAACAAATGAAGTCTAAAGTCAGCAGAAGGAAGGAAATACCAAATATTAGAGCAGAAATAAATGATACAGAAACTAAAAAAAAATAATAAAACTTATAAATGAAATAAGGAGCTGATTTCTTTGAAAAAAATAAAATTGATAAACCTCTAGCCAGACATATCAAAAGAGAGAAAGAGAGAGAGAGAGAACACAAATAAATGAAATCACAGATGAGAGGGGAGAAATAACCGACAAACATGGAAATACAAACAATCATAAAAGAATACTGAACAACTGTGTGCCATGTTTAAAGCAGAGATAATACCTATCTTTCTCAAGCTATTCCAAAAAAAAAGAAAGGCAAGGAAAACTTCCAGACTCATTCTATTAAGCCAGTATTACTTTGATTCCTAACCAGAGACCCAGAAAAAAAGAGAACTACAGGCCAAAATCCCTGATGAATATGGATGCAAAAATTCTCAATAAGATACTAGCAAATCGAATTCAACAGCATATAAAAAGAATTATTCACCATGATCAAGTGGGATTCATTCCTGGGCTGCAGGGCTGGTTGACCATTCATAAATCCATCTACGTGATACATCACATTAATAAAAGAAAAGAACCATATGATCCTGTCAATCGATGCAGAAAAAACATTTGACAAAATTCAGCATCCTTTCTTAATAAAAACCCTCGAGAAGTCGGGATAGAAGGAACATACTTAAACTTTACAAAAGCCATTTATGAAAAGCCCAGAGATAACATCATCCTCAATGAGGAAAAGCTGAGAGCTTTTTCCCTGAGATCAGGAACATGACAGGGATGCCCACTCTCACCACTGCTGTTTAACATAGTGTTGGAAGTTCTAGCATCAGCAATCAGACAACAAAAGGATATCAAAGGCATGAAAATTGGCAAAGATGAAGTCAAGCTTTCACTTTTTGCAGATGACATGATATTATACATGGAAAATCCGATAGACTCCACCAAAAGTCTGCTAGAACTGATACATGAATTCAGCAAAGTTGCAGGATACAAAATCAATGTACAGAAATCAGTTGCATTCTTATACACTAACAATGAAGCAACAGAAAGACAAATAAGAAACTGATCCCATTCACAATTGCACCAAGTAGCATAAAATACCTAGGAATAAACCTAACCAAAGATGTAAAAGATCTGTATGCTGAAGACTATAGAAATCTTATGAAGGAAATTGAAGAAGATATAAAGAAATGGAAAGACATTCCATGCTCATGGATTGGAAGAATAAATACTGCCAAAATGTCAATACTACCCAAAGCTATCTACACATTCAATGCAATCCCAATCAAAATTGCACCAGCATTCTTCTCGAAGCTAGAACAAGCAATCCTAAAATTCATATGGAACCACAAAAGGCCCCGAATAGCCAAAGGAATTTTGAAGAAGAAGACCAAAGCAGGAGGCATCACAATCCCAGACTTTAGCCTTGACTGCATAGCTGTAATCATCAAGACAGCATGGTATTGCCACAAAAACAGAAACATAGACCAATGGAATAGAACAGAAACCCCAGAAGTAGACCCACAAAAGTATGCCAACTAAAATTTGACAAAGCAGGAAAGAACATCCAATGGAAAAAAGACAGTCTCTTTAACAAATGGTGCTGGGAGAACTGGACAGCAACACACAGAAGATTGAAACTAGACCACTTTCTCTCACCATTCACAAAAATAAACTCAAAATGGATAAAGGACCTGAATGTGAGACAGGAAACCATCAAAACCTTAGAGGAGAAAGCAGGAAAAGACCTCTCTGACCTCAGCCGCAGCAATTTCTTACTTGACATATCCCCCAAAGCAAGGAAATTAAAAGCAAAAATGAACTATTGGCACCTCATGAAGATCAAAAGCTTCTTCACAGCAAAGGAAACAACCAACAAAACTAAAAGGCAACCAAGGGAATGGGAAAAGATATTTACAAATGACATATCGGACAAAGGGCTAGTATCCAAAATCTATAAAGAGCTCACCAAACTCCACACTTGAAAAACAAAACATCCAGTGAAGAAATGGGCAGAAAACATGAATCAACACTTCTCTAAAGAAGACATCCGGATGGCCAACAGGCACATGAAAAGATGCTCAACGTCGCTCCTCATCAGGGAAATACAAATCAAATCCACACTCAGATATCACCTCATGCCAGTCAGAGTGGCTAAAATGAACAAATCAGGAGACTATAGATGCTGGAGAGGATGTGGAGAAACGGGAACCCTCTTGAACTGTTGGTGGGAATGCAAATTGGTGCAGCCACTCTGGAAAACAGTGTAGAGGTTCTTCAAAAAATTAAAAATCGATCTACCCTATGACTCAGCGGTAGCACTGCTAGGAATTTACCCAAGGGATACAGAAGTACTGATGCATAGGGACACTTGTACCCCAATGTTCATAGCAGCACTCTCAACAATAGCCAAACTTTGGAAAGAGCCTAAATGTCCAGAAACTGATGAATGGATAAAGAAATTGTGGTTTATGTACACAATGGAGTACTACCTGGCAATGAGAAAGAATGAAATATGGCCTTTTGTAGCAACATGGATGGAACTGGAGAGTGTGATGCTAAGTGAAATAAGCCATACAGATAAATACAGATACCATATGTTTTCACTCTTATGTGGATACTGAGAAACTTAACAGAAATCCATGGGGGAGAGGAAGGGAAAGAAAAAAGAGGTTAGAGTGGGAGAGAGCCAAAGCATAAGAGACTCTTAAAAACTGAGAACAAACTGAAGGTTGATGAGGGGGTGGGAGGGAGGGTAGGGTGGTTGAGGGTATTGAAGAGTGTATCTTTTGGGAGGAACACAGGGTGTTGTATGGAAACCATTTTGACAATAAATCTCATATATTATTAAAAAAAAAAAAGAAATACTGCGTGCCAACAAATTAGACAACCTAAAAGAAATGAATAAAGTCCTAGAAACATAAACTCCCAAAAACGAAACAGGAGGAAATAGACAACCTGAACAGACCAATAAGCAGAAAAGAGAATGAGTCAGTAATTCAAAAAAATCCAAAAAACAGAGGTCCACGCCACATGCCTTCACAGGAGATTTCTAAGAAACATTTAAAGAGTTTATACCTTACCTTCTCAAACTATCCCAAAAGTAGAAAGAAAGGAAAACTTACACCTTCATTACTTGAAGCCGACATTACTCTGATACCAGAACCAGATAAAGACTCCACTAAAAAAAGAACTACAGGCCAATATCCCTTATGAACACAGATGCAAAAATTCTCAATAAAATACTAGCAAACTAAATCCACCAATACGTTAAAAAAATAATTCACCACAATCAAGTGGGATTTATTCCTGAGTTGCAATTGTTGTTCAATATGTGCAAATCACAACAGTAAGAGAAAGGATAAAATATATGATCATTTCAGTAGATGCAGAAAATATTTGCTAAAGTACAACATTAATTCATGGTAAAAACACTAAACAAGGTAGGTTCAGAGTGAACATACCACAACATAATAAAGGCCATATATGAAAAACATGCAGTAAAAATCATCCTCAATGAGGAAAAACTGAGAGTTTTTTTTTTCTCTACAGCTATGGATAAAACAGGGATATCCACTCTTACCACTGTTATTTAACAAAGTACTTGAAGTCCTAGAGATAGTAATCAGACAACAAAAAGAAATAAAAGACATCCAAATCAGTAAGGGAGAAATCAAATTTCCACTATTTACAGATGACATGGTATTCTACATAGAAAACCTGAAAGACTCCACCCAAAAACTGCTAGAATTAATACATGCACTCCGTAAAGTTTCAGGATACAAAATCAAAGTACATAAATCTGTTGCATTTCTGTACACCGATACTGAAGCAGCAGAAATTGAAATTAAAAAATAAATCCCATTTACAACCACTCCAAAAATAACAAGATATCTATGAATAAACCTGACCAAAAAAGTGAAAGATCTGTACTATGAAAAGTATAAAGTGTTAATGAAAGAAACTGAGGATCAAACAAACTGAAATGGAAAGACATTCCACACTCATGGAAGAACAAATACTGTCAAAATATCTACACACTATCCAAAGCAATCTACACATTTAATGCAATCCCTATTAAATAACACCAGCATTTTTCACACCGATAGAAAACTCCTAAAATTTGTATGGAACCACCCACTCACATCAAATACCTTAAATAGACAAAGCAATCTTGAAAAGAGAAAAACAAATCTGCAGGCATCAAAATTCCAGACTTCAAGTTATATTGCAAAGCTTTAGTGATCATCACAGTATGGTACTGACACAAAAAATAGACACATACATCAATGGAACAGAATGAAAATCCCAGGAATGAACCCACAATTATATGGGCAGTTAAACTTCAAAAAGCAGGAAATAATATTCAATGGGAAAAAGACAATCTATTCAACAAATGACGTTGGGGAACCTGGATAGCCACATGCAGAAAAACAAAACTGGACCACCTTTTTTACACTATACACAAAAATAAATTCAAAATGGATAAAAGACCATTTCATTGTATTTCAAAAAATGTGAAACAGGAAACCTTAAAAATGCTAGAGGATCACACAGGCAGTAACCTCTTTGACATCAGCTGTAGCAACTTTTTTGGATATGTCTACTGAGGCTAGGAAAACAAAAGCAAAAATAAACTATTGAGATTTCATCAAAGTGAAAACCTTCTCCATAGTGAAGGAAGCATTTAACAAAACTAAAATGCAACCTATGGAATGGGGGAAGACATTTGCAAATGGCATATCTGATAAAGGGTTGGTATCCCAAATATTTAAAGAACTTATAAAACTTAACACCCCCACAAAAATCTCAACACTGAAAAAATCCAATTTAAAAATGTGCAGAAGACACGAACAGATATTTTTCCAAAGAAGACATCAAGATGGGCAACATACACATGGAAAGATACTCAACATCACTGATCATTAAGAAAATGCATTTCAAAACTAAAATGGACTATCACCTTACATCTGTGAGAATGGTAAAATCAACAACACAGGAAACAATAGGTGTTGGTGAGGATGTAGAAGAAGTGGAACCCTCTTGCAATGTTGGTGGAAGGCAAACTGGTGCAGCCCCTGTGGGAAACAGTATGGAGGTTCCTCAAAAAGTAAAAATACAACTATCCTATGATCCAGCAATTGCACTGGTAGGTATTTACCCAAAGAATTACCAAAATATTAATTCAAAGGGACACATGCACCCTTATTTTTCTAGAGCATTATTTACAATAACCAAGATATGGAAGCAGCCCATGTGTCCATCCCAGATGAATGACTAAAGAAGATGTGGTATTTATATACCATGGAATACTATTAAGCCATTAAAAATAATGAAATCTTGCCATTTGAAGCAACGTGGATGGAGCTAGAGAGTATTATGCTAAGTGAAATAAGTCAGGCAGAGAAACACAAATACCATATGATTTCACTCATATATGGAATTTAAGGAACAAAACAAATGAGCAAAGGAGAAAAAAAGAGAGAGAGATAGGCACACTACGAAACAGACTCTTAACTATAGAGAAAAACTGATGGTTCCCAGAGGGGTGGTGGGTGAGAGGATGGGTTTAAAAAATAGGTGATGGGGATTAAGGAGTGCACTTGTCTTAATGAGCACAGGGTGATGTTTGGAGCTGTTGAATTACTACATTGTACAACTGAAACTAATATAGTGCTGTATGTTGACTAAATGGAATTAAAATTAAAACTTAAAAAAGTAATATAATTGTAATATATATAATATATATAAATAGTATATAATTTTATTTATATCATATATTTTATTTATATATATCATATACATAAATAATAATATATAATATATATATTTATAATATAAAAATGTTAAAAATAGAACTACCCTAGGAGCCAGCAAGGACATGGATAGAGCTAGAGAGTATAACGCTAAGTGAAATAAGTCAGATAAAGACAAATACAATATGATTTTGCTCATATGTGGAATTAAAGAAACAAAAAGAAAAACAAGCATAGGGAAAGAGAAAGAAATCTAGAAGCAGACTCAATTATAGAGGAGAAACTGATGGTTACTAAAGGGGAGTTTGGTGAGGCAGCGTTAAATAGGTGATGAGGATTAAGGAGTGCACTTGCTGTGATGAGCACCAGATGTCTTATGGAAGTGTTGAATCACACTATTATCCACCTGAAACTAATATAACACCATATATTAACTAAATGGAATTAAAATAAAAATTGGAAAAAAAGGAAAGAAAACAATATTTTTTATTAAATATGTCTCTGTGCTTGAAGGGAAAAAAGAAAAGAGCAACAGAAGAGACATAAGAGTAAGTACAATACCCACCATGAAAGTACCAAATGATATAATCCAAAAAAAGTGCTTAGTACAGTGCATGGAAGAGTAAATGATCAAGAAATATTAGCTGTCATTGTTATAGTCGTTATTGTATGTATGGTGTAGTTTGATTTTTAAAAATCAGAAACTACGTAAACATCAAGTCTAATAGCGCTCATGTTACAATTGGGGAAGCTGAAGTTCAGATTTAACTTGCTCAAATGCTCAGAATGAAGTAGATGCAGAACTAGGCCTTTCGCTAGGCTTCTTGACTTCCCCTTCACTGTCCTTCTCAGGGTTACTGATCTCAACTGTAGAACAGGAATTCTTCCCCAGAGAAAGGCTATGCATGTTTCCCAGGAAATTTCTTTATCTTCACATCTATAAACTCCTGAGAAGAGGCAAGAGGCAGTTCAAAAATACACTTACCAGGGACCCTGGGTGGCTCAGTTGGTTAAGTATCCAAACCTTGATTTCAGTTCAGGTCATGATCCCATGGTTGTGGGATTGAGCCTCATATCAGGCTCTGTGCTGACAGCCCGTTTGGGATTCTCTCTCTCCCTCTATCTCTCTGCCCCTCCCCAGTTCTCTCTCTCTGTCTCTCTCTCTCTAAAATAAATAAATAAACATAAAATAAAAACAGTCACCAGGCCAGACAAATTAACACCAGTTCAATGGGACATGGATTTTTGGTAGGCTCTTCATCAGGAAAGACTGTAAAGGAGAGGTGTGTGTGTGTGTGTGTGTGTGTGTGTGTGTGTGTGTGTGTTGGTAGTGGTGGTAGGGTATTAGTTCTAAAATACAAAAGGAGGGATCTCCAAAATTCAGGGTTTGTTGTGTGAGGACCCAATGGAAATCAATGACTGGAAGTTCAAATGAGGTGGACTGAACCAAAAATCAAAGGGCAACCATACAAGAGGGATTGAATCTGGGAGGCAGAGGTGCTTGACAGAATTCCATGAAATAATAATATTAGACTCAAGAAATGCTGGAGTCTCCTCTTAGCCTTTGTCAAGTCCCAAATCACCTGTATATAACTACCCCTTGGCAATCATGTGTAGGAGATAATGTCTGTCCTTGGGGTCTTACTCACCATTTCTACGAAGTTCACCCCTTCTCTGATCAAGGCCTCTCTTATCCTTCCAATCAAAAACAAAAACAAAAACCATAAAAGCAAAGGCCGAGGTTAGACTTTACTTATATTTTGGTATGAATTTATTGGATGTGTTTCTCCTTTTGAAGGTGTTTATATTTTCAAAGCTTGGTAGACTATGAGCAATGCCAAACCTAAGTGTAGACTGCTGGTGAACTTACAGTTGCTCTGGGGTCTATGAAGAGAAGCAGTTAAGCTTGGAGGCTTAATTCCTTTCTCTCTTGCTAGTCATAGACAAGTAGCAATTGAAAATTATTGAAAAGTTCAACCTAATAGAGCATACCACTACAGGTCAATGGACAAGTACACTGGATGTTAAACTTAACTTTCCCTTAAATAAATAAATAAATAAATAAATAAATAAATAAATAAATAAATAAACAAGCAAACAAACCCTAATGAGCACTAATGGGAATATTTACCACCAAAGAAGTGGAGCTATTGGAGGAAGTGATTCAAAAAGCTTCCCAAAGGTGAGACATAGGGATATATATCCCCATAACGACTTTATCCATGGGCTTGCCAATTACTTACGTTTTGATTTACAGAAATCTCTTTCATACACTTAATCTCTTGTACTCTGAAGCCCACAGGCACCCACTGCCAACACTCTGTTCGTTTGCACAGGCATATCAGGCAGGAGTTAAAGGTATGACTGCTAAATATTGCATAGGCCAGTAATGTTGATCTCTCCTCCCTGGGCCTACCAGAAAGGAAAATATCTCTATAGTAGAGGGAGAAAACTCATACCCAAAGGTCATCCCCAGCCTCAGAGTCTTGTGGAAGAAACAGAAAATAAATACATCCTGGGCGATCAAAGACCAGAAAGCCTTATTTGCTCCAGGGAAAGTCAAATCAATACCCTAACAAGGGGAGGAATTGCTTCTCTCACCCTGAACCCCCAATCCCAGGCAGGGGAGGGAGGGCGTACTCACATGACTTGTGCTGAAATAGGGAAGGAAGGAGAATGTGAGATGAGACTGGGAGTCCAAGTGAGAGATACAGAGAAGGAAGGGAAGTAAGCAGGCACAGAAGCTGACAGCCATCATAAGTTCAAGCCTTTGACAGCAGGAGACTGGAACAAAGGAAAAAACTGTCTAAAGCTGTGATGAGGCTCTTACTGGACCTCCTGCTCCTGGGCCACCTAACAATGGTCACCTATGGTAAGGAAGGAAATTGCTATCTGGCCGCTACTGCTGTCACAGGCAAAAGTCTGGGGTGTGGGGATTGAATGGTTACTGAGGAAAGCCTATTCCTGTTGAATAGGTGAGTATTCTCAAACAGTGCTACATACTCTCTCAGTTTGGGGCAGCTGAAGACTACTGAAGAAGCTAGAAGGTAAGTTTGGGTAGAAATTAAAAAGGATCCTCTCGAAAATATCCACATGATTTTCTAGTACTTGTCATATCTCAGGGACATTAAGAAGGTGCCCAATGCCACCCAAATCCTTCCTCCATCTTCTTTCACCTGAAATTATGCCATTATACCTTAACTCCTCTATTTTTAGGTCTTGATCCCTGTTAAGATATATAAGCTTCAAGGAAGGAATGTTGTCCAAGAGTTATATAGGACCTTAAAAGTAATCTAGACCCATTTTTCATATTTATGAACAAGTGCTCAAAATATCTGTTTACATAATTCCAGGCATTGAGAGTTCACCACTTCCCCAGACTATCTAGTCTGTGCAAGAGTAGTTCCAAATGTTAGAAGTTCTTCCTTGTGTTGAACTAAATCCACTTCCTTGTGACTTCCATCCTAAAGCCCCAGCTCTATTTCTTGGATACACAAAGAACATATCTACTCCCTTGATGTTGTGACAGCCCTTTAGAGTTCTGAGGACAGACACCATGTCCCTTTGATTTATCTCTTCTCCAAAATAAACAAGCCCTGGCTTCTTCAATTGCTATTCATAGGACTTGGTGGATTCTTACCACCTCTTGCGGTAGCTCCTTTCCCTGTGAATATGGCCCAGTTTGTCCAGGCTACTTGGGGGAAATTAATGCTGGATATATATCCTAAAAGAAGTCTGGCTATCCCATAGAAGCATTATTTCCTTGGGCATTCCCCCATTCTCATTTATATCCCTGAGAATTGAGATAGACTTTTAGGTAACTAAGCATGAGTAATAGCTAAGTGAGACCCAAGATAGGGCAAATTGGTTCTTGCTGCACCTCTGCTTATTCCATATCTTTAGAGGGAGAGGATGGATGGATGTTAGGTTGGTGCCCCTTTGTGGTTAGAAAGAACTCAGTTTTTCACAACAGACTCAAATTATGCTAATCTATCCTGGGCCTTTGTGACCCATCAAATTCTAGATCCTCAAAGCTAAAAGAGATACTAAATCAAGTTACCTGAGAGGAAAAGAATGTGCTCCAGGCCACAGAGCATTAGTGGCAGAGTTAATTTTCCTAAATAATAGTGATTTTTAAAAACAGCAATATTTCATCATCTGCCAGGTTTTAGAATACACCTTTCTACCTTCTCCAAATCTTTTGTTTTTAGCGGAGACTTACAGAAGCAGGACTGGGGCTCAGGGTAACATTCTGTACATGTTAAAGTTAAATTGTGTGTGTTCACGTGAGTACTCTCATGTATATTGTTCCTTCTTCTGCCTGTGAGGTCCTCTAGACATGGAAGCAGGACTTCCTTTTGTGTGGAGTGTTTAACACTATAGATCTAGAGCTCAGGACATACTGAATGGCCAATAACACCTTCCCTCTCCCTGGATCTCAGTGTCTCCAGCCTACTGTACAGTGATTACATCAGCTTGGCTGGCCTCATAGGGCCTCTAGGGGCCAGAATCAGCTGCTGGGTAAAAGACACATGTTGAAATAATAGTAATAATAATAATAATAATAATAATAATAAACATTTTCACTTTATAAACATTATAAACATTTTATTAACAGCTATTATCTAAGCCAGGAGGCAACCCAAGAGAGGGAGAGAGGCCACACATGGGGGTGTGGGGTTATGGGAAGATCCCACTCTCTGTGTGATGGTGAGAGGACGAAGATTTAAAAAAGGACCTAAAATTGGCCCTATAAAGGAACTCTTGCCCAGAAAACTAAGTTTTTCCTTTATTTAGGATGATTACACAGGCCCTGCATTTTGCTTTTCTAAGTCCAGTTCCTAGAACAAGTACTGTCCCCTGTTTCTCAAATTAAACTCTTTTCAACAAAGCCCCTTGAGTCAATGCCTAGCCCAGGTCTTTCTCCTGTAGAGGGATAATATTTAGAGAAAATTAAGTTTTTCCCTGAGAAAAGAGAGTAAGACTCTGAAGACCTGGGAAACGCTTTTCAGAAAATAGCCAGCAGATGGAATTTTTTTTCAGCAATGTCAAATCAAGCAACTTTAAACCATGTCAAGTAAGGGGTTACTAATTTCAGTTGTGGCTAGTGGTTTAATAAGGTAAGAAGGCAGTGTAGCATCCAAAAGCCTTTCTTCTAAGCCCGTGGGCCCAGTTCGGCCCCTGCTTTCTGTGTAACTTTTAGATAAGCATCTTTCTTTCTCTTGGCTTGCCTACATGTACCATGAGGAAATGCAACCAAAAGCCCTTGCAGCCCTGCCATTCTAGAAGTCTCAAATTCTATACTGCCTGGTACCTCAATCCCTGTCAAAGCAAGTGCTTTGCCATTTGGTGGTTTTCACGGATCCATAAAAGGCAGAGCATTTCCCCAGGAGGTGAGAGTTTCCTGAAATAGATTTTCCCTACCCAGTCTTCCAGGAAAGCCATCTATATTGCTTAATTTGATCAACATTTCACATTGGCTTCCAAACAAGTCCTGTTGCTATTTATACAGGCTACTTTATCCTTTCTGGCTCCTTACAATCCATGGATGGCCTATTTCCTGCTCATAACTTGGTAGGCTCCCCCAGGTTGGTGAGGGTAGCTGCTTACCTTCCAATGTGCTAACTCCTCCTTCAGGTCATCATTAAAACTGAAAATGATATAATCTAATTAATCTTTCCTCTGGAGAAGACATATAGAGGACTTCTGTAAGATAAGAAGAATCAAAACAAATATGAAAAGTTTCTCTTGAGGCATGAGACAGGACTGGCAATTATCTACCACCTACTGAATGCTATCCATCATGCTAGGTGCTTTCACACCTAAAAGCTCATTTGATCTTCAAATAGCCTTGAATGGAAGGTTTATTGTTATCTCCATTTTATTGATAATGACCTGAATCTCATACAGGTTTAGAAATTTACTCCAGGTCACACAGAGACATGGTGACACAGGTCACATGTTATGATAGACCTTGGACTTCTATTGGTGTTGTTCTTCTTACTACATCATGCTGTTATTCATTATTCTCCTGATCTCATTAGGTGCTTCTACTCACTGTTTCTCTAGGCTCTCTGAGAATCACAAGGAAAGCTGGCAGGTGAAAGTCAATTCTATTGAGGTTACCTTCACTTTGGAGATCAGAGTACATAATGTACAATGTCTTTTTTTTGTGTGTGATGCTCTATGCCTACCATACACTCTGTCGTTGTGCTACTAATGAAGCAGGAGGAAGAGGGGAAAACAAGAAAAAGAAGGAAGAAGATTAGAAACCAGATGGAAGGACGGGTTGAAGGTAGGAAAGAAGAAAGGAGAGGGGAAGAAAAAAGTAAAAGGGGAAAAATATGTAATTCTTAGAACTATTGTTTCTAACTCTGTCCCATGCCCTTATTCTGGAATGTGGAAGTAAAGCCCAACCAATTCTTTTTTTTTCTTTTTCTTTTTCTTTTTCTTTTCTTTTCTTTTCTTTCCTTTTCTTTTCCTCCTTTGTCTTCTTTTTTTTCAAGTAGGCTTCATACCCAGTGTGGAGCCCAACACACGACTTGAACTCACAACCTTGAGATCAAACCCTGAGCTGAGATCAAGAGTCAGACGCTTAACTGACTGAGCCATCCAGGTGCCCCAAGCCCAGTCTACTTTTAGAAGTGACTTTCAAGATTGAGAAATTGAGATTGGCTATTCATATTCTTGACAGACCACAGTGGGCTCTGTGAGATAACCCAGGAAGTTCCCAGAAAGGGTAATGTAAGCCAGGCCTTGCAGTTCCCTAAAGTCCCCCGAGAAGGAAGACATACATACATATAGACAAAGGCATGTTCAGCTGTTCCAAATGTCCTCACAGCAGAATGCTGCTTTGTTGTCCAGGAGAAAAGTGTGAGAATGTTTTCAGAAGAGGGGAGACAGATTTGGGAGAGCTGAAAGATTATTGGGAAAGAGCACATTAAACTGGGAGGCTCAGATGGTTTTCATGGGTCTTAAGGCCCCATATGTGTGCTTGCAAGTGACACGTGTGTGTTCATGATGATGATAAGCTGTATTTGCATGCATATGGAGGCCTACACTAGCAATAGCACAGTGAAACTCACCACCGTCTGGTGATAGTTCACCACCAACTAGAAAATGTAATTATTTAACTTCCATTTCCATTACAATTAGTATTGAACCATCTAGGATTGGAAAGTACCTTAAAGAGTAATACTGTCCAAGACATAAACAAAGCTCAGAATTTCCCCCTGACAACTTAGTCCATCAATAAACAGATATGGATAATTATAAAGTTCATTTTTAGGGCAAACCAAAATCCACCCCTATTATGCTCCCATTCATGGGTCTGAATTCTGCTTCCTGCACAATCTGAAACTCTCCAGAGAATATGTGGTGGATTTAACAACATGGACTCATGTTTGTTTATTCTTTTCTACTCAAGGCTTTTATCTTGTCCAAAATATGCTAGCTATGCTCTAAGAATCTCTGCTGAGGGCACAGACTAGAGACTTGACTTTAGTCTCCCCACTGATAGAAGCCCTGGTACTTGGCAATAAATTCTGGGAGGATGCCCCCATCCTGTCTTCATCTCTTTGACTGAAGCCTGGGAATCTAAGCTACATAAAAGGCTTTTATTCAGTTACATCTCACAGTTTCAAGCTCATTCTTCTAGTACAGACATAAAGAAATTGTCTAAATACAATCCCTCACTCTTGGTCAGATTTAAGTAAAACACAAAGTCCTCAAAATACAACTTTATGAATGGAAATTTCTAAAGGGAGGTGATGGCTCTCTCAACACCCCCAACTTGCCTTCCCCATGTTTCCTTCCCCAGCATTCCAAGGATCAATCTCCTTTTGTTCCTACTACCATCCTTACCATAGCCAGCTCTAGGATTTTATTCATATCCTTTTCCTCTCCAGACATTTTTCTCTCCATTACCCCTCGGGATGGGATTTTCCAATGTACCTTTGGTGAAACCTAAGAGAAAGCAAAAATAAAGAAAAAGAAATAAGGAAAAAAGTCAGGCTTTTAACTGCAAGTTTCAAAGTTAACAATAACTAATGATTTTATTAAACAGGAATACATTTCACACGTTTCTACCTTCAGAGTTGCCCTTTTCAGCAACCTTCCTCCCTTCTAGAGAAGAGCTTAGGGATGAGGACCCAAAAACTGAGCCCTTCTGTGGAGCAATGGGGAGTAAGCAGGGAATATGGCCCTTTCTTTCTTAGCCCTGAAGCCCACATATTTCTCCAGGTACATAATTACATAATAAAATATCCTAAACACAGCTATTTAGCATTTGCTCCTACACTTCTTTTGGAAAATGTTGAAAGAAGCTTTTTTTAATAGACTTACAGAATTTCACAGTTTGAAGAATCCTTAGAGATCATTCCATTCAAACTCTCTACATTATAGATAAGAAAATGGGTCCTCATGGTGAAAAGTGACTTACCCAGAGTCATCTCACAGCAAGGTAGTGACAGGAAAAGGACTTGAAACTGAAAAAAGCTAACGTGTTAAGAGCTTTCCTTCTGAGAACAGGTTCTGATTGATGAGAAGGCTGGCAGAGAACAAAATGACGCATCAATCTGACAGTATTTTGGAAGGAAATTTGAGAGGTGTTTCTCAGAAGCCTCTTAAGATCTGCCACTTCTATCCTAGCTTCCAGATGGGTGGGCTATCTATGTCTGCTTTCTTCCTCTGTTTCTCCTCTTCAGGCCATCCCATCCTGGAAGCACCTGAGAGTGTGACAGGGCCTTGGAAAGGGGATGTAAATATTCCATGCACCTATGGTCCTCTGCAAGGTTACACTCAAGTCTTGGTAAAGTGGCTGGTACAACGTGACTTGGACCCAGTCACCATATTTCTACATGATTCCTCTGGAGACCATATCCAGCAAGCAAAGTATCGAGGCCGCCTACAAGTGAGCCACAAGGTTCCAGGAGATGTGTCCCTCCAACTGAATAGCCTGGAGATGGATGACCGGAGCCACTACACATGTGAAGTCACTTGGCAGACCCCTAATGGTAACCAAGTGGTGAAAGATAAGATCATTGAGCTCCGCGTCCAGAAAGGTGAGTCACTGTGGGGGGTAGGAAAGCACTAATAGATGAAGGCCAAATAAAGGACTATAATCCTAGAAAACCTTGATAAACCCAGGGAATTTTGTCTACTTGTATACAGACTCTTTTCAGTTATATGTGCTAATCAAGAGAAGTGGACAGGCATAAGATCCTCAGGGTCACCACTCTTATAGTATAATTTAAGAAGTGTTGAAAAGGGCTCCTCATCTTCAAATATTTACCCCTTGAAGTTTCCCAGAAGTTCCAGCATCTACACCCTGGTTTCCCTCCTTGGGTTATGAGTCTTAAAACTCATGAAAATGAGTATATCTATCTAATCATAATATTGGAGAGTAACTAGAGGTTGACAGAAAAGCTCTGGGGAAAGGGATGCTGGGGTCAGCCAAGATAAATATTGCTGACTTGACAATTTATGAAAGCCTGCCCTGGTAATCCAAAATTGCAGATAATCCAAAAACTCAATCTATTGATGCCTAAAAAAAAATCTCTATACATTTAAAAAAAATCAGTTGATTTTTAATTCCAGATAATCCCCAACCCTAGATAACACAAAACAGTACCTAATCGTCCAAAGAAAGATTTTTTTCTTCTCTCCCAAGTCAAGAGCCCCTTTTAGTTCCCTTTGCAGATATATACTTGTTCCTATACACAGGAAGCATGACTCAGCCTTGTCTTCACATATCCTTGTAACTTCTCAGAGCCTCCCCTCTTGTCTTCCCTTTTGCAGTCTCTGTTTCCAAGCCCACAGTGACGACTGGCAGTGGCTATGGCTTCACAGTACCCCAGGGAATGAGGATTAGTCTTCAATGCCAGGCTTGGGGTTCTCCTCCCATCAGTTATGTTTGGTATAAGGAACAGACTGTCAATCAAGAACCCATCAAAGTAGCAGCGTCGAGTACCTTACTCTTCAAGCATGCTGTGGTGGCTGACTCCGGCTCCTATTTCTGTAGTGCCAAGGGCCGGGTAGGATCTGAGCAGCGCAGTGACATTGTGAAGTTTGTGGTCAAAGGTGAGCAATCCTTTCTTTTGGAGATCCTTGCAATCACAGTCCTTGTAATGGAGATATCTTTATTCCATACAAGACAGTTTGTGGGTGTGGAGGGGGGTGGTGTCCTGGGTTGTGCAATCACAGAAAGAAAAATTCTGAACTGATAATCACAAGGCTGGAGACAATGCCTGTAATGTTGTGGGTTAAGAAGACAAAGAGGGTAATGGGGAAAGTGACATTCACTAGGTAATTCATATTTTGCAGACACAATTCACAAGAACTCAGCAGACATTTTATAATTGATTCCCACATCTATCTGATGAGATAGCTATCATCAGCCTAATTTTATGGAAGAAATTGAAAATCAGAAAGGGAAATATATTTGCCCAGGAGCTCACAGCTAGAAAGTTCAAGTTGGAACTTGCATGAAGATGGCATACTCTTTCCATTACATCTAATTGTCTCTTATGTTTGAATATTTATTAGCTCCTGGACACCCTTTGGAATCTATTTTTGTTGTTGTTATTTTTTTTTTTTGTATAGTTGACACACAGTGTTACATTAGTTTCAAGTGCATAACATAGTGAATTGACATGTTTATACATTATGCTATGTTCACTACAAGTGCAACTACTATTACATCACTATTACAATATCATTAACTATATTCCTTTTACTGTGCTTTTATCCTCTTTTATTTCCTAACTAGAAGCCTCTATCTCCCATTCCTCTTCACACATTTTTCCCATCTTCCCACACTCCTACCCTCTGGCAACCATCAGTTTGTTCTATGTGTCTATACATATAATTCTGCTTTTTTAAATTCATTTTTTAGACACCATATGAGTGAAATCATATGGTATTTGTCTTTCTCAGTCTAACTTATTTCACTTACCATAATATCCTCTATGTCCATCCATGTTGTCTCAAATGGCTTGATTGCATCCTCTTTTATGGCTATTTAATATTCCATTGTACATATATACACCACATTTTCCATATCCATTTGTCTAACCATGGACACTTATGTTGCTTCCATATCTTGGCTATGTAAATAATGCTTCAATAAGCATAGAGGTGCATATATCTTTTCAAATTAGTGTTTTCATATTCTTTGGGTAGATTCCCAATAGCAGAATTAATGGATCATATAGTATTTCTACATTTATTTATTTATTTATTTATTTTTGAAAAGCTTCCATGCTGTTTTTATTTTATTTTATTTATTTATTTTTTTAAGTTGGATTTTTTTTATGAAATTTATTGACAAATTGGTTTCCATACAACACCCAGTGCTCATCCCAAAAGGTGCCCTCCTCAATACCCATCACCCACCCTCTCCTCCCTCCCACCCCCCATCAACCCTCAGTTTGTTCTCAGTTTTTAACAGTCTCTTATGCTTTGGCTCTCTCCCATTCTAACCTCTTTTTTTTTTCCTTCCCCTCCCCCATGGGTTCCTGTTAAGTTTCTCAGGATCCACATGAGAGTGAAACCATATGGTATCTGTCTTTCTCTGTATGGCTTATTTCACTTAGCATCACAGTCTCCAGTTCCATCCACCTTGCTACAAAAGGCCATATTTCATTTTTTCTCATTGCCACGTAATATTCCATTGTGTATATAAACCACAATTTCCTTATCCATTCATCAGTTGATGGACATTTAGGCTCTTTCCATAATTCGGCTATTATTGAGAGTGCTGCTATGAACATTGGGGTACAAGTGGCCCTATGCATCAGTACTCCTGTATCCCTTGGATAAATTCCTAGCAGTGCTATTGCTGGGTCATAGGGTAGGTCTATTTTTAATTTTCTGAGGAAACTCCACACTGCTTTCCAGAGCGGCTGCACCAATTTGCATTCCCACCAACAGTGCAAGAGGGTTCCCGTTTCTCCACATCCTCTCCAGCATCTATAGTCTCCTGATTTGTTCATTTTGGCCACTCTGACTGGCATGAGGTGATACCTGAGTGTGGTTTTGATTTGTATTATCCTGATAAGGAGCGACGCTGAACATCTTTTCATGTGCCTGTTGGCCATCCGGATGTCTTCTTTAGAGAAGTGTCTATTCATGTTTTCTACCCATTTCTTCACTGGGTTATTTGTTTTTCAGGTGTGGAGTTTAGTGAGCTCTTTATAGATTTTGGATACTAGCCCTTTGTCCGATATGTCATTTGCAAATATCTTTTCCCATTCCGTTGGTTGCCTTGTAGTTTTGTTGGTTGTTTCCTTTGCTGTGCAGAAACTTTTTATCTTCATAAGGTCCCAGTAATTCACTTTTGCTTTTAATTCCCTTGCCTTTGGGGATGTGTCGAGTAAGAGATTGCTACGGCTGAGGTCAGAGAGGTCTTTTCCTGCTTTCTCCTCTAAGGTTTTAATGGTTTCCTGTCTCACATTTAGGTCCTTTATCCATTTTGAGTTTATTTTTGTGAATGGTGAGAGAAAGTGGTCTAGTTTCAACCTTCTGCATGTTGCTGTCCAGTTCTCCCAGCACCATTTGTTAAAGAGGCTGTCTTTTTTCCATTGGATGTTCTTTCCTGCTTTGTCAAAGATGAGTTGGCCATACGTTCGTGGGTCTAGTTCTGGGGTTTCTATTCTATTCCATTGGTCTATGTGTCTGTTTTTGTGACAATCCCATGCTGTCTTGATGATGACAGCTTTGTAGTAGAGGCTAAAGTCTGGGATTGTGATGCCTCCTGCTTTGGTCTTCTTCTTCAAAATTCCTTTGGCTATTCGGGGCCATTTGTGGTTCCATATGAATTTTAGGATTGCTTGTTCTAGTTTCGAGAAGAATGCTGGTGCAATTTTGATTGGGATTGCATTGAATGTGTAGATAGCTTTGGGTAGTATTGACATTTTGACAATATTTATTTTTCCAATCCATGAGCAGGGAATGTCTTTCCATTTCTTTAAATCTTCAATTTCCTTCATAAGCTTTCTATAGTTTTCAGCATACAGATCCTTTACATCTTTGGTTAGATTTATTCCTAGGTATTTTATGCTTCTTGGTGTATTGTGAATGGGATCAGTTTCTTTATTTGTCTTTCTGTTGCTTCATTGTTAGTGTATAAGAATGCAACTGATTTCTGTACATTGATTTTGTATCCTGCAACTTTGCTGAATTCATGTATCAGTTCTAGCAGACTTTTGGTGGAGTCTATCGGATTTTCCATGTATAATATCATGTCATCTGCAAAAAGCGAAATCTTGACTTCATCTATGCCAATTTTGATGCCTTTGATTTCCTTTTGTTGTCTGATTGCTGATGCTAGAACTTCCAGCACTATGTTAAACAGCAGCGGTGAGAGTGGGCATCCCTGTCGTGTTCCTGATCTCAGGGAAAAAGCTCTCAGTTTTTCCCCGTTGAGGATGATGTTAGCTGTGGGCTTTTCATAAATGGCTTTGATGATCTTTAAGTATGTTCCTTCTATCCCGACTTTCTCAAGGGTTTTTCTTAAGAAAGGGTGCTGGATTTTGTCAAAGGCCTTTTCTGCATCGATTGACAGGATCATATGGTTCTTCTCTTTGTTTTTGTTAATGTGATGTATCACGTTGATTGATTTGCGAATGTTGAACCAGCCCTGCATCCCAGGAATGAATCCCACTTGATCATGGTGAATAATTCTTTTTATATGCCGTTGAATTCGATTTGCTAGTATCTTATTGAGAATTTTTGCATCCATATTCATCAGGGATATTGGCCTGTAGTTCTCTTTTTTTACTGGGTCTCTGTCTGGTTTAGGAATCAAAGAAATACTGGCTTCATAGAATGAGTCTGGAAGTTTTCCTTCCCTTTCTGTTTCTTGGAATAGCTTGAGAAGGATAGGTATTATCTCTGCTTTAAACGTCTGGTAGAACTCCCCTGGGAAGCCATCTGGTCCTGGACTCTTATTTGTTGGGAGATTTTTGATAACCGATTCAATTTCTTCGCTGGTTATGGGTCTGTTCAAGCTTTCTATTTCCTCCTGATTGAATTTTGGAAGAGTGTGGGTGTTCAAGAATTTGTCCATTTCTTCCAGGTTGTCCAATTTGTTGGCATATAATTTTTCATAGTATTCCCTGATAATTGTTTGTATCTCTGAGGGATTGGTTGTAATAATTCCATTTTCATTCATGAGTTTATCTATTTGGGTCATCTCCCTTTTCTTTTTGAGAAGCCTGGCTAGAGGTTTGTCAATTTTGTTTATTTTTTCAAAAAACCAACTCTTGGTTTCGTTGATCTGCTCTACAGTTTTTTTTAGATTCTATATTGTTTATTTCTGCTCTGATCTTTATTATTTCTCTTCTTCTGCTGGGTTTAGGCTGCCTTTGCTGTTCTGCTTCTAGTTCCTTTAGGTGTGCTGTTAGATTTTGTATTTGGGATTTTTCTTGTTTCTTGAGATAGGCCTGGATTGCAATGTATTTTCCTCTCAGGACTGCCTTTGCTGCATCCCAAAGCGTTTGGATTGTTGTATTTTCATTTTAGTTTGTTCCCATATATTTTTTAATTTCTTCTCTAATTGCCTGGTTGACCCACTCATTCGTTAGTAGGGTGTTCTTTAACCTCCATGCTTTTGGAGGTTTTCCAGACTTTTTCCTGTGGTTGATTTCAAGCTTCATAGCATTGTGGTCTGAAAGTATGCATGGCATAATTTCAATTCTTGTAAACTTATGAAGGGCTGTTTTGTGACCCAGTATATGATCTATCTTGGAGAATGTTCCATGTGCACTCGAGAAGAAAGTATATTCTGTTGCTTTGGGATGCAGAGTTCTCAATAGATCTGTCAAGTCCATCTGATCCAATGTCTCATTCAGGGCCCTTGTTTCTTTATTGACCGTGTGTCTAGATGATCTATCCATTTCTGTAAGTGGGGTGTTAAAGTCCCCTGCAATTACCACATTCTTATCGATAAGGTTGCTTATGTTTATGAGTAATTGTTTTATATATTTGGGGGCTCCGGTATTCGGTGCATAGACATTTATAATTGTTAGCTCTTCCTGGTGGATAGACCCTGTAACTATTATATAATGCCCTTCTTCATCTCTTGTTACAGCCTTTAATTTAAAGTCTAGTTTGTCTGATATAAGTATGGCTACTCCATCTTTCTTTTGGCTTCCAGTGGCATGATAAATAGTTCTCCATCCCCTCACTCTCAATCTAAAGGTGTCCTCAGGTCTAAAATGAGTCTCTTGTAGACAGCAAATAGATGGGTCTTGTTTTTTTATCCATTCTGATACCCTATGTCTTTTGGTTGGCGCATTTAATCCATTTACATTCAGTGTTATTATAGAAAGATACGGGTTTAGAGTCATTGTGATGTCTGTACGTTTTATGCTTGTAGTGATGTCTCTGGGACTTTGTCTTACAGGGTCCCCCTTAGGATCTCTTGTAGGGCTGGTTTAGTGGTGATGAATTCCTTCAGTTTTTGTTTGTTTGGGAAGACCTTTATCTCTCCTTCTATTTTAAACGACAGGCTTGCTGGACAGGATTCTTGGCTGCATATTTTTTCTGTCTAGCACCCTGAAAATCTCGTGCCAGTTCTTTCTGGCCTGCCACATTTCAAAAGAGAGATCAGTCACAAATCTTATAGGTCTCCCTTTATATGTGAGGGCACGTTTACCCCTTGCTGCTTTCAGAATTTTCTCTTTATCCTTGTATTTTGCCAGTTTCACTATGATATGTCGTGCAGAAGATCGATTCAAGTTACGTCTGAAGGGAGTTCTCTGTGCCTCTTGGATTTCAATGCCTTTTTCCTTCCCCAGTTCAGGGAAGTTCTCAGCTATGATTTCTTCAAGTACCCCTTCAGCACCTTTCCCTCTCTCTTCCTCCTCTGGGATACCAATTATGCGTATATTATTTCTTTTTAGTGTATCACTTAGTTCCCTAATTTTCCCCTCATACTCCTGGATTATTTTATCTCTCTTTTTCTCAGCTTCCTCTTTTTCCTTAACTTTATCTTCTAGTTCACCTATTCTCTCCTCTGCCTCTTCAAGCGGAGCTGTGGTGGTTTCCATTTTGTTATGCATTTCGTTTAAAGCGTTTTTCAGCTCCTCGTGACTGTTCCTTAGTCCCTTGATCTCTGTAGCAAGAGATTCTCTGCTGTCCTGTATACTGTTTTCAAGCCCAGCGATTAATTTTATGACTATTATTCTAAATTCACTTTCTGTTATATTATTTAAATCCTTTTTGATCAGCTCATTAGCTGTTGTTATTTCCTGGAGATTCTTCTGAAGGGAATTCTTCCGCTTGGTCATTTTGGATAGTCCCTGGCGTGGTTAGGACCTGCAGGGCACTTCCCCTGTGCTGTGGTGTATAACTGGAGTTAGTGGGCGGGGCCACAGGCAGACCTGATGTCTGCCCCCAGCCCACTGCTGGGGCCACAGTCAGACTGGTATG
Source organism: Prionailurus viverrinus (assembly GCF_022837055.1). NCBI lineage: Eukaryota > Metazoa > Chordata > Mammalia > Carnivora > Felidae > Prionailurus > Prionailurus viverrinus. Next base: position 47,919,362 of record NC_062579.1, on the reverse strand, counting down.
TGCCTTCTCTTCCCCTCTCCTAGGGGCGGGATTCACTGTGGGGTGGTGTGGCTCTTCTGGGCTACTTGCACCTTGCCAGGCTTGTGATGCTGGGGATCTGGCATATTAGCTGGGGTGGGTAGGCAAGGTGCACGGGGGCAGGAGGGGCAGGCTTAGATCGCTTCTTCTTAGGTGATCCACTTCAGGAGGGGCCCTGTGGCAGCGGGAGGGAGTCAGATCCGCTGCAGGAGGTTTGGCTCCGCAGAAGCGCAGAGTTGGGTGTTTGCTCGGAGCGAGCAAGTTCCCTGGCAGGAACTGGTTCTCTTTGGGATTTTGCCTGGGGGATGGGCGGGGGAGATGGCGCTGGCGAGCGCCTTTGTTCCCCACCAAACTGAGTTCTGTTGTCAGGGGGCTCAGCAGCTCTCCCTCCCTTTGTCCTCCAGCCTTCCCGCTTTCTGAGCGGAGCTGTTAACTTATGACCTCCCAGACGCTAAGTCGCGCTTGTTGTGGGAACACAGTCCGTCAGGCCCCTCCGCTTTTGCAAGCCAGACTCGGGGGCTCTGCTTGGCCGGCGAGCCGCCCCTCCGCCCCGGCTACCTCCCGCCAGTCCGTGGAGCGCGCACCGCCTCGCCGCCCTTCCTACCCTCTTCCGTGGGCCTCTCGTCTGCGTTTGGCTCCGGTGACTCCGTTCTGCTAATCCTCTGGCAGTTTTCTGGGTTATTTAGGCAGGTGTAGATGGAATCTAAGTGATCAGCAGGACGTGCAGTGAGCCCAGCGTCCTCCTAAGCCGCCATCTTGCAAAACCCTCCACCTCCATGCTGTTTTTAACAGTGGCTGTACCAGTTAACATTCTCACCAGTAGTGTATGAGGGTACCTTTTTCTCCACATCTTCACCAACACTTGTTATTTCTTGTCTTTTTGATTTTAGCCATTATAACAGGTGTAAGGTGATATTTCATTTTGCTTTTTCTTTGTTTTGTTTAGTGAGGATTTTTGTTGTTATTTTGTTGTTTGTGTTTGGTTTTGCTTCATGAAATAAAGCCCAGATATCTACATACTGGTTTTTTTTTTTTTTTTGATACCACCACCCCCCTCCCTTCCATCTTCTTCTAAAGTCAAATGAAAGTTCTGGTTGATGTCTCTGATTGACTCTGGTAAATCAAGGTCTGGCTCTTTCTTACAGAATTATCCTGGGAGCACAACAAATTATGTACATAAAGGTTGCAGGTTGGGGTTTAAACAGCCATCCCAGCAGTGGTATGTCTAAATGCATCTTGTTGCCTTCCAAGACATCTCCTTGGAAGGGAAGATGTTTATTCCAACAAGGCTGCCATTGCCCAAAAAATGTTGGGAACTAACTTTTAGGGACTTATCCTCTGAGCCACCTAAAAATTATTATCCTCAGAAGATAGCTCTGTGTAAGGAAAATGAGCAAGCTGGCTCTCACTCACTATTTGGATTAGGAGATTAATGTTGGTTTGAGACTCCTTTGTTTTCTTGAAAGAATTTACTTCCCAAAGTTGAGTTGTAATGAGTGTGTGTGTGTATGTTTTGGTCTGTTAGTTTTTGGGGGAACAAGGGCAGTCTGACTCTTAGAGAATTACATGGCCCAGTTCTCTGAGAGTTGACAAATGGTCAGGCAGAGAGGGCAGACAGAACATGACCAGAAAGTCCAAGAAAGTATACTTCATAAAGTGATAGTTGAAAATTCTCACTTTTCTGTGAGTTGGTTCCTAGCCAATCTGGGAAGGACCTTGCTTACAAACAACCTATCCATTCCTTATCAAAGTTTATGCTTACAGGCAACAAAGTCGTTAGGCACTATTTACCATTGTCCTTTAGTGATGAGAAAGGAAAATGAGACTCAGAGAAGTTACTTTCAGTCTTGCACCCTTCTCTGCTCTGTGAGCCTTCACCTTCTTTCTGCACCTCAACCTGGTTCCATGATTCTGGTTGCATTTTATCTCTGACCTACATAGCTCTAAATCCTCATTCCTCTGCCTTACACTCTATGCCATTCCTCACTTATGATGTAGCTCTGGATGCCATGCCTTTCTTCACATTCAGACAGCTAAGCTTTGATTTAAAAAAATGCAGAGATGGGCGCCTAGGTGGCTCAGTCAGTTGAGCATGCGACTTTGGCTCAGGTCATGATCTCACAGTCTGTGAGCTTGAGCCCCGTGTCAGGCTCTGTGCTGACAGCTCAGAGCCTGGAGCCTGCTTCAGATTCTGTGTCTCCCCCTCTCTCTGCCCCTCCCCCACTCATGCTGTGTCTGTCTGTCTCTCTCTCTGTCAAAAATAAATAAACATTAATTACATTTTTACTGCAGAGATGCTTTGGCCTCAGTTATCAGTTTACTTTCATGTTCTGTGACACCCACTGCCTATCCCCATACTGTTTACCAACTTGTGAATTTTTGTCCCATTCCTGATAGCAGCTGTTGAGAACACTTTTACTCTATTTTAAGCCTCCAGTTCAGCTCTCATAACATGAGAGAGTACCCAGATCCGTCTCAGATGTGAATTCTCTCAACTACCCTCTCTGTCTTGACATTTCCCTACCAATTCCTTCTTGGAGCAGAGTAAAATATGCCTTTCTCTCCACAGCAAACCCTCCATCTGTGCTTTTAACCTCAGCTAATCTAACTCTCTGACCCACCTATTGAGTCATCACTAACCTCCAAATTATGAAAATTTTAGACCTTTTCATTCACACTCATCCTCTTCAACATCAGTGTAACAGTTGACATTTCTACCTCCTCAAAGGTCTTTCAAATTCTATCAGCACCACCATTCTCTTTTGGTTCTCCTAAGACCTATATAACTGATCCTTCTAAGACCCCTCTGCTGGCTTTTCCTTAATTTATCTCTTGGATCATAAATGTTGTCAAAGACCTAGTTTGAAGCTTCAGCAACATCTTTAACTTCCTCCTCCCCTTCCATTTCAAATAATCATCAATATCACCAAGTGCTGTGAATTCAACTACTGAATCAGCTCTCTTATTAAGCTCCTCTTTTCTTTTCCAATACCCTCATTAGTTTCATCATATTTTTTCTTGAACAATTTCTGGGGAATGGAAATAAGGAGAGTGCCAGTTTTTTTTTTTCCAATCGCCTTTTATTTTTTTAATTTTTTTTATTTTTGGGACAGAGAGAGACAGAGCATGAACGGGGGAGGGGCAGAGAGGGAGACACAGAATCGGAAACAGGCTCCAGGCTCCGGGCCATCAGCCCAGAGCCCGACGCGGGGCTCGAACTCACGGACCGCGAGATCGTGACCTGGCTGAAGTCGGACGCTTAACTGACTGCGCCACCCAGGCGCCCCTCCAATCGCCTTTTAAATGACTTCTCTATGTCCATCCATTCACACCAAAGCATCAACTAAATCATCATTTATTGAGTATCTATTCTATGTCATGAGATATAAAATCCATGAGGGTCCAGCAAAGTACTTGGCATATAGGAGCCACTTAATGGATATTTGTAAATGAATAGACAAAATATACCACTCCTTCACCTTCAAAAACCTCACCACACTGTTGTCAGAATTATTTTTGCAAAATTTAGATTGGGCAATGTTTATTCCTTCCTCAGAAACTTTCTGTTGCTCCACATGGACACTTCTACAAAAAACAAAGCCTAAACTCCCTTAGTCTGTTCCCAGACAACCTATCCAGACTTATCTTTCCACATCTGTAACATAAAGTGCTGTTCTTCCTACCTGCAATTTTCTTCCTTCTTCTTAGTCTAAAGAAATTCTATCCACCTCCATTGACATCTTTTTGTCAATGAGATATACTTTGCATACTATAAAATTCAACATTTAAATGAATATGATTCAGTGGTTCAGATTGTTGCACACTCATCACCATTATCCAATTCAAGAGCATTTTAAACACTCCAAAAGGAACCACCATGTTCTTTAAGTAATCACTCTCATCCTCCATTCCTCCAACCCCTAGAAATCACTAATCTACTTTCTGTTTACTTACCTTAGAATACTTATCTATTCTGGGTATTTCATATTAATTGAACCATGCAATATGTGACATTCTGTGTCTGGTTTCTTTTACTTAGCATGATAAGTAAAGTTCATCCATGGTGTAGCATGTATTAGATGTTCATTCTTTTTATTGCCAAATATTATTCCATTGCATGGATATAACGCATGTTATCATTCACTTGTCAATTGATGGGAACTGGGGTTGTTTCTACTTTTTTGTTATTATGAATAATGCTACTAGTAGCAATCATGTACATGTCTTCATTTGAATTTCATTTCAATTCGCTTAAGTATATGAGTAGGAATGGAATTTCTGGGTCATATAGTCACTCTATACATATATTTTTGAATAACTCCTGAACTCTTTTCCAAAGTGGCTGTACTATTTTACATTCTCATCAGCAGTGTATGAGGGTTGCAATTTCTCCTCATTTTTCATCAACTTATTTTGCATTTTATTTATTAAATTATAACAAAATAAGTGGGTATGAAGTAGTATCACCTTGTTACACTTTGCATGTCCCTAGTGACTAATGATGTTGACTATCTTTTCATGTGCTTATTGGCCCTTTGTATGCCTTCTTTGGAGGATAGATTATTCAAATATTTTGCACATTATTTTTTATTGAAGTGTAGTTTATTGAAGTATACAATAATATATTAGTTTCAGGTGTACAATGTGGTGATTCAACATTCATAAACATTATGAAGTGATCACCATGTATAGTCTAGCTACCATCATTTACCATACAAAGTTGTTATGTATTATTACATATTATTGACTGTATTTCCCATGTTGTGCATTGTATCCCCATGTCTAATTTTATAAATGTAATTGTGCATATTTCAAAATTTGATTGTTTGCCTTTGTAATTGTTGAGTTGTAATATTGTTTCGTATATTCTTTTTTTTTAACATTTATTTATTTTTTGGGACAGAGAGAGACAGAGCATGAACGGGTGAGGGGCAGAGAGAGAGGGAGACACAGAATCGGAAACAGGCTCCAGGCTCTGAGCCATCAGCCCAGAGCCTGACGCGGGGGTCAAACTCACAGACCGCGAGATCGTGACCTGGCTGAAGTCGGATGCTTAACCGACTGCGCCACCCAGGCGCCCCTGTTTCGTATATTCTTAATGCTAGATTATTTTCAGATATATTGTTTGCAAATATTTTATCTCATTCTATAGGTTGAATTTCACTTTCTTGATAGAGTCCTTTGATACACAAAAGTTTTTAATTTTGATGAAGTCTAACTTATTATTTTTTTTTCTTTTGATGCTTATGCTTTGGTGTCATATCTAAGGATCTACTACCAACACAAGGACACAGATATTTACTCCTATGCTTTCTTTTCAGAGTTTTAAAGTTATATCTCATATGTTTAGATCTCTGATCTATTTAGAATTAATTTTTATATATAGCAGGAGATAGAGGGACCAAGCTCATTATTGTATTCTCTGGTTGTCCCAGCATTATTAGTTGAAGAAACTATGCTTGCCCACTGAATGGTCTTAGCAGTCCTGTCAAATATCAATGACCAAAAATATAAAAATTTATTTATGTCTCTCAATTGTATTACATGATCAATATATTGATACAAGTACCACAGTTTTGATTTCTATAGCTTTGTGGTAAGTTTTTATTTTTTATATTAAATATAATTTATTGTCAAATTGGTTTCCATACAACACCCAGTGCTCATCCCAACAGGTGCCCTACTCAATGCCCATCACCCACTTTCCCCTCTCCCCCACCCCCCATCAACCCTCAGTTTGTTTTCAGTATTTAAGGGTCTTTTATGGTTTGCCTCCCTCCCTGTCTGTAACTTTTTTCCCCCTTCCCCTCACCCATGGTTCTCTGTTAAGTTTCTCAGGATCCACATATGAGTGAAAACGTATGGTATCTGTCTCTCTCTGCCTGACTTATTTCACTTAGCATAATACCCTCCAGTTCCATCCACGTTGCTACAACTATATACAATGCAATACTACTTGGAAATGAGAAAGAATGTAGTAAGTTTTTAAATTGGTGAGTTTTCCAATTTTGTTTATCTTTTTCAAGATTGTTTTGGTTATTTAGGATCCATGGCAATTCCATCTGGAGTTATATTGATCCATATAGGATCAGCTTTTCCATTTCTGCAAATAGGTCATTGAGATTTTTATAGTGATTGAATTTATTCTACAGATTTTGACAGTATTGTCATCTTAATAATACTAAATTTTTCAATCCATGAACATGAGACGTCTTTCCAGTTATTTGAAACTTCATTCAACAATGTCTTGTAGTTTTCAGTTTGATGCTTCCCTCCTGCATCTCCTACATCTCCCCCTTTTTCTTTCATTTGGCAAAGCTGGAGGGCAAAGACAGAGGCTTGTGAGGCATATTTTTGGCTTCATTGCTGTCCTATTCTCCACATTAGGTATATGCAAAGTAATTAGACAAAGATTAATATAAAACTAACAGTCGCAATAAAGATTAAGGGTTTTATATAATTCATTGGATTAAATTCTGAGATTCGATTAGTTATCTCAGATAGAGAAGGAACACCACAAATCATCTCAAGTTTATTTTTGAATGTTTCATAGATGTCCTTTTGTAATTGAACTATATCAGCAGAGGTGTACCTTGATTAAGAAGGTGCCGATGCAGGGCACCTGGGTGGCTCAGTCGATTAAACATCCAACTTCGGCTCAGGTCATGATCTCACAGTTTGTGGGTTCAAGCCCCACGTTAGGCTCTGTGCTGACAGCTCAGAGCCTGTAGCCTGTTTCAGATTCTGTGTCTACCTCTCTCTCTGCCCCTCCCCTGTCCATGCTCTGTCTCTGTCTCAAAAATAAATAAACATTAAAAAAATTTAAAAAAGAAGGTGTTGATGCATCAGGTCCCATGATATTGTAGATTGATTATATACGTGGGGGGGGGGTGACACAAAAGGTTCCAATCACATTGAAGCTTTATCTGTTGTTGTAAACTAATCAATTGATCTAGAAAAAGTACAGCTTGTTGCAAGTCATATGATTGGCTCTCTATTCGGCTATCAATCAGCCGTTGGCTGTTACACAGCCTTTCTGAATCTTTGTACAAAGTGGGTGGTTTGTACAGTCTGATGCAGTGCAAAACTGGCTGTTGTTGCTGTAGCTGTAATAGCTATAATCCCAAGTAGAGTGGTTACCAGTAAAGCTACAAAAAACATGGGGTGCAGTGTAAGATACTTTTTAAATATTTCATCTATGAGATACATTTCAGGGGAATGTGGCCAAGACCGATCCATAATTACAGGCATCCAAATCCCATTACGTGCCTTAAGGATATATAAGATTTTTTTATACTGATTAAAATAAATAGTAGAATTAAGACAAGTATAAAAACAACAATTATGGCAAGTCAGAAGATTGTTATCAAGGGCCTAATGAGGCATGCCTAACATAAACAGAAAAGGAAGTCTGATACATGCTTGAATTTTATGAGTCTCATTTAATCTAAGAGAGATGGATAATTTATTTGAAGTATTCATTAAGTGGCCTTTCCACGTGGCCATGCCTAATAATCCAGTGCCAATTTTCCAAAGTTCTGAATGAACTGGCCAATCAGTTAAACGTGGGCTGGGGGAAGTCATCCCTCCTTCATGCCATACAATGGGTTCAGATGTTACATCTAAAATGATGTCGTCTTGATATTGAAGCCATCAGAGCTCTCTTTTGGAGTGTTTGATCTGAGCAGAGCCTACAGAGGCCCAGATAATGACGCTTCCTTTGGAAGTGTTAAGAAGAACTCTACCAACCTCTCCTCTACAGAGCTCCCAATTAACCCATTCCTCAAGATTTATAATCTTTCTTAATTGACATCAAGGCAATTTAGGAGGGTAATTGTATATAATTCATTGACTTCTCATGGAGACACCTGTAGTAAGTACAATATAGAGACATTAGTCCCATTGGGTATTTTTGCTATCCATGCCTGTGAATGAAATGTAACACAGTGTTCACCTGTTCCAAAGCATATAGGTGGCCCATCTGCACCTACAGAATATTAAGGGATTATTTTTCCTTCTTCTGGTTTAAATGGACCTCTATTATCATAAGGTCCAGGCAACGAGACTGAATCATTTACATAAACTGGGAAAGAGGGATCATCCCATGTAATTAATCTATTAAGAGGTGGATTTGGAATATAAGCCCAATATGTGTGATTCTCTTTAGTATTCATGGTTAAAGTAAGAACCGACATCATGGCAATAAACAGAGTAGTAGAAGTCTTAGGTGTTCCTCTTTTTTGGAGGATCTGTTCTGCTTCTAGAGTCATCTTCTTAATCTGTCCCCATGTTGGAGGTTTGGCTTTCATTGTTGTTTTTTTTTTTTTGGTTCTTCTTTTTATCTTTCATTCCAGGCTTAATTCTTCCGTATCTTTCTTCAGTGGTCAAAAATCGTCAACTCTTTCTTTTCACCCATCTGTTCATATCGTGCTTTTAATTGCCAGGCTGGGAGCCAGATATACCCGTTATCTGTGGACACAAGAGCAAATCCTTGACCCCACAATTTAACATACCCAGGGCACCATTGGTTATTATCATTTTTCCAAAATATTGGTTGTGAAAGGGGTCTGGTATTAGAGACTGTGTGATGTTTTTCAGCTGCGGTGAGCTCGTGTTCACCTCTTAAATCAAAAAAAATAAGTGTAAATAATGTTTTCATTAATTGATCCTTTGGATTCAAGGCCATATCCCCTGTTTTTGTTTTTGTCACATGGTTTTTAATGTACGATTAGCATGTTCAATAATAGCTTGACTACAGGAATGCCTGTAGTATGATGAATGCCCCATTTTTGGCAAAATATAAGAAGAGTGTGAGAAGCAAAAGCGGGGCCATTGTCAGTTTAAAGATTCTGGGGGAGTCCCATCATGGCAAATGCTTCTAAAAGGTGCTGAATAACATGGGCCGTTTCTTCTCCTGACAAAGGTGTAGCCCATATAAAACCAGAATATGTGTTTATTGATATATGTATATATGCAAGGCAACCAAATTGTGCAACATGAATAACATCCATTTGCCATAAATCATTAGGTTGTTGACCTCTGGGATTAACCCCCTAAGAGTACGGAGGAATAACAATGGGCCCACAAGTGGGGCAGTGTGATAATTTCTCTGGCTTGTTTAAGGGAAATAGAAAAGCATTTACTTAAGCCTTTAGCATTAAGATGAGTCATAATGTGAAAATCTTGTGCTGTAATAACAGGAGCTGCCAATAAGGAATCCGCTGTAGCGTTTCCTTCTGCCAAGCGGCCAGGGAGGCCAGAATGAGATCCTATGTGAGTAATGTATATAGGATGGGATTGGTGTTGGAGACAATGTTGGACTTGAAAAAATAAGTCAGACAATTCTGAGCCATCTGAATAAATATTAATGGTTTCCAAAATTTCTTTTAGTATGAAATTAATTGTCAAGTTGGTTTCCATATAACATCCAGTGCTCATCCCAACAGGTGCCCTCCTCAATGTCCATCACCCACTTTCCCCTCCCTCCCACCAGATTTTCAATCATTTGTTTAGAATAGGTTGAATCCGTTAAGATATTGATGGAGGAGGAAACATCCTTAAGTAATAGAAATATGGCAGCGAGTTCAGCCTTTTGTACTGAGGCATTTGGGGATTTTACACATTTAGAAGTAGGACCATAATATGCAGAATAACTGGATTTGTTGGCATCTGTAAAATAATTAGGTCCATTTACATGTACTGCTTGTACAATTCAAGGCATGATAAAGGAGGTGGTTTTGATAAATTCAATTAACTTGGATTTAGGATAATGGATGTCTATGTGACCTATATTATCTGGAACTCCAAGTTGCCCATGAAATGCATTGCTGATAGGCCATGGATATTTGTGCATGAGACAGAAGTACTATAATTGTCTCAGGGTCTTGGGCTGTTATTTCCTTAAGTCTCTCCCGACCCTTAAAAATCAACATTCCTATTTTGTCTAAATATGTAGGTAATTTTTTAAAGGCTTTGTTGGAAAGAAATATCCATTCTATGATTCCATTAGCCTTCCAAAGTACTCCTGTAGGAGAATGAGGTGATGGTAAAATTAACAAGGAAACAGGTAGCGAGGGGTCAACTTGAGTAAGCTGACTGGAAGCAATTTTTTGTTCATTCCATTGTAATTCTTGGGATGCTTCCAGAGTTAATTTTCTAGAGCTATTTAAATTGGAATTCCCTTTAAGTACATCAAAAAGATGAGTCAGTTGATAAGTAGGTATACCTAGAGTAGGACTTAACCAGTTAATGTCTCCTAATAACTTCTGGAAATCATTCAAAGTATGCAAGGTATCTCTACGAATTTGAACATTTTGAGGCATTATTGAATTTTGTACTAATTTTTGACCTAAATAGAATAAGGGATCTTCAAATTGAACTTTGTCTTCTGTAATAATGAGGCCATCTTCTGAGAGGGTTGCCTGAGCTGCTAAAAAGAGTGCATGTAAATCATGTCGTTCCAGTAACGCTAATAGGCTGTCATCCATGTAATGAATGATCTGAGCATGAGGAAACAGATAATAAATATCAGAGAGGGTCTGCAACAAAAAGCTGACAAAGAACAGGACTATTTAACATTCCTTGAGGTAAAACTTTCCATTGAAATCTGTTTTTGGGCTTCTCATGATTAATTACAGGAATGGAGAATGCAAATCTTTCTGAATCTTTAGGGTTTAAGGTAATGGAGAAAAAACAATCCTTAAGATCAATAATTATAATTTTCCAGTCTCGAGGGATAGCAGCAGGTGTCAGAAGGCAAGGCTGTAGAGCCCCCATAGATTGTTTGATTTTATTTATGGGTCGGAGATCAGTCAGCATTCTCCATTTTCCAGATTTCTTTTTTATGACAAAAACCGGAGAATTCCAGGGACTAGTTGAAGGTTCAATATGTCCCGCTTCTAATTGTTCAGAAACTAAAAATTTTAAAGCTGCCAGTTTTTCTTGAGAAAGCAGCCACTGCTCTATCCATATCAATAAGATATGGCTCATAAATGGCTCATCAATAAGCCATCTTAAAGGCAGCACACATTTTTTGTTCTCTGGCAGTGGCCACTAGGATAAATTTGGGTATCCTAGACTTGTGGCTTTATGTTTGGGGAAAATATTGAGGGGTGTTTTAATGCCTTGTTGATTTATATATAATCCCTTCAGTGGGTCATATCCCATGGCACACATTATATTTTTACTTTGAGTAAATACAGATGGGAGGGGCGCCTGGGTGGCGCAGTCAGTTAAGCGTCCGACTTCAGCCAGGTCACGATCTCGCGGTCCGTGAGTTCGAGCCCCGCGTCAGGATCTGGGCTGATGGCTCAGGGCCTGGAGACTGTTTCCGATTCTGTGTCTCCCTCTCTCTCTGCCCCTCCCCCGTTCATGCTCTGTCTCTCTCTGTCCCAAAAATAAATAAAAAAACGTTGAAAAAAAATACAGATGGGATATTAATATATGCACCCCATTGTTGAAGTATATCTCTATCCTACAGATTAATGGCAATGTTAACCACATAGGGTTTAAGAGTTGCTATCTGATCCTCGGGTCCTTCACATCTCATAATCTGTTGACTCTTTCTATTCCCCCTAAGGAGCCAAGTCCTGTAAAAATTACAGGTACATTTTCAACAGGCCAAGATGAAGGCCAAAACTTTTCAGATATGATGGTAACGTCAGCTCCAGTGTCTCCTAATCCTATAAAAGGTTTATTATTAATTTTAAGATGTATTTTGGAGTGAAAATCTTTCAAAAATGTTTGCCAATATAATTGTTTTCCGGTACTGCAAAAACCTCCAGTTCTGATAACAGGATTGCTTTGGCCCTCTATATAAAGAAGAAAAAGTAATTGAGCAATTTTATCTCCTGGTTGAATATTATAAGGGTTATCGGCCGATATCATAACTTGAATTTCATTTTCCTAATCACAGTCAATAACACCAGGATGCACATGAATACCTTTAAGTGTAAGACTACTCTGCCCAAAAATAAGGCCTACTGTGCCTTTTCCAAAGGCCCATAAATTCCTGTTCTAACTTTAACGACACCTAAAGAAGGCTGGGTCTATAGCAGGGAGATCTAAGGCAGGACTCCCAGTTGTTGCATGACAGAGGTCTGTGACCTGTCGATGTTGTGGTGTTGAGACCCATTGCTGGCTGGATAAAAGCTCATTTTGTTTGTTGGGCCCTGAGCTAGGCCCTGTGAGAAGTTTCCCTGATTTTGATCAATATTAAGAGATGGAAGAGGATGCCCATCTTTGTGATATTTGGAATGGCACTGATTGGCCCAATGATATCCTTTTTTACAACGAGGGCATAAAACAGTTGGAGACATTAATTTAGATAGATTATCAGTACTGGTATTATTAACATTATGCTTGTTTTTTTTTTAATTTGTCCTTTATTTTTCAACAGTCTTTTTTCATATGGCCAATTTTTCCACAACCAAACCATTTGGTGTTAGTTTTAAAAGGGCCTGTCTGTCTTATAGTGGCAGCAAAGGGGTTCATATTGTAAAGTGGGGTACCAGTATCAACACATGCTTTCACATAGTCAGCCATGGACCCAGCAGCCACTCTTATAGGATGAAGAGCTGGCTGGCATTCTGAATTAGCATTACATAAGCCACAATAGGAACCAACAAATCTCTTAGGCCTGCCTGAGGAATTGTTTTAGCCAAAACATCTCTTGATCTTGCTACAAAGTCAACATAAGGTTCAGTATTTCCCTGTTTAACATTTACAAATGAGGGGGTAAGTTCCCCTAGAGTAGCTGTACTTTGCCAAGCCATCTTACAGCAATTCTGTACTTGTTGTATTGCTTGATCACTCATACCACATTGATATCTTAGTTGAGAATATTCTCCTTGTCCAAAAAGTTGTTCCTTGTCAATAGGAATATTATCATGAATGTTTCTTTCCTCTTGAATCTTAGTCTGATCTTCCCACCAAGTCATAAATCATAAATATTCAGCACGGGATAAAACAGTTCTAGCCAACATTTCCCAATCTTTAGGAATCAAGCGTTTGGTATCAGAAAATGCTGAAAGTAAGCCCTGCATATAAAGAGAGTTAGTGCCGTATTGGACACAAGCCATTTTAAGATCTTTCAAAATTTTTACAGGGATCTGAGAGTATTATAGCATTATAGTTTCCATTAGGATATTGTGCATTTGGTGGAAAAGCATTCAGAGTAACCGGAAATATTTCTGGTACCGGTTGTATCAATTCTAAATCTCCTTCCTCCTTAGCCTTTATCAACCCTCACATCAGAGGTGTAATTATAGGGCCCCCATATCCCTTGGAAGGAACTATTATGTGAGGCTGATCATTAGAAAAAGGATTGGAAGTGACTGGATAGGCAGTCTTTCGTTTAACATGAGTAGGAATTTTTGTATTTTTAGGTAAAGGAGCTGGGGGGTATACTTTATTATAAGGGGAGGCACTATCCTCCAAGTTATCATTTGTGGGTGGTGGCAGAGGCCATTCTGGTAAAGTATCTTCCTCAGGCGCTATAGCTTTGATTTCTTCAGAGGAAGACTCATCCTCAAAACTATCAGATGTAAAATCTGACTCATCTTCTTCTTCTTGATGAGTTTTTAATTTAGGTGAACTTATATTTTGTTCTGAGTCGGACTGTAAAGGCTGTAAAGCCATCTCAAAGAGCATAAAGACCAAACTTTTAAAGAAATGATATCTCCATTTTGATGAGCACGTCTAAGCGATTTCATAATTAATCTCCATTGTTTAAGGTGTAAAAGATTTTTTCCAGAATGGTTAAACCAATAGCAATGTTTTTTAACCAAGTACCAGAACTCATCAAAAGTTCCTCTTTTCACTTTTACTCCAGAACTTCGCAATAAAGTACGAAGTAGAGTAAGCTTCATGATCATGAGACAGTGAGTTTCCCATACTTCACTCTCCCAGAGCCGGGACTTACCTGTCCTACAGCTCCGCTTTAATCCTCTGCGACTGTAAACCAAAGTAGTCTGGAAGACTGCCTTAACCTGCTGACTAGGCCAATTGTTGCAGGGAATATAGCTGGAGTCACAAAAGATGAGTCCGCAAAGCTCAGTTAAGTGAAGGTCCTCATACTCGAGTCAGAATGAGGCCCAACTCCAGAATGAAGCTTCTTTTTATTACGATAATTGCTAAAGACTATGTGCATAAAGTCAACTGAGTGTGTTAATCGATCTAATTGTTTTGCTTTTCAAGGTTGAATTTCGAGTTCACTGGTTTCTCTAGCTATAATAAGGGTCAAGTGTGAAGGAGGATCCAGCCCTGGGCAATGTTAATGGCTCTAGGGTTCCTTACAAGCTGCAGCCACATTCAGCTGTGTAAAAATGTCCTAAGGCCTTGTACCTTCTCCAGCCCTTTCCTTTTGAAGTCTTTTCCTTTATTGCTTCCCTCCTGCAACTCCCACACAAAGATCCCACTAAAAAGAAGAACTATACACCAATTTCCCTGTTGAATATAGATGCAAAAATCCTCAACAAGATATTAGCCAACTTGGATCCAACCATACATTAAAAAAATTATTAGCCCTAAGTAAGTACAAAAAGATCAAGATCATACCGTGCATATTTTCAGACCATAATGCTATGAAACTTGAAATCAACCACAAGAAAAAATTTGGAAAGGTAACAAATACTTGGAGACTGAAGAACATCCTACTAAAGAATGAATGGGCTAAACAAGCAGTTAAAGAGGAAATTAAAAAGTGCATGGAAGTCAATGAAAATGATAACACCACAACCCAAAACCTTTGGGATGCAGCAAAGGCGTCCATAAGAAGACACTATATAGCAGTCCAGGCCTTTCTAAAGAGGAAAGAAAGATCTCAGATACACCACCTAACGTTGCGCCTTAAGGAGCTAGGAAAAGAACAGCAAACAAAACCCAAAACCAGCAGAAGACAGGAAATAAATATTAGAACAGAACTTAATTCCATTAAAACCAAAATAACTGTAGAACAGTTCAATGAAACCAAAAGCTGGTTCTTTCAAAGAATTAACAAAACTGATAAGCTACTAGCCAGTTTGATCAAAAAGAAAAAAAAAGGAAAAGACCCAAATAAATAAAATCAAGAATGTAAGAGGAGAGGTCACAACCAACACAACAGGAAAAAAAAAAACAATAAACAGGGAATATTACGAGCAAGAATATGCCAATAAAAATGGGTAATCTGGAAGAAATGGAAAAATTCCTAGAAATGTATACACTATCAAAACTGAAACAGGAAGAAATATAAAAATTGAACAGACCCATAACCAGTAAGGAAATCAAATTAGTAATCAAAAATCTGCCAAAAAACAAGAGTCCAGGGCAAGATGGCTTTCCAGGGGAATTTTACCAAACATTTCTGGAAGAGTTCACACCTATTCTCTTGAAGCTGTTCCAAAAAAAATAGAAATGGAAGGAAAACTTCCAAACTGTTTCTATGAAGCCAGCATTACCTTGATTCTAAAACCAGACAGAGACCACTGTAAAAAGGAGAACTTTAGACCAATTTTCCTGATGAACATGGATGCAAAAATCTTCAACAAGACATTAGCCAACAGGATCCAACAATACATTAAAAAAATTATTCACCACAACCACGTGGGATTTGTACCTGGGATGCAGGGCTGGTTCAATATCCACAAAACAATTAACGTGATTCATCACATCAATAAAAGAAAGGACAAGAACCATATGATGCTCTCAAAAGATGCAGAGAAAGCATTTGACAAAATACAGCATCCTTTTTGATAAAAACCCTCAAGAAAGTATGGATAGAAGGAGCATACCTGCAGATCATAAAAGCCATATATGAATGACCCAACACTAATATTATCCTCAATGGGGAAAAACTGACATCTTTCCCCCTAAGGTCAGGAACAAGACAGGGATGTCCATTCTTGCCACTGTTATTCAACATAGTATTGGAAGACTTAGCCTCTGTAATCAGACAACACAAAGAAATAAAAGGAATCCAAATCAGCCTGGAGGAGGTCAAACTTTCACTCTTCACACATGACATGATACTCTACATGGAAAACCCAAAAGATTCCACAAAAAAACTGCTAGAACTGATTCATGAATTCAGTAAAATGGCAGGGTATAAAAATCAATGCGCAGAAATCTGTTGAATTTCTATAACAATGAATCAATAGAAAGAGAAATCAAGGAATCGATCCCATTTACAATTGCACCAAAAACCATAAAATACCTAGGAATAAATCTTACCAAAGAGGTGAAAAACCATACACTGAAAATGATAGAAAGCTTATGAAAGAAATTGAAGAAGACACACACAAAAAGGGGAAAATATTCCATGCTCCTGGATAGGAAGAACAAATATCGTTAAAATGTCAATACTACACAAAGCAATCTACATATTCAATGCAATCCCTATCAAAATAACACAAGCATTCTTCACAGACCTAGAACAAATAATCTTAAAATGTGTATGGAGCCAGAAAAGTCCCAGAATAGCCAAAGCAATCTTGAAAAAGAAAACCAAAGCAGGAGGCATCACAATCGCAGACTTCAAGCTATACTACAAAGCTGTAATCATCAAGACAGCATGGTACTGGCACAAGAACAGATACTCAGATCAATGGAACAGAATAGAGAACCCAGAAATGGGCACAAAAACGTATGGCCAACTAATATTTGACAAAGCAAGAAAGAATATCCAATGGAATAAAGACAGTCTCTTCAGCAAGTGGTGCTGGGAAAACTGGAAAGGGACATGCAGAAGAATGAACCTGGACCACTTTCTTACACCATACACAAAAATGAACTCAAACTGGATTAAAGACCTAAATGTAAGACAGGAAGCCATCAAAATCCTCAAGGAGAAAGCAGGCAAATACCTCTTTGATCATGGCCACAGCAAGTTCTTACTCAATACGTCTCCAGAAGCAAGGGAAACAAAAACAAAAACGAACTACTGGGACCTCATCAAAATAAAAAGCTTCTGCACAGCGAAGGAAGCAATCAGCAAAACTAAAAGGCAATTGACAGAATGGGGGAAGACATTTGCAAATGACATGTAGTCTTTCTTTCCAATATTGATGTGTTTTATTTTTTTATTGCACAATTTCCTTGGTTAATACCTCAGTACAATGGTAAATAAGCATGGTGAGAGTGGACATAATTGTCTTGTTTTTGATCTTATAAGAAAAGCTTTCAGTCTTTTACCATTAAGTACAATGTTTGCTGTATGTGTTTTTTTTTTAATGTTTTCTTATTTTTCAGAAAGAGTGTGAGCAGGGGAAGGACAGGGAGAGGGGGAGAGAGGTTCTGAAGTGGGCTTTTCTCTGACAGCAGCAAAACCCATGTGCGGCTCAAACTTGAACTGTGAGATCATAACCTGAGTTTAAGTCAGATGCTCAACTGATTGAGACACCTAGGTGCCCCATGTGTGTTTTATATAAATACTTTTATCAGGCTGAGAAAATTGCCTCTATTCCTAGTTTGCTTAATGTTTTTTTGGTTTTTTTTTATAATTAAAGAGTGTTGGATTACATCAAGTGCATTTTCTGTGTCTTTTCTATTAATAGAGTGTATTGCATTGATTCATTTCTCGTATGTTGAATCAATCCTGCATTCCTGGGATAAACCCTAATGGTCATGGTACATAATCTTTTTAATATGCTTCTGGATTTTATATGCTTGTATTTTATTAAGTAGTTTTACATTTATATTCATAATGCATAGTGTTTTTTTGTTTGTTTGTTTTCTTTTCTTTTGATGTCTTTATCTGCTTTTGTATCAGGGTAATACTGGTCTCATATATGAAGTTGGGAAGAGTTACCTTCCTAGTTTTAGAAAGAATTGGTGAAGAATAGGCATTAATTTTTCTTTAAACCTTTTGTAGAATTCATCATTGAAGCCATCTGGGCCTAACCTTTACTTTGTGGGAAGGTATTGAATTAGAGATCCAATCTTTTTACTTGTTAAATTTCTACCTATTCGAGTTTTCTATCTCTTCTTTTGTCAGTTTTAATAGTTTGTAAATTTCTAGGAATTTCTCTTACATCTTAACTAATTCATTGTCTTACAGTTATTCATAGTATTCCCTTAGAATTATTTTTATTTCTACAAAGTTAGTAGTAAGGTCCTCTTTTTATTAAATATATTAAATATTTTAACAATTTGAGTTTTCTTTCTTTTTCCCAGGTTGGTCTAGCCAAAGGTTTGTCAATTTTGTTGATTTTCTTTAATAACCAAATTTTGGGTTTGTTGATTTTCTCTATTAATTTCCACTTACTATTTCATTTATTTCTGCTAAGTACTTTCTTCCTTCTCTTTGTTCTCTGTTTAATTTGCTTTTCTCTTTCTAGTTTTCATTTTAAGGTGGAAGATTAGATTATTAGCTTGAGAGCTTCCTTATTTTCTGAAGTAGGTATTTATAGTTATTAATTTTTCTTTGAGTACTACTTTCACTGCCTCCAATAAGTTTCAATATGTTGTGTTTTAATTTTTGATCATCTCAAAGTATTTTCTTATTTCCTGATAAGTTTCTTTTGACCCACTGGTTAATTGGGAATGTGTCATTTAATTTCCACATATTTGTGAATTTCTCTAATTTTCTTCTGTTAATTATTTCTAATTTAATTTCATTGTGGTTGGAGAAAATAGTTTGTATTGTTTTAGTTGTTTCAAATTTACTGAGCCTGAATTTGTGGCCTAACATATGGTCTGTTCTGGATAATGTTCCATATGCACTTCAGAAGCGCATATATTCTGCTGTTGTGTGGAGTGCACTGTATATGTCAGTTAGAGCCATTTAGTTAACAGTCTTGTTCAAGAAGTGTTGTTCAAATCTTAAATTTTCTTCTGATCTTTCATCTAATTTTTCTATCCATAATTGAAACTACAGTATTGAAGCCTCAAACTATTATTGTTGAATTGTTTATTTCTCTCTAAAATTCTGTCAGTTTTTGCTTCTTGTATTTTGGGGCTGTTTTATTAGAAGTAGTTATGTTTATAATTGTAATGTTTTCTTGATGGATTGACTCTTAAAATTATAAAATGTCTTTCTTTATCTCTAATAACAGTTTTTGTCTTTAAGTCTATTTTGTTGAATACTTGTATAGCTACTCCAGCTGTATTTTAGTTACTGTTTGCATGGTATATCTTTTTCCATACTTTCAAAACATTTATGTGTTTGAATCCTACATATACATACAATACAGTTAGATTGTTTTATTTTTTAATGTAAGTTGTCTTTTTAAATTTTGTTGTGGTTTGAGTACAGTTGACAAACAATGTTACATTAGTTTCAGATGTACAACATAGTGATGTAACATCTCTATATGTTATGCTATGCTAACAACAAGTGTAGCTACTACTTGTCACCATACAATGCTATTACAATATCATTGACTATATTCCCTATGTCGTGCCTTTTATTCCCATGACTTATTCATTCCATAATTGGAAGCCTGTATCTCTTACTCCCCTTCATGCATTTTCCCCTTCCCTTAACCCCCATTCCCTCTGGCAAGCATCAGTTTGTTTTCTGTATGTATAGGTATGATTATGCTTTTTGTTTATTTGTTTATGTGTTTTGTTTTTTTAGAGTCCACATAATTATGTTTTCCTATCCACACTACCAGTCTTTGCCTTTAAATGTGATAATTTAATCTATTCATATTTAATGTAATTGTTTACAAAACAATGTGTCTGCCCTTTTGTTATTTGTTTTATATATATCCTGTTATTATTTCATTTTTCAATTTCCCCTCCTTTATGCTATTACTGTAAAAGATTACATCTTTATGCATTATAATCACATTAACATTATTGCTTTATGTAGTTGTCTTTTAAATCAGATAGAAAAAAATGAGTTACAAACAAAAAATACACTTATACTTTCTTTATATTTACTTATGTAGTTATATTTTTTGATGTTTTATTTCTTCATGTTGATCCAAGTTACTATCTAGTGTCCTTTTATTTCCAATTGAAGACTACCCATAGGATTCTTCATACGACAAATCTGCTGGTGACAAACTCTCCCAGTTATTGCTAATCTTGGAATACTTTAATTTCTTCTTTGTTGTTAAACTGCAGTTTTGCTAAATATATAATTCTTGATTGAAATTCATTTTTTAGTACTTTGAATATTATCTCACTGTCTTATGGCTTCCATTGTTTCCATTGAGAAATCAGCCATAAATCTTTTTTTTTTTACATAAATTCATGTTATTTTTTAAAATTTATTTCTTTAAATTCAAATTAGTTGACATACAGTGTAGTACTGGTTTCAGGAGTAGAACCCTGTGATTCATCACTTACACATAACAGCCAGTGATCATCACAACTAGTGCCCTCCTTAATACCCATCACACATTTAGCCCATCTTCCCACCCACCGCCCCTCCATCAATCCTTAGTTTGTTCTCTGTATTTAAGAGTTTCCCATGGTTTGCCTTCCTCACTGGTTTTATTTTATGTTTCCCTCCCTTCCTCTATGTTCATTTCTTTCGTTTCTTAAACTTTACATATGAGTGAAAATTTAGAATTTCATATATGATGACTTCCTTCTCTCTTGTTTCATTGGCTTTGGCTTTTGATTATGTGTCTAATTATAGATTTTTTTTTCAAAATTTTTTTTTCCTACTGGGGTTCATTGAGCTTCTTATATTTGAAGAATAATGCTTTTCATCAAATTGAGATTTTTAAAGTTATTTTAAAAATAATATTCCATCTGTAATTTTCCATTCTCTCTTTTTAGGACTTTCATTATGTGTACATTGGTACACTTGATGGTGTCCCACATGTCTCTGAGGGACTGCTCACTTTTCCTCATTCATTCTATTTTCTGTTTTTGTGGCTAATTTCAATTGTCATCTTTTCAAGTTTAATGATTTTTTTGCCACGTTAATTAACTCTAGTAAAATTTTCTCCCAATGATTTTTTCTTTTGGTTATTGTAAATTTCAACTGAAGCATTTGTAGATGGCTCCTGTTTTATTATTTATGTCTCTTTTGATATTCTCTATTTGGTTTGAATCAGTTTCATTCTTTTAGGTCTTCAGACATGAAATTTTTAATTTTTGAACAGATTTAAAATAATTTATTTAAAATCTTGGTTTAGCAAGTCTAATACCTATACTATGTCAGAAACAGTTTCTATTCATTGAGTTTTTACCTGTTTATGAGCTGTACTTTCTAATTTTTTTTAATATCTCATATTTTTGTTGAAAACTGTTTTTTAAACAGTTTTTTATATTTTTATATTTTAAACAATATAATGTAGCAATTCTGGAAGGCTGATTCTCTCTCTCTTTCTCCAGGACTAAATGTTGGCATTGCTTGTTGTCTTAGATACTGTTTATTTGTTTAGTGACTTTACTGAACTAATTCAGCATAGTCTTTTGTATTCTTTATCATGGATGGCCAACAAAGTCTCTACTAGTTTAGCTTGATAGTTAGCAAATGATTGGATAGAGAATTCCTTAAATACCTAAGACAAACAAATGTCCCTCTCTTTTCTAAAGAGCTCTGTTGCCTGTAGACATATGTCCTTAACACTCACCCAGGAAGCTTATAACTGCCATAACCTTCACTCCCTGCTTATGCAGAGCCCCAAGGCTAGCCAGAGGTAAGGATTTATGACCTTCTCATGTCTTTCCTGAACATGAACACAGCACTATGCTTGGCAAGTGCATTCCTTCTAGATTCTTAGGAATGTGTCAGAGATTTTCATAGCCCCTATTGACATTTAATTCTTCAGTTTTTCCTTTTAAACTTTTTGGTCAGTCTCTTGTTTCCCTCAACTGTTATCCATTGCTTCAAGCAGATGTATGACACATATACCCTTTTCCCAAGGGAGAATTTTAGCATGGAGAAATCAATAAAGACAAGCGTTTTGAGTCAGAGAACTGACACACATGTCAAATAATGACAGTTGCTTGGAAACTAAACTGTTCTGCTAACTCAAGGCTACTAATGGCCTGAGGAGGAGTAATGTTTTTAGAAAAAGTTAAAATGCCACACAATTGCTGTTATTAACAACATTTAGCTGTTTTTATCCTAAAAATGCTCCCTGGATTGATGCAAACCTCTAGCTATTTATTTTTTATTTTGGAAAACAGTTGATTTTTGTTTGTTTGTTTGTTTGTTTGTAAAAAAAAGTTGATTTTTAAAAACTTTGCCAGTTATTTTATTGATTTTGTAGAGAAGTAAATACCCAGAAGTCATAACTGTACCATTTCCACTGACATCACCCATAGCCACCTTCTTTGTAATACTTCCTAAATCTCTCTCAAGAAAATTAATAGCTAAATTTCATAAGTTATTAAAAGCAAAATATGTCTTTTTAATCAATGTTGAAAGATGCTCAGGACTATATCTACACATTTATTAGAGGCCTATGAATCCTGGCTTAAGCTTGCCTTAGAAAGATGTAAAGGATGACCAGGTAACACCCAACTTTTCAGCATCATATGAAAAGTGTTGAGACAGGTCCAGGTATGGACCTGACTGACCTTTACTTACTTTCTCCTACTTATCTTTCTTTATTACTTACTAATTTCTCCAGAGCATTCAACTGTTCACTCAAGGGTACCAGAGCCCTTGACTGGTCTCCCTTTTCCTTGCAGACTCTTCCAAGTCACTCAAGACTAAGACTGAGACACCTACAACAATGCAATCTCCCTTGAAAGGTGAGTTTTACTATGGTTCTGTGGGTGCAATAGAGGTCTGAAATGATGTCATGGAAACCAAAGAAGAAGGTTCAATGCCATTATATTTGTAATAAGAGGTTACTGGGTTCCTCAGAGAAAACATAGCAATAACAGAATGGAAATAAAAGAAATGGAGAAATGATTAAAATGTTGTGAAGATGTGGAATAATGAATATGTATATTCTTCTTTGTGAGAACATCTGAGGCAAAAGTAAGAAAAGAGAGTACTCATGTTGGAAAAGAGAAAACTCTGACTTCTGTTTTGCTCCTAATCTGACTTTCTGTGGGACTTTGGATATGTTGCCCACCCTCCATGGGCCTCTTCCCACCACCACAGTAAGAAACTAAGATACATCATCTCATAGTACCAGTGGTCAATTCCTTTCCAGGAATTCTGGAAAGCTCAGAATAAATTCCCAGTGAAGGTACCCAAACTTTTCAGCCACCCTTTGCCTCATAGTTCTTGGATGGAAGAGAGGCCTCTGATCCTAATACCTTGTTCTTATAGCAACATCTACAGTGACCTCATTTTGGAAGTGGACCACTGAAGTGGATGGCTACTCTGGGGACACCAGTGCTGAACCAGGTAAGGAAATGGACAGGACTTCTATCCTTCCTTCTTGGCTCTGAACTTTGCAACTGAAACTTTTCATAATACACTATTCTGTGGAATTCAACTCTTCAAACGAATGCTGCACAATGGTCAAAGGCCCTGGAGATGAGCTTAATGGTTGGGATGGGGAGGGACAGATGCAGATTCAGTAATGAGTCAGAGTGTGGTTAAGTGGTAGTTGTGTTTTTAGCTGGTTTACTGTTGTCATAGTAATACACCTCCCAAACACTCTAAGCAAGAATAGGAATTGGACTATGACCTCAGCCAGCTCTCTTAGGGATATAGGTATTGGATCATATAAGGATAATGTGAGGGCCTCGTTACTTGAGCTCTTAACCAGGGCTCACCAAGAAGCTTATAGCTGATTTCTGAGTTCTCGAGAGTTTCAAGGATCCCTAAGTCATGGTATCAAAGATCCAAACCCCGAAGAGAAGCTTGTTTTCCCTGGAACTTAGTCAGCTTGTTTGCACTGGTATGCCTGCATTGATTGTTAAAATAATGAAATATAGGGGTGCCTGGGTGGCTCAGTCAGTTAAGCGTCTGACTTCACCTCAGATCATGATCTCATGGTCCGTGGTTTCATGCCCCGCATCCGGCTTTGTGCTGACAGCTCAGAGCCTGGAGCTTGCTTCAGATTCTGTGTCTCTGTATCTCTCTGTCCTTCCCCTGCTTTCTCTTTCTCTCTTTCTCTCTCAAAAAGAAATCAGTGATAATTTTTTTCAAAAAATAATGAAATGCGTTCATACTACTTGATAATTAGCTACTTCCCTTAATAATCAAGATCCCCATTATCAGCAGAGCTGCCCTCACTTATCCCTTAGAACTCTCCAGACCACACATTGTCCTGCAACAAAAGTGTGTAGTAGAGACCCCAAGTTTATAGTAAACATCTATTTCGATTAGCTGATGCTAAATAGTGATGACTGTCACTATTGGTCTCATTCTCTGATTGTATACCGTTAATGGTGGACTTCTTAATGCCCATGTACTTCTCCCCTTTTGGCTGCACAACATTTTATCTTTAGGCATAGCCCAAAGCTGTTTTGTGGGCTACTTTTGAATTGCCACCTTTGGTTTGAAGGTTTCCATATTGCATGGCTTTTGCAGGGCAACATCCAATAAGACAAGGGAGATGAGAAGATAATTTTTGGAGAGTTATTTTGATAAAATGAGAAGATAACCCCAAGGGAATGGAAATTTTCAGATATTGGGTGTGTGCATTGCATCCTCTATCAAGTTTTGTTCTTGTTGTTGTTTGTTTGTTTTTGTTTTTGTTTTTACTACTTGATTCCCTCCAAGGGAGAGTCTTCCTTCAATCTCTAACGGTTTATAGCTTGGGTTCTCTTATTCCATCCTAAAGCATCAGAATACACATTCTTCTCAAGTGCACATGGAACATTCTCCAAAGTAGATCACATACTAGATCACAAACCAGGCCTCAACAAGAACAAAAAGACTGAGATCACACCATGCATATTTTCTGATGACAGCACTATGAAACTTGAAGTTAACCACAAGAAAAAATTGGAAAAACTGCAAATACATGGAGATTAAACAACATGCTACTGTAGAATGAATAGGTTAAGAAAGAAATCAAGGAAGAAATTTTTTAAATACATGGAAACAAATGAAAATGAAAACACAATGGTCTAAAACTTTTGGGATGCAGCAAAGGTGATGATAAGAGGGAAGTATATAGAAATACAGGCCTGCCTCAAGAAGCAAGAAAAATCTAAAACAACCTAACCTTACACCTAAAGGAGCTAGAAAAATAACAACAATGAAGCCTAAAACCAGAAGGAGTAGGGAAATAATAAAAATTAGAGCAGAAATACATGATATAGAAACCAAAACAACCAAACAAAAACAGTAGAACAGATCAATGAAACCAGGAGATGGTTCCTTGAAAGAATTAATAAAATTGATAAACCTCTAGCCATACTTATTAAAAAGAAGACAGAAAGGACCCAAATAAATAAAATCACAAATGAAAGAGGAGAGATAACAACAAACACCACAAAAATAAAATTATAGGAGAATATTATGAAAAATTGCATGTTAACAAATTGAACAATCTGGAAGAAATGGAGAATCAAAAAATCAAAGAAATACAGCTTGGATTCTCTCAGCTTCAATCACAGTTCTGGGGACCACAAATACTAGATGTTTTTATTTTATTTTTTAATTCAAGTATAATGAACACACAGTGTTATATTAGTTTCAAGTATAAAATGTAATGATTCAATAATTCTATACACTGCTGAGCACTCATCATGATAAGTGTACTCCTAATCCCCTTCACTTATTTTACCCATCCCTCCACCCACCTCCCCTATGACAATCACCAGTTTGTTCTCTATATTTGAGTGTTTTTGTTGTTTCTTATTCTATTTGTTTCATTTCTTACTTAAATTCCACGTATGAGTAAAGTTATGTGTTATTTGTCTGTCTCTGACTTACTTATTTCACTTAGCATTATATCTTCTAGATCTATTTTATTCAAATGACAAGATAGTACTTTTTATAGGTGAGTAATATTACAGAGAGAGAGCACAAGTGGGGGAAGGACAGAGAGAGAGGGTGAGAGAGAATCCCAAGCAGACTCCATGCTATCAGCACAGAGCATAATACGTGCTTGATCATATGAACCATGAGATCATGACCTGAGCTGAAATCAAGAGTCAGATGCTTAACCAACTCAGCCATCCAATGCCCAATATTCCAGATTTATAACACAAAATATTTTAGGGTCTGGTAAAAATAAAGCCAGTTGTAATCCTAAGGATAATTGAGTTTCTTTCTCTACCCCTCTCTATCCACTGACCTCACCCCTTAGATTCAGAATATTGTAGCTATAAGTGCATTAGACATTATATAATCTTTTCACTAAACTTACAGGGAAACTAATACATACTCAATAATTTGATTAAAGTCACTATAATTTATTTTTCTAAGATGTCTATAAAAATAAGTGCCTCAAACTTAGTGCCTTAAAATAACACAAATCTATTATCATACACTTCTGGTGATCAGACGTTTGACACATTGAGCTAAGATCAAGGTATCAGAAGGGCTGTGTTTTTTTCTGGAGGTTTTGGGGGAAAATTAGTTTCTTTTTTTTTTTCTAGCTTCTAGAAGCTGCTCACATTCTTTGGATCTTGATCTCCTTCCACCATTTTCAAAACTAGCAATGCAACATCCTCAAGTCTCTCTCTAATTCTGACCTCTTTTGCTTCCTCAACTTTTTAAAAATTTATTTATTTATTTTGAGGGAGAGAGAGAACATGAGCAGAGTAGGGGCAGAGAGAGGGGAAAGGAAGAGAATCCCAGGTTGTCTCTGCAGTATCAGCGCAGAGCCTGATGTGGGGCTTGAACTCACTAACTGTAAGATCATGACTTGAGCTAAAATCAAGAGCTGGTTGCTTAGCTGACTGAACCACCCAGGTGCCCCACCCCTCTTTAACTTTTAAAAGACTGATTACATTGAGTCCACCAAGGTAATTCAAAATAATATCCCCATCTCATGGTCAGCTAATTAGCAACTTTAAATATATCTGCAACCTTAATTCTTCCTTACAATTTAAAATTCTCACAGGTTCTGGGGATTTGGATGTGGACATTTTTGGAGAACTATTATTCTGCCTACCACAGTCATACAGCAAGGAAATAACAGATCCAGGACTAAAAGCCCAGTCCAGTGGTTTCCTTCAGCTTATAGCCATAATTGGGATAGTTAACTCAGGAGACTCTAGAAATATGTTTTGAGGAAAAAGAAATCTGAGTACTTGCCCAGAAAGTGTGAAGAAAATAATTCTTTTGGCTAGACATAATTAACCAGAGTATCAATTAGGTAGCATTTTGTGAAGTGGGGAAGTCAAGGTACTATTTTCCTTTAAGAGAATGTGAAAATATCTTGTCTTGGCCCCCGGGAAAGCCTGGATGACTAGTTCAAATGCCCAAGCCAATCAGCCATCAGTTAGTGGGCTTGGAAGATTGTATTTATACATGGAGTCTCTCGCCTCTCTCAACTCTTTCTCGTAGGTCTCGGGTCTTGTCTCTCTGAATAGAAAATAAAGCCAGGAGAAAATTAAAAATGGAAAAAAAATGTTATGGCGGGGTGCCTGGTTGGCTAGTTAAGTGGCCAAGTCTTGATTTCAGCTCAGGTCATGATCTCACGGTTTGTGCTTTTCAGCCCCACATCAGTCTCTGTGCTCACAGTGCAGAGCCTCCTTCAGATCCACTGTTTCCCTCTCTCTTTCCCTCGCCCACTACTGCTCTCTCTCTCTCAAAAATAAATGAATGTTTAAAAAAATAAAAAATTTAAAAAAGTTATGGGCTGATTGGGCTGTTCCTTGGAGTTTCTGTTTTTAAACTCATTTTCAACCATATACTTCTTGGTCTTGTTTTGCCTCCTAGGAAAGGGCCTATCTACCTTTTCCATCATTCTCATCATTTCCCTGTGCTGTATGATGGTCTCCATCCTGGCTTATGTCATGCTCTGCCGGAAGACATCCCAACAAGGTCAGTTATGAATATAACTGAGTGGCTTTTGCTCATTCATTCATTCTGATAGTATAGTTAAGCATAAATTCTGTACCAGCCACTGTGATAGGCACTTCAAAGAGCTCCCAGCCTAGAGTGGGAGTGAGAAAAGGAGTGTATGGAGATAGATAATGCAAGCCAACAATGACAAGATCATGTGTGGAAGTTAATTCAGAAATCTTTGTTAACTACCTTAATGAAAGCCATCACTGTAATGGTTTGTCTCATGAGGATGCAAGAGAAATGGAAGTCACAATCCTTGGCTTCAAGTTTCTTACTATTTATTTAGAAGATTCAAGGTAGAAATATGAAGTTTATCAATAATCATACATAACAATAAAGGTTATAGACTCAAAGCCTGGAGAATATAATCAATGATAAGGTTTCCAGAGGAAAGGAGAGTCAGTTAAGGCTGAAGAGATTAGCAAGAATTTTTTTTTTAATTTTTTTTCAACGTTTATTTCTTTTTGGGACAGAGAGAGACAGAGCATGAACGGGGGAGGGGCAGAGAGAGAGGGAGACACAGAATCGGAAACAGGCTCCAGGCTCTGAGCCATCAGCCCAGAGCCTGATGCGGAGCTCGAACTCCCGGACCGCGAGATCGTGACCTGGCTGAGGTTGGACGCTTAACCGACTGCGCCACCCAGGCGCCCCTAGAGATTAGCAAGAACTTTTAGGAGGCGGTGGGACTTAGACTAGGCCTTGGAGGATGAAAAAAAAAAAATTAGAAGGCAGTATTCCAGCAAGAAGGAATTACATGAGCAAAGGTGCAAAAGCTTACAAGATGATGGTGAGTGGGGCCATCAATGTAGAAAATTCAGAGGAGAAATTCAGGAGAAAAGGAAATTTTATTATTGATAACAGAGTATCTTAAATAACAGGCTAAGGAATTTGGAAATTTTTTCTCTAGGCCTTCCAAAGGAACTAAAATCAGCGATTTTTTTTTTTAAATAAATGGATGACATCATGGAGGTGCAGTTGTCAGGGCCATTTAATAACTGTGAGCCAACAGAGGAGTAAAAAGGGAATTTGGATGTTGATTTCTAAGTAAAATCTAGTTACACCTCAATGCCTGCTGCACTGGCCATTTTGCCTAACATTAGTGTGTCTTTTTCTCCATAGAAGCTTCTATTCCCAAGTAGCCTAGTTTCCACCATGAGTTTCTGCAGCCAAAGAGGAGAAGGTAACCTGAGTATTTCCTTCTCCTGGATCTTAAGTATAAGCTCAGGTCTTGGCCAGTCAGGGTGGCTATGACCCATGAGGCTGAAATTGGAAGTAGAGATAACTCAAGTAGCCACAAATCCCAGTGAAAACAACATTCATCATAGTCTCAATGAGATTAGGTGTAAACTGTAAACATATTAGGTTGTTTCCCACACAAAAGCCTTATAGGGCTGTTCATGGCCCAGGGAACAGAAGTCAAAATTTGAATTCCATTCAAGGCCCTCTCTGATGTGGCTTTAGCCTATTTTCTTGACCCCCATCACTCCTTAATTTCATTTCCAATCACTGGGCTCAAATAGGCAAATATGCCACATACACCTAATGCCTCTATGCTTTTTCCCTTCTGGATTGCCTTCTCATGATTGCCTTCCCAGAATTTCTATTTTTATCTCTCTATAATGGAGATAGCCTTAGGCCATTAATTCAATTTAACATGTGAATACTATGTGCCAAAGTGTGGACATATAAAAAATGAAATAGATAACACCTGTGGTATGGGAGCTATCAGGCCAGTGGGGCAGGTAAGACATGGAAACACAGGGCTGTATCACAAAGCAGAGGACCTGTGTCATGCTCTGTTTTCTTTCTTGTGTTTGAATGCATGCATTCCCAGTTGCATTCTTGAAAGTTTATAAACTCCTAGAGGGAAGTACCAAGAAACATCCATGTTTGTATCAGGTTATAGAGCCTTTAAGCCTGCACGGACTGCAGATAGTTCTCCTCCACAGACACTAGGGGGAAATGTTGACCTACTTCAGGATTTTTTCTGAGTGCAGAGTGGAGATGAGTGCATTTGGAAATGGCTTAGGCCATGGTGCCTGAGAGGCTAATTTAGCCCCTTCTGCCTGGGCCCTGGCCTGGCCAAGTTTTCACAAAAATTCCCTGGGGATCTTTGGCAAGATTTCTGGGTTGAGAGTGGGTCCAGCTCCAGTGTTCCTTCCTCTACCACACCCAGCAACTGTTCCAGCCCAATGTCCTGAACGAGAGTATACCAAAGAGGATAGTAACAAAGTGTACTTACTCTTCCTTTCTCTGAGAAATCTGTATCCCTGTGTTTCAGTTTATCTTCCCAATACCTCCCAATGGAGATATTTCTTTTTGTCTCTCCTTCCATCATTCTTTGGTAACCAGTGTCCATGTTTGGCCCTTGTCCACTCCCCATGGAGACTTCTGACTTGATTTCTTCTTTTCTAGAGCACGTCTATGAAGTGGCCAGGTAAGATTACCTCTGCTTTTCCATCTTCTGACCCCTTCCCTGCCCTCATTCTGTTTGTCACTGGCATGGAGGAAAGAGAGGTTGGCACAAACCCAATTCTAAGCCCAGAGACCTTCAGGGTCAGGGAATAGCTTTCTTCCCCCTCTGAAGCACCTCCGGAGGTTCTTTCTTGGCCCACTGATGACATGGAATAATCCAGGCCCACCAGCCTCCTGTTCCCAGAATCTCTTAGTAACAAGAGCCTAAGGGTCAGTTGGCAAGAATTGGGGCAGAAGTGTGGGAAACTAGAGTCCCAGCTTCAAGCCCCTTTTTATGTGTGGTGGGATCTTGGGCCACAGGGCACATTCCAGGGAGGACAGCAATTCTGGTGAAACCTGGAGAGTGGCTATTTTCACAAGTGACTGCTCCAGTGAAGAGCCATCTTCCCAGACTCCGGGCAATGACTACTCTGACGATCCCTGCTTGGGCCAGGAGCACCAGATCATCGCCCAGATCAATGGTGACTATTCTCGCTTGCTGCACACAGTTCCTCCAGATTATGAGCTTTTGACCACCAAAGAGCACCTGGTAGGCCATGGTCTGCTGACATAATTGCCTAGTCAGCCCCTGAATTCTGCACAGCCATCCTCCCTGCTACTTCCATTCCTGGATAGCCCAATGGGTCTTTCATCACTGAAGTTCTAAGAGTGACTGGCTTTGCCCAAGAAGTTATATGCACTTCAAGCAAGCCTGCTGCTGGGTCATGTCTTAGACCCTTCTATTATCCCTTCTGCTTCTTCTCTTCAAACACCAGAGGGAAGTTCCGATAGCACTAAGACGTGGTCATCATGCTTCCAGACACCACACAGCTTTGGTCTCTTGCCACCAGAAGACCAGAGGGAAATGCAGCTTTGCCTGCTTGGGGGATCGGTTGTGTCCAGGATCACTTCCCTTTCTTCAGGGCCAGATACCTTTTTGTGTAACAAGCTAGGGTTAAGTTTTGCTCCTGAGATGTGAGTCTAGTGCTCTGGTATTCTTTTGGTGCTCAATAAATATCAAATCATGATAGCAACCTTGGTTATATTTGTCTTCCCTCAAGTACCTATCAAGTGATTAAAATGAGACTGGTTGAGATGTTTGGGGACTTGGAATTATGAATAGTACCTTTTCTTTTTTTTTTTTTTTGTCTTTCTCTTTCCCACACATACCATCTTTACTTTACTTCAGATGTGGGCCCATCTGGGACACAATGAATATTTGGCAAATTCGTATTCAACTATCTTCCATTCCTTTCCCTGTTATCCTGCCAACGCCATTTGGATGACTCTCTTAAGTCAATTGGAAACCTGAAAATTAGGGACCCCCTCTTCTGTTTCAGGGGACTGTGGAAGCAGAGATGAAAGGCTCCATTTATTTCCAAAGTATGAATACACCACCCTCAAAGATTTCTACCTCCTGGAATCCTGAAATCTTTGCAGTAGTTGTCTTCACCATAAGTCATCCCTATACTCTGGTCTTCTTACAATGTGGGGGTCCAAGCAAATAAATATTTTTCCTCAAGCACAAATGAGAACTAGGAGTGTGTGTGTGTGTGTGTGTGTGTGTGCGCGTGCGCGCTCATGCCTACATGCATGCATGTGTTTGACAATTTGTATGTGTGAACGCATGCATACACCTTTATTTCAATCTCCTCTATGAGGACCTGTTCTAGGTTGACTCAACACTTCTTCCTTTTCTTCATGTAATTCATGTCAAATAAACTTCTTTGCTCTTCATGGAAGCTGTTTTTGACACTTTGGGTTCTAATGCAGCCCAAGGTCAGCTCAGGTTTCACCAGGAGATTCTCTCTTTTGGGATGATTACAGAAGTCAAAATAGTACACAGAAGTGAACAAGAATTATTCCTTTGCTTCACCACCATCAACCTGACAAGTCCATGGTCAAAACCTCAGCATTTTCTTCATCCTCATATGCCAGCTTTACATAGCTGGTGAAAGGAGCAACTTATTCTTCCCCATCATGCTTACAAGCCTCTGAAACAGGGACCCACCCAGTGGAAACCTCAGCTTCCTTCATGAAACAGCTGTTTCCAGACCCTTAGGCTCAGAAAAAAAGCCATTATTCTCTTCCTACTACCCTTAGAGAAATAAATGACTGGAGTTAGGAAGACAATCCTAATTGCATGTCAGTTAATAAAAAGATCCTCAGTGGTGCCTGGGTGGCTCAGTCAGTTGAGCACCCAACTCTTGATTTCAGCTCAGGTCATGGTCCCAGAATTGTAGGATTGAGCCCCAAGTCGGTGTCCTTGCTGAGCATGGAACCTGTTTGAGTTTCTCTCTCTCTCTCTCTGTCTCTTTACCTCTTCCCCTCTCCCCCACTTGTGAATGTTATTTCTCTCTCTAAAATAAAAATAAATGTAATGGGGTGCCTGGGTGGTTCAGTCAGTCAGTGTCCAACTTTGGCTCAGCACAATCTTACAGTTTTGTGGGCTTAAGCCCCATGTCAGACTTTGTGCTGACAGCACGGAGTCTGCTTCAGATTTTATCTCCCTCTCTCTCTGCTCCTCCCCAGCTTGCTCTCACTCTCTATCAAAAATAAACACTGAAAAAAGTTTTAAAAAATTAAAAACACAAGCAAAGTAAATTAATAAAAGGATTCCCAAACCCAGGAACACTCTCCTGCTACTCCCATAGAAGCTATGAATTCTAAAGGATATCTCAAAGTCTCTTATCTTAGAAATCTTGGAGATTATTAATTTTAATTCTCCCATATTACATATGAGGAAATACATCCTAGAGAAGGACATGACAGTATAAAATCACATACATCAAGTCAGTGATAGAGGAGAGACCAGAAAACAGGCCTGTGAACTGTTAGGATCATATATTCATTGCAGTAGGAATCATCTTTGCCCGAAAACTAATATTTTTTTTTCCATACAAGACAAGTCAGTAAGAGAGTCATAGGTACAGGGTTATCTCAAAACTGTAGGATAGGCTAAACAAACATGGGATGATAACAGAATTTGTCTTAGGCAGATAGCCATTCAGGGAAAGCTGGAAGAGAAAAAAAAAAAGCAGATCTCCAAAAGAGAGACAGAAGACATGGAGTCCCTCTAGGGCATTTTCCCAGATTCTGACCAAGAGATGGCCCTGGGAGGGGGGGGGGAATCCACAATTAGATAGGAATAAAAAATGCTTCATTCTGTAAATCTTTCTACTTGAGATTTCCAATGCAACATTAGAAAATTAAAGACACTGAAAATTCTGCAATAAAACACCTGTATAACTTTGAGTTACCAAATAATTTCAAAACATATTTGTCCTCTGAGCATATGTTTTTGCTTTTCCATTTCATTCCTTGACCCTATTTCTCAGGAGGAGAATCCCTCAATGTTGATTATTACCTCACATATCCTATAGCATTATGGTGACCACAGTTTAATTTTTTTCACAAATTTCTGAATAGCATCTTCACCCAAATCCAAGGATAATAGCCTAGTAGAAAGTCAATCAGTAAAGATGTATTATTTTCTGCAACCAGAGCTACTGGGTGTAGGGATAGAAAGGGGAGACAGCAATTCAAGAAAACAGTATTTTCCTCACAATTTCATGGGGGGGAATTAAAAATATCCACTGCAGGGGCGCCTGGGTGGTGCAGTCGGTTAAGCGTCCGACTTCAGCCAGGTCACGATCTCGCGGTCCGTGAGTTCGAGCCCCGCGTCAGGCTTTGGGCTGATGGCTCAGAGCCTGGAGACTGTTTCCGATTCTGTGTCTCCCTCTCTCTCTGCCCCTCTCCTGTTCATGCTCTGTCTCTCTCTCTCCCAAAAACATAAATAAATGTTGAAAAAAAATCCACTGCAAAAGTTTATTAATAATGCAAGAAGTGCCATTGGACAATAGAAGAAATGGGTACATACAAGGGCTAAGGCAAGGTGTGTTCTTCAAATGAAGAAGAAAAAAGGTGTAGGTTGACTTTCAAAAGTCCTTGGAGAGACTGGAATTTTTCTGAGCCAGAAGTATGAGAAATAATTGAGTAGGCAGAAAAAAAAATAGATAAAGTATTACCAGAAGGAGAAAAGACATGAAGAAGAAGAGAAAGATAAGGTCAAAGTGTGTCTAGAAGCCAAGGCTGAGTGTCAGGAAAGTGGGTTTCTAAGCCCTATCATGAAGCTTGTGTGAGAATTCTGGTGTCCTTTCTAGGAGACTCTGTAAGAGGAATGTGAAGAAAAAAAATACAAATCAAAGAGCACTTCCATCCCTGGATTCCATATACCTTTTCAAGACCATTATGTCCTGCTTGGGCTCTGACAATGTGTGTAGAAACATTCCAGATCTGTGGCTTCAAGAGTTGCCTCACTTTTCCCCTGGCACCCTCAGATACAATGCTTCAGTTCCCTCAAGTCACTGAAAATAACTTGTGAAAGTTTAGTTTGTGTTTGGAGAGTGATCTTGTATTCAGCTGGCAATTTGTTTGTTGTATCCCAACTGCCCTGGCTTGGAGCTGTTAGGCATATGCCGCACTTGGGGTATTTGACAAACTGACACTCTACCACATGGAGTGTCCAACTCAGCTTGTCAAATACACGGAGTGTGGCACTGCAGGAGGCCAGGCCAGGAGCTTCAGTGAGGAGGCAAGATCTTCCTGGGAGATATGGCCCTGGAGGGAATGAAAGAAAAAGGAGTCACACCCTGAGCCCCAGAGAAACTTCAAAGGCTAAGGACTAGCAGAAACATCAGTATAAGGAAGTGAGCAAAAACAGGCATAAGTCTCCCAACCAGAAGATGGATCCTTAAGGGAAGCCCAGCTGGGACTGCAGATGAGGCCCCAGTGCTCACCCAGAGGTCCTCGGGCTATAGCTTTAGCATTCCTTGGAGTTCCAAGCTTCAGTTGGCTCCTATATGCATAAGGGAGAGAATTTGGTCATTGTCCTGCTTCTCTGACCTCAGGAAAAGACTAGGCCCCAGATTAGTATCCATGAGACCCCCACTCACTTTCCAATGTCCCACAGTCTTGTGGGTATGAACATAGTCTTTGAGGTTAAACATGGGCTTAAATTTTGACTGTCATTAAGTAGCTGGGAAACCTCAGATAAATTATCTTGTCTCTCTGAGCTACAGTTTTCCACATCCACAAAATGGGTTTGAGTACCTACATAATAAGTTATTGTGAGAATGGCATGAGTTAATGTATGCAAAGCCTTTAGTTCAGTATTTGATATTCAAAAAATGGTGGTTGTGCTATTGAGAAGGAAAGCAAGGGCCAGTGACAATTGATTTAACAGGATCAGGCCAGATGAAACAGGACTGTTGTATGGCTTCAGCCTTGCCTAACATGGGCCCCCTTGTCCCATCAGGACTCACGAATGGAAGCTATAAATGAAACATCATCTAGTCTTACCCACTCATATTATAAATGAGGAAATGAAGGTTAATATTGAAGAAGAAAGTAGATGCAGGTTATACAAGTTGTTCATAGTTTAGGGTTATGCCTTATATCACCTCATTGTGCCTTTCAGCTTTCCTCATTGTTTCTTTTAGCTCTCTGCTCTGTATATCTCTCTCTCTCCAGGAAAAGGGAGACACGTCCACAATGATGGCAAAAGACAAGCAGTAGATGTGGCAGTGAGGCATTGTTATCTTTCAATCCACAACCATTAGGGAAATAAGGAAGCTGTTAGGAACATGGTCATGTCTGGAATTTACAGAGTAATTCCCTTGGCAACACCCAGATCTTGTTGATAAAAAAAAAAATCCAGGTTGTCTGTGTCAAATGCTTCAACTTTCCAGCTGTGGCAGTTGATCTGTGAGAAATTAGCTGGCTCATATTAAATACTGGTATGACAAGTGGCAAACATTACAAGATTGTCAGGAATAGAAAAGTACCCCATGAGGCCAGAAGGCCCTATTTGAGCTAAGACAAGGCAGAGGGACTTGTCTTTTAGGAACAACAATATTTTTTTAATATTATTTCCTTTAGTTTAATAGATGTTGATGAGGGGATGACATGCTTCTCCAATTTGAAATATAGGAGTGACTTTAAATACAAGTCTATAAACAATTTTCTCCATCCCCTTATTTCCCATACCAGTCAATTCATCCCAAGCCACCCAGAGCAGCAAAAGCAACAATCTTGGTCACCATATACAGTATAGTGGGAAAAATCAGACAAATTTGGATTCTAATGCTGCCTTGAGTACCAACTAGCCAATCATGGCATTGGGAAAATCTTTCTTTGAGCTTCCGTTGTCTTCTTTGGAAATGGGAATAAGAAGACTTACCTGGCAGAATTGTTAGGAAAGTTTTCTCAGCTTTTCAGAGCTTCCCATATAGGAGCTAATAGGCACTGTGGCTCAGTCCCTGGAGTTGTGGGTGGAGGCCAGCCAAGAAAGTTGATTAATAGAGCTTGCATTCACGGTGGCAAGACAGAACTGGACTCATGTCCAGAAAGCTCTATCATTACCCTCATTGGCTACCGGCTCCCGTGAGAAGACCTGGATAAACTGGAGGTGCCTGTACCCTCATGAAACCTCTTTCTGACTTCATCAGAGAGAGAGAGAGAGAGAGAGAGAGAGAGAGAGAAATATGAAATGGCTAAATATTCCTTCTTAGTATACTCGAAATTGAAGAGCCTTATAGACCATGTCACCTCAATATTAATGGAAGGAGTCAGTGGCTGAGCTGAAACCAGATAGGTTTTATTCCCACTCTTGATGTTCTAGTGCATGCCTCTCCAAATGAGTGTATATAAGAAAAACAGGTTCAAATTGAGAAAGGCTTGCCAAACCCGTGGGAAGAAAATGTGAATATCGACATAGAGGTATTAAGGAACTCTGAAAGCTCTTCTCTTAGTGTGTCATACTACACAAAATAAAATCATTTGCCCCTAATCTACCCTAGCAGGGCTAACACAACAAGCAGCAGGATGTATCCTGCTTCTGAACCAGTTGGACCTCCTCATACTGGAAGCAGTCTGGATTTTTTTAGGCATGGTTTAATCCCCTCATTCAGCCCCACCCAGATATATTTATTCAGCATCTCTCTTATGTCTTTCTCAACAGAGGGTGGACAACCATAAAAATAAGGGATATAAAAACTAAATGAGCCTCTAGACACTATTCGTCTAATATTTCCCTTCCTTTTCTTTGCATAAGAGGCCAAAAATGTGTTCTAGAAAGGTGAGAGGACTTATGAAAGATACATAGTGCGTAAATGGCAAATTCAAGACTGCTATTCAAATTTCCTGACCCATGATTCCAAAGAACACTCCATTTTCAAGTGGCTAGCTCCTAAACAATATTTTTGAGGAAGAAATGTTATATTTCCTTCTCACCATTAGAATTTTCAAGATAGAAAACCAATGGGAACCTTCTTCTCACCCACCCTTCACTCAGAATCCCTGAGGAGAGTCCAAAGAGAATAGGGTAGGTAGGTCCAAGCCACCTTTGGACCTCCCCCAGCTTGGGAATCCAAGCAGGGAGGGAAAATGGATATTATACCTGTTAATGGAGTGGTGCCTTGATCTTGGAGGAGGCAAAGGTTCCCTGATGATGAGCCAAACTGCAGTGGCCAGAGGTAACTGGGCTTTTTGCCTGGGGCAGGAACGTCTTGTGTTTTGAAGGGTCCTTGATGTCTTCAAGAGGAAACATAAATGAGGAAGTTAAGGCTGAGGTTAACCAACGGAAATCTGGGTGAAAAATGACAAAACAGTGCTATTGTGAAAGGGTCTATTACTGCAGCAACAGTTCCCACTGCCATGCACCCCCCAGCCCATTTGTAGCTGACATCCTACAGACAATGGTTCTCCAAGCTGCAGAGAGTTGAAGCAGAAAGCCTCTGGCTGCCCTAGGCTCTACCTATGGGTCAGAGTTTTCCCTAGAGTTAATGAGGAATGGGTTAATGAGTTAATGAGGAATGTCAGAGCTGAGACATTATCAAATGAAAATCTACATTGTCAAAATTGAGAAACAGATCTGAGGGATGAAAGAAAATGTCTGATATCAAAAAGCAAATTAGTGGTATATGTGTAATTTAAATCCACTTCTATCAACTTCAAAGCATGTGTTCTCTCACTCTGTCAGAATGTCTTCAGGTCCTGAAACACCTTTTTTACTTCCCCTGGCACAGCTTCTCACCTGGTACAGCTACATAATTTGCAGGGCCTAGTGTAAAATGAAAATGGGGGGGGGGCTCCTGTAAAAAAAAAAGAAGAAGATTTCAGAATGGTGACAGCAGAATAGTATGCCAGAGCACCTGGGTGGCTCAGTCAATTAAGCATCTGACTTAGGCTTAGGTCATGATCTTGTGGTTAATGAGTTCGAGCCCAGCATCGGGCTCCTCACTGACAGGGCAGCTTGGAATTCTCTCTCTTTCTGCCCCTTCCCCACTCTCTCTCTCCCAAAACAAATAAACTTTTCCAAAAATAAAGAAGAAGAAGAAGAAGAAGAACATTGAGCCAAGTGTGAGGTATTTCTAAGTATGGGGACCTGGAAAACTTTACAGGTCACATGCCTATAAAGCTGGCCCTGCTGGCACAGCTCTGACCACAGATCACATTTTGGCATGAAGGGCCTTAAAGAAAGAAGGGAAGAAAGAAATTCACTTCTATTAATAATAAAATTATGTGCTTTACATGTGTTATCTTATTTAATCATCAACCCTTTGGTATGGTATGTATTATTATCCTTATTTATATGTGAAGAAAGTGAGGCACATAAAAGTAAAGTGACTTACCTATGAACACAAAACTTAGAAATAATGGAGAAGATATAATTTCCACTCAGGTCCTTCTGGCTCCAAAGTTAGGCTTTTTCTACTCTCACACACCGGCTACAAGGAGAGAAAAAAGTAGTTGACCTTGAGAAGAAAAATATGGTGCCAGATCCTTAAGTTCAATTGTGACTTTCAGGCTTCATGAAGGACGTGAAAAGTGTGAGAAGAAATTGAGTGACCTCTTGGTGCCACATGTTTGCAATCTTTGGGCAGTCCCCATTCATAGTTTGGAAGACACTTGATTCCCATTATGCAGTATTCTACATCATGAATCCTGATGGTATTGAAGAAGAGAGAGGCAATTTTTTTTCAATTCTTTTAAGGTATACTTGTGATTGCCTTCAATGATTGCAGTGCTCAAGTCCCAGTCCTTAGTCTACATAGCAGAAGTAGTACCCTGGACCATGCTCAAGCCCTGTTGAATAATCTATCCAAGCTACATCCAGTTTTATAAATTCAAGTTCAAGAGAAAAGACCGTATGCTTGGAGCCAGGGCTCTTGTGCCCCAGTCCTAGGTTTTTCAGCTGTGTTTCCCCCCCTAGCTTGGGTTTTCCATTTAAACAACAAAAGCTGGATTAGATGATCTTAGTGGCTCAATATTCAAATACTCCCTGGTTTCTTTATAAACTTCTCTATCCCTGCCCTCCCCTCACTGTGTACTTGTGGTTGCAGGGCTTAGAGGCTGTAGGCACAGCTTGGGATAGAGATTCACTTGCAGTTACACTATTCTGCAGAAACTCCTTTCTACCAGAATAATTTATTGGCTAGTCCTTGAGACCAATTTCCCCAGATATGGCTTCTAGAACGATTCAGTTCCTTTTTATTTTTGATTTCTGACTAAAGCTTGGGGTGGAGTCAAGGTTGTCCTGTGGGCACTTTCCCAGGGAGGGGCTCCCTCCTTTCTACTCACTCCACAAAGATTAAGTTCAGCTGCCCACTCTTTTTTTCCTCACCTATCAGTTAAAGTATTCTACTGTGTGTGTTTTTTTTTTAACACGGGCCTTCTGGAAACAATGTCTTTACATAAAGTAGTAATTAATAGTGGCCCCTTGGAGCCACGAACTACGCCCATGGAAGAGAGCATTAGAAGCCAGGAAGACCTGAATATCATGCCATCTATGCAGAAGACCTGAATTAGAGCAAAGGCATTGGGATTCTTGGAGTTCCTCTTTACCAGACAAGCACAAAGCATGCTGGGAAGGGCCAACTTTGCAGCAACAGCACAAAGGGAGCTTTCCTTTAAGTCTGTTGTGCAACCAAAAGATACACAGTTCTCTCATTTTGGATGCTTTTTGACTTGGCTAAGTCTATGAAGGAGGATGAGAGAGAAGGGCGTTGGGTAGGGATAGCTGTTAGTCTGTGCTGGAGTCCCACACTGGACTCAGTACTGGAATGGAAAGAAAAACTGAATTTTAGGTCAGAGTCTTTTGCTTTGGACTGTAGGTTTTAGCCCTTGAGTTATAGACCCACCTCTATAACTCATTGACTATATGCCCTTAAAAAATCAAGCACAGCCTGTCTGAGCCTCAGCCATCACATCATATTGAAGGATTTTTGGACAGGCATGCATCCAAGGAACCATGTATTTCTTCAGTATAAGTAATTTGACAAAGGTACAAGTGCTATCAGAAGAGTGGGTAAGAAAGGTGTAATTGTTCCAGGGCAGGGGCAAGAAGGTGGCTCTTAGAAAAGTAGTATTTTAGTTAGATGTCAAAAGATGGAGAGAGAAAATAATGATGCTCATTGTCTCTGAAAAGACTTCTCTGACTAGTCTTCTCCCAGTGAAAATAATTAATCCCTGCTTTGCTTCCCTCTAGTGTCCAAAACCTTTTAATACTACCTTATGTGTCTGTCTCTTCCAGGAGACCAAGAACAGCCCAAAGTAAGAACCATGTTTGGTCCACTATTTTCTTCACAGGGTCAGACATGAAATAGTTTCCCAGGAACTGCAAATTGAATAAATGAATTTATCAGTGAATTAGCAAAAGAAGGCATCCCCATAGCCCAAGTTGCCCACACTCTTTAGCTTGCCTCACCTCCATGAAGAAACTGAGAAGGCCTCCCTTTAACTTCCAGTTTCTCTCTCTGTTCACTTACCCCCAACTTCCTGTTGGAAACCTGTCAAGAAAAGTCCCCAAGAACAATTGCAAAGCTGAGGCCACTTCCTGTGCAAGAGGCCAGTGTCTACACAATCCACCTTAACCCTGGTGATTGCTGTGCACATGATTGCAATGGGGCTTCCTCTGAAAGGGAACTAAAGGCTGAAGATATTTATAAGGCACCTCCAAGCCAGGACTGAAAAACTTCATGTACACCTGGGCCTGGGGACAAAAGATTTACTGTGATGTTCCACACAAGCCCAGTGACATTGGCAAGAGAGGTGGCAGCAATTAACCTACCAACTACAGTTCAACTTTATTCAACAATGGTGTGTTGAGCACTTACTGACTACAAAGCTCTATGCTTGGTACCAAGGAGAAAAAATAAATATATAACAGACCAGTAATATATATCTAATATAATGTAATGTGAGCTACAATTTTTTCTAATAGCTACATTAAAATTTGAAAGATAAATAGGTGAAAATAATTTTGATAATATATTTTATTTAACCCAATGCATCTAAAATGTTATCTTAACCTGTAAGCAATGTAAAAATGTATTAATGAGATACTTTACATTCTTTGAAATGTAGTGTGCATTTTACACAATTAGACAATTTGGACTAGCCATGTTTCCCAGTGTTCAACTGGCACATATAGCAAGTAGCTAATTGGACAGCACATGTAGAAGATGTGGTCCCTGCCCTCAAGGAATTCACAGCCTAGTCTATGAGCCAGACTGATACATAAGCATGTATAAGTAACAAGTACTATAGTAGAGTGCATGGATGTCAAAGAGCACTTCACCAGAGTTTAGGAGTCCTGGCCTATGGTTTCTTCTCTGTCACTGATTTTCTGTGTGACCTTGAGTAAATCCCTCTCCCTCTATGGGCCTCCATATTTTCATCTCTACAATGAGGTTTAAACAGATTATTTTTATTCAACAAATATATGTTGAATGATTTCTAAGTATCAGGCATAGTGCAAGGCACTCAGGATACGTAGATGAACAAGACACATACAATTCTTGCCTTCTTGACACTTGCAGTGTAGTGGAAAGTAGCTATTAAACAAACAGTTATGGGTAAATATGACAAGAAAGAGGAAAGCACAGAAGGCTGGGAGAACATATAACATAATCTACCAGGCTTGGATAGATGAAGGAAGCCTCTCACAAGAAGTAACCTTTGAAGGCTGTCTGAAAAATGAGAAGTGAACTAAGTAAATAATTGGTGAAATGTCATTCCAAGCAAAGGAAAAAGCAGGTGTAAAGGTTCTGATATGCAAAAGAATGTGTTCTATTCCAGGAAAATAAGGAGGCTCATGTGGCCTCGAATTGAGTGAGCAAAGGAAAGAATAGCTCAAAGAATGGTAGTAGGAGAGGTAAGCAGGGTGCCAAAGTGGGAAAGGTCTTGTATATTATGTGGAGGGTTTGATATTTACCCAATGAGTCATGAATAGCCAGGGAAGGTACAGATGCAGTGCCCTTTAATCACCAAGACAAGGAATTTTTAAGTTAAGATCAAGGAAAGAAAAGTTAATTCCAACTAGTTGGACAAGAAACTTCACAGAAGAGGCAGTTTTAAAAGGTCATTAAAGAATAATAAGATCACTAGTCAGAAAAGTCTTTCAGGCAGAGGAGAAGACATGAATAAAAGTGTAGAGATAAGGAAGAACATGGTGACCTTGTGTAAATTGAGGAACCACTTATGCAACAAGGTAAAGGTAAATATTAATCTAAGAAAATCTATGAGTATCTACAGATGTACTAGAATAATTGAAGCCCAAAGTCCTATCCAACACACTAAATGTGTTCTGGGAGAAACCAGGCAAAGACATTGGAGCTACAAAGAGATTAAATTTGAATAATAATAATAATAACAATAATAATAATAATAAATAGGGGTGCCTGGGTGGCTCAGTTGGTTGAACGTCTGACTCTTGATTTCAGCTGAGGTCATGATCCCAGGGTCATGGGATCAAGCCCCACATTGGGCACTATGCTGAGCATACAGCCTGCTTGGGATTCTCTCTTTCTCAAATTAAAAATAAATAAAAATCATAAAAAATAGTAATGAATACATATTGTGAACTTACCAAGTAACAGGCACTGTTTCAAGCCCTTTACGTGTATTATTTTATGAAATTTCCTCACAATGACCTTATGAGGGAGATATTATGATTATCTCCCTTTGACAGATGAAGAGCTGTCACTTGCCTAAAGTTGAAGAGCTAGTAAATAGCAGAGACAGGATTGAAATGTAATGAAACAATTTATGAAGGGTAGGGATTTTGAAGCAATCAACAAAAATATATAATATGGTTCTGACTAACAAATATGAAATTCAGCCTGAAGACAGGCTTCACAGTCTACAAAGGCAATTTTAGGCAAAAAAGAACTCAATTTCCAATTTATGATCATTAGAAATGCTTAGCTGAAGATGACCTTTGTTTAGCTTCTTAGATATAAAGAATGAATGAAGTAAATAAGATAGGAGTCCAAGAGAGTTAGATAAAGACTTAGAAAATCAAACTGGCTCCACTCTTAACTCCCTGTACTTTACTTTCAAATTCACTCAGAAATTTCTATCTATGAGATAAATAACTTAAGTGCCCTTGACAACCATCCCCATCTATTTTCTACAATGGTCCACCTAAGGGAAAAATCCCTAGGCAACAGTTTTGAATGGGAAGGGAAGAAGGATAAACTAACTTGTGATAAGCTGTCACATATATTTGGAAAGAACAAAACTGCATTTTTTAAAAATATATATTTTCTAATTCAGAATGGGGTGCATATCCCTACTGTCTTTGATTTGACATACACAGACTCTTTTCATCTTCCTAGTGTTTCCTCTGATGAAGGGAATAGCAAACACAGTGCATTGTTGGGGGGCGGGGAGAGAATTTAGGCCAAACCCTTGAGCTTACACCACAGCTCAACATCTTCTAGAACTAGGATGCTAGAACTTGGTTTAACATTGATTTAGAAGGCAGTCAATTCCTACATACTTCTCTCTAGGGTTAGTTACCATGACACTCTTCCTTAATGTTCTGGTCCTATATTTGCATATGTCAGTTTCTATAGGCTTATCTAAAGAGTTTCAACCGTCACAATTTGTATGGCAATAGGTAGCTCAGAATCTCCAACATATAACCTGAACTTTTCTATCTCAAAAGTAGATGCTATGATGTAGATGACCAAATGTCTCTTACTGTTAAAGAATGTCACAACTGTATTGGGTGGGAAACAAAAATATCAGAGATGCTCAAAGCTGGTTTTTGACTGGTGACACGTATCCCAGGTTGTCACGTGAGGTCTTGTGCTATAGTGAGTGGCAAAAGCATTGAGCTTGGAGTTCAAAGACCTGGATTTGAATTTCAACTTACTACTTTCCAGTTTTAGGGACTTGTGGAAATTACTAATATTTCTAACTATCCATTTCCCCATTTCAAAATTGAGTTAAGAAATAGGTACCTCATGGGATTTCAGGAAAGTGATATACCTCAGAACTTCTGTCAAAACAAGATAATACAAGGTAAAAAAAAAAACAG
This sequence comes from Prionailurus viverrinus, assembly GCF_022837055.1. Lineage (NCBI taxonomy): Eukaryota > Metazoa > Chordata > Mammalia > Carnivora > Felidae > Prionailurus > Prionailurus viverrinus. Next base: position 47,874,678 of record NC_062579.1, on the reverse strand, counting down.
ATAATACAAGCAAAGAAAAAACAAAAAGCTACATGTTGCCACAGTAAAGGGCACTGCTCTTCTATTCTCAGTCCTAGGAAGAATAACAAGTGAGAAATGGAAGGGCAAAAAAAAAAAAATTCTGTGTTTTTTTTTTTTTTGTTCTTAAGAATGCTCGTATCTATTACATAACTCATTCTTTGCAACAATCCTGTAGAAATAAGCATCATTCCCATCTCAAAAATGAGGTCACTGAAACTCAAAGACATTAAACAATTTCCCTCAAAGTCACATATTTAGTAAGTGGCAGAGTTGGGGTTCAGACTTTTATTAGCCATGCCCCTAAAAAGGCATTTAAGGGACTGCTCAAGAGTTCAACATTTGCTTTGGTTCCTTTAAACCCTGCAGGCAAGCCACTCCTTCAGTCTTAGAGAAAAAAGGGGTTATTCCACTAGATTACAAGCTCTATGAGAGAAAGAACCATGTCTATTATACCTAATTTTTTTATTAAGTTGCTGAATTTTTTTTCTAAATTGATTTTCGGGGTTCTTTATGTATTAGAGAAATTTTCCTTTTGTATAAGAATTCAAATATTTCCATTACTTTATAATTTGCCTTTTGCTTTGCTTCTAGCATTTTATATTTTTATTTATTGTTGGTGCTCTACCAAGCCGTAGGAAGGCAATTTTGTCTTATTCACAACAATATAGTTAATGACTAAAAATGTGCCTTATTTATAGTATGTGTTCAATAAATACTTATTGATGAAAAATAATTCTTCCTGTTGCACAGGCCTGAAAATAAGGTGACATCTAAATACTGAATTCCATGGCCTTCCCTTCCCCTGGTTCCTGATAACCTGGGACCTGAAATTAACCAGAATTGAAGATTCATTTTAAAAAGATGTAGACAGAGAATATAAGAAAACCCGAGTTTCAGGCCCAGCTATGCCATGCCTTGTTGTATGACCTTGGGCAAGTCCTTTCTTTACTCTTCTTTATAAGAGTGGTAGACTAGTTGGTCTTTAAGAGCCCTTTTCCCCCATTCATAAATTTCCCAAATGGTATGAGCAATAAAGATACCAAAGATAATATGACTAGGACCTTGCCCTCCTGGAACTTAGGTTCTAACAAGGGAAAGAGGCACTCAACAAACAATCTCACAGTAAAAATGTGTTATGGAATATAAATATAGGGTGTTATGAGAGAAAGCAATAGTAAATATAATCTGATATGAGAGTTTAAGTCTTTCTTCAAAACTGTCTAAAATTAAGATCCAAAGAATGATCCAGACTAAGTAAAATTCTCTGGGCCTTGGATTCTTTAACATACATATTAAGCATTAATGTTATTTATATCATATTTATTTATGTTATATATTTATTATTTATTATATAATTATATATACTTTTATTGTAAACATATTAAACATAAATACATATGTATATTTACATACACACACATTTATATAAATCTTTACCTAACATGTGAAGAAAGCTTTTTAGACTGTAAAATAATACAAATGTGAGTGATGACTTTTTTCATGTGGCTGGGAATTTCTTTGGACCTGTTTTAGGATACTATGGGTAGCTGTCACTCCATGGCCTCTTGAGGCTGGACCTGAGCATGAACCCAAGACTCTATGGGACTTGTAGGGTGATCTGCTGCTGTTTTCTGTAATGTGAAGCTGATGCCATCTGTCTCTGAAAATAAAAAAATATATATATGTTTTAGATCTAACTACATATTATGTCCACTTCTCTGGCCCACTGATGCTATCAGACATCATGGAAGCTGCCTGGCTTGTCTCAATGCTTGGCAATGGAGGCAAGAGGAGGGGTGTTGTGCAGGCCTCTCTCATCAGCTTGACTTTATACAGGACATGGTCAGCTCTTTGGAGATTGTGGCATGTATTACCAGCATCCACAGGGTTATTTTTTTTTCATATTCTCATTATCTATTAAAAACTAAAAGTGGGAGGAAAAGGACAAGGCATCTTGGGACTCTAGCACACTGTATTCATAGGACTGAGGAGACAGAGAAAGTAAGGGAAGAGAGCTAACAGTTGACTAATGACTACTCTGTCCCAAGCACTGTGCTATATGCTTTATGCATACCGCTCATATAATCTTCACAACCATTCTAGGAAGTGGGAATTGTTCTTCCCTTTCCACAGATGAGAAACATGAAGTTCAGAGTGCTCAAATGACTTACTTCAAGTCGCCCAGTAAGCAAGTGAGCTGGAGTTCAAACCAACTTTACTACTTTCTTCTATACCACATGACACTTGGGAGAGTCATTTCAGTCCCAATACCCCCAGGCTGGGTCATACCAATTTTTATTCCAAAGAAGAGAGATAATTGTAAGTTTGGGGGAATTTCAAATATAGAGTTTCTCTTACTTCTCTTGTCATGAGTTATAGTCCTCTGGTAGGAAGTTGGTCCTCTCATCTCACCTGAACCATGACTGTTGTGGTTTAAGTCAACTTCCTGTCCCCTTATCCTCCAAACATTTCCCCCTGAGTTGTACGCTGCAGCCTCCATGCTCTGGTGCCTCTTTTGAAACTTTGAACCTCTAATTTTGACCCATAAGCCAAGAAATGGGGTTTCAGAATTGAGATTAGGACCACTTCCGCCACCTGCTTCCACTGCTCCCCTGGCTCTGCTTTCACAAAGTAAGTCAACCCAGTGACCTCTTCTCAAATGTCATTCTATTTGGTCCTTCCTCTATCGATCTTTCAGTCTATAAACATAGTAAAGTTATAATCAACCCCCCCCCAATATCTTTCCAATGGCCACCCCATCATTCTTCAGTTCCCTCAATACAACATTCTTAGAAAGTAGTTTCTAATCTTTTAACTTTCTAATCCACCATAACTTAGCTTTTTATTTGTTCTCTATTCCAATTTCTGCACTGACTCTGGTATCTGGTGTCACCAAATTACCATGAACCCCTAATCAACAAAGTCAAAAGCCTCTCTACTATGCCTCATCCCACTCAATGTCTCTGTAGCAGATAACTCTGTCAGCTATTCCTTCTTTCTTTAAAGCCCTGTCATCAACTGGTTTAGAGGATATCCTCCCTCTTCTGACTGAATTTTATCATCAGAAGACACACAATCATGGTTCAGATGAGATGTAAAGATCAACTTCCTGCCAAAGGATCATAGCTCATGGTAGTGACGCCTCCTCCATTTTTTAAAATTTTTTTTTTTAATTTTTGAAAGAGAGAGAGAGACAGAGCATGAGTAGGGGAGGGGAAGAGAGGGAGACATAGACTATGAAGCAGGCTTCAGGCTCTGAGCTGTCAGCACGGAGCCCAACACGGGGCTCGAACCCACAAACTGAGATCATGACCTGAGCTGAAGCCGGTTGCTTAACCAACTGAGCCACCCAGGTACCCGACTGCCTTCTTCATTTGTTTCCCTCGTGCTTAACTCAGCACCTGATCCAGAGTATTGTTTAGTAAGAATTGTTAAATGTGTTTACCTATACTGTTTTGATTCACATATTTTCCTGACCACTGTCCTTGGTTTTCTTCATGGACTTCTCTTGCTTCTCATTATATGTCAGTGTTTCCCAGAGCTCTGTATCTTTTTGTGTGTATACATATGTGTGTCTGCATACTTGCTTACTGTCTATCTTCCCAACATCCAGAACTGTAGATTAAAGTCAATATTGAACATATCTTTCTAAATGTCTAAGTCTTCATGTCCTCAAACTTGCACCTCAAACAAAATTACTCATCATCCTGAAGGGAATCCGTATCTCCATGGAGGGAAACCAAGATAGAAAAATAACTCATTTTTGGCCACCATTATATATATAAGTTTTATTAATACTTTATAACTCTTACTACCTTGTAACATGATATTTTATGCCTTGATTTTCCATCATTATATCCAGAGGTTCCCTCAAAGACAAGGATCTCTATATGAATTAATTTCTGCATCCCCAGTTTTTGGCACAGAGTGAGCTACTGTTTAAGAAATGTTGGGCTAAATGAAAAGCAATGAGGTCAGCTCCCAGAATGCCTATATTATTAGCAATAATCTGGTTTCTAATGATTTAGAAAAATGAAAAAATATATAAACATAATATTATTCATTTTTAGTCAATAACATCTTTCTCCTTAAAATTTGGTATTTATTGCCAGAATAATCTTTTAACAACACAGCTTTGATGGTGTTATTCCACTGCTTAAAAAATGAATAGTGGCTTCCCACTGCATGAAGGTAAAAGTTCAAAATTCCTCAGTAAGGTGGTCAGGACCCTTCACAACCTGTCTACCAACTCCATCCATCCTATATTCCAACTACAACACATCTTATACTCTAATACACCTCAAACCTTTACACATATTTCTCTGTGGTCTTGAAAAGTTTTCTTGACCTCTAATGTTTCCAGGAGACTGTGTGTTTGTTCCTTAGGCCCAGCTCAATTTTTACCGCCTTTGAGAAACCTCTCTGGCTCCCCCAAAGTCTCCTGTACTTTGTGTTTTTTATGTGTTTTTATTTATTTTGAGAGAGAGAGAGAGAGAGGGAGAGAGAGAGAGCATAATCAGGGGAAGGAAAGAGAGAGAGAGAGAGAGAGAGAGAGAATCCCAAGCAGGTTCCACAATGTCAGCACACAGCCCTACACCAGGCTCCATCTCACAAACCATTGAAAAACCCTTGCACTGTTGGTGGGAATGCAATCTGGTGCAGTCCCTCTGGAAAACAGTATGGAGGTTCCTCAAAGAGTTAAAAATAGAACTACCTTGTGATCCAGCAATCACACTACTGGCTATTTACCCAAAGAATACAAGAACACTAATTCAAAGGATACTTGCACCCCTATGTTTAGAGCAGCATTATTTATAATAGCCAAGATATGGAAGCAGCCCGAGTGTTCATCAATTGATGAATAAAGAAAATGTGGGGGGCACCTGGGTGGCTCAGTTGGTTAAACATTCTACTTTGGCCCAGGTTATGATCTCATGGTTCATGGGTTTGGGCCCCATGTTAGGCTCAGGCTGGGTGCTGACAGCTCAGAGCCTGGAGCCTGCTTCAGACTATGTCTCCCTCTTTATCTGCCCTTCCCCCACTCATGCTCTGTCTCTCAAAAAAATGAATAAATGTTAAAAAATTAAAGAATATGTGATATATATATATATATAACCTTGCCATTTGTAACAACATGCATGGAGCTAGAGAGTATAATGTTAAGTGAAATAAGTCAGTCAGAGAAAGACAATCACCATATAATTTCACTCATTTGTGGAATTTAAGAAATACAACAGAGAGAGAGAGAGAGAGAGACAGAGAGAGAAGACAAAAGCCAATAAATAGACATTTAACTACAGAGAACAAATTCATGGTTACCAGAGGGGAGGTGGGTGGGGTGAGGGGTGAAATAGGTGATGGGAATTAAGGAAGGAGGATATTTGTTGTGATGAGCACTGAGTTATGTATGGAATTGTTGAATAACTATATTGTATACCTGAAACTAATATAACACTGTATGTTAACCATAATGGAATTTAAAAAAGAAAAGAAAAAGAAACAATGGACTCTTAGCAGATTTCTAAGGTTGTAGCCAGTGCTCTTCCTGCTCCTTACACTGCCTCCAGATGGCTATCAACCTCCAGATGACTAGACTATGCACACCTCTCACACTTTTTTCTTACCTCCAAATCTTTTTTTAAAAATTTATTTTATATTTAGTGAGTAAATGACTGATGGTCCTGATAAAACATAGTCAAGATAAGAGGAGTTGGTGTTACTGGCATCAATTGTATGATTAGGCTGAAACAAAGAAGCTGAAGGCATGGAAAGGCCAAATAACTGTTTAGTTGGATGGACATCAAGCTCCAGTAACAGCAGAGCTCAGGGTGTGGTCATGGAAGAGCAATTAGTTAAAGGCAGTGGAGTAGGGAAAGAAGCTGCCTCATGGCCCATATCTCTAGACCTTGACATCTTCAAGTGTAAAACAGAGGTCATAATCTTTGTCCTGCCTAAATTACAGAGCTATTGTCAGATATGATGTAATAATAGATGTGAAAGAACAAAGTAGAATGGGTAGGGAACTCATGAGTGGGTGGCTTATCTACTACCACTCCTAACCCAGGTTTGGCCTAAGGTAACCTATGTAACCACCTCCCAAGCCTCTAAATTGCAGATTCATTGTCAAAGGGAAGTACTAGCAGCAGCAGTCTGGACTTCTAGCCCATACCTCCACAGTTGCTCAAGAATGACAGTTGGCTTTTGCATCAGTCCCTCTATACCATTCTGCCCCCAACCCTACCTCTCATACTGCCTCCCAAAACTTGTGTGGCAATTTCCAGCCTGGCATTTCCCCACCACTGTGGCAATGTTCTGGTCTCCCAGAGTCTCAGAGACCCTGGAGCAGTGAAGGGGTGGGAGGAACAAGTTCTCTAGATTCCTCAACATAACACCTTATCTATCTGGGAACATGTCTGTCAGGCCATCCTATCCTCCCTTCAACTACTTATACTTTTTGGGATCTAGATTAATTTGGCAACTTGCATTAGTCTTTTTAAGGCCCAGCATTGGAAATGCAATTTAAATCAGATCAGATCCCATAACTGGTAAACAGGCTAGAAGCCTACACTGGGTTATACCTAACTACCTCACTCCCTTATTACCATCTTAATCACAGAAATCATTTTGATCATGTTAGAGGGTGGAAAGAGGAAGGCACTCATCCTTGGCAGTGTCTTTTTCCAATGTTTTCATTTGTTCATTTAACAAACACATGCACACATACTCTTAACTAGGTCCCTATATACTAGGGAAGATAGCCAAATAAACAAACTTCCAATTAGCACAAAGTGCTCCTCACTATGATATGTTCAAGGATAATATGTAATATATTATGTATAAGCTACAGTGGCAAAACAGGAGTGATTGACTTTTGGGGGAGAGCAGGAACAATTTTACAAAGAAGATTTGGACTGAAACTTGAAGGATAAGTAACAAGATATCAAGCAGTTTATAGGTAGGGTTGGGGAAAAAGGCATCATATGCATTCTAAAAGAGTATCCTATGTCAGCATATGCAAACATGTGGATATATAAAACAGGTACATTTGGGTGACTACAATTCTAAGTGGTTTGAGTGCCAAATATATGCTGAGGAGTGACAGGAGACAAAACTGCATAGATGTGCAGGTCCACATTGCTGATGACCTTGAATGTATATTGACTTTAAAATTTGTCTCCAAAACAATGGAGACAAAATGGGAATGCTAAAATCCACTTAGAACTTGCCCAAAGTATATTTTCTGAACCCAGATATGAACAACCACTCTTAAAAATGTGCACATAGCTATGGGAGCAACAGGACAAAATTTTTGGACCTGAAGTTATGGTGGGAAATCTGAAATCTATGTCCACCATATTTAAGGTTAACACTGCCTAAAGAAAGAACTGTATATTTCCATTTCTGAATTAAAGATCTATAGAGCAAATTCTTATTGTGCTTGTTTCTAGAAAAGAAGTCAGGAGCCCAAAGTTTTCTAAAGTGATTATATACTGGCCAAAAAGGAGAAAAGAAACAGTTCCTTAGGAAAATAAAAAATAAAAATAAAAAAACAAGATTATGCTAGCAAGGGAACAATCAGTGGTTGCCAAGCAACCCCAAAATTCTAGGAGAAAGAGGTGTAGATATAAAATGGCAATTAATATCTTTGATCCTTCCCACTTCATATTTTTTATCTCACAACATCTTATGTGTTTTTTATGCAGCTCTTCTCTATTTATTTAAACCTAAAAGGTGTATTAGTTTCAGCCCAACCTCTGAGTACAGTATCTCCCCACCAAAATTCCTATATTGAAGTACACTAGAACCTCAGAATGTGATTTTGTTAGGAGATAGGGCCTTTAAATAATGGATTAACTTAATGTATGGCCATTAGTATGGACCATAATCCCATCTGACTAGTGTTCCTGTCAAGAAGAGGACATTTGGACAGAAAAGAGACACCTTGGATGTGTGTATGCAAAGGAAAGACCATGTGAGGATAAAGTGAGAAGGTGGCCATCTGCAATCCAGGAAAGAAACCTCAGGAGACCAAACCTTACAACACCTTAATCTTGGATTTCTAGCCTCCAGAACTGTGAGAAAATAAATAAATAATTAATAATAATAAATAATAAATGATTATTTTTTTTAAGCAATTCAGTATATTTTGTTATGATGGCCCTTTGAAAACTAATGCAGGCAAGGACCAATTTTTTTTTTAGTCCACTGTCCACTGATGCCTGTCCCAAGGCATCAGGAGTCCCTGGCAAAGGAAGGGCTTCTTAATAGTCTGGTAAGGTCTCTCTCCTCCTCTTTACCAGTATGACCAAGGCACTTCATGGTCAGCAGAGCCTAAGCACTGAGACCAGTTTCTTGTGTCTTTTACTTTAGGTTTGGACAAGGTGCCAAGTGATTTTGTCACTGGAATATTTTGTTCCCTCTTTGAGGTCTCCAGATACAGGATAGCCCTGGCAGTGAGTCGCATAGGTGGGAAATCCCACCAACTTTTAGGCAAAGCCAAATGGAAAGGCAGAAAAGCCCTGGATATGGATCAAGGAACTTCCTGCGTTCAGCAATAATTAGTTATTTCCTGTGTTCAGGAATAATTAGTTATTTTACTCAGTTATTTTACTCAAAAGCCTTAGTGTCTCTAAACCTTGACTTTCTGATCAATAAATAGGTGACAATGTGTATTTCACTGGTCTCTTATAGTGGCTAAAGAGATATTATAAATTCTGGAGGAGTTGGAACTTGGATGGTTATTACAAAGGTGTGCCAAATCCCATTAGAAGGAAATTCTCCATCCAATCCCAGCTCCTCTACTTGCTCATGAAGAGACCAAGTTAGACCAAATTTTATTTTGATTTTGTTTGGAAACTGGCCCAAACAGAATTACCAAGAAGCATATCAGCTGAACCCTTTGCAGAAAAAGTTCAGCCTGAAAGAAAAATTTGGATATTGGTATGATGGAAATACAATGTGATCCAAGTCTCCGTCAAGAACCTAAGTCAGATTTTTAGGAAGACATAGATAACATGAATGGAATTTGGTATACAGAAAACAGTAACCTACTCAATTATGTTGTAACTTGGCTGAAGTTACTGTAGTGTTGTGTTGTCATAACAGAGAGGAGGTTGTTGTTGGTGGAGATGGGGTATCAATGGAGGTTATAGAAAAAGAAGAATAAAAAAATAAAAGAAGAACAAAACAGCATGTGAAGATGTGGCACTGGCACTATCCAGAGAGAGAGGCCATTGAGTCTATGGTTCGACGTGTGCCACAGAAACAGAAATATCCCAAAAGCTGGAGAAACCAATTCATACACCTACTCTGGCTCTAGGTAAATGTCCCAGAAAGGCATCTAAGCCCTTTTGTCTTAATCTTCTGTTTTTCAAATTCTCTTCTGCACTCAAGTCTTCTCCCCTGAGTGAACTCACCCTCAGTCAGAAGTTGGATGAATAGCAGATATGGGTAATTCAGCTTTGCTTATGGAGCCTGAGAATTAATGCCTCCATGCCAGATATTTTGGAGAAGTTCTTACCCAGTTTTGATTTCTTTCTGGTCTTTTTTGTCTCTTTTCCCTAAACTTGCTACACACACACATACACACACATGTGTGTGTGCGCACACACATACACACGTGTATTCAAAATGGAGGAGATATGGCCTAGAAGCAGCATGTGTAATCCAGCTTAAGGATATTGGTAGGTAGTGAATTCAGTATGTGTCAGTTGTGAGACGTGGTGGCCAAAAGTTAACACTATCTTTGACTGCATTGACAAAAATGTGGTGTCTAGAACCAGGAAGGTGGCATTCTTGCTCTACCTAGCACTGGTGAGATGACAGAATATTTTCCTTACGCGCACCACACTCTGAAAGGAACATTGACAAATGGAGAAAGCCTCAGCTGTCACATTTCCCTTGATATGGTTGTGGGTTCACACTTCCCCCAGAGCAACCTTATCCTGCAAACTCACCACAACCCAACCCTGCTTGCAGCCTAGCCTTAAGCCATATCAGGAAGCTCTCATCAGCCACAGAGCCATGAGTCCTGGAGAATTTGGGGTCTTATACTTTTCTACCTCTCAAGTATTAGGGGCTTAAAATCATGAGTCAATTCACATAAAGGCCATTCTACTTTGTTATAAAGCATAACAAATAGTAGCCTTTCAGGCTACTGCCACCCACCATAGGCCAAACTATTTTCTGCTTTAGGAAGACTTTCTTAGATCCCAAGCAAGCCTATGTAGGTATCTCACATTCAAGCATGAAAAAAGTGGAAATGTGAGAGTACAGAACAGAGGAAATGGACCGCTTCCCCCAAATTCTTTGGACTTGTATACATATAAGAGTTTGAAGCAGTTTTTGCCTAGTATTGTGGTTTTCCTCATGGTGGATGGTATCTATACAGTGGATCATTGGAGTTTAATGGATCACCCTAGGGCCACACTTTACCTGCATTTCATGTCTCTTGAAGCTGGAGGTGGTTGCTCACTGCAGAGCGTAGCAGAAGTTGCAAGCATCCTTGAACATCCTTGTCTTTTGAAAGAGTAGGCACAGAAATGTCTGAGGGGCCCTTATCATCCTCTGTCCTCACACTGCCTGTTGATGTAGTTAATGTTCTTGCTCTAGCTGATATTATTTCACTTGTTCTTATAGATCTTGATATTCTTGCAATTGCTCTGAGTTTTCATGTTGCTAACATTGTTGCTTCTGCTGGTATTGATAGTGCTATAAAGGCAGTAGTGCACAGTCCTATTGGATTTCCCCAAGTCACAATTTCCCCAGTTTCTTCAGAAGATACTTGGTCTATTTATCACATGTTTTTGTTGGCTTTCCTAGAAGGATTCTAGCAGTGCACTTGTCTTGGGGATATAGATGATAGTCTCTGATTCATTTTGGGCCAAAGATTAATACTGAAGCCCTAGATCACACATTCAACCAGTGTTTTTATAGCTAACTTTATTTCATAAAGCAATACCTTCCAAGCAGATTGTGACACTAAAGCTACTGAGAAACAGCCTTAGAGGTGAATGTATTCAGGAAATGAGATATATTTTCCTATTTGTTCTCACTCTTTGAATAGGAGCAACTGCTACTCACCATTTCTCTATTTCAGCCTACCCAGTGATCCACCAGCTTGACCATATCAAGCCTTCTAGTCATTGTACTTTTATTTGATATAATTACTTGTAATTATAATTATTTGTAATTATATAAAACTCTGTAATTATATAAAATTATATATAAATTATATAAAAAACCTCTATATTTATATTTGTGGCCATTTAATTAATATCAATCTCTCCCACTTAGCTGATCATAACTTTTATAAGGTTAGGAATTCTCTGAAGTGTGGAAGATAACAGGTGTTCAACAACTACACAAATAAAAGAATAAGTACATGCTAAGAAAAATCTACTTGCCTTTCAACATTCAAAACGCTAAAAACAAGCTAACGTTGTATACATTTATCTAGTGGCACTTCATTCATAAATATCTAATTTGTTTCATAAAAAAATCAAAATGGAAAATTCAGCAAAGGATTTGAACAGGAATCTCACAGGAGAGGAAAAACAAATAGTTGTTAAACATATTTAAAAAGATGAACAATTTCACTACTAATCAGGTAATTGCAAATTAAAACAATAATAAAATACTATTTCTGGTTAGCAAAATTTTAAAGTTTGATAATTTGAAGTTTGGAAAATGTATTGAAAATAAGTAATATCTAACTCTGATGATGAAAATATAAATTGGTATAGTCATTTTGGAGGCAAATTTTTAGCAAAACTAAATTGAAAAATAAGTATCCAGATGGTATAATTTGGTTTAAAATGCACAATGTGTATGGGGGATGGAGTATAGATGAAACAAGGTTGGCCTTGTGTTGATAATTGTTAAAATTATGCATCCTATGAGCTACTAATTTCTCCTGTTATCTATCCCAAAGGAACATTACTACACATATGCACAAGAAGTCATGTCAAGGATATTTATATCAGGGCTGTTGGTAATAGCGAAAAATTAGAAATTATTAAAACCCACATCAGTAGTGACATAGTCAAATTAATGATGGTGCATCTGTACTACACAATACCAAGGATCAGTTAAATAGAAAGAAATACATCTAGATATCCAAGTCATGTTTTTGAATGAGAAAAGTAACTTGCACATTAATGTGTTCAACATGATACCATTTATATAGAAAGGAAACACCATGCAGACCACTCAAAACAATTTTTTTTTTAAATTTTTTTTTTTCAACGTTTATTTATTTTTGGGACAGAGAGAGACAGAGCATGAGCGGGGGAGGGGCAGAGAGAGAGGGAGACACAGAATCGGAAGCAGGCTCCAGGCTCTGAGCCATCAGCCCAGAGCCTGACGCGGGGCTCGAACTCCCGGACCGCGAGATCGTGACCTGGCTGAAGTCGGACGCTTAACCGACTGCGCCACCCAGGCGCCCCTCAAAACAATTTTATATATATATATATATATATATGCGCCAAACTATATATATACATATATAGGCCAAATATATATATATATATATATATATATATATATATGTCATCACACACACAGATGATAGATACATAGATGAAAAGATAGAAATCTTTAAAGAGCCATCTGTAAGAATACACATCAGATGATAAGAATGGTTAATTCTGAGGGGTGAGGAAGGGGATGAGGACTAGTGTAGAGGTGAGACTGATGGTTAAAGACAGTATTGATCTTATTTGCACATTTTATATCTTTCAATTGTTACAAGAGAAATACATTCAAATGTTATTTGAGTACCTTAAAGTAACTTTTTAAAGATCCGAAAATAAAACCATTTAATATCCTGGAAAGATGTTTATGTTAAATTGCAAAATGAAAAGAAATAGGTTATAAAACAACATAATAACATTGCAAGAATATAATAAAAATGTCTGAATGGATGTACAGCAAAATGCTTAGAAGAGGGAGGCAGTGGTGGTGAAATTGTAGGTGTTTGCTTTCCTGTATGTTTGCATTTTACTATAATAAATATGTATTGTTTGTATAAAAAAACAAAAAACAAGCTAAAAAATAAAGTATGATAGTCATGGAGTTTGCTTATATAAGCCTCCATTAATAAAGAAAAAGAAAGAAAGAAAGAAAGGTAAAAAGAAAAAGAAAAAGTAAAAGAAAAAGAAAAAGAAAAAGCCAGGGAGGCAGAGGAAAAGCCTAGGTGGAAACTTCTAGGTAGAAGGGTCTCTATCTCTTTGCCATTCAGTGTTCTAGTCAACAAACACTGAAACACTGAACAGTTTATTCTGTCAGGCCCTGTTTAAGGTATGAAGAGTGGGGAATAGGTGGTGGGTGGGGGGAGTGGTAGGATGAAAACGAAATTTCTTCCCTTAGGCTGAACTTGTGCTTGAGGCTCTTTCACTGTACTTCCCACTGCTACTACTTTGCCCAGACACCCACCGCTCTTTTCCAACCCCTACCATTACTGAACATGCAAGCATAGAAAATTTGCTTTCAATATACCCATTTCAGGTTCCAAATTCTTTCTGAAAAGCAACCAAAGTGCCCCAATTCTTTTAATAGCTACTTTCAGCTTTCCATGGGCTGCTCTAACATTGGCTGTGTTCCTTTTATTCCAGTCCCCTAGTTCCAAGAACCATCATATTTTCGCTATCCCGTTGGTGTTCTTCCGTCCTTTACTCCCAACCGCGCATGTACACACACACACACACACACACACACTTTCCTTTGTGCAAATTTTTTTCTTGCTATTATAGAAGTAAAAGACGCTGAAAATAGATAATTTCAAGAGTACAGAGAACAGGTTGTTTGGTTTTTTTGGCGTTGACTTTTTTTTTTGGTGTTGACTATATAAAGTTTTTATATATTTTGCTTATTAACCCCTTATTGGATATATCATTTGCAATATCTTCTCCCATTCAATATGTTTCCTTTTAGTTTTTTTGATTGTTTACTTTCCTATGCAAAAGACTTTTATTTTTAAATTGTCCCAATAGTTCATTTTTGCTTTTGTTTCCCTTACTTAAGGAGACGTATCTAGAAAAACGTTGCTATAGCCAGTGTCAGAGAAATTACCGCCTGTGTTCTCTTCCAGGATTTTTATAGTTTCACGTCTCACATTTAGGTCTTAATTTTTTATTTGTTTTTGTGTATGGTGTTAGAAAGTGGTCCAATTTCATTCTTTTGTTGTAATTACCCTGTTTTTCCAACACCATTTATTGAAAAGACAGTCTTTTCCCCATTGTATATTTTTGCCTCCTTTGTCATAGATTAATTGACCATAGAAGTGTAGGTTTGTTTGGGGGCTCTCAGTTCTGTTTCATTGATTTATGTATCTATTTTTGTGCCAGAACCATACGGTTTTGATTATTACAGCTTTGTAGTACACCTTGAAATCTGGGATCATGATACCTCTTGCTTTTGTTTTGTTTTTAATTTTTTAATGTTTATTTATTTTTGAGAGAGATAGACACAGTGCAAGCAGGGGAGGGGCACAGAATCTGTAGCAGACTCCAGGCTGTGAGCTGTCAGCACAGAGCCCACAGTGGGGCTGGAACTCACAAACTGTAAGATCATGACCTGAGCCAAAGTCAGAAGCTTAACCAACTGAGCCACCCAGATGCCTCTGTTCTGTTTTCTCAAGATTTCTTTGGCTATTCAGGCAGGGTCTTTTGTGGTTCCACACAAATTTTAGTATTATTTGCTCTTATTTTGTGAAAAATACTGCTGGCATTTTGATAGGAATTGCATTGAATCTGTTGCTTGCTTTCTGTAATGTGGACATTTTAACAATATTAATTCTTCCAGTCCATGAACATGGAATATCTTTCCATTTGTTTGTGTCATCTTCAATTTATTTCATCAATGTTTTACAGTTTTCAGACTACAGGTATATCATCCCCTTGGTTAAGGTTATTCCTAGGTATTTTATTATTTTTGGTGAAATTATGAATGAAATTGTTTTCTTAGTTTATTTTTCTGCTACTTTGTTAATAGTGTATAGAAATGCCACTGATTTCTGTGTATTAATTTTGTATCCTACAGCTTTACTGAATTCATTTGTTACTTGTAATAGATTTTTGGTGAAGTTTTCAGGGTTTTCTATGTATAATATCATGTCAAATGGTCAACTGCAAATGGTGACAATTGAACTTCTTTACCAATAAGGAATGTATTCAATGAATGATATTAAATAATACAGTATGGTGACAGATGATAGCTAAACTTGTGGTGAGTATAGTATAATGTATAAACTTATTGAATCAGTGTGTTATACATCTGAAACTAATGTAACATTGTGTGCCAACTACACTCAAAAAAATAAATTAATACAAAATAATAATGAGGAAAATGCCCCTTCAAAAAAGTACAGAGAACAAGATATATGTAATGGAAAAAAAATTCATTAATCCTACAACCAAGAGGCAACCAACCACAGTTAACTTTGTTGGTTCATTTCTTTCCAGTCCTTTTTCTTTTCTTTTTTAAAATATGAAATGTATTGTGAAATTGGTTTCCATACAACACCCAGTGCTCATCCAGACAGGTGACCTTCTCAATGCCCATCACCCACCCTCCCCTCCCTCCCACCCCCATCAACCCTCAGTTTATTCTCAGTTTTCAAAAATCTCTTATGGTTTTAGAGAGGGAGAGAGCCAGTCCTTTTTCAGAATGTGTATGTGCGTGTGTGCATGTATGTGTGTGTATTATTTGTTTTACTTAATTGAGATCATGCTCTTTATACTGTGTTGTGTCCTTCCTTATTCACTTAATGCCATAAAATTGGCATTTACCCCTGTTGTTAAGTATTCTTTGAAATAGCTATATATTATCTTTTTTAAATTTTTTAATGTTTTTTATTTATTTTTGAGACAGAGACAGAGCATGAGCAGGGGAGGGGCAGAGAGAGGGAGACACAGAATCTGAAGCAGGTTCCAAGCTCTGAGCTGTCAGCACAGAGCCCGACGTGGGGCTTGAACTCACAGACCATGAAATCATGAACTGAACTGAAGTCAGACACTTAACTGACTGAGCCACCCAGGCACCCCTGAAATGGTTATATATTATCTTTAACAATTATGTTATATTTATGTAACCCTTTCCTGGAATATTTAATGTGGTTCACTATAAATCTATATGTATATGCATATATGCATATGTATATCTATATCATCTATATTTATATCTATATCTATATCAAGTGTGAATCTCAGTAAGTCTATAAACATGCATGTACTAGAAAAATAATTTTATTCTTTGTAACTCAATTTAATTTCTATTTCTACTGTACAGCCTGCTGTATTGGCAAAAATATAACCTCTGAAGTATTGAATACCTTTGTGCAGACGTCTTTGTCAGAATCTTTATTTCCTTAGGATAGATTCCTAGAAGTAAGCAGAAATTTTGAGTCAAAGGGTGTGAACTCACTTAAGAATTCTTATTCATATAGATAAATACATAGATAGTATATATCCTCATATATACCATCATAGCTAGTTAGCTTGCTACAAAACACTTAAAAAACTCAAATTCTTTTGCTGGTTTCACATTAAAGTGATTTTCCTAAGGAAAACTTCCTGCCTGTATTCTAATTTATAATAAGGTACTGGCTTAGCCTGTAGCCCTTTAAGAAGAGATGGACACAAAACTGTTGCACTTCTACTCTGAAAGAAATCTGCCCTGCTTTGGAGAGCCATCATCAAAGATTGATCCTGGTGAGACCCTCCTCCATGAAAAGTGCCCTGATATGTAACACTATTTTTCATGCAAGTCATAAGGATTAGTTCACTCAGTAAGTGGGAAGTCATTCTCAGGACTACCATGAGAGTTGTATGAAAAGGGTATATGATTATTGCTCAGTGCAGTGCTTGGCACTCAATACTTTAGTTCCATCTGATAGCATTCTGATAAGCATGAAGTGATTAACTGACAAGGTAATTGATTATTCAATTGACCACTGTTTCAATAATTTATTGTGCAAGCTATTGTCTATCCTGTGGACTGGAATCATTCATTCCAGATTCAAGTAATTTGACCTGTTGTCAAACCTGTATTTATTTAGATTTGGGAAATGGGTTCAGTAGAAGCATGTACTTAGGTATTGTGCAAAAGCCACATGAGTGCAAAGAAGTGTCTCTACTCTTCAAAAAGTTGAAATAAAATTGAAAAGATATTTATCCTCGAATATCGATGGAAAGATTCAGAGATACCATGCTAACTGCAATCAAAATGTTAGGATATCCTAACAATGGAGTGTTTGAGAAAAGTTTTGTAGAGAAAGCAGAACTTGAATTAAGATTCCAAATATCTGTAATAGGTACAAAGAAATAGAAAAAGAATGGGGAGCAGGGAAGCAGCTTAACTCAAGATACAAAGGTCAAGAAGTGAGAGGCCCTGAATGCTAAAACTAAAATTAAGACAAAATGGATGACACTTTGATATCCAGGCTCTATAACTTATTTGGGTTCAAATTTTGCACTTGTAAACTGTTTGACTTTGGAAAAATATCTTAATCTTTGTTATTATATTATGTATGACTTGGTACCCCACAAAGACATGTGGGAATCTCATCACAGAAAAGATGAAATCACTTAGAAACACACACACAGTGATAGAGATACAAGACACACAGAGAGAAAATGTTTAGAGAAAGTAGTGGCAGATCCTTGAGTCCCTTCCCCAGAGGTCAAGAGGTGCAAAGGAAGAGAAAGTCAGTAAGAAACACAGCTAAAGGCAGAACAATGTTTTAATGCTATTGAACAATTCAGGATTACAAGGGAAGTTTTATCTAGTGGAGGAAAATATGTTAATTCTTTGGTACATTTCCAATTCCTGGAGTTATAGGCATAAATGCTGCTTAAGTGGTCATGCACTCCCTAGGGGCCTTTCTACCCTTGAAGAGCCCCATTTTGAAAGGTAAGAATGACCTTTGTCACATTTTGGCTCTTAATGCACCACACTAGTCAGAGCAATGGCTCAGTGTGGCTCTTCTGGGTCTTGGAACCCTGAATCTGGAGAAAATGTGCAGGAAATAAAAACTAACTGTGAGGTATTTTTAATGTAGGTTTTATTAATGAGTCTCTAAATAGCTTGAGGTTTTAATGTTCCTTTTATTACATTTCCTGACAGGAACTGGATGGGTAGTAACAGTACTGAACTTGGGGTTTTATTCTGCCTCCTTCCTTTAGCTGGGGGCAACCCCATCTATGAAATTTTATTTATTCTTTTGAAAAACAAGGAGGTGAATTCACCTCTTAACTTACCTCTTGGGATTGTTGAACATCCCAATGGTTGTAAGAGGACTTTGTTCATACAAAGCCCCATACATGTGAAGAAGTGGAATTGGTAGGCTAGTAATTAATTAATACATGTACTCAAATAAAACATAAGAAAAGAGAATATTATTTGTAATAAATATGAGGATTCTTGTATAGTTTAAGGCTAATGTATTGTGGCTTGCATATCTTCAATGGAACTGCATCCATCCCTGAAAATATTCTGGAGATCAGTGGATACACTTTGGTGAACTAACATTTGCTTCTCACTCAATCCCTAGGTATTTAAGTAATGTAAAAGTCAGAGTTAACAAGACATAGTCTGCATTTTGATTTACCTGAGGCTGGTCCAGTTATCTGTAACCTTACCCACTATTTTTGAGTTACTTTCTCCATATATGCCTCCTACCCTCCATTTTGATCAATATCAAAAGACCTAGAAGACAGGAGACCAGAGTTTGGGCCCTATTCAGCCCTGGGTTTACATTGTATCTCTGGGAAAGCTTAAAAATAGTTTTTTTTTGCCTGCTTGACAAATAAATAGCTTACTGTGTGTGTGTGTGTGTGTGTGTGTGTGAGAGAGAGAGAGAGAGAGAGAGACAGAGAGAGAGAGAGCGAGAGCGAGAGCAAGAGAGCGAGTGAGCCTATAAAGTATATTTACTTATAAGTTTCAGGAATTGCATATCTTCTACCCCTTACCATTTCTCTGAAAATGCCATGCCCTTTCCACAAATCTGTGCCTTAATGCTTGCTGGTCCCTTGTCCTAAAATCATCTCCCCTTTTCCTCCTTCTCTGACAGATAAATTATTCCACATCCTTGGTGACCTAGTATATTCAACGTGAATCTTTCAATACACCAATTACATTGGGTTCTAACCATCATATGCATTCTTTACTGAGAGAGACAGACATGAAGCTTTCTCTAAAACAGAATCTATTCATCTTTAGGTATTAGCACTGTCCCTGGCACACAGTAGTCACTTGCATTTGTGGAAGGAAAGAATAGGGAAAGGTGGGGAGAGCAGGAGAGAATCCGCCAGGAGAGAACCCAGAATTCCAAATCAAGTCATAGGATTTTAATTCCAATCCATCCAGTTTTGTAAATTACTTAACCTTTCTTAGTTTCATTCTCTTTATCTGTTATATTGAGTTAATATCCTCTAGTCCTTTCTGCTTCACTCACTTTGCTCCACCATGGAATAAGTGAAGGAAAGAAAAGAGGAGGTAGAGATGAAAAAGGAAACAGAAAGAGATATAAAAGAAAACTGCAATTTGTGAGGAAGGCGAACAGTTTAAGCTCAAAGTTGTGTACACCTGGATGTAGGAAGAACAAAGATCACTAGAGGGCAATATTATGGCAGGGAAATTTCCCCTGGTAGCATAGGGAACAGGTGCAGCTGAATGGGCCAAGTTACATAGGAGCTAGGATTGCTAGAGGCTCAGTCAGAGCTTAGAGTTCCCTATTA
Source organism: Prionailurus viverrinus (assembly GCF_022837055.1). Classification (NCBI taxonomy): domain Eukaryota; kingdom Metazoa; phylum Chordata; class Mammalia; order Carnivora; family Felidae; genus Prionailurus; species Prionailurus viverrinus. Next base: position 47,854,921 of record NC_062579.1, on the reverse strand, counting down.
AGTTTGGTATGTCACATCCCAGGTGATTGATACTACATAAATGGGCCACATTTGCCTAATGTTCACAGCTGTAAAGAATGACTCACTATTCATTTGTTAAGATTATTGGTATCTATCACCAAATTTTGATGTGTTTGAGTTTTCACAAACTTCTGCCATCTCACAGCAGAATCCGGGGTCTGTCTTCCTGTCTCTGAGGTTGTCTTACTTCGCTGACCACTCAGTCCCTCATTGGCCCCATTCCCACAATCCTTTCCATTAAGTACACCTTGGATTACAGAATTACCTGTGGGAAATCAAATAGCTATGTCCTGGGGTAGGACATTATGGGGAACTCATTGCAAAACAGAACACTGCTTTCTAGCCTTGCTGAAAACAGCAGGCCATGCTTCACTTATCTAGTTAATATATATGGAGGGGGCACTCACTTCATTTATCTAGTTAATGTATATCTAGTAGTTAGATTCTGCCTATACTCATAAATTCCTTAAACAATGTTATTGCATGGAATATTTTATCATGTCTTAACTTGTTTTTCTGCACATTTTCAACGCGTTCTTCCTGACACGTAGCCCTCTGATGTATTGCATGTTGTTTTCCTAAATGTATGCTTAATAAATACAGGAGTTTGAAAGCAGCTGGATGACACTTCCCTTAGCCTCCCTCTCATCTCTCTTGACTTGCATAGAATCTTGAGTAATTAAGTAACTCTTTCTGCCACCCTCAACTTTGCTGGACAGTCAAAAGCCAAACCCGCAATTGGTGACCCGGACGTGATGGTGATAGCCTTGAGAGGAAGATTTTCAGGCAGCAGATTCGGCATTAAGGAGTAGAAAGTGGAACTGTCCAGACTTAAGGCAGACCTCATCCCGGTAAGGGACAGCAATACCTACTTGGGACAACTACCAACGTGTCCGGTATTCAGTGAGAGTATTTCTTTTCTCTTTATTCATCATTGGCCAAAAAATATCAAAGAAACAGCTATTATATTTAAAAACTTTACAGCAGCTTTTAAAATTTTTTTTTTCAACGTTTTATTTATTTTTGGGACAGAGAGAGACAGAGCATGAACGGGGGAGGGGCAGAGAGAGAGGGAGACACAGAATTGGAAACAGGCTCCAGGCTCTGAGCCATCAGCCCAGAGCCTGACGTGGGGCTCGAACTCACAGACCGCGAGATCGTGACCTGGCTGAAGTCGGACGCTTAACCGACTGCGCCACCCAGGCGCCCCTACAGCAGCTTTTAAAGGCAGCTCATTGTACTGTTACAAAAGATCAATTAAGTAAATTGTTATGAAAATATGAGATGCCTGTCCCTAGTTCCCTGACCATGGTACAGTTGATTTAGATCTATGGAAACAAGTGGGAGGAAATTTAAAAAGAAACATGAAAAATGAGAGAAGGTTCCTACTTCCATTTTAGTGACCTAGAGTTTAGTCCAGGCATTATGGCATTATGTCCATTACATGTATCTACAGAGAATTAAAAAACAAAGAAAGCCTAACACATGCCTCTCCTATGGCACCTGCTACAATACAGGGCAACTTCCTTCCATCGCCTCCTCCTGTCCCTACTACTCCTGATCACTTAAAGCCAATACCAAATCGGAAGGATACAAGCCATCAATTTTTCAGCAGTGTTTAGAAAAGGGATATGCTGCTGGGGAGTTTCATACATTCCCCACCATTACCACTGCTGGACATCAACCTAGGCATGAGTCCCTCCCTTTTACTGTCTTTAAGGAATTGAAAGGAAGTGTTGCTGGCAAAGGTATCCAAAGCTGCTTTACTAAGGGGATAATTGAAACAATAGGGCATGGATATGAAATGACACCCTGGGATTGGAAGGCATTGACAAAAACATATTTTCTCCTTCTCAGCATACTATGTGGACTTCAGAATGTTAAGAGGGTTGTGCCACACAGGCAATTCATAATAGATATTTGGGTATTCCAATAGGAGTAAAAATGCTACAGGGCATCACCATTATACAACAGCTCAAGCCCAAGCCCAAGCCCGGGTAGATCATAGGTAATTCCAATAATGTTCTACTATTGCAATTGTTGTCTAGTCCTGTGTTCCTGACACAAAGACAAAAACAGTTCCTTTGTCACTATATGGCAGGGATCCACTGAACTTATGTCAATTTTGTGAATGGGTTACAATAGAGTATTTCCAGGCAAATAGATAATGAAGAAGCTGCTCAAGTTCTACTGCAGAAACTGGCCTATGAAAATGCTAATGAGGACACTCAGGCCATTCTCTCTGGCAAATGTACTCAAGCCAAAGGTATTGCTGAATTCATTAGGGCATGTCAAAATGTGGTAACTGAAACACATAAAGCACAAATTCTTGTAGCTATTAAATGTGGAAAACCAGGGCACATGCAAAAGGACTATCACCAACAAACAAAGGGACAAACAAATAAGTTACTCAATAAGGATTGTCCCAGATGTGGAAAAGAAAAACATTGGGCAAATCAATGCCAATCTAAACTTGTTAAGGAAGGATGACCCCTCTCGGGAAATGAGAGAAGGGGCATCAGCTCCCACACCCACAATCCCAAGTGGAGCAAAACCATACAAAACCCTGTTCCTCAGGTTTTCTTAAACCAGATCAAAGATGGTTACAGCCTTTTGAGCAGCCACCACAGGAAGTGCAGGATTAGATTTATGCACTACTTCAGAATTCATTTTAAAGGTACAAGATCATGTCTATACAATACTCACTGAGATATATGGTCCCTTACCCCCCAACACAGTGGGAGTTATTCTAGGAAGATCTAGCACTACAAAAAAAAAAAGGAATTTTTGTACTACCTGGAGTCACTGACTCAGATTATACAGGGGAAATATGATAATAGTTAATAGGTTACACATTTCCCCCCACCCCCACCCCCAGGACATGGTTAGCACAATTACTCCTAATACCTTTGAAGTTCCAGGGACTTTAACACAACAAAGAGGAAATGAATGATTTGCAGCATAGGATTCAAGGAATTATACTGGACTCAGATCATTCAATCTGTCAACCTGACAAAGCTTTTTTTTTTTTTATACAAAAGTTATTGTCAATTTGGTTTCCATACAACACCCAGTACTCATCCCAACAGGTGCCCTCCTCAGTACCACTCATCCACCCTCCTCTCCCTCCCACCCCCCATCAACACTCAGATTGTTCTCAGTTTTTTAAGAGTCTCTTATGTTTTGGCTCCCTCCCTTTCTAACCCTTTTTTTCCCCTTCCCCTCCCCCATGGTCTTCTGTTAAGTTTCTCAGGATCCACATAAGAGTGAAAACATACGGTATCTGTCTTTCTCTGTATGACTTATTTCACTTAGCATAACACTTTCCAGTTCCATCCAGGTTGCTACAAAAGTCTATATTTCATTCTTTCTCATTGCCACGTAGTACTCCATTGTGTATATAAACCACAATGTCTTTATCCATTCATCAGTTTCTGGACATTTAGGCTCTTTCCATAATTTGGTATTGTTGAAAGTGATGCTATAAACATTGGGGTACAAGCGCCCCTATGCATCAGCACTCCTGTATTCCTTGGGGAAATTCCTAGCAGTATTATTGCTGGGTCATAGGGTAGATCGATTTTTAATTTTTTGAGTAATATCCACACTCTTTTCCAGAGCGCCTGCACCAGTTTGCATTCCCACCAACAGTGCAAGAGGGTCCCCGTTTCTCCATATCCTCACCAGCATGTGTAGTCCCCTGATTTGTTCATTTTAGCCACTCTGACTGACGTGAAGTGGTGGTATCTCAGTGTGGTTTTGATTTGTATTTCCCTGATGAGGAGCGACGTTGAGCATCTTTTCATGTGTCTGTTGGCCATCTGGATGTCTTCTGTAGAGAAGTGTCTATTCATGTTTTCTGCCCATTTCTTCACTGGATTGTTTGTTTTTTCAGGTGTGGAGTTTGGTGAGCTCTTTATAGATTTTGGATACTAGCCCTTTGTCCGATATGTCATTTGCAAATATCTTTTCCCATTCCGTTGGTTGCCTTTTAGTTTTGTTGATTGTTTCCTTTGTTGTGCAGAAGCTTTCTATCTTCATGAGGTCACAATAGTTCATTTTTGCTTTTAATTTCCTTGCCTTTGGAGATGTGTCAAGTAAGAAATTGCTGCGGCTGAGGTCAGAGAGGTCTTTTCCTGATTTCTCCTCTAGGGTTTTGATGGTTTCCTGTCGCACATTCAGGTCCTTTATCCATTTTGAGTTTATTTTTGTGAATGGTGTAAGAAAGTGGTCTAGTTTTATCCTTCTGCGTGTTGCTGTCCAGCTCTCCCAGCAACATTTGTTAAAGAGACTGTTTTCCATTGGATATTCCTTCCTGCTTTGTCGAAGATTAGTTGGCCATACTTTTGTGGGTCTACTTCTGGGGTTTCTGTTCTATTCCATTGGTCTCTGTGTCCGTTTTTGTGCCAATGCCATGCTGTCTTGATGATTACAGCTTTGTAGTAGAGGCTAAAGTCTGGGATTGTGATGCCTCCTGCTTTGGTCTTCTTCTTCAAAATTACTTTGACTGTTCAGGGTCTTTTGTGATTCCATACAAATTTTAGGATTGCTTATTCTAGCTTCGAGAAGAATGCTGGTGCAATTTTGATTGAGATTACATTGAATGTGTAGATAGCTTTGGGTAGTATTGACATTTTAACAGTATTTATTCTTCCAATCCATGAGCATGGGATATTTTTTTTTCATTTCTTTATATCTTCTTCAATTTCCTTCATAAGTTTTCTATAGTTTTCAGCATACAGATCTTTTACATCTTTGGTTAGGTTTATTCATAGGTATTTTATGATTCTTGGTGCAATTGTGAATGGGATCAGTTTATTTGTCCTTCTGTTGCTTCATTATTAGTGTATAAGAATGAAACTGATTTCTGTACGTTGATTTTGTATCCTGCGACTTTGCTGAATTCCTGTATCAGTTCTAGCAGCCTTTTGGTGGAGTCTGTCGGGTTTTTCATGTATAATATCATGTCATCTGCAAAAAGTGAAAGCTTGACTTTATCTTTGCCAATTTTGATGCCTTTGATTTCCTTTTGTTGTCTGATTGCTGATGCTAGCACTTTCCCACTATGTTAAACAACAACGGTGAGAGTGGACATCCCTGTCGTGTGACAAACCTTATTTTTAATTAATACTGTGAATGGAAAGTAATTTACAGGGTTAATTGATACTGGAGCCGATATCTCCATCCTAACTTCCCATGAATGTCCTAAATAATGGGAAAAAAGACCTAGCCTCCTGGCTTTTACTAGAGTGGGAGGCACAAACCTCCCTTTCCATTACAAAACAAAAAGCCTCTCACATGTGTGATGCATGCCAGAAGGACAAATGGTTATTTTGACCCTTTATTCCACTTGTTCCTATGTCATTATGGGGAAGGGACTACTTAAAGAAGGGAAAGTAGTCATTCAGTCTTTTTTTTAAATAGGGGCCACTATTAAATTTCCTCCCTTCCCAGTGGAAAATCTGGAAATTTTCCAGATGCCTATTTGGATTGAACAGTGGCCCCTTTTAGGGAATGAAGGGTGCCCCCTTTTAGGGAATGATCAAAACAAGCTAAGAATCTAGTTTTACAACAATTGGAGGCCTGCAATATTGAACCTTGGAGTCCTTGGAAAACACCCATTTTTAAAATTCCTAAAAAATCAGGTAAATTGAGATTGTTACATGGCCTCAGAGCTATTAATGCCATAATCCAACCTATGGGGGCATTACAGCCAGGCTTGCCCAGCCCTGCCCAGCCCTGCTTTTATTCCTTCAACATGGCCTATTACAGTAATAGATCTTAAGCTGTGCTTTTTTTTTACCGTACCTCTAGCGGAACAAGACAAAGAATGTTTTGCCTTTTCTCCACCTGTTACTAACAGTGAAGAACCTTTGTCTAGATATAAATGGAAACTATTCCCTCACAGGATAATAGACCAACTATATGTCAATATTTCATCCAAGAAGCCTTACTGCCCATTCATAAAAAATTTTCCATCCTTTCTAATTTATCATTATATGGATGATATTCTTGCTCTTGCTGCTCCTACATAGACCTTACTTTTCACAATATGTCAACACTCAGAACTTTCCACAAAAGAACATGGGCTTCAAGCTCTTGAAGAAGTTAAAATACAGGAGCCTCGGCAATATCTAGGACATATAGTCTTTGCTCAGACAATATGGCTTCAGTGCATCTCCTTAGATACCACTCATTTACATACTTTAAATGATTTCCAAAAAAGTTTTTTTTTAATTTCCTTAATGTTTATTCATTTTTGAGATACAGAGTGAAAATAGGGGTGGGGCAGAGAGAGAGGGAAACACAGAATCTGAAGCAGGCTCCAGGCCCTGAGCTGTCAGCAAAGAGCTCAATGCAGGGCTCGAACTCACAAACTGTGAGATCATGACCTGAGCCAAAGTCAGGTGCTTAACTGACTGAGCCACCCAGGTGCCCCAATTAAAAAAAAATCAGGAGCTATTAATTGGATTCATCCAACTTTGGGAATTACTACAGGACCACATTCTAATTTATTTAATATTTTAAAAGAGGACACTGCTTTAGACTCTCCTCATGGTTTAACCCCAGAGGCAGAAAAAGAATTAATTATTATTGAACAGGCATTTGAAAACAGGCAACTGCATCACCAAAAGCTAGTTTACCCTATTTATTTATATTCCCTACCCTCCATATGCCCACTGGACTTCTAGGCCAACTTATAAAAGAAATTCAATGTTTAGAATGGCTTTTTCTTTCCCACTCATTTAAGAAAACCCTCACTCCCTATATACAACAAATTACAGAGTTGCTATTTAAGAGAAGATATTGTTACCAACAACTAACAGGATATGATCCTGATTTCATATATCCTGGGATGTCTTATGAATGCTTTCTACGGATTCTTAATCTATAAAACTGCAAAGTGTTATGGCAGACTTTATTGACCAACTTGTTTACTCTCTGCCATCAAATTGTTACAACTACCTCTTTTAAACATTACCCCCCAAAATTATCTCCACAGCCAATTTCACAAGCAATCACTATTTTTATAGATGACTCTGTAAAAACTACTAAATCTGCTATTGCTTGGTTTGAACAATGCTGGCATAAAATATTCTCTAAAGGATAAACATCTACTCAAAGAGCAGAATTAAAGGCTGCTATTATGGCTTTCCAACAATTTACTCACCAACCTACTAATATGGTAACAGATTCTCAATATGTAGTTTATGTGATACAAAATATAGAACAGGACTTATTAGGGAATTAAAGCATTCCTTCCTTACTTTTGTTTTTTTTTTTTTTTGACTTTACAAGCCTTACTAGATAAACAGACATGCCTTCTTTTTATCACTCACATAAGATCACATTCAGGCTTATCTGGAAATGAGGTAAGGAAACAAGGTTGTGGACCAATTTGTTGGCTACAATATGCCTTTTAAAACTGTTCAATTATCTCATGACTTTTGTCATCAAAATTATAGTCCCTTATTAAACATTTCCATATTATAGTTACTCAGGCTAGACAAATTGCTGCTGCCTGCCCTGATTGTCAACAGCCATCAGGAGGACAAAAACAATGGGGAATTAACCCCAGAGGTCTAGATGCAAATCAGCTTTGGCAAACTGATATTACACACTATGCCCCATTTGGATGTCACAAATGTATCCATGTGTCTATAGACACCTTTTCAGGATTTATAATGGCCTCTATTCACACCAGATAAAATGCAAGAAATATCATTCACCATTTTTTACATGGGTTTTCACAAGCCAGTAAACCTCAAGAAATTAAAACTGACAATGGGCCTGAATACCTTTCCTCCATGGTAAAGGAATTCTTCCAAAATTGGAATATACAACACATTACTGGCATACCATATATAATCCTACTGGACAGGCTATTATAGAACATACACATGCCACTTTAAACCAAATGCTTCACAAACAAAAAGGGAGGAACCTACATAATGCCTCCACTTGGAATTCATTATATAAAGCCTTATACACTCTAATTTTTAAAAATTTTTTAAGTGTATTTATTATTCCTGAGAGGAAGAAAGAGACAGGGCATGAGCAGGGGAGGGTCAGAGAGAGAGAGGAGGAGACACAGAATCTGAAGCAGGCTCCAGGCTCTGAGCTGTCAGCACAGAGCCCGACACGGGACTCAGACTCACGAGCTGCAAGATCATGACTTGAGCCGAAGCCGGACGTTTAACCAACTGAGCCACCCAGGCGCCCCTATTTTTTTTTTAAATTGTGATTCCTATGGCTTCACAGCTGCCAAATGGTATTTTGCACCATCTCCCAGCTCAAATATCAGAGCTGAGGTGCTACTTAAAAACATATGAGGCAATAATTCATGGAAAAGACCTTATGAACTAATAACATGGAGAAGGGGATAGGCATGTGTTTGTCTCCCATCAGCATCGCACTGGGTGTCTGCCCATCTGATTAAACCAGATGATGAGTTGGAAGGATCACCCCTTCAACCCTCTTTCTCAGATGGCCAATTTGTCCTTACAAGGAAAAGAGAGGAGACCATGCCCATGAACAATCAAGGCAAATAATGTCACCTGGGGACAACTTAAGACACTCTATCAACACGCCACTGAAATGATGTGCTGTGTAGGAGCACCACCGAATTTTTTAAGCATATTTATCTGTGGTTTCTCAAAACTCAGCTAAGGTAATGATTTGCTTAATCTCTTTCTTTATCCAGACTGCTGCTGCTTTTTCATCATTGTATTTGGTCTCATATCATAGACCCCCCCTTTCTTTGAGCCAGTTACATTATGGGATGAAAACCCACTGCTAACTAGTAATGATTCTCTTTGGACTGGAGGCACCTGGATTCTGCCAAAAGGCCCTCTTGCTGAACAGAGAGATTGGTTAAAGCTGAGTACTTCTGTTCCTTTTGTGTCACTTTTCCCTCCTATTTGTGTAACCACTATGAACACTTCTGGATGTTTAAAAACCACAGCACAGATATATCTCCTCCACTACATGCCTAAAACAAAGGACCATAGAGCAAATTTGACATTCATTCAGTAGCCACCTTCATTACACCAATGATTCTTAGCTAACCCCCATTTATCATTGCCAAATAAAGAAGATATGGTCCCCTAGTAACTGCAGTAATCTGACAGCCCTGGAAGACCTCTATTGCCCATAAAGAGGAATTTTTTTCAAAATCTTAGCTTCATTCATTGGGGTCCTAAAAGACACTTGCCCTCAGCAGGCAAACCTATTGAGTTTTCAGAACCTAGCAACTCCTCCATCCTTCGGACTGATGGCAGACTTTCAGGGCCAATATTAAGAATTAAAAACAAAGATTCATATAGCCCATAGAATTACAATTTATGGTGTTTTAGCCTTCCCTTTTTGTTACACAATCTCTCTCATGGATATTATGTTGATAATAGTGGTACCTTTTATATGAATCGCACACAGAATGTCTCAGTGTCCTCCCTCATCCCTATGCTTTGATAATTTTCACTAAGCCAGTTAATATAACATTTTGACAACCCATATTATGTTTTTGAAGTACTTCCTCCAGCTTGATACACAGCCTGTATCAGCCATTATAATAGTACCAAATTTTCTATCTCACATGTGTTCATCTTAAAATGACAACCTTAAATTTGGCTGACAGTAAATCTAACAAGGCCCTGGGAAGGGTCCAATGGTCTTGCTGAGTTATCCCAAGCTATTTCTAAGTGGAGACGTAAAAGATTTGTCGGATAGTTCATTGCTTTCCTTATCTCATACGTTGTCATCTTATCCACAGCCTCTGTTGCAGTGGTCTCCCTGACAGTCTATCCATACAGTTAAAGTAGTCAATCACGTAATGACTATATCACCAAGGCAATTATTACTCAAATGGAGGTTGATAACAGTATCACGCAGAGACTGCAAGCTGCAGAAGCAGCACTCGAATGGAGGGAGACTACCAACAGGCACTTGTTGATCATCAAAATATACAATGTGACTGGCAACATGACAAAATTTGTCTCACTCTCTTAAAATATAATATGTCTCAACCCTCCCGGGATTCAGTGAAAAAACACCTACAAGGAGCCTTTTCTACCAATTTACAATCTGAGATTAATGCTCTGTCTTCCCAGCTGCATCAACAACTTAGATATTCAATAGGAAACGCAGATATGAGTTGAACAGGAGTTATCTGACAATATGAAGTGGTTAAATCCAACCAACTGGTTCCAGGGCCTCAATTTACATATTTGGATTATTGGATCTCTCTGCTTGTTAATCTTTTTTGTATTTCTCATAGCCCTCTGAATGATCTACACCATAGCGGCCTCCTCAAGGTATCATAAACAACTGATTGCCTTCCTCAACTCCCATAAATAAAAAGATTCTTCAAAAAAAGAGGGGGGGGATATGTAGGAAATCAAATAGCTATGTCCTAGGTTAGGAAATTATAGGGAATACATTGAAAAGAACCCTGCTTTCTGGCCTTGCTGAAAACAGCAGGCCAAGCTTCACTTATCTAGTTAACGTATATCTTGGGGGCACCCACTTTGCTTATCTAGTTAATGTATATCTAAGGGATAGGTCCTGCTTATACTCATAAATTCCTTATACCATGTTATCATATGGATTATTTTATCCTGTCTTAACTTGTTTTTCTGCACATTTTCAATACATTTTTTCCTGGCATGTAGCCCTCTGGTGTATTGCACATTATTTCCCTAAATGTATGCTTAATAAGTATGGGAGCTTGAGAGAAGCTAGGTGAGACTTCCCTTAGCCTCTCTCTCACCTCTCTTGACTTACATGGACTCTTGAGTAATCCTTTCTTCTGTCTTTGGCTTTGCTGGACAAAACTGAAAGCCAAACCCACACTTACCTTCTAAGAAGCCAGCAGTAATTCTTCCTTGGCTACAGAAGAAAGTTAAAAACCCTTAACCTGATACTCAATGTTTACTATAATGTGCTTCTGAAGAACCTTTGCCTATCTCCCTTCTCATCCTTTTATCAACTTTGATAGAATGACAAAGCTGGACTGCTCCCCTGTTTCTGAATATACCCCCTCTTTGCATAGTGCTATTGGCTTAACTTGGCTTCTACTGGAGTCTTACACAAGATGAAACTCTAATAATCTTAGTGACATAGAACCTTTCCCCCCAAAAATTCCCCTTATTAATGACATAGAATCTTTTAATGACATAGAACTTCTTCCAAAAGAACCTCCCCTTATTCCACTAGTCACAAAAACTGCAAGAGGTTAAAAACTCCTTTGTGATTTATATATGTTTTTCAATTAAATTAGATTTGTTTCGTTTCATTCATTCACTTACTCATTTATTCTTTTGCTTAGCGTATATTGACTGAGCATTTGTATGTGCCAGGTACATGTTAAGAGCTCAGAAATGACCAAGGCTTAGTTGTGGCCCTCCAAGAGCTGTGTCCACCTGGAAAATGACAGATATATCACACCATATTGGTTATGTATATATTGTGTGAAAATAGAGGTACACAGGTACACAAAAGCACTGAAAAGGACTGAGAAAATGAGGTTAGATCCAGATTAGAATGTCAGATAAAAGAATTAGGTTACGAAGGCAAAGAGTATATCTTTGGATAAATGCTATTCTTATACTTACCATGTCAACATGTGTTTGATTAATCACTCAAGTCAGTATAAAATGGGTCATTTAAAGGAATTTTTCAATTGGAGAGGGAGGTGAAGGTTTGTGAATAGGGCCAAGGATTGCAGATAAGGTAAGAAGGAGAATTACAAAAACATCCATTTTTTTTTAATCCTAGATATGAAGCTGTTTGGGAGCAAGAATTTGTCTTATCTAATTATTCCCCCACAGCACCTGAAGTAGGGTCTTTGTAATTGAAAGTTTATGCATTTGTAGTTTCTAAGTTGGAAGTTACCTTAGGGATCATCTAGCCCTTGTTCCACAAATGAGGAAAAGGAAACTCTAAGAAATGATTTGCTCAGAGTCATACAGTTTTTTTATTCTAAAACTTAAGACTGAGAATTCAAGGTAAAGTGCTCTTGTAGCTCCTCTACATCTCATCTCAAGCCTTCAACATCTCAAAACCTTCAACAGTCCCCATTGTGGTAGACACCCCCAGCAGCAAAGTTCTGACATACATCTCCACCATGTTTGTTTTAGAGGGAAAGGTAAAGAAGATCTGGATCTCATTGTATACATGGGGAGAGTGAGACTTAAAGAGGAGAAGTGATTGGCTCAAGATCACAAATCTGGAACCAGAACTCATAAGATATTTGTCAAATGGAATTGAATACATTCCCTGTAATCAAGGTATTATGCCTTGCATCAGCTAACAAGTAATTAACCTTCAATTTAGAGAATAAACAGACCCTCAATTGACATCATTCATCATTTATTATTAATCTCAAACATGTATGTCTTTACAAAAGTCTTCTCATAGCCTGGAACATTTTCTTTAGCAACAAGAATAATAACCAATGAGTTTCTGATACCTCAGAGCAATTTGTAACTACCCAGAGAAAATTTTCCTTACTCCCTCTGCTTGGCTCTTCTCCTCCTTCCCTACTACTTCCAAAAGAAAGAGAAAGGGTAAAATTAGACAGAGAGATGATATAGATGTAGATAGATATAGATGATATAGATATATAAATAGATAGATGGATGGATAGATAGAGATAGAGATATATTTATTTCCTGTTTCCCTCCCTCCTTTTCCAGATTTCCATGTCTGTCTGGTGCAGATGATCATCTTGGTGAGTTTCTTGACTTCTCTCACCATGCACATACATACACATGCACAGAAATATATACGTGTGGTGATCTGAAGGATACTTTTTAGGGTTATTTTCAAAGATAAAATCAGATCAAATGGTCTGCAGGTAAAATTCAAGTACTACATCTATGATAGTTTCCTCGCAGCATGAATAAGCCTTGCTAAGTTATAGGTCTCTTAGTGCTTGGGCCTAGGGAGTCAGGATGAATGAGACGAGTATGATGGAAAGTTGATGAAGTTTGAGGGTCACATACGAAGCTATTAGAGCCAGTCAGGTCATTCTCTACCAGCAGGCCAAAAGTTTAAACCATTAGGTAGATAAGTTCAGGGTACTGAATTCCTACTATTTACTCTTATAGTGCTAGACAAATCATGTAGGCTCTCTGAACTTTAGTATTTTCTCCTTCAAAATTGGGCAAAGCCTTGCCTCATGGTACTGTTACAAGGAACAAAAGACAAAATCCCAGGTACTTAGCCAATTCTCAAGAAATGTTCATTTCCCTCCTTTTATTCATTAATTTCCCTGACTACATCTTCATTTGTTGGTATATATTTTATTTTATTTTATTTTATTTTATTTTATTATTATTTTTTTATTTGAGAGAGTATCAGGGGAAGGAGAAGGGGAAAAAGTAGAGGAAGAGAGAGACTCTTAAGCAGGTTACACGCCCAGAGTGGATTCTGACACGGGGCCTGATCTCAACTGTAAGATCATCACCTGAGACAAAATCAAGAATCAGACACTTAACCAACTGAGCCATCGGTGCCCCTGATTTTTTTTTTAAATGTAGGCATACCTTATAGCTTTCTCCTTGGTCCCTTTTGCTTCTCCAAACTCTTCCTAGTCCCTCATTATTTCTTCAGTAGTAATTTTTGCCTTTAACAAAGGAGCCCTACATCTCTTCATCTGCTCTTACATCACTCCAGTCTCCCCTCTCTTTCCAAGTATGTGTGTGTGTGTGTGTGTGTGTGTGTATACTTGGATATATATATGTATATATATATATCCATATTTGTCTAAGCACTGCTGCTTACCTCTATTTATCCATTCAATAACCATTTCAACTCAAAGCACATGAACAAATATTTACTGACCATGAATACATATCAGGCCCTGTGCTAGGCACTCAAGTTACAAATTACATAGTTCTTTTACACAGAACTATTACACAGTTCAGTTTGGCAAAAAGCATTACTTAAGCAATTAAAATTCACAAGGAATTGCTACCCATGCTTCTTTTCATATGGTATCACAATTCTCCAGGCTTTTACTCATTTATTATATCACTGGGTCTTCCCAATCATACTTAAAGGTCAGTCTGATGGAACTAAGGTTTAAAGTCCTTCATTGATCTTTAGGCAGAGTTGAACACCAAGCAAGCCTAAATGTAAGGGTTTGCTAATTGGTTGATTTATACAGCTACAAAAGAATACAATATTGACTGGGTGAGTGCGTGTATATGTGTGACACGAGTGTGACATGTTTCTGTTTCTATGTGGCTAAGTGTGGGACCAGCTGCAGTGGATGGTTTGAAAAAGTTGATGGATTTGGCTCCAGTGGCCTGTGGTTTTCCACCTGTAGATCTACCTTGCCAGGTCAAAAACATCCTTCAGTCATTCATCTAGAGTGAGTATGCAGGTAGTCTTCAAAACCAGAAAGGAAGGGGTAGGATGTTTGGAACACCCCTAGTGTCCTGAAATTCCAAACCCAAATAATGGGCCCTCTCTAGCCTATAGTTCCACTAGCTACCCCATGCAGAAGTAGAAAACCATTTGAAGTTGTTGAATGGGCCCTGGATAAGGAGGGATCAGGGCATGTGCCAAAAGCACGTATTTTGCTAACCATTTTAAACGTATGCCTCCATTTTTATTTGAATTCTAACCCAGGGCACTTGGACGTCTCAGTTGAGCATCTGAATTCAGCTCAGGGCATGATCTTGAGGTTCGTGGGTTCGAGCCCTGCATCAGGCTCTGTGCTGACCACTTGCTCAGAGCTTGGAGTCTGCTTTGGATTCTGTGTCTCCTTCTCTCTCTGCCTATCCCCCCATTCATGCTGTATCTCTCTGTCTCTCAAAAATAAATAAATGTAAAAAAAAAACAACTTTGAATTCTAACCCCCAAAAGGGACATTTGTTGTATTTTATTTTGTACTTGAGTAAAATACATACGTAATAAAGTGCACTAATTTCAAGTGTAAGTATACATTTGATGAGTTTTGAAAAAAATACACACTTGGGTAACTGATACTCAGATCAAGCTATATAGAACATTTCCAACATCCCCAGAGGCTCCTTTGGTGCTTCTTCCATTCACTACCTTCCTGGGTGTAACCCTTATTCTGAGAACTAGCACCATAGATTAGTCTTGCCTGTTGTTTATAAAACATATAAGCATATAATGCCTGGAGTTTTTATAAATGTAATCACAAAGTATGTATGCATTTGAGTCTTGCTTTTTTCACTAGGCATGTTTTTCAAATTATTTTATGTTGTATCATTGTATTAGTCATATATTTCTCTGTAACAATATTACTGTAAAGTTAGAAGATTAAAACGACATATTTATTATCTCATAGTTTCTATGGGTCAGGATTCAGTGCATGACTTCATTGGGTCCTCTGCTTCAAGGTCTCATAAAGATGAAATCAAGATGTTGATGGGGAAAGATCCAACATAGGGGAGAAGTAAGGGGACCCAAAGTTCCCTCGTCTCTCAAACACAGCAGTGTTGATGCCAAAGGACTTTGAATTCCAAGAGTCCAGGCTGCAGAGTGACAGAGACATCTCCAGAGACCCACGGAGACAAGCTGGAGGGTCATAAGTGTGGGATTGCAAACTGGGAGAGATAATACAGGCTGCATGGGCATGGATAGGAGGGATCACCTTCTGTGGAGAGACAAAAGGAAGAGAAAGAGAGGCTGCGGAAGCATAGAAATGTATCTGGACAAGAGAAAAACTATGGGCCATGACAGAGAATGATCCAATCTCTAACTGCAGGGCTTTCTCCAAACTGGGGCTGGCTGCCCTGTTCAAGGACCTGGGGAGGGGGGAAACCAGCTCTGGGCTTGGTAACTAGTTCAAAGGCACTGTCCACGGTGGGAGAAAGTAATATCCTGCTTGGAGTGCTGCGGGAAGAAGGTATATAACCATTCAAAAGACAAAGACTGCCTGTACCCGCCAGCCAGAGACCATATAACAGCTGTGCAGAGTGGCACTTCCCCAGAACCGGGGAGCACAGAGCGGAACCCTTTAAGACAATGGGGTTTAAATCACAGCTGACCACCAAGTGGCACAGGATTTGACAGAGCAGGACAAACTGCTTCCTTCACACCCATGGCACTGTGAGGACTGCCTGAACAGAGTGGTTTGAGACACCCAGTCCAGGTAGGAGAGACTGGCATGTTGCCATTTTTCTCCCCATCACCAACAAGGTGGGGTCTCAGGGAACGGACAGTGGGCCCACAGTGAGGTGGAACCCACCTACACCAAACCGCACTGTTCCAGCCTGGTAACTGAGTATCTACTGGGGTGGGACAGATGCTGATGAACCAGACAGCCCCTCCTCCAGACAAGTGCTGCCACTGGTTCCAAGGCACCCAAAGTTTTGCATTTCCTGATTTAATTCTTGGACAATTCTTGTTATATATATATATATTTTTTTTTCCTTCCTTTTCTCATTCTTGTTTCTTCCCTCCTCTATTCTGGTTATTCTAGCTGTTGGTTTGTTTAAGCAAGCATATTTAATCTATTCTCTTTATACCTGTTTCACATCTCCTTCTTTATTTCTCTCTCACACTCACTCACTCACTTTCTGGATTAAGCTGTATAATTTCTCTGTCTGGTCAATTTTACTTTATTTTATTTTTCCCCACCCCTGCCATTTTTCTCTTTGTATGGATAAGGCCTCTTCCATCAATATGGTCCCCACCCAGCTGTTTAGTTGTAGTTGGTGTTTCTGGATTTTTGTTTTTGGGTTTTTTTCTATTTTTCGTTTGTTTGTTTGTTTTCCTTTCCAGGGCTACATCAATGAAAAAAAATCAAATCACACCTGGTGGAGGGTCCAAAACATCACTAAGAGTAGGGAGATGAAGTCACAACAACATACAGCAAGTAACACACTCCAAAAAACACCTCCTGAAGGGCCAAGCCCTGGAAAGTGTATGATCTCTCTTTAATATGTAGTGTTCGCAGGTGCAAGGCAAGCATTTAAAACACATAAGGGACAGAAAACTAGGCAAAATGATGAAAAAGAATATTGTTACTCAAAAGAAATTCCAGGAAGATATAACAGCTAAAAAATTATCAAAACAGATATAAACAATATAACTGAACAATTTAGAATAATAATCATTAGATTAACCACTGGGCTTGAAAAAAGTATATGAGATAACAGAGAATCTATTGCTACGGAGACAAAGGAACTAAAAAGTAGTCATGATGAATTTAAAAATGTTGTAAATGATGTGAAAAATAAACTAGAGGTGGTGACAGCAAGAACTGAAGAGGTAGAGGGGAGAATAAGATGAAGCTGAGAAAAAGAGAGATAAAAAAAAATTCTAGACCACGAGAGGAGAAATAGAGAACTAAGTGATTCAAAGAAACACTATCATAGGAGTTACAGAACAAGAAAAGAGAGAGAAAGGGATGGAAGGTGTACTTTAAAAACTCTTAGCTGAGAACTTCCCAAACTGGGGAAGGAAAGAGACATTGAAATCAAGGAGACACAGAGAACTACCTTCATACATAACAGGAATCCATCTTCTGCATGGCATATCATAGTGAAACTGGCAAAATACAAAGGTAAAGACAGAATTCTGAAAGCACCTAGGGATAAATGGGCCTTAACCTACAAGTGTACACACATAAGGGTGCTTGCAGACCGATCTACTGAAAAGTGACAGGCTGGAAGCGAGTGGCAAGAAACATTCAATGTGATGAGTAGGAAAAATATGCTGCCAAGGATCCTTTATCCAGCAAGTCTGTCATTCAGTATAGGAGAGATAAAGGTTTTCCCAAACAAACAAAAACTGAAGGAGTTCATCACCACTAAACCAGCCTTACAAGACATCCAAAGGGGGACTCTATGAGTGAAATGTTGCAAAGACCACAAAGGACCAGAGACATCACTACAAGCATGAAACCTATAGATAGCACAATGACTCTAAATCCTTACCTTTCAATAATAACACTGAATTTAAATGAACTAAATGCTCCTATCAAAAGATATATGGTATCATAACGGATGAAAAAAACAAGGCCCATTTATTTGCTGTCTACAACAGATCCATTTTAGACCTGAGTACACCTTCATATTGAAGGTGAGGAGATGGAGAACCATCTATCATGTTACTGGAAGTCAAAAGAAAGCTGGAGTAGCCATACTTATATCAGACAAATTATATTTTAAACTAAAGGCTGTACCAAGAGATAAGAAGGTCATTATGTCATAATTATGGGGTCTATCCATCAAGAAGAGCTAACAATTATAAATGTTTATATACCCAATTCGGAAGACATCCAAATATATAAAACAATTAATCACAAACATAAGCAATCTTATTGGTAAGAATGTTGTAATTACAGAGAACTTTAATATTCCACTTGCAGCAATGGACAGGCCATCTACAGAAAATCAATAAAGACACAGTGACCCTGAGTGATACACTGGACCAGAAGGACTTGACAGATATATTCAAATCATTTCATCCTAAAGCAGCAAAATACACTTCTTCTCAAGTGCACAGGGAACATTCTCCAAGATAGATCACATACTGGGTCACAAAACAGCCCTCAATAAATATAAAAAAATTGAGATCACATGCACACTTTCACATCACAATGCTATGAAACTTGAAAACAACCACAGGAAAAAGTTTGGAAAACCTCAAAATGCATGGAGGTTAAAGAACATCTACTAATGAACGAATTGGCCAACGAGGAAATTAAAGAAGAAATTTTAAAAAATATATATGGAAACAAATAAAAATGAAAACACAAGAATCCAAACCCTTTGGGATGCAGCAAATGCAGTCCTAAGAGGAAAATACATTGAAATCCAGGCTTATCTCAAAAAACAAGAAAAATCCCAAATACAAAATATAAGAGAACACCTAAAGAAAGTGGAAGCAGAACACCAAAGAAACCCCAAGTCCAGCAGAGAAAAAAAAATAAGATCAGAGGAAAAATAAACAATATAGAATCCAAGGAAAACGCAGGAGAATAAATCAATGAAATTAAGAACTGTTTTTTTTGAAAAAAAACAAGCAAAATTGACAAACCTCTAGCCAGACTTCTCAAAAATAAAATAGAAAGGACCCAAATAGATAAAATCACGAACGAAAATGGATTTATTACAACCAATCCATCAGAAATGCAAACAATTATCATAGAATACCATGAAAAAACTATATGCCAACAAACTGGACAACCTGGAAGAGATGGACAAATTCCTAGATTCCCACACACTACCAAAACTCAAATGCAAAGAAATAGAAAATTTGAACAGACCCATTACTAGTGAAGAAATTGAATTAGTTATCAAAAATCTCTCAACAAATGGGGGTCCTGGGCCAGATGGCTTCCTAGGGGAACTCTACCAGGCATTTAAAGCAGAGTTAATACCTATACTTCTCAAGGTGTTCCAGAAAATAGAAACAAAAGGAAATATTCCGACTCATTCTATGAAGTCAGCATTACCTTGATTCCCAAACCAGAGGCCCCACAAAAAAAGGAGAATTATATTCCAATATCTCTGATGAAGGTGGATGCAAAAATTCTCAAGAAGGTACTAGCAAATCAAATTCAACAGCATATAAAAAGAATTATTCACCATGATCAAGTGGGATTCATTCCTTGGCTGCAGGGATGGTTCAATATTGACAAATCAATCAGTAGGACACATCACATTAATAAAAGAAAGGATAAGGGGCGCCTGGGTGGTTCAGTATGTTGAGGGTTCGACTTTGGCTCAGGTCATGATCTCACAGCTCGTGAGTTTGAGCCCCACATCGGGTTCTGTGCTGACAGCTGGGAGCCTGGACCCTGGTTCGGATTCTGTGTCTCCCTCTCTCTCTGCCCCTCACCCACTCGCATTCTGTCTCTGCCTCCCTCAAAAATAAATAAACATTAAAAACATTTAAAAAAAGAAAAGAAAGGATAAGAACCATATGATACTGTCAATAGATACAGAAAAACATTTGACAAAATATAGCATACTTTCTTAATAAAAGCCCTCAAGAAAGTTTGGATAGAAGAAACATACCTAAACATCATAAAAGCCATATTTGAAAAGCCCACAGCTAATATCATCCTCAATGGGGAAAAACAGATTTCCCCCTGGGATCAGGAACACGACAGGGATATCCATTCTCCCTACTATTGTGTAACATAGTGTTGGAAATCCTAGCCTCAGCAATCAGGCAACAAAATGAAATAAAAGGCATCCAAATTGGCAAGGCAAAAGTCAAACTTTCACTTTTCACAGGCGACATAATCCTCTACATGAAAAACCTGAAAGATTCCACCAAAAGGCTGCTAGAACTGATACATGAATTCAGCAAAGTCGCAGGGTACAAAATCAACATACAGAAATCGGTTGCATTTTTATACACTAATAATGAAGCAACAGAAAGAGAAATCAAGAAATTGCACAATTTGCACTATTCACAATTGCACCAAGAACCATAAAATACCTAGTAATAAACCTAATCAAAGATGTAAAAGATCTGTATGCTGAAAACTATAGAAAACTTATAAAAGAAATGGAGGAAGACACACACAAAAAATGGAAAAACATCCCATGCTCATGGATTGGAAGAATAAATACTTTTAAAATGTCAATACTACCGAAAGCAATCTACACATTCAATGTAATCCCAATGAAAATTGCACCAGCATTCTTCTCAAAGCTAGAACAAACAATCCCAAAATTTGTATGGAATCACAAAACACCCCAAATAGCCAAAGTAATATTGAAGAAGAAACCAAAGTGGGAGGCATCATAATCCCAGCCTTTAACCTTTACTGCAAAGGTATAATCATCAAGACGGTATGGTATTGGCACAAAAACAGACACATAGACAAATGGAATAGAATAGAGAGCCCAGAATTGGACCCACAAATGTATGGCCAACTAATCTTTGACAAAGCAGGAAAAAGTATCCAATGGAAGAAAGACAGTCTCTTTAACAAATGGTGCTGGGAGAACTGGACAGCAACATGCAGAAGGTTGAAACTAGACCATTCTTACACCATACACAAAAATAAACTCAAGATGGATGAAAGACCTAAGTGAGAGACAGGAAACCATCAAAACTCTAGAGAAGAAAGCAGGCAAGAACCTCTTTGACCTTAGCCACAACAATTTCTTGCTAGACACATCTCCAAAGGCAAGGGAATTAAACGCAAAAATGAACTTTTGGGACCTCAACAAGATAGAAAACTTCTGCACTGCAAAAGAAACAATCAACAAAACTAAGAGGTAACCGATGGAATGGGAAAAGATATTTGCAAATGACATATCAGATAAAGGGTTAGTATCCAAATTCTATAATGGACTTACCAAACTCAACACCCAAAAAAGAAATAATCCAGTGAAAAAATGGACAGAAGACATGAATAGACACTTTTTCAAGGAAGACATCCAGATGGCCAACAGACACATGAAAAGATGTTCATCATTCCTCATCAGGGAAATACAAATCAAAACCACAATTAGATACCACCTCACACTGATCAGAGTGGCTAAATTTAACAACTCAAGAAACAACAGATGCTGGCGAGGATGTGGAGAAATGAGAACCCTCTTGCACTGTTGGTGGGAATGCAAATTGGTGCAGTGACTCTGGAAAACAGTGTGGAGGTTACACAAAAAATTAAAAATAGAACTACCCTGAAACCCAGCAGTAGCACTACTGGGAATTTATCCAAAGGATACAGGAGTGCTGATTCATAGGGGCACATGTACCCCAATTTTTATAGCAGCAGTTTTAGGAGTAGCCAAATTATGGAAAGAGCCTAAATGTTTATCAACTGATGAATGGATAAAGAAGATGTGGTTTATATATACAATGGAACGTTACTTGGCAATGAGAAAGAATGAAAACATGCCATTTGCAGCAACGTGGATGAAACTGAAAGGTATTATGCTAAGTGAAATAAGTCAGTCAGAGAAAACAGGTATTATATGTTTTCACTCATATGTGGAACTCGATAAATTTAACAGAAGTCCATGGGGGAAATGCAAGGGAAATAAAAGAGTTACAGAGAGAGAAGAAGGCAAACCATAAGTGACTCTTAAATACAGAGAACAAACTGAGGGTTGATGGGGGTGTTGGGGAGAGGGGACAATGGGTGATGGGCATTGAGGAGGTAATTTTTTGGTATGAGTACTGGGTGTTGTATGTAAGCGATGAACCATTGCAATCTACTCCCCAAACCAAGAGCACACTTCATACACTGTATGTTATCCAATTTGACAATAAATTATGTTAAAAAAATAAAACCAAAAACCAGTTAGAAGAGAAAAAAAATGTTGGCAAGAGTAGCAGTCTTAATTGGGCTTGATCGGGAAAATTAATTACTTCCAAACTAACATGGTTATTGACAGCATGCAGTCAGTTGAAGGCTGCTAGACTGAGGTCCTCAGTTTCTTGCAAGTTGTTGGAACTATATTATAATGAAGCTATAAACACCCATTTCTATTTAGTGAACCCCCAGGATAGAATCCCTCTACTGGAGTATGAAGCACACATATTTTTAGATTTAGTATATATATGTATACATGCTTATTGTTAATCCTCGCAATTACTTTGGGGGTAGTTATCACTATCCCTATTATTAGATGAGAAATCACAAATTTAGATAGAGAAGGTGAATTAATCAAGGACCCAAGATAATAGAAAGCATCAAGTTATGATTCAAATCAAGGTCTTGATAGCTCCAAGATCCTTAATACCACATCAGTGTTTTTCAAAATTCAGCCATTTGTATACAACCCTCACAATTTCTGCCATATCTTAAAGAGTAACTATCCACAAAATCATTGTTCTGATATACAAGTATGTTTTTCCTAATAAACATAAATATATACATAACTGTTAAAAAAAACAGTCAACTGTGAACCACTTAAAATAATTTTGCATACCACAGACAAGTTGTGCTGGTACAATTTGGGAAATACTTGGCTGGCTGCACATTGAAGCTAAGAGTTATATTCTTCTTGTTCTGGCCCTATCACCAATTCTCTGTGTGTTCTTGTCCAAGTCCCTTCCCCTCTCTGGGCTCCAGTTACTCCATATATACAATGACAGACATAGAGTGAATCTTTTGTGTACCCTTCCCTTGTTGGGTCTGCCTTGTACTCTGTGTCAGAGATAATGAACAGATTCATATGGCACATCCGTAGCCAATGGTGGCAGGATGGAGATGTTTAAGTCCATCAGCTTCCCTTTATCATGCAGTGGCAAAGGCCCTGCTTTCTGTCATCCACCGCTGTGTACGGATCTGATCCATTGGACATGGAGCAGTACGTCTGTACTGCTGGGGTAAAGAAGGGGATTATGCATATATGTGGGTGGATATACGTATCACTAATACAGGATTCTTTCCCATGATCCACTTTACCCCACCATATGTCCAGTTCTTCAGCCTGCCACATGATTTCAGTCTTCCAACAGTAGAACTGTTGCCTGTTGTTATTTGTTCTTTCAGCACAACCTTCTTGTGAATGCAGCAGCTCAGGGAGCTAAACATGGCCACGGGGTAAGACCTCTTTTCAGTGTGGTGTGGATTATGTGAAATTATTACTATTACATATGAAAATATCACACAGGTCAGAGTTTCAGTTCCGATTCAACAAAATTCAATTAGTTGTTGTTATGATAGTCTGCCTCCCCTTACCAGCAAGAACTCTCAGTCCCTTCTAAGCCATGAGCAGCAGGTAGCTTGTTTATACAATAAATTGATTAATTTGATAAATTAATGTAATGGTAGTGAAAGAACATTTACACTCTGAACCATTCACACACCAACTTCCCATTTCAAAACAGTTTAGGTTCGTTCATAGGCCTGACTGTAGCCTCAGACTTCAAATTAAATTATGAATAAACCAGTGTTGATGGAGTTCCCACTGAGTGTCCAGGCCTGGGCCAGTCTAAGGCATGCAGTAGAGAGATGTAGGAAAGGAACAGGGGGAGAAAAATTACATACAGGACATTTGTTCTAAGCATTATGTGAAATATTGTTTAAAACTTTATTCTTCCAGCAATTCTCTGAAGGAGGTATTATTACTATCTTGCTTTTACAGACAAGGATTCTGAAAGATTACAAATAGTGGCAAAGACAGGATTCATACCAAGCCCAGTCAACTCCAATACCTACATATTTTTTCTACTATACAATACCATTTTTAAAATGTTTTTATTTTTATTTATTTATCTTGAGAGAGAGAGAAAGAGAAAGAGAAAGAGAGAGATATATGGACAGAGAAAGACAAAGAGAGAGAATCCCAAGAAGGCTCTGCACAGTGTGCCCTGACTGTGCAGAGCCCAACATGGGGCTTGAACCCACAAAACCATGAGATCATGACCTGAGCTTAAATCAAGAGTCAGAGGCTTAACTGACTGAGCCGCACAGGTGCCCTGTAATGTAGTATGCCTTTAAGTGCAATTGCCTCTGCCCTTCAGCTTATCTCACTACAATAGGGAAAGGGGTACTGTTTGAGTGGGAAGGAAAGACCAAAAGCCACAAATACTAGAAAGGAACAGAAACAATCCCCAGAAATAATGACAAAACAAGAAATAAAATGGCATTAAATACATATCTGTCAATAATTATTCTTAATGTAATGGACTAAATGCTCCAATCAAAAGACACAGGGCATCAGAATTGATAAAAAAAAATCCCATCTATATGCTGACCACAAGAGAACTCATTTTAGACCTAAAGACAAATGCTGGTTGAAAGGATGGGGATGGAGAAATATTTACCATGCAAATGGATTTCAAAGGAAAGCCAGAGTAGCAATACTTATATCAGACAAACTAGATTTTAAAGCAAATACTGAAAGAAGAGATGAAGAAGGGCACTATATCATAATGGACATGTCTATCCAACAAGAAGATCTAACAATTGTAAATATTTATGCCCCCAACTTGAAACACACAAATATTTAAAACAATTACTACAAACATGAAGGAACTCATTGGTGATAATACAATAATAGTAGGAGATTTTAACACCCCACTTACTTCAATGGACAGATCACTTAAACAAGTAATTAAGGAAACAATGGCTTTGAATGACACATTGGAGCAGATGGACTTAACAGATATATTCAGAGCATTTCATCCTAAGGCAGCAAACTACACATTCCTTTCAAGTGCAAAAGGGACTTCTCCAGAACAGATCAAATCCTAGGTCATAAGTCAGTCCTCAACAAGTACAAAAAGATTGAGATAATATTATGCATATTTTCTGACCAGAATACTATGAAACTTGAAGTCAACCACAAGAAAAATTTTGGAAGCATCACATATACTTGGAGCCTTAAAGAGCATGGCACTAAACAATGAATGGGTCAACCAGGAAATTAAAGAAGAAATTTAAAAATACATTAAAATAAACTAAAATTAAAACAAAATTATCCAAAACCTTTGGAATGCAGAAAAAGCAGTCAGAAGACAGAAGTATATGGCAATAGAGGCTTTCCTCAACAAGCAAGAAAAATATTAAATAAACAACCTAACCTCACACCTAAAGGATCTAGAAAAAGAACAACAAACAAAGCTTAAAGCCAGAAGAATTAGGGAAATAATAAAGATTAGAGCAGACATAAATGATATAGAAACAAACAAGCAGAAAAATAGATCAATAAAGCCAGGGCTGGTTATTTGAAAGAAAATTAATAAAATTGATAACACCCCAGCTAGAATTAGCAAAAAAGAAAAAAGATGTAAATAAATAAAATCACAAATGATAGAGGAGAAATGACAACCAACACCACAGAAATACAAACAATTATGAGAATATTATATGAAAAATTATATGCTACCAAATCAAGCAATCTAGAAGAAATGATAAATTACTAGAACCATACAAACTACCAAAACTGAAACACGAAGAAATAGAAAACTTGAACAGACTGATAACCAGCAAAGAAATTGAATGAATAATCCAAAATCTCCCAACAAACAAATGTCCAGGGACAGATGGCTTCCCAGGAGGATTATACCAGACATTTAAAGAAGAGTTTGGAGTGTCTGGGTAGCTCAGTAAGTTAAGTGTCAAACTTCATATTGGCATAGGTCATGATCTTATGATTTGTGAGATAGAGTCTCACATCTGGCTTTGTGCTGACAGCACTCTCCCTCTCTCTCTGCCCCTCCCCCAAGCACATTCTCTTTCTCTTTCAAAATAAATAAATAAACTTTAAAAACCTTCCAAACTAATTCTATGAGGCCAGCATTACCCTGATTCCAAAACCAGATTAAGACTCCACTAAGGAAGGGAACTACAGGTCAATATCACTGATGAACATGGATGCAAAAATTCTCAACAAAATACTAGCAAATCAAATCCAACAGTACATTAAAAGAATCACCTACCACAATCAAGTGGGATTTATTCCTGGGCTGCAAGAGTGGTTCAATATTCACAGATCAATCAACGTGATACACCACATTAACAAAAGAAATGATAAGAAGTGTATGATCCTCTGAATAGATGCAAGAAAAGCATTTGACAAAATAGAGCATCCTTTCTTAATAAAATCTCTTAAGAAAGTATGGATAAAAGAAACATAATTCAAGATCATAAAGGCCATATATGAAAGACCCAAAGCTAATATCATCCTCAATAGGGAAAAACTGAGAGCTTTTTCTCTATGGTCAGGAAGAAAACAGGGATGTCCACTCTCATGGGGGGCCTAGGTGGCTCAGTAGGTTAGGCGTCCGGCTTCAGCTCAGGTCATGATCTTGTGGTCGCGAGTTCGAGCCCCACGTCAGGCTTTGTGCTGACCGCTCAGAGCCTGGAGCCTGTTTAAGATTCTGTGTCTCCCTCTCTCTGACCCTCCCCCCGTTCATGCTCTGTTTCTCTCTTTCTGAAAAATAAATAAACATTAAAAAAAACTTTAAAAAAGAGACTCATAAATATGGAGAACAGAGGGTTACTGGAGTGGGTGTGGGAAGGGGAATGGGCTAAATGGGTAACGGGCTGTAAGGAATCTACTCCTGAAATCATTGTTTCACTATATGCTAACTAATTTGGATGTATTTTTTTAATTAAAAATTTAAAAAAGTATATACACACACACACACACATACATACATTGGAATATTACTCAACCATATAGAATGAAATCTTGCCATTTGCAAAAACTTGGATGTAACTAGACAGTATTATGCTAAGTCAGTAAAGGAAAGACAAATATGATTTCACTCATACGGGGAATTGAACAAACAAAGCAGATGAACATGGGAGGAAAAACGAGAGGCAAACCAGAAAACAGACTCTTAACTAAAGAACAAATTGAGGGTTACTGGAGGAGAGGTGGGTGGGGGATGGGTTAAATGGGTAATATGTTTTAAGGAGGACATTTGTGATGAGCACTGGGTGTTGTATATAAGTAATGAGTCACTAAATTCTACACGTGAAACTAAGATTATGCTGTATGCCAACTAATTGTAATTTAAATAACAACTTAAAAAAGAAACAAAAGTAAAATAAAGTAAACAAACAAAAGAAAGAATATAAAAGACACCTAGTTCTACCTGATTCTGTTTCTATTTCACATCTTTCATGAAACTCTCCTTGACCATCCCAGCCCATAGGATTCTCTCTTAGAATCTATATAGCACTAATGTATCTGTATTGCTTATTCTGAAAATTGTATGAAATAGTGGGAAGTAGCCTTAGAGATGATTCAAAAACTCTGTACTAATGAGGAAATTGGGGCCCAGAGACAGTAAAGGAATTACCCAAGGTCACACAGTAGCTCAAAGGCTTCTGATTGTTGATCTAGTGCTTCTGTTCCTACATCCAGGTTGGAGTAGGGAGTACAGAAGAGGGATGAGTGGTAACTTGGCATAGAGGAACAATCAGATATGATATCCAAACGCCTGATTAAAATCATCTAATATATGTAAAATTACTTAGCATATCCCAGATATAGAGCAGTTTCTCAATATGCTTTGTCTCTGAATCAAAAGTTAATCAAGTCACAACCATCATCTTCTCACGGTCTCCACAGCCAGGGGTTAAATCACGCAAGTCACTCTGTGGCTAAAATATGGTTCTTTACACATGCATTACCTATTCTTTTCATTTTTATGCCCTATGTGTCTTTAATTTACACACTTATTTCCTTTTTTAGCTTCCCTTAATGTTTATCTATTTTAAATAAATCTCTTTCAAGAGTTCAACCGCAACTTTTATTCATCCTCTATACTTCAATCTGTCACTTTTTAAAATGAAAATTTGGTTACTACTTAACCACAGGACATAGACAACTTCTTAGCATAGCATCAAAATTGGATCTCAGACTTCCTATCCATACTCCTATACTCTTCGAATTACTATTGCTTTGCTATGTACTTTCATTTCTTTGTGCCTTTGTACGTGGTTTTCTCTCAGTATTCCATCATGACTTCTATACATATCCTGACTTCTATGCCTGGCAAGCTCTGTTTAATAATGCACAAATATTCTAAATGTGAATTATTCCCCCAACCTTCCCAAGATTAATTTGCTGCTTTCTTTTAAATTTAATTAATCTGGGGGCGCCTGGGTGGCGCAGTCGGTTAAGCGTCCGACTTCAGCCAGGTCACGATCTCGCGGTCTGTGAGTTCGAGCCCCGCATCAG
The DNA here is from genome assembly GCF_022837055.1 of Prionailurus viverrinus. NCBI lineage: Eukaryota > Metazoa > Chordata > Mammalia > Carnivora > Felidae > Prionailurus > Prionailurus viverrinus. The sequence continues at coordinate 47,826,293 of NC_062579.1, read as the reverse complement.
GCTCTGGGCTGATGGCTCAGAGCCTGGATCCTGTTTCAGATTCTGTGTCTCCCTCTCTCTCTGCCCCTCCCCTGTTCATGCTCTGTCTCTGTCCCAAAAATAAATAAAACGTTGAAAAAAAAATTTTTTAAATAAATTTAATTAATCTGTTGTTAATGACATTGATTATACTTAATTATAACCAATTAACATATCTGGTACACTCTACAGTGCCTCTGTCTTTGACTGTGAAATGTTTGAAAGAATAAAAGATGTCTTACTTATATATCTTTTCGTTCACATGTTCCATAAATGGCTGTGACTAACTGCTATCACAACTCAAGTGGAAAAACTACAGAGACTGGTGTATAATTGTCTCTTCCTAACTAGAGTTACTTCCTTCACAGTCTTCACTTATTAACCAGAGGACTCTGGCCAGGTTAAGAAAGTATGATGACTTTCTTGTCTCTCTTGCCTTCCTTTTTAGCATGAGCAATGCTACAAAGGCACAATCGAGAAGGACAGATGCTAAACAAATAGTGGTGAGAAATAGGCAGTAACTCACACACTAGAGGTGAGTCTGCCTCTGCTACATGATACTCAGAGGCTGGACACTTGTGTGCAGGCCCCATTCCTTCCATCCAACCATCAGACAGGAAGATATTGCTGCCCAGCAAGTCTGAAAATATCTGGACCCCACATATCTATCCAGGAAGTGATGTTTGGCAAGTGCGTGGTGCCCCAGTGTGTTGAGACACTGGGACGGATGCATGTATAATACCAACAACTCTTCCTACTTCGAGAGAATTGTTTTGTAAGAAAGAGTCTGGAAAAAGGCACATAATTTATGGGCACCACCTGCAACCCCTGTCTGAATTCAGTCAGTTTTCTTCTTCCAGTAAGGTCTAAGGCTCCACACGTCTTGCCAGCTTTCAAGAAAGCCAATTGGCATACTGTTTCCTCTACTATATATATATTAGAAGCATTGGAGATTGGGACCTTGACCTGCTCATTTGAATTCTTAGGAACATCCAGAATCTGAGCTGGAGGAAAGTGACAAAGTTTGCCAGAAGATTGGGTTTTGGTTTGGGACCCTACATCTTAATGTGTCATAGACAAACTAGGAGTGACCATAAGAGTGAGCAGAACAGGATAAAGCTGGAGCCAAGGTCCCAAGATAAAAGATCTGAGGAGCAGTATCTGTTTAACTTGAATCAGAGAAGGTACAGGAGAATGAGGACACTGTCTTCAGATTTATGCAAGTCTGTCTTGTATCAGAGGAAGCAGACTGATTAAAACAGAATCCAGTTCAGCATGAAGGAAAACTTTCTAGAAATAAGAACTATTGAATGGCTTCTTTAACAGAAATTGAGTTATCCAATTTTGCTGGTATTTAATCAGGGGAAGGGTAATTGATTGGTGAGGGTTCAAAATAATTTAACTTAGTTGTCCTTGGAGCCCAGGCTTAATAGTGATCTTATCATCCATCAGATGAGTACCAGGTTATTACACTTTTTCCACTTGAAGGTGGGGGTTGATGTCACTGTGGTGTTAGCACCAGATCTTCTACTGCCTTCCCTAACATACAGAAATTTGGACTGCTGACATTTGGATAATTGTGGGACAATTAACCTATCAACCTAGGGGACAGAGATGCTCTACTTTTAAGCATCAAATACAATTGCACTCAATATATAAATGGTAATATATGCGAGCTCAGCTTGTGGAATCTCCACTACCTATACCTTATACCTAGAAAGGACTTACTACTTTTCAAACTGAGCTCTCTATCACCCTGAAAGAAAGATAATGATTAACTCTCATTTTATAGATGAAGAAAATTTTTACATAGATTAACTTCCATAAAATAGCTATAAAGAATAAGTAATGCCAGATTATACTGACACTCCAATATCCACCACAGTCAGACCATCCTTGCAGTCTTTCTTCCCAAGAATATTTTTTGTCCCCCTATTACATGCCAAGCACTCTAGAAAGCAACTTATGGGTCCTCCCTCCCCCAACCTTTTAATTCTGAAGAATATAAAACCAACAAAATTTGAAAGAATAGTACAATTAACATCCATATTCCAACTATCTACACACATGCACACACACACACACACACACTTTTTGTTCAACCACTTAAATAGTTGCAAACATTAGGAAATTTTACCCATAAACATTTGGCTTATCTTCGAAACATGAATAGTCTCTTACATAACACAGTAGCATTATCATACTCAAGAAAATAAATATTGATTCAATGTTAAATAACACACTCTAACCTCCCAGTTACAAAAAAGAAAATGTCTTTTGATCGTTTCCTTTACTTTCAATCTGTAAACCCATTAAAGTTTACAAACTGCATTTGTCTATCCTATCCCTTCAATGTCCCTTAATCTAAAATGCCACTCAGGAAGCCTGGGTGGCTCAGTTAGTTAAGTGTCTGACTTTGGCTCAGGTCTTGATCTTGCAGCTTGTGAGTTCAAGCCCCGCATCAGGCTTTCTTCTGTCATTGCAGAGACTGCTTCAGATTCTCTCTCTCTCTCTCTCTCTCTCTCTCTCTCTCTCTGCCCCTCCCCGGTTCTCTCTCTCTCAAAACTAAGAAAACATTTAAAAAAAATTTTTTTTCAACGTTTATTTATTTTTTTTGGGACAGAGAGAGAGACAGAGCATGAACGGGGGAGGGGCAGAGAGAGAGGGAGACACAGAATCAGAAACAGGCTCCAGGCTCTAAGCCATCAGCCCAGAGCCTGACGGGGGGCTCAAACTCGCGGACCGCGAGATCCTGACCTGGCTGAAGTCGGACGCTTAACCGACTGCGCCACCTAGGCGCCCCAAAGAAAACATTTTAAAAAAATAAAATGTTCTCCATTCCACCCTTTTTTGTCTTTCATAAAATTAGCATTATTGAATTAAGGTTCAGGACGATTGATATATAGAATGCTATAGGTCTTTTCAACACAGAAGATAGGCAAAATTGCTTCTGTCAACTTAATTAAACAAGGAGGCCATTAGAATGAGGTGGCTTTAATGCCTTAGTAGCTTATGCAAGCAAACCAAAACCTAAGCCTATAATGCTTGAAGGCTAAGAAATCAAAATTTTAGGACAATCCATTGCAAACAGCCAACTAGACTTTCCCAAATAATGCAGCCACTTAAGCTTCAACTATCAAATAATTTAGTTGCTTTGCTTTCACATCTTCCTTGTAAAAGTCTTTCCCCTAACTCCTGTCAATGGAGTACTCTTAACCACTTCTGGATTGGCACTGCCTAATTCAAATTAATTTTTGCCCAAATAAACTGCTAAAATTATTAACATGCTTCAGTTTATCTTTAACAGTCCTGGTGTCAAAATACAAATCAGAAGGAGATCCCCAGTGGCCCCCTGGGAAAAATGAGCAGTTAACATGTGTAGATATCCATTTAGCCCATTGTGCTCACTGCTTTCTTGCTGTATCTGGAGATCTCAAGTAAGTCCTTCTTGGATATCTGAACTCCACAAATTTTGCATTACGAGCTCTCAGAGTTTCTTTAAGCATTCCTTTTACCAGAGTGAGTCTGGAGTTGGACTGTATCTGACTTAAACTGGACTGGGTCCAGTGTGAGGCCTCAGATAAATAAAATTTTGTTTTAAAGGGGAAAATAAGACAAAATGGGTTCCTTGAAATCCAGAGTCAGGCACCTCTATCTGGGATTCTGGCTAACTATATGTATGAAAATTACAGGTCCAGAACCTATGTTTTAACAAGTGGGTTAGCCTTACCAAAGATTATCTTTGGTGGAAATTACAGTGGCCCTGGTGTGAAACTTTTAAACTAGATAAGAGTATCCATTCACGAGGTACACTAGAAAAAAAAGGCTTCTCATCCAAGAACTCAGAAGGCAACAGGAAAAAAATACTTCTCCCCTACAGTTTCTTATAACCCTGATGGAACCTGCTGAGGCACTCTAATCACTGTAGAGCTTGCAAATGAAGTCCTAGAAAAACTGGCTAAGGACGGTAAAGAGCAAGGAGTCTTACCAAAATCATATCTTGGATATCTCTTTGTAGTTTTAGGTTAAAAAAAAGAAGGTAAAATTTTACCTTGCTCCTTTCTTCCCAAGCTCAGAGTCTCATAAATTTGGTTTTGGGGTACCCATTGGATATCTATCCTTTCCCTACCAGTAACAGCTATTGCTTTCTTGTCTTATTTTGTGTCCTAAGAACTTGTCTTGGCTTCCTGCCCATTGGAGCACAAAAATTGCTGGTTCTTGGATGTGCAGGCAGCGTAATACTCAGGTTAGAGGCTCCAAGAATATGGATTGACATAAATGGGGGTTGTGCCCCATTTGCAGTTAACATACTACCAACTGTTGCTAGCTTTTATGGGAATAATTTAAATTTTTCTTTGTCTTGGGTATCTTTGAAAGTCGTTCTGGATCTTGGGATGGCTGTGCCCTTTGCAACTTCTTTGGGGATGGCTTTTGTGTTCATAGTTAAACCATAAAAGACTTACTGGTTTCAGGTCACTTGGTTTAAAAAGAAAAAGGAAAAAAAAATATATATATATATATATATATATATAATTTTAGTATAGTTGAAACACATGTTACATTAGTTTTAGATGTTCAAAATAGTGATTCGACCTCCTATATTTCATGCTAGGCTCACCACAAATGTAGCTACCATCCACCACCATACAATTCTATCATTGATTATATTCCCTATGCTATGCCTTTTATTTCTGTGACTTATTCATTCTATAACTGGAAACCTGTATCTCTTACTCCTCTTCATTCATTTTGCCCAGTCCCCCACACACTTTTCTCTAGAAACCATCAGTTTGTTCTCTGTATTTATAGGTCTGATTCTGTTTTTTGTTTGTTTATTCATTTGCTTTGCTTTTATTTTTTTCTTAGATTCCACACTTGAGTGAAATGATATAGTATGTGTCTTTCTCTGACTGACTTCTTTCATTAGCAATATAGTCTCTAGATCCATCCATGTTGTTGAAAATGGCAAAACTTTATTCTTTTTATGGCTAAATAATATTCCTGTGTGTGTGTGTGTGTGTGTGTGTGTGTGGTATGGTGGTATGTTTATTGTAGCATTCTTTACAATAGCCAAGATATGGAAGCAATATAAGTGTTCATCAATACACAGATGGATAAGGAAAATGTGGTGTGTGTGTGTGTGTGTTGTGTGTATATATATATATATATATATAATTTATTTATTTTATTTTTTCATATCTAAGTTTATCTCTTTTTATTTTAATTCCAGTATAGTTAACATGAAGTATTATATTGCTTTCAGGTATACAATATAATGTTTCAATAATTTTGTATATCACCCCAATTCTCATAATTACAAGTGCATTCCTTAATCTCCATCACCTACTTTACCCATTCCCCACCTATCTCCCCTCTGGTAATCATCAGTTTGTTTTCTATAGTTAGGTGTCTGTTTTTTCATTTGTCTCTCTCCACCTTATTTTTTTTTTTTGCTTGCACATTTGTTTTGTTTCTTAAATTGCACATATGAGTGAAATCGTATGGTATTTTTCTTTCTCTGACTGACTTATTTCACTTAGCATTATACTCTGTAGCTTCATCCATGTCATTTGCAAATGGCAACTTTCATTCTTTTTTATGTCCGAATAATATTCCACTGTATATTTATATATACTACTTCTTCTTTATCTGTTCAACAGTTAAACATTTGGGCTGTTTCCCTAATTTGGCTATTGTTAATAATACTGCAATAAACATAGGGATGCATGTATCCCTTTGAATCAGTGTCCTTGCATTTTTTTAGTAAATACTAGTAGTTCAATAACTGGATCATAGGATACTTCTAATTTTAATTTTTTGAGGAACCATCACAATGTTTTCTACAGTAGCTGTACCAGTTTGCATTCCCACCAACAATGTAAGAGGGATCCTTTTTCTCCACATCCTCACCAATACCTGTTTTTTTCTTGTGTTCTTGATTTTAGCTATTCTCACATGTATCTTATTGTAGCTTTTATTTGTATTTCCATAATGTTAAGTGATGTTGAGCATCTTTTTGTGTGTCTGTTGGTCATCTTGATGTCTTCTTTGGAGAAATATCTATTCATGTCTTCTGCCCATTTTTAAATTGGATTATATGGATTTGTGGGTGTTGAGTTGTGTATGTTCTTTATATATTTTGCTACTAACCCATTTTTGGATATGTTATTTGAAAATGTCTTCTCCCAATTTTTTTTAAATGAACTTTATTGTAGGGATGCTGCCACATTGGAAACTGATTTTCAGGTCCCACAAACAATATTTTTAAGGATTCTCCCTTATGCTAAAATGGAACTATGTAGTCAGAAGGAAGGAGAATATCATGAAGCCATTGTGAAAGGATTTACTAAAACATTCCAAAATGCACAGTTCTAAATCTAGAACATATAAATGTTTTGATTTCCATCTTAATTGAAAATTTTCTCCCTAATATACACAAGGAAATTAAAGATGATATAGTTGGATCTGTGGGTCAGTCCCTTGACTGCAAATCAGATCGCAACCCAATTCTTTGAGAAATTAAAAACAACAATTATTGTCTTACAAATCAAGTATTTACAAGAACAGAAATGCAGCTTTAGAAGGTAATCAAAGCCCTCCAATACTTTTTACCAATCCCCAACCTCCCCTATTTATTTAAAAATATTTGTAGATTTGTAAAAGATCTGGACTTAGAAACCAAAACCCCATTTTGGAAAAAATGTACACCTTTTTTCTGTACTTTTGAGATGTTTTACCCTGTTTTTTTTTTAAGAACCTAGAGCCATCTCAGAGCACCTGGGTGGCTCAGTCAGTTAAGCGTTTGACTCTTGGTTTCAGGTCAGGTCATAATCATGAGTTCAAGCCCCACATTGGGCTCTGCATTGCTGGTGCGGATTCCCAAGTGGAATCCCTGCTTGGAATTCTCTCTCCCTCTCTCTCTCTGTTCCTCCCCCACTTGCTTTCTTCCCTCTCTCAAAATAAATAAATAAATAAACAAACAAACAAAAAGAAACCAGAGCCATCTCTTTGAAATGCAAACCTCAGGGAAATAATTTTTATCAAAAAGGCAAAAAAGTATTCAAACCTGGGCAAATGAGAAACCTAAAAACACTTTTTAAGAAATATTACTAGAAATTTTAAACCTTCTGAACAGATAACCTTAGCTTATTTCATTTTCCAGAGAAACAATTTCATTCTGACTTTTCTTTTATAAACTAAGGATTTCTGTATTATTTTATAACAAGAGCTATAAAATCTCTGTTTATGTCTGTCTATGTTTACATATGTCTATATGTATATGTTATAGATGTATTATTTTACCTCCAGCTGATACTGTCAAAATTAAATTATAAAAGAGATCTATATAATTGGCTTAAAGAAAAATAAGACATATAAATTAAGTATTATTTCACAAATATAGAAACTAACCCAAAAGTTTTCTCTAGTTTACATGATCTAAAACAATATTATGTAAAAGAAAATAAAAGATTGGTTTAATTAAAACAGGTGTATCTTCAGAGTTATCCACATTAAAGATAATATGGATGGGGCGCCTGGGTGGCTTAGTTGGTTAAGTGTCCGACTTTGGCTCAAGTCATGATCTCATGGTTTGTGAGTTTGAGCCCTGTGTCGGACTCTGTGCTGACAGCTCAGAGCCTGGGGCCTGCTCCAGATTCTTTGTCTTCCTTTCTCTTTCTTCCCCTCCCCCACTTGTGTTCTGTCTCTCTGTGTCTCTTAAAAGTAAATAAATGTTAAAAATTAAAAAAAATAAAGATAACATGCATATAGAACTTTTATTCTACTTAAGCTTACAAAAAGTCAAATAAGCTCATGTTATCTCTGCTACAGAATTTGTCAGCAAGAACAATTGACTTAACATGATTTTTAGCTGTTCAATGTCTTGTGGAATTGTCATGAGTAAATTAAACATAATTGTTAAGAACAAGTTAACTAAGGGCCCCTGGGTGGCTCTATCAGTTAAGCATCTGACTTTGGCTCAGGTCATGATCTCACAGTCTGTGAGTTTGAGTGTTGCATCGGGCTGTGTGCTGAAAGCTCAGAACCTGAAGCCTGCCTCAAATTCTGTGTCTCCATCTCTCTCTGCCCCTTCCCTGATTGCACTCTGTTTCTCTCTCTTAAAAAATAATAAACATTAAAAAATAAAAAAATCAATTTAGCTAATTAAATGTAAGATAAAAGTTTATAAATAAACTTTTTGACAATAATTATAGTTTTTGTATATCTACTTAAAAACAATTAAAAAAAGCTTTTTGGTAACTTGAAACCTTAAAGCTAATGCTAAGTAAAATTATGGATATTTGTTGAATATTTAGAATATTTCCAAATAAGATAAAACACTGAAACATCAATTACTAAAATTGAGGTTATTTTACTTTTTGTTTCTTAACACAGAGAAAATAACGTTATTTGGGTCTATCAGTAAACATGGTTTGTGCCACATTGAAGAAATTACTTCTAGTAATTCTAAAAGAAAAATAATTCTAGAAATTTCAAAATGTATTTATAAAATTACATATCTACAGAATGCTAGTGAAACAGTCCATATTTCCTTACTTTTCAGTTTTCACTGGAAATTAAGGTTTCTTAGGGTTAACAATTATAATAAGTAGGGGAGGAGTTAATATCGAGGAGGAGTAGGGGGACCCTCAGCTTGGCTCATCCCTAAAACACAGCTAGATAAATATAAAATCATTCTAGTCACCCAAGAAATCAATCTGAAGACTGAGAGAATCAAACTGCAAGTATACAAGTAGAAAAATGGCCATCTCCTGGAAGGAAGGAGCTGTGGAGAGTTGATCTTGGGGAAAGAAGAACTGCATGTGCTGCAGAGGGTAGAGACTCCTGTTTACAGAGACTACCACAAGGTATTGTAAGCAGCAGAGTGTACAATCTGATGTTTTAGAAGTCCATCACCACTGGGTTCATGCCTGATTTAGTGGTGTTCCTGTGGGGAAGGAGGGTGGAGACTCAGGAGTGGACAGTGTGGTCTGAGGATCCCCTGGATGGCACATAGAGAAATGGCTTCACTGCTTCCTGCATTTGGAAGTGGTGGTATGGCCTCTCCAGGGACAGAAGAATGAGTGGTACCAATATGCTGCACTGTTCCTAAACATAAGACCATGGATACTGGCTGATGACAGGAAGCCTTAGTGCTGGTTTTCTGCTCCATTTTTCCATAAACACATGAACCACTGTGCAGTTGTGCAACCACTTCTTGAGATGGGCTGGCAAATGGCAAAGTATGGTGAAATCCTCCCCAAGTGGATCAGGGCCATGCCGTGCCATGTGAGTCCCCAATATTTGGAGTTTTAGAAACCCATGCTGATACTTGAGATAAAATATGTGAGTACCGTGCCACCTGGCAGGCAGACAGCTCAGACAGTCTGTAGAAAACAAGGATCTGACAAAAGCCAGAGACACAAGAGGGGTGATTGTTTGCTCTTATGTAAGGACTTTCTGAAGAGAGGAAGGAGCAAACTCTCTGCTCCAGGGACTAAAGAGTGGGGCAACACCATTTTGCCTCAGGCCCATCAGAACTGACCTAATTCAATAAACTAAACACTGTCATCAAATGTACACCAGAGCTGCATTCACAAAGACCCATCCCACTATACCCTGCAGGTGCATCTCTACTATGGCATGTTGGTCTGAGAATCAGATAAACAGGCTCTTCCCCCAGAAAACCAGCTCAAAACCCTCACATACACCAAGTATACTGATAATAGATGTGCTGCAAAGCTTCAGCTCTATGGGAAATAGGATCTGGCTACATTTTTATCTTATTTTTTTAATTTTTAAAATTTTTATTGTTTATTATATATATTTACTTTTATTTTTTTGGATCTATCTTCTTTTAACAGGCAGTTCAAAAATGCACCTAGGATCTAGCTTTTTTTTTTTTTTTTACAAAATTACAGCAGAGGAATTTACCCCAAAAGAAGGAAGTAGAAATAATTGCCAAGGATTTAATCAATAGAGATATAAGTAAGATGACCAAACTATAATTTAAAATAAAAATTATAAGTATACTAGCTGCACTTTTAAAAAGCATAGCAGACACTAGAGAATCCATTATTGCAGATATAAAAGAACTAAAATCTAATGAGGCCAAAATTTAAAATGTTATAACTGAGATGCAAACCTAAATGGATGTCATAACAAAGAGGATGGATGTCATAACAAAGAGGATGGATGAAGCACAGGAATGAATCAATAATATAGAAAATAAAACTATGGAAATAATGAAGCTGAAAGAAGAGGGAGAGAAAGGTATTGGATCATGAAGGTAGACTTAGGGAACTCAGCAACATCTTAAAATGTAATAACTTTAGTATCATAGGAGTCCAGGAAGCAGAAGAGAGAAAAATAGGGGCAGAGGGTTTGTTTGAGCAAATTATAGCTGAAAACATCCCTAATCTGGTGGAGGACATAGACATCAAACTCCAAGAAGCAGAGAGAACTCCCATTAAATGTTTAAAAAAGCAGGCTATCACCAATATATATCATGGTCAAATTCACAAAATATACATACAAGAAAAGAATCCTGAAAACTACAAGGGAAAAGTCTTTACAAGAGAAGACACATCAGGTTCATAGCAGATTTGTTCACAGAAAATTGGCAGGTAAGAGGGGAATGGTAAAATATATTCAATGTGCTTAATGGGAATAATATGCAGCCAAGAATACTTTATCCAGCAAGAGCAAGGCTGTCATACAGAATGGAAGGACAGATAAAGGGTTTTCAAGAAAATAAAAACTAAAGAAGTTTATGCCCACTAAATCAACCCTGCAAGAAATATTAAAGGGGAATCTTTGAGTGTGGGAAAATGAACAAAAGCAACAAAGACTAGAAAGGAACAGAGAACATCACCAGAAACATGAGCATTACAGGCAACACAATGGCATTAAATTCATATATTTAATTACTCTTAATATAAATGGACTAAATGCTGTAATCAAAGACATAAAGTATCAGAATGGGGAAAAAAAGACAAGATCTATTTATATGCTGCTTATATGAGACTCGTTTTAGATCTAAAGACCCCTGAAGGTTGAAAGTGAGGGGATGGAGACCCATATATCATGCAAATGTACATCAAAAGACAGAGTAGCCACACTTATATCAGACAAACTAGATTTTAAAATACTGTAAAAAGAGATAAAAAGGGCATGAGATCATAATTAAGTAGCCTATCCATCAAGATCTAGCAATTGTAAATATGCCCCCAACTGGGAGAACCCAAACATGTGAATCCATTCATAACATAAAGAACTTCACTGATAATAAAACAATAAGACTAAAGGATATTAACACCCCACTTACAACAATGGACAGATTATCCAAGTAGGATATCAAAAAGGAAACAATGGCTTTGAATGACACACTGGACCAGATGGACTTCATAGATATATTTGGAACATTTCATCCTCAGGCAGCAGAATACACATTCTTTTCAAGTACATATGGAACATTCTCCAGAATAGGTCACATATTGGGTCACAAATAAGGCTTCAAAAAATATAAAAAGATAGAGATCATAACATGTATATTTTCAGAACACAAAGCTATGAAACTTGAAGTTAACCACAGGAAAAAAAATTTGGAAAAATCACATATATATGGAGATTAAAGAACATCCTGCTAAAGAACGAATGGGTTAACCAGGAAATTAAAGACAAAATTTTAAAAGTACATGGAAGCCAATGGAAATGAAAACAAGACAGTCCAAAATATTTGGGATGCAACAAAGGAAGTCCTAAGAGGGAAGTATATTGCAATATAGGTCTACCTCAAAAAGCAAGATAAGTCACAAATACACATGCTAACATTATACCAAAAGGAGCTAGAAAAGGAACAGCCAATAAAGTCTAAAGTCAGCAGAAGAAGGGAAATAATGATTAGAGCAGAAATAAACAATATAGAAATAAACAAATAAAACAAAAAGATCAACAAAACTAATAAGTGATTCTTTGAAAAATTAATAAAATTGATAAACTCTTAGCCAATTTTATCAAAAAGAAAAGAGAAAGGACCCAAATACATAAAGTCACCAATGAAAGAAGGGATATTTCCACCAACACCACAGAAATACAAATAGTCATAAATGAATATTATGAAAAATTATATGCCAACAAATTGGGCAATATGGAAGAAATGGATAAATTCCAAAAAACATACAAACTACCAAAATTGAAACAGGAAGAAATAGAAAATTTGAACAGACATAACCAGCAAAGAAATTGAATCAATAATCAAAAAATCTCCCAACAAACAAAAGTCCAGGTCCAGATGGCTTCCAAGGGGAATTCTACCATAGATTGAAAGAAGTGTTATATCTATTCTTCTCAAACTATTTCAAAAAATAAATAAATAAAAATGGAAATAAAACTTCAAACTCCTTCTGTGAAACCAGCATTACCTTGATTCCAAAATAAAGGCCCCACCCACTAAAAAGGAGAATTATAGGCCCATATCTCTAATGAACATGGACGCAAAAATTCTCAACAAAATGTTAGCAAATAGAATTCAAGAGTACATTAAATGAATTATTTATCACAATCAAGTGGGATTTATTGCTGGGATGCAGAGGTGGTTCAATATTTTCAAATCAATCAACATGATACACTGCATTAAAAAAAGAAAGGGAAAGAGCCATATGATCCTCTCAATAAATAGAGAAAATACATTTGACAAAATACAACATCCTTTCTTGATAAAAACCCTTCACAAAGTAGGGCTAGATGGAACATACCTCAATATCATAAAAGCCATATATGAAAAACCCACAGCTAACATCACTTTCAAAGGGGAAAAACTGAGAACTTTTCTTCTACAGTCAAGAACAAGACAGTGTGGTGTGCCTGGGTAACTCAGTCGGTTGGGTGGCCGACTTTAGCTCAGGTCATGATCTCGTGGTCTGTGAGTTTGAGCCCCATGTCAGGCTCTATGCTGACAGCTCAGAGCCTGGAGCTTGTTTTGAATTCTGTGCCCCCCCACCCCTCCTCCACTCACACTCTGTCTCACTGTGTCTCTCAAAAATAAATGTTAAAAAAAATTTAAAATAACGAGACAGTGATATCCACTCTCACCATTACTATTAGCATACTACTTTAGGTCGTAGCCTCAGCAATCAGATAATATAAATAAATAAATAAATAAATAAAATCCAAATTCGCTAGGAAGAAGTCAAGCCTTCACTATTTGCAGATGGCATAACACTCTATGTAGAAAATCAGAAAGACTACACCAGAAAAAAAAAAATGCTAGAACTAGTGCATGAATTCAGCAAAGTCTCAGGATATAAAATCAACATACAGAAGTCTGTTGCATTTCTACACACCAGTAAAGAAGCAGCAGAAAAAGAAAGCAAGGAATCAATCCCATTTACAATTGCACCAAAAACCATAATATACCTAGGAATAAACCTAACTGAAAAGGTGAAAGATATGTACTCTGAAAATTATAGAACACTTATGAAAAAATTGAAGAGGACACAAAAAAATGGAAAAATAATCCATGCTCATGGATTGTGAGAACAAACTTTGCTAAAATGCCTATTCTACCAAAACAATCTATACATTTACTGTAATCCCTATCAAAATACCACCAGCATTTTTCACAGAGATGGATCAAACAATTGTAAAATTTGTATGGAACCACAAAAGATCCAGAATAGCCAAAATAATCCCTAAAAAGAAGGGCAAATCTGGAGGCATCACGATTCTGAATTTACAGCTATATTACAAAGCTGTAGTCATCAAGGCAGTATGATGATGGCATAAAAACAGACACATAGATCAATGAAGAAGAATATAAAACCCAGAAATGGGCCCACAATTGTATGGACAATTATTTGTTAAAGCAGGAAAGAATATCCAATGGGAAAAAAAGACAATCTCTTCAACATATGGTGTTGGGAAAAGTGGACAGCAACAAGAGAAGAATAAAACTGGACCACTTTATTTAAAAAAAATAATGGTTATTTATTTTAGAGAGAGAACACTAGCTGGTGAGGCGCAGAGACAGAGGGAGAGATTCACAATCTCAAGCAGGCTCTGGCTGTAAGCAAAGACCCCAATGCGGGGCTTGATGTAACAAACTGTGAGATCATGACCTGAGCTGAAGTCAAGAATCACGGGATTAACTGACTGAACCATCCAGGTGCCCCAAAGCTGGACCACTTTCTTACACCACACACAAAAATTAATTTAAAAATGCATGAAAGTCCTAAATGTGAGACAGAAAACCATAAAATTCGTGGAGGAAAACACAGCCAACAACATTTTTGACATTGGCCACAGCAATTTCTTACTAGACACATCTCCAGAGGCAAGGGAAATAAAATACAAAATAAACATTGGGACTTATTTAAGATAAAAAGCTTCTGCACAGCAAAGGAAATAATCAACAAACTAAAAGGCAGTCTATGGAATGGGAGAAGATATTTTCAAATGACATATCGAAAAAAGGGTTAGTATCCAAAATTCAGAAACAATTCAGTAAAAAATGGGCAGAAGACATGAATAGACATTTTTCCAAAGAAGACATCCAGATGGCTAACAGACACATGAAAATTTACTCAACATCACTCATCATCAGGGAAATACAAATCAAAGCTATGATGAGATACCACCTCACACCTATGGGAATGGTTTAAATTAACAACACAGGAAACAGCAAAAGTTGGTAAGGATGAAGAGAAAGGGGAGCCCCCTTACACTGTTTGTGGGAATGCAAAGTGGTGCTGCCAAACTGGAAAATACTATGGAGATTCCTCAGAAAAGTTAAAAATAAAACTACCCTATGACCCAATAATTGCACTACTAATATTTTGGGTATTTGCCCAAAGGGTACAAAAATACTGAAGTGTCACATGGTCCCCAATGTCTATAACAGCATAATCAACAATGGCCAAACTATGGAAAGAGTGAAAATGTCCATCCAAATGTCCAGACTGATGAATGGATAAAGAAGATGTGTATATATATCCAATGGAATATTATTCAGCCATCAAAAAGAATGAAATTTTGCCATTTGCAATGACATGGATGAATCTAAGTGAAATAAGTCAGTCAGTGAAACAGAAGTACCATATGATTTCACTCATATTTTAATTTAAGAAACAAAACAGATGAACATATGGGAGAGGAGAAAAAGAAAAAAGAGATAGGGAAATAATCCACAAGAGGCTCTTAAAGATAAAGAACAAATTGGGGTGCCTGGGTGGCTCAGTCAGTTGAGTGTCCAACTTCAGCTCAGGTCATGATCGCACGGTTTGTGAGTTCAAGCCCCACATCAGGCTCACTGGGCTCAGAACAGACCCTGCTTTGGATCCTCTGTCTCCCTCTCTCACTGCCCCTCCCACACTCATGTTCTCTTTCTCTCAAGGCTGAATAAACATTAACAAAAAAGATTGAGAGTCTGGGTAGCTCAGTCAGTTAAGCATCGGACATCAGCTTGGGTCATGATCTCACAGTTTGTGGGTTCAAGCCCCACATCAGGCTCCATGCTCATGGTGTGGAGCCTACTTGGGATTCTCTCTTTCTCTCCCTTTCTCTCTCTGCCCCTCCCTCACTTGCTTTCTATCTCTGTCTCTCAAAATGAATAAATAAAGATAAAATATTAGATAAATGAAGATAAAAATAAATAAAAAAGATAAAGAGCAAACAGGGTTGATGGAGGGAAGGAGGTGGGTGGTGGTGAGCTAGATGGGTGATGGGTATTAAGGAAGGTACTTGTTATGATGAGCACTGGGTGTTGTATGTAAGTGATGAATCAGTGAATTCTATTTATGAAACCAATATGCAGTGTATGTTAACTAACTATAATTTAAATAAAAAATTTGAAAAGGAAAAAAATGAACATTTGGTCAAGACAAAACAATGCTAAAAAATGAATTAAATATATATCATTAAAACTACCAGAAATAGTGATTATGAGAGAAAATTCCTGTGTATTTAAAGTAGATAAGAAGGGGCGCCTGGGTGGCGCAGTCGGTTAAGCGTCCGACTTCAGCCAGGTCACGATCTTGCACTCCGTGAGTTCGAGCCCCGCGTCGGGCTCTGGGCTGATGGCTCAGAGCCTGGAGCCTGTTTCTGATTCTGTGTCTCCCTCTCTCTCTGCCCCTCCCCCGTTCATGCTCTGTCTCTCTCTGTCCCAAAAATAAATAAACGTTGAAAAAAAAATTAAAAAAAAAAAAAAAAGTAGATAAGAAAAGTAGAATGTGTTTTTTAGATAAGAAAAAATATGAAGGACATAGTTTTATTGAGGGAATAAGTAATTTTGTCCTGAAGTAGAATTACTGACTGTTCCAGAATAAGGAAGAGGACAAATATGTGATGAAACCTGAATGGATACAAAAATGTTGTGAGAAGTTTGTGGAAAAAGAATCCTGGGAATGTAATTTTAGAGTCAGGTTTACAATGAATTTATTTATGTTTTTAAAGAATGAGCCTTAATATCAAAAGTACACTGGTGCAAAATTATAATTTGGTGGATTTATCTTTGTTAAAAGGACAAAGTTTTCTTGGACTGTTCTTAAGTTATTATGAAAGGTCTTTCTTTACTTTTGGGGTAATTTGTCTGGAAAACAAAGATTTCTTTTTTGGCCTTGCCCAAATAATTCCCTGCTCTTTATGTTGTTTTGATCAGGCCTTTGATAGCAGGAATACCTCAAAGATATTTTGGGTTTAGTTCCATACCACCACAATAAAGCAAATATTGCAATAAAGCAAGTCAAATGATTTTTAAATTTTCCAATGCATGTAATAGTTATGTTTACACCATGGTGCAGTTTATTGAGTTGAAATAGCATTGTGTCTAAAAATTGTACATACCTGGGGTGCCTGGGTGGCTCAGTCCGTTGGTTGGGTGTCCGACTTCAGCTCAGGTTATGATCTCACTCCTCGCGAGTTCAAACCCCGTGTCAGGCTCTGTGCTGACAGCTCAGAGCCTGGAGTCTGCTTCAGATTCTGTCTCCATCTCTCTGCCCCTCCCCTGCTGGTGTTCTGTCTTTGTCTCTCTCACAAATATGAAAAATAAAACTTAAAAAAATTTAAAAAATTGTACATACCTTAATTAAAAAATACTTTATTGCTAAAGATTTTAACTATTATCTGAGCTTTCAGTATGTCATAATCTTTTTCTCGTGGAGGGTCTTTCCTCGATGTTGACTGCTGACTAATTGGAGTGGTGGTTCCTGAAGGTTGGATTCGCTGTGGCAGTTTCTTTTTTTTTTAATGTTTATTTATTTTAGAGACAAAGGGAGCACAAGTGGAGGAGGGGCTGAGAGAGCCAGAGACAGAATCCGAAGCAGTCTGCAGGCTCTGAGCCATCAGCACAGAGCCCGACGCAGGGCTTGAACCCACAAACCGTGAGATCATGATCTGAACCGAAGTCGGATGCTTAACCGACTGAGCCACCCAGGTGCCCCAGGCTGTGGTAATTTCTTAAGATGACAATGAATGTTGACAGATCAATTGTCTCTTCCTTTCAAAAATAATTTCTCTTTAGATTGTGATATTTGATACCATTTTAGCCACTTCTTTCAATATTGGAGTCAAACCTCTTCAACTCTGCCAGTGCTTTATCAACTAAATTTATGTAATATCCTAAATTTTCCATTGTCATTTCAGCAATTGTCACAGTATCTTCACCAGGAGTAGATTCCATTTCAGTAAACCACTTTTACTTCTTATGCATAAGAAGCAACTCATCATTTGTTAAAGTTTTACCGTGAAATTGCAGCAATTCAGTCATATCTTTGGGCTCCACTTCTAATTCTAGTTATCTTGTTATTTCCAGTTATTGCAGTTACTTTATCCACTGAAGTCTGAAATCCCTCCAAGTCATCTATGAGGGACTCCTATTAATCTTCAAACTCTTATTAATGATATTTGGACCTCTTCCCATAAATCACAAATGTTCTTAATAGCACCTGGAACGGTGAATCCTTTCCAGAAGTTTTTCAATTTACTGTGCCCAGATCCATCAGAGGAATCATTATCTATGAAAGCTATAGCCATACATAATGGATTAAATAATAATACTTGAAAGTCATAATTACTCCTTGAACTCTGGGTTGCAGAATATATAGTACGTTAGCAGGCATGAAAACAACATAAATTTCACTGCACACTTCCATCAGAAGTCTTGAGTGACTAGGTGAATTGTCAATAAGCAGTAATATTTTGGAAGGAATCTTATATTGTGAGCAGTAGGTCTCAATAGTAGGCTTTAAAATTCAGTAAAAAAAGTAAATATGTATGCTCTCATCCAGGCATTGTTTCATTTATAGAGCACAGGTAGAGTAGATTTAGCATAATTCTTAAGGACCCTAGGGTTTTCAAATGCTAAAGGAACATTGGCTTCAACTCAGTCACAAGTTGCATTATCCCCTAAAAAGAGAGGCAGCCTGTTCTTTGAAGCTTTGAAATTAGGCATTGATTTCTCCTCTACTGCTTTGAAAGTCCTATATATGAAATTTATTGTCAAATCGGTTTCCATACAACACCCAGTGCTCATCCCAAAAGGTGCCCTCCTCAATACCCATCACCCACCATCCCCTCCCTCCCACCCCCCATCAACCCTCAGTTTGTTCTCAGTTTTTAAGAGTCTCTTATGCTTTGGCTCTCTCCCACTCTAACCTCTTTTTTTTTCCTTCCTCTCCCCCATGGGATTCTGTTAAGTTTCTCAAGATCCACATAAGAGTGAAACCATATGGTATCTGTCTTTCTCTGTATGGCTTATTTCACTTAGCATCACACTCTCCAGTTCCATCCACGTTGCTACAAAAGGCCATATTTCATTCTTTCTCATTGCCACGTAATATTCCATTGTGTATAAAAACCACAATTTCTTTATCCATTCATAGTTGATGGACATTTAGGCTCTTTCCATAATTTGGCTATTGTTGAGAGTGCTGCTATGAACATTGGGGTACAAGTGGCCCTATGCATCAGTACTCCTGTATCCCTTGGATAAATTCCTAGCAGTGCTATTGCTGGGTCATAGGGTAGGTCTATTTTTAATTTTCTGAGGAACCTCCACACTGTTTTCCAGAGCGGCTGCACCAATTTGCATTCCCACCAACAGTGCAAGAGGGTTCCCGTTTCTCCACGGAAAGAAGTCTTTTCAACTAATGGTACTGGACAACTGGATAGCCACATCCAAAATAATGAAATTGGTCCCCACTTCACACCATATACAAAAATTTACTCAACAATAGACATGTCAGCAAAATGGCAGCTTAGAAATTTCTACTACTCAGCTCCTCCCAGAAACATCAATGTGAGCATCTATTTGTACCCAAAAATACCTTCACAAAAGCCAAGGATTTAAGGTGAGGCATTACAAAGGTGAGGTATTTCTAGCTGAAGCACAGAAATAAGAAAGGATGCATTGAGAAGAGTAAGAAATATCGATTTGTACTATTGCCAGTACCCTTGCCTTCACTTAGGCATCCCAGCACTGAAAGAGACACCTTCCACATAGAAGGGCAGTAACAAGAATGCCTGACTTCACAGGGATCCCAAAGTGGGCTTG
Organism: Prionailurus viverrinus; assembly: GCF_022837055.1. Classification (NCBI taxonomy): domain Eukaryota; kingdom Metazoa; phylum Chordata; class Mammalia; order Carnivora; family Felidae; genus Prionailurus; species Prionailurus viverrinus. The sequence goes on along the minus strand of NC_062579.1, from coordinate 47,806,729 downwards.
AACCCATCACATGATTTCTTATCCAGGAATACAATGCCATACCACACTTAATTTAAATGATGCATTAAAAATAATTTGTTGAAAGGGGCAATCCAAGAAGCTTACTTATTCTTCCTCCCAAGAAAAATGGAGGTCCTGGAGAGAACTTCTGTCTGTTTGGATGGTATCTCTACAGACAGAACCTTTGTCACAAGCCCCACCTCTTAAGAAGGCCAAAGTCCAGTGCTGTGGATGCATGAATTTTCTGGGTCTCTGTGAAATGAAAGCTGGCTCATGGAAATGAAAGAATATTACTATGTTTTATTTTCCTTTTTGCATTAAAAAGATTATCTCTAAGAACATTAAAGAAAGCATATAACAATAAAAATGGAAGTGTCTCATAATCCTACCACTCTAATACAACTATGTTCCTGTTTGCTTCTTTCCTTCTATATGCATGCATATTTTAAGTGGGCTTCAACCAGGATGACTGGGGCATTTGCTGTAATATATTCATTTGCCATTCTATCATAAGCATTGTGTCACATACCTTTGCAGTCTACCTAATTGTTTTCTCAAGGCTACCTAATGTTCCACTCTGTTGATGTGCAACCAGCCAGTCCCCAAATGGTGGATCATCTTGCTGTTTCCATTTCTTCACTGATAAGGCTACAATAAGCATAGTTATCCACATAGCTTTTCTGTGCCTTTTACAGTTGTTCTTTCAGACAAATTCCTGTAAATTAGAATTCCTGGATAATATTATATGAATTTTTTATGGCTCTTGCCAAATATTTCTGTAGTGCTTTGCCAAAGGGTCCAACAAAATATTTTCCAACTTTTCTAAGAGTATATGAGTATGCCTTTTTCTATACAGCTTTACTAGCACTGAATATTATTACTTAAAATCATGTTTTTGTTATTGTAGCATGACTAATACAGTAAAGCTTTCTAATTTGGAATGTAGTTGTGGTGGAGTTGTTATGATCCTAAATTCTAGAAACATACTACTTGGGTTTTCATCCTGGTGCCACCACAGTAGAAGACGTGAGACCTGAAGAAAGTTATTTAACCTCTCTGTGATCCCATTTTCTCACTGGAAAATGAGGGTGATAATAATATCTAGCTTATAAGGTCTTTGTAAAAATTAAATGACTATATGTAAAATGCTTAGAATAGTACCCTGTATATCACAAAGTACTAAGTGTTTGTATTTCTACTACTAATAATATTTTTAATTATTTTATCAAGGTTTCCTGGCTTAGGATTGGGTTCTGGATATTCTGAGATATCAATAACCTTGCTAGATTTCTTTCTTCACAGTTGATGTGGATGGAGGCTTTCCTTTTTGGCTAAATGAATAGTGAGGAATTTTGTGTTGGTGCACCAGAGACAGAAAGGAAGGAGAAGATGGAAATGACAGTATCTGCCCCTAGACCCTTGGCTTAATTTTTAACATTTTTCAAATAAGATACTTTAAGTAATTCTGACCCCTCCAAACAGCAAAGCTCCATTAATAAGGTATGGCTTAGAATTGGGGAGAGGACCAATTTCTGCCAAAAGCACAAAACTACTTGGGTATTTTTAAGACTGCTTTCTTGAAGAACACCCAGGACAAACTCAGCACAGATTTGTGTTTTCATGAAGGGAATTGGTAACAGAAAATACAAGGAAGTGTCATGATACAGAAGACAGAGTAGAAAAACCTGAATTTGTATGATTCTGAACCCACTTGATAACCCACTAATACCCTGAGATGAATAGAAATAATATTAAATAGGACAACTTTAAGGAACACTTAATTCTTGTATAAGAAGATGCAAGCTAAGAACCACCAACAACTGTCTCTAATGTTAGTGTGACCTTATTGTACTCACAGGCTCTCAAAGTCAGAAAGTTGGTCAAATTTTTTCTAAGTGTTTAGTAACTATATGCATGATTTCTGGTATGAATTACTTGTTCTTGTCATTTATGTGTTATCTATCTTATTCTTCTTATAAATTGGAACTTTTTATGCAGCATAATTGTTAAGTTTTTATATGATATAAGGGGAGCTAATTTCAAGAGAGGATGCAATTCATCCCCTCCACTCAGTTTCTCAGACCTCAGCAAGCAGCAGGCTGGAGAGAAGAGGATGGCAAATCACTATTAGGTCAGGATGAACTCTTCCCAAGCAAGAGAAGGGAAAATATACTCAAAAACATCTTGCTCTGAATTTCAGAGTTTGGCTAGGCAAAGGAATGCAAATGTAGTAGTATATGGAAAACTGCACTACTAAGATGGTATCTGGAGTATAATCCAAAGGAGTTAGCATCTGAATGACTTCAGAACAAAAAGAAAGAAATTCTACATTAAGGCCCAAGTGTGCAATATCAAACTTCTCTGCATCATTCCAGTAGACTTAAGGACTATTCCAACTCATAAATATTCCAGGTTTTCTCAAATCTGGAAGCATGATTAATGCTGTCATTGCCTTTCTGCCTTTTCAAACACCAAGTGATACCTTAGTTATCAGTTAGATCCTTTATTGGCAGCTAAAATTTCAACTGACAAAAACAGTTTAGAACTATAGAAACAAAACAAATGATCAATATAGAGCAGGAGGAAAAGAAGACACACTTTAGTTTTGGGATTATAAATTTGTGAATTTAGAAAGATACAATCATAGGTTTTAGGCTTACATAATAACAAAACTCTGGTTTTTAAGATTAGTATGTTAATCCAACCTTCTCCAATCCTCCTCCTGCAGGATTTTACAAATGACGACAATGAGAAGTGATTGATTAAAAGTTACATAATTTCTAAGTGGTAGAGATGAAATTAAAGAATGAAACAACCTATGTCACATTTTCCAAGGTCTGGGACCTCAATTCTCTGCACCCAATTTGAATTAATGGCTTTTACATAACTTTGGACCTAATTAAAATTGTTATCTACATTTTCATCCATTTTTTACTTCATTGAGAAGAGGTTAAGAGTGCAGGAAGGCACAGAGGATGAGGACAGTCAGGTTTCCCTGTGATCCTAGAGGGCTCTGGCTTGTTTTTCTGACCCTGTACCAAAGGAACTTGAAAACACGAGTCTTCTTCCCACTAAGCTTTTGAGGAGCATCCCATACTCAAGAAGGGGGGCCCCATCTGCTTATCTAGTCTTCAAAGGCTTAGGCACAGAGCTGAGTCAGTAGTTTCTTGGAACATAGGAGGAACAGAATATACCTAATATGGACATAATCACCTTATTTAACTTCTCTCAAACTAGAGCCTCTGGTGGGCTGCAGGCAACTACAAAAACCAAGTTAAGAAAAGATGTAGTGCCTGAAATGCCAGGAGGTCCCTTTACTTCCAACATACATACAGGATAAGATCAAGAAAACTTAAGCTGAAAAAAACTAAGGCAGGATGCTGCAAAAAAAAAATACTCCCCCAAAAACAACAAAAAACAAACAAAACAAAGAAACAAACAGAACATCTACTCTGGAAATCCTGGGACCTAGACTCTAAACTGTGCTGTGTCACAAACTGACTGTGTGTCTTCTGGCAATTCTCTTCCCCTCTCTCAGCCTCAGTCTCCTCATATGTTTTTAAAATATGGGAACATCTTCACTTCTTCTAAGGCTTACCTACATAAAATAGCTAGCAAATGTATATCACAATAATAGTCATCACAATGCCTAGCACAATATTTCTTTGCTTCCTGTCTAGAGTGTGAGTCCCTTGCTTGAGGCACCTGCACTACTACCTACCTTCTTTGTTTAGGCTTGGACCCCTGCCTTGCACTCATCAATTTGGTGCCAAAAGCCTCAGAACAATTTGTGACAGTAAGAGTGGTTCAAATGATACCCCAATTCCCTTTAGAATCTAACAACTTAGCTCTTTGTGAAATTAAGTCTCTTCAGTTCATGGCCCATTTAGTGCCTCTGGCACTCTTATGTTTAAAAATGGATTAAACTCTCTTCTGTCTACATTTCCCTCCACGACAGGCGCCTTTCTTCTGAGGGAGTCTGGCCAAGTCCACTAAAGGCCAGGCCACAGTTCACAGGTTCCATGACTCAGGTGATAGCTATCTTATGACTGAGCATCCTGGAAAGGCCTCCAATCTAAAGTACCTATCCACTCCATGAGTCAGTCACCTCAAGATTAGTGTCCCCTATGCCACATATATTCTTGGCCTGGCAGACCATCAAGTTGGCCAAAACGTTAGTCACCAGTTTCAAAGTCTGTACTTACCCTCACTTTAGTATCAAGATTTGCTCTCTGCCCCAATTACAAGTATGCAAGAATTCCTTACTCTCTCTCTCTCCAATTCCTTAGGAAAATCTGAGCTATGGGAGGAATCAAAACTCATTCACACCGAGTCAATAACAACTGTCAGCATCTATAAGTGTGAAAGGACAAAGAAATGACTGTACCTTCAAACAGGAATTAAAGCCTTTCTTAATTTAATAATTCACAAGTTAGAAAGAAATAAAACATGACTGTGGAGAAGGTGAGGTGATAGGATAAGACCAGTGTCACAGAGGAAACTATCGACAATGACTGTGTTTAAATTATTTCTGGGTCCCCAAAGAAATGAAGGGTCACACAGCACAAGGCTTTTTACCAAACATTTACTGTGTGTGTACTATTCTATATACAGCACTGTGCCAGGCACTGGGGATTCAGAGATAATTTAGATACAAGAAGCATACAGTGTAGTGGGAGGTACAATAACTTGAATGAATTAATAGTTGCACTAATAATATAGATAAAGTGCTATGGTCATATAGTGAAAATAAATGTTTTCATCAACTTAGGAATTGAAAACTTTCTGAGGGTGTGACATTTTCACTGGACCTTTTAAAATATATAGGATTTCAACAGGTCAAGGCATTCAATTTTGGCATTCTAGAAAGGGGAAACAATGTGAGTAAATGTACACATTATTCATTAATAGAAAATTTACTTAGGGAAAGAGAAGCAGTTCAGTGTGTTTGGGTGAAGGGTTGTAGGTCATAATAGAGCTAAGCAAGTAGGAAGGGTCAAATGGATGGAATGTAAACCTAGGTGAAAAGTATGAGATGCAAGAAGGAATAGTGAGTAGACATTAGCAAGTGTTGAGGTAAATCTAAACACACTGATTTTATAAAACAAAATAATAATATTTAATATAAAAGGGTAAAAATAGGATACTAAAATGCTTGATAGAAATAGCATATAAGTTGAATTTGGATGATGGGAGTTAAAGTATTCTAAGATCCTTGTATTTTTTAGGAGGAACGTCAAAACATGAACTAAAATTAGCATTTTATTACTTAAGTATGTATATTAAAATAGGCAGAGTACATACTAAAAGACTAAACAGAGTATATAACTTACAAATGACAGAAGGTGAAAAAAAAATGGACCTAGAGGGAAAACCACCAATCATACCAAAATATGGTAAATTCAGGAAAAGGGGGAATATAGAAAAAGTGGGACAAATAATAAGTGCATAGAAAATGGATTAGCTGGAAAACAGTGTGATCTTATCCTGAGGTCACAGGACATGAGTTTTGATTGAAGAAAAGAAAAATGAACATGTGCTCTAAAGGAAAGTGCTGTCCAGATTGCAATTCAGCATCTGTTAAGCCAGCTAGTTTCTAAAAGAATCCCAAGCTAGTGCAGACACACTTCAGTGGATATACTGCTGTCTGCTTCCCCCAAAGACAGAACTTCATTGTGGGTATTCATTGGTAGCTCCAAATATATCTCACAGCCCTCCACGTGCTTGTCATAAACCTTACTCCACAGTCCCTCAACATTTCATTAGCTTTTACTTCTGCAATGGGTGTTTCCAAGGAAAGAGAGAATTTGGCAGGATCATCTGCAGGATTCTTATTCTGAATAATTAATCTAAGTGAGGAGGCTCCCCACTGCGTCCAGGTCCATGTTATCTTCCAAACACAAATTTCTACCTGCATCTCAAATTCAACATGTTCAAAACATACTCTTGGGGCACCTGGGTGGATTAGTCAGTTAAGCATCTGACTCTGGATTTTGGCCCAGATCATTATTTCAGGTCAGTTCATGACCTCATGGCTCATGGTTCATGAACCTGTGTAGGTTCTGCATTGACAATGTGGAGGCTGCTTGGGATTCTCTCTCTCCCTTTCTTTGTGACCCTCCCCTGCTCATTCTCTCTAAGTAAATAAACACATACTCTTGACTCTACTTCCTTGATTTTCTCATTTTTATAGACTCTCTCTCCATTATCCCACCCCCAAGAATCATCTCAGACTTCTCCCTTCCTTTGCCCCTCCTATATTAGATCAATCACAGACTATCAATTCATCCACTGTAGCACAGCTGACATCAGTGTCTGCATTTTTATCTGCATTGTCCAAGGTAAAGCTCTCATTACTACTTTTCTGGATTATTGTAATAATTATTCTTCCTGCCTCCTGTCTCACTCCTCTGATATATCCTGTATCAAACACCTACTTACTTACTGAGTCCTTATGATGTCCTATACACTGAACTAGTAATGGAAACAAAGAGATAACAACAATCTTGTCCTTAAGAATCTCACCATCTATTTAAAGAATACAGGTGAACAATCAATGCAAAACTAAACCCCAACAAGTGTTACATTGGAGGCATGAATGAAAATGCTGTAGAGACATGAAAAAAGGAATAGATGTAATATTTCTGTTGTGGTTGTTGGGAGAAAATATTTGAAAGGGAGACTTCACAAAGGAGTTGACACTTGAGTAAGATCTTAAAGTTTAAATAGTTGATCTAGTCTGTTAACTAACTGGAATTTAAATAAAAACTTGAAAAAATAAATAGTTGACTTAGTAAAGAAGGGGGGAAAAGCACTGTAGACAGAGACAAGGTAATGCATGATGATATGAGGTGGTAACACCAGGACTGCTGCACAGCCTGGGTGGTCAAAACAGAGAGGCCTTATCAGTAAGGCAGGGGATAAAGCTCAACAAGACCAGACAGAAACCCAAGGCCCTCTTGGAGGAAGTGGGGGTGTAGAGAGGACACAGTCATCTTGGACAGATTCAGGCTCAGAGGACTGTCCAAATGGTGGCTTGTCTCCTGGCAACAGGATGAGAGCCCAAGAAGTGCCTCCAGGGGTCTGCCAGAACAGGCCTATCATTCAGCAGCCAGGTACTTCTGGCCCCATCTGAGCAATGAGTCTAGTTCATTGTGCCTTGCCTTTCCGCCCAGGGGGACAGTCAGAAGTGGCTCCAGTCCTCTTTCTGCCAAGTTCTTCCTTTAGATAGCTCTACCCACTTTTGTTTCAGCATCTCCAGAAACATATCCTCATCCCCACCCTGTCTGTGCTTTTCCCAAAGGAACATCTGGCCCTTACACATCTTTTCCAGGCCTCATCAGCATTTAGCAGAGTATACATCTGTAACATCCCAAATTCTTTGCTTTTGCTTTCTCATCCCAAAGTTCACTGCCTCAGCTGAAGCTTCTCAACCTTGCTAGCACATGTCTCTCTCTCTCTCTCTCTCTCTCTCTCTCTCTCTCTCTCTCTCTGTGTGTGTGTGTGTGTGTGTGTGTGTGTGTGTTGATATTCCCACTGGCTCCTTCTGAATAGGGACTTTCTGTGCTTTTTCCATTTGTAGATACTCCATAGCACTCAATGCAAAGTCTTGAAGATTGGAAATATCCAGTGATGTTTATTGGGAATGAGAATGGGACTAAACTCTAAACCCAAACTGTTGCTTTTTACCCTTCCACGTGATCTTGGAATATAAATTTTGTCATTGCGAATTTTCCAGAAATTCTCCCCAAACTTACCAACCCATGCCCATGTCTCTCAGTGCCCCCATCCCTTCATTCCCCATTCCCTTCAGAACTCCCCAGCTAGAAGTCTTTTCTTGTCTTGGACTAGCCTCTCTGCTCAGGATCTCCAGACCTTGTCTGTCCTCTCTGGAGTGCCCTAGCCCCTGCCTCTCTCTCTACAGTGGCTCCATCCCAACTCCCCTTTCCTGGATACCACATGATACCCTTTTATTGCAGTTCTATTCTGTAGGGCCTTTTCTGCATCTTCCCTGTCCCTGTGTCTGCGCTGTTGGTGCTACACCAGATTCCCATTCCTCTACTTGGCAGCTCTCCTGTAGCCCTTCCCTAGGGCTATCTTAAGGTCAGAGGTTCTCACCATCCCAACCCCATACAATCCATCTTAGTACAGTCTAACACAGCCCCTGATGAATCATGACCTTATTTAGAAGGCAAAGAGAAGCCTATTTGGGTGGACTTCAGGCAGGCTAAAGGAATGTTTGAAACCCTCCAGCCACTGTGCTGCTCAGCACCCCATGCACCAGAAGGGCCAATCTCAATCCCTGTGCACCCTCCTCTCTCTCCCTTTCCATATCCCTAGGCCAGTCTCACTTCCCAGCCCTCTGGGTACTCACCCCCTTCCAGGGCACTGGGGTAGGGGGCAGTATATTGCACTGAGAGCTTCATTTTTGTAGCAGCTCTACTTCAGTCCCCACTGCCACTAGCAGGTGACAGTTGGCACAGTTGGATTTTCACAAGCCAAGATTGCAAATCCATGGCCCACACCTCCCACTCTTCCCCCATCGCTCTGGCAAAGGCCATAAAGGACAAGTCTCTCTGCTTACCACCCAAACATCTGATCCAGCCTGTCTCGATGCCCTGGGACTTGCGAGGAGCAGCAGAGCAAGGTAAGTAGTTGGGGTAGCAGGAAAGGAACAGGTGACTCTTGAGCTCTACAGGGTGGCCAGGCTTTCCACAGGGGTGCGGTGGGATGTCAAGGCTGACAGAGGAAGCGCCCCAATGCCAACTCTGCCTCCAGTAGTTTGAAGCTCCGCCAATGCCCTGTGCTCTGCTCCCACCAAACTTGTAGGTAAGGACCTCAACTCTTCCTTCTTACCAGGCCCACTGGGAGTAAGCACTGGGAACTCCAATCCTGAGGGGATAGAGTGCCAGGTGGCTCTGTAGGGCTGGGTTCACTGCAGTCTGATAAATGCAGCAAGGGCAGAAGGGAGCCCCTCCCAAGACTGCGGATGACGAATTCCCACCCCTACCCAGTACTGAGAGAGGGCTGGGATTTTGCTTTGCTCCACCCAGCTTCCGAAGCTTTTTCTCCACTAAGTCACAGTTTATTCATCTGTTAAATAAGGTACAAAAATCCACCCATAGCGCTGTTGTGAAGATCACAGGAGGTAATAAATGTGAAAAATCACAGCACAACTCTTGACACACAGTAGTCACTCTCTTTTACTTCTATTTCTTCCTTCCCCTTCAACTTTTGAATGATAGAAATCTAACATGTTTTCTGGGTGTGGGGGAAGGTGTCGGATTCTTGACCCCATAAGTACAAATCATGATGAATTAGCTACTTTAGGGACCTAACAAGCAGGCCCTTAGAAGACAAGTGGGGTGGATAGGAAAGGTCCAGAAGAAAAGAGGAGCCTGACAGTGAGAGGAGAAAGTCAGGTGACTAAAAAATTCCAAGGAGAAAAAGAGCCTGCAGGAGAAGATGTCAGCAGGAAGGAAAAACCCGAGAAAGAGGAAGATCCCTAGGCATTTGAACAGGGAATCCCCAGGAGAAAAATTGGACCGAAGGGGAAAAAAAGAGGAAGAAACCTCAGGGATTTAGAGAGGATACTTGGAGGGGGGGAGATGGTGCCACGGAGACATAGAAGACAACAAATTCCAAGAGCAAGAATCCCCATAAACCCAGAAGAAAGAAAATATTGCATAAAAGTGACAGAGCCCCAAGGATGTCTGGAGGAGATCACAGGAGAACTATGGGACTACAAAAAAAAGTGGGGTCCCAGTGATGCAGGGAGGGCTCTCTAAGAAACAACTGCAGAAAAGAGATTGAATCAGGAGGAGGGAGAGAAGGGTTCCTAACAAAGAGAAAAACTGTAGAAAGATACTAGAAGGGTACTGTGCCAGGGATTTAGGGAGGAGAACACAGAAAAAAAGAGAAGCCAAGAGATGTAAGTGTAGGTGTCCCCAGAAGAGATAAAACTACAGAATAGGTAAAGCCCCAAGGAGAGATAAAGGAGTAGGAGCCAAGATAAAATTAGAATATATATAGGGATGTGATTTTAAATCTAAAAGTGGGAGAAAATCTAGGAGTGAGACAGAATATTTCAAAAGAGTGGCCCGTATATTAGAGGTACATGAGAAAAAGGATGTAGGTTTGGGGATTTGGGGTAGGGACTCCAGAAGAAAAAACTGAAGAAAGGAGTGGAATTTCAGAAATGTGAGAGGAGACACAAGAAAAGTGGTATAGCCCCAGGATGGGGTGAGGCCCTGAGAAACAAAAGGGAGCACAGCTCCCTAGATGTAAGGATAAGAGTCCCAGGAGAGAGAAGACCCCAGAAGAAAAGTGAAACCACAGGAGCATAGAGAAAAAGTCCAAAGAGAAAGTTATAACTCTATTAAAAAGAGGAGGATGACTGCTAATAAATATTATGTTTATTTCTGGGATGATGAGAATGTTCTACAAGTGATTATTATAGAGATGGTTACAATGTTGTGATTATACAAAAAAATGAAGTATATACCTTAAATGGGTGAGTGTTATATCTGAATGATATCTAAATTACCTATATCTAATATATATATATATAGATAGATAGATAGATAGATATTGATATATATTGATATATATTGATATTATACACATATACACACACATGCAGAGAAAGAGAGAGGGAGAGAGGCAGGCTGACAGATATATACATACATATTGACTGACTTAAGGACAAAGGAAGGAGAGCTCCAGAGAGAATTTAGACTCCCAAAAAAGGTGGTCCTAGATATGGAGTGAAGGGATATAGAACCCCAGAAAAAAGGTGCCCTGCAAAATTGGTGGGGCACAAAAAAGGGCAACTCCTATAGTTCGGGGCAAGTAAGTTGAAGAAATGACTGCAGAGAAGGGGTAAAGTCACAGAAATGTAAAGAATTTGTAGGCAAGAAACAAAACTGCCTGAAAGCAAGAGAGTCCCAGGACTATAGGGATGAGACCCTAGGAGAGAGATAGAATTGCCAACGAGTTGAAACCCCAGTGATTTGAGAATGGAACTCCATAGGAGAGCATGAACCCCAGCGATGTGAGGACTATGACTCTAAGATAGTTATAGGACTTCATAAAATGGTTACAGCACTAGAGATTGGTGAAAGGTATTGAAAAAAAAAATGAGGGGGTGAGACACATAAAAGACATAAAGCTTAAGAGACTCAGTGTAAGAAGGGGTACCTCATAAAAATTTGAAGTACTAGGGATTTGGGAAAGAAAGAAACTTCAAGAAAGGGTCAGTACCCAGAAAAAATGTGGTTTCCTAGGAAAGAAGAGAAATTCAGTAAGCAAGGTAGGCCCCAGGGACTTAGGGATGGAGACCCCAAGAAAACAGTATGGCCATTGAAGAGGCTTTCCGGGAAGGATTTTCCCCCAGAAAAGGCCATAAACCCCAACTTGGCCTCCATCTTTTACTTTTTTGTTCCTCTACCCCAGAAGGGTGGGCTGAGATGTCTCTTGTTTAAAGCTGTGATAGGTAAGGAGACCCTCAAGGATGATATTGGGTTAGGTCACAACCCCTCCCACTCCAGCTTCAGGATCTTAATTAAGAACTTCCCTCCTCCTACTTCCTCTTTTTCCTTACCTGTGGTACCCACCCTGGCCTTAATCTTAAAGGGCTATTGGCTGCTGTTTTAAGTGATTTAGAGATTGTCCTCCTTCAATTTTTCAGGTTTCAGCTGCTTAACTACTAGCCTGAGGTTTTTTATCCACATCTTATTGAAGGTTAATTTTATTTTTGTTTGTTATTTTATTAATGTATCATTGTTATTATTATTATATCTATTACTGCTGTCACATTACCTAAACTATAAGCCTACTAAGGAGAAGTGACATTATATAAGACAAAGTCAAAAACAGTGTATTATTTACTGTTGAACTTGGATGTGCTGAAATAATTAATTTTTTCCCATATGGGCCTCAATTTCTTCATCTGAAATTTCCTATGTCATTCTGTGATTCTGTAACCAATTTCTGGGTAACACATTTAGTCATTTACCTCAGGATATCAATTAGGGGAGTCAAGGCAATTGCTGACATTCAGAGCAGCCTATTCTCTCTAGTAAAGTCCTGAGAGCTCCCCAGGTAGTTTCACTGCCATGTCATACTAGTAGTCCTGGATGAGCCACCAGGGGCTCTTGGGAATCCAAGGCATCATGCAGATGCAAGAAGACTCTGCTTCCACATTGGGCTTTGTGGTCTGACAGTCACTAATGCCTCCACCCCAGATTAGGTCAGTGAGTGGGACAAGTGACTGATTGCTTCTGCCTGCTGATCACCACTCAGAAGAAAGTTCATGTGTTAAAGAGGCAGACCCTGGGGGGCCTTCAGTACCCCATTATCTCCAATCCTGACCTCATAGGCAAATGTCTTCAGGTGTATACTAGGAGAACCCCAAGAGTCTTCAATTAGTTTGCTGAGAAATGATGTCTGAAGGATTACACTATTCCCACAGAGTGCAATGCTTCTATTCCACAGGAATCCTCATTTATTAAATTGGTCAGCACAACTAAAAAAATTTTTTCCATAGACTGCTGGGTAAATTATTTTCCTTTTGTTCTTTATCTGTCCTACCCAGAATCTCTGCATATAGTGGTAGCTGCCAAGAGTATGAGACCCCTGGGGGACTGTATTGCTGCTGCTGGCACAAATCCAGAGAGAGACACACAGAAGGACTAAAGTTTGTTGATGGATTATATTGGGGACCTAAAAGTCTAGAAATAATGTGAGTAACATTTTAAAACTAGCACTACTATTCAGTTTATGGTTAAGTACCCTGTGTAAATTATGGATATTCTGAGTTTGACTGGTCTCTGGACACACACTTTAGCCACTAATAAGCAAAGGTACACACCTTGCTCCATGAATGTGTCTTGTATATTTTCTCAGTTCCAACTAGAGACAAACATAACCAACGACCTGTGTCCCAGGTATCTTTCTCCTTCCCACTCCCTCAACTGAGATGATGGATTTATCGCGGGGGGGGGGTGGTGGTGGTGGTGAAGAATAAACCATTCCTCTCTCCATTTTTCCCTCCCAAGGAAAATACCCTAAGGGTAAAGTCCACCCAACCTTCCTAAATGGAAAGAGTAATTAATATTTAGTCTTCAATCTCTCCTTACTTCCTCCCCCTACCCACACTACATTTAGTTAGAGTGAGTCCAAACAACAACTTCATGGATGTCAAAGCTGGAATAAAACTAGAATGTCTTCATTTTACAGATGGAAAACTGAGACTTGGAAAGAAGAAAAGATTTTTTCAGTTAACCTTTTAGTAACTCTGTTAGTGGAAGAGTAGGATGTGGAACCTCTATTACCATTCCTTCCCTTCTCAGCACCACTCCTCCCACACATCCCCACGTTCAACTCTGAGGCCTCTCCAGTATGGGACCAATTCATTCACACTGAAATGTTAGCCACCTAGTGTGTTTACCTTCCCAGGTGGAGTGCTCTTGAAAAATAAACCTCAGGATAGGGCTATCCTTAACCAAAGGAATGAACTTATCAGATACCTTCTTATATCAGATCAGGTATCTGGTATCTGATACAAATAAATAGGCTTAGAGAGATTGGAATGGGGGGAAAGTAGGGCATGGCAGAGTGGAAGCGGACCTAAGGTGGAGGAACATAGCAATGTCTTCATTTTGACGTAGGTTTACTAAAGCCTACCCAGCTCATATATGACCTGCATCACAGGCAGTTAATTCTTGTTCCTCCCATCTTCTGAAGCCAGCCATAAAACAGCTACCTCAAACAGGATTGAAAGGATACAAAGCCAAGGTAAACACTCATACTATTTTATTCTTCACCTACCATATGGTTCCCCAGGCTGCCTTTGGTTATCTGAAGTTTTTTCTTATGGAAGATAGAGGTTTCAAGAATCCCCCCATTTTATCACTTACCTTGGCCTGGATTGGATTTTTCTCCGTGGAAATAAGTTCCTTTTACTCTGGAGTTATGATTGTCTTCTTCACCAGGGAAGGCTTAAGAGTTGGACAAGGAAATAAGCAGTAAGCTTTGAAGTTTCTGGGTTTTGTTTTGTTTTATATTAGAAGGGGGTAGTATGTGTAAAGAGGATCTACTTATACATACTAGTTTTTCAGAATCCCCTCTAGGCCCTGAGTTCTAGTCCATTACTCATGTCATCTTGGCAATCCTCTACCCTGGGAACAAAAATAAGGAGGCAATATTTAACTTTATTGCTCTCGTGTGACTTCCATGTAAATTATGTGAGTGAGTGGTGGTGTGTATGTTCATGGATATATCTGTGACTGTTATCATTTTCACAAAGTCACCTGTACAAGTTCATGTGTTCATATTTTAGCTAAAACTAGTATAGATAACATCGGGGGCAACTTTGGCATGAATGAAAACAAACTTCCAAAGACTAAAATAATATGGGACAATATTCATTTATTCTAATTTCCCAAAATACTACAGAAAGGGTCTGTGTGCACATCAGTGTTAGCACACACACACACACACACACACACACACACACACCCTATATCACTGTAGAAAATATTCCTGTAGGGACACTATAACTGTTTACTTGACTTAGTGGCTCTTGGAGTAGCAACAAATTCTTACTTTGGAGACTAGATCCTCAAAATGTCTAGGGTTAACTAGAATCCTAGGAATCTTAGTTCTTTGGCTCTTGGAATGACTCACTGATTTCGGGGTGATCAACTCTTCAGGTCTGTTTTCTCTATCTGTAATCTTGGGCTAATGACCTTAGCTTTCCTTTTCTCAGTTTTGGAAGTTGGGGAGACAAAGTATAAAACACAATACCTAAAATAATGTAGGGTCTCAATATATACTAGCTATTATTCTGTGCAGGGCAAAGCCTATGTCCTTTACTTGCCACCATACTCCCTGTCCATATTTTTCCTTAGAGGACACCCAACTCCATGGTCCCAGAAAGCCCCCGTCAAGGTGACCAGAGTGGGTGGTAGGTAGATAGACTTGTTGTTAAAATTACTTTGAACCTAGAAAGTCCTATCTCCATCAAGTTTTAAGCAGGAAGTATTGGCATCAGCCCATTTGTACTGGGACCTCTGCCCAAGTGCATATGGAGTAGCGTTGTTCCTTTCTGCTTGCTTCCTTGTGATGGTGAAGGCCCTTCTTCAGGGCTATCTCCTCAGAATTTCTCCTTCTTCCCCCTTCTCCCAACAGTGTTCATTCATATGCTCGCATATTTTTTTAAGTCCTTTCATTGGATGCACCAAGGAGCCAATGTCTAGACCAACCATCCATGCAGATGAAGTTGTCACTATCTTTCACAGTTTCAGGAGTGTTAAGGCCATGTAACCTAAAAAAAATATCCTCCTGGATGCTGCTGCTATTTTAACCTTATGAGTCCTAGACACTTTAGTAGGAATGACCTTATTAAGAAAGAATAGGACATGGCTATGCTCATAGATAAATTTGTTCTCCTCTAGGCCTTACTTTAGTAATCTGTAATATGGGGCTGATCATGCCCACTTGATTGCCTTACAAGGTCTCATGAGTATTAAATGAGACAAAGCATGGTGTTTGTGAACCAAAAAAGCACAGGCCAAATATTATTCCCAAGTCCAAGAAATGAAAATCAACACAAATGAACAGTGGGGCTGGGGACAGGGCATAATTCAAGTATGAAATTTAGCACAAGTACATTTATGTCGCTACCAAAGATTACAAGGGATAAATGTAAAAAAGTTATGAAAGTATGAACATCAGTAGATGTCTAACTTTCTCCCCCTTAGTTTGATTACCACTCTGAAATGTAGTTACCTGTTCTTTTCTGCAAATTTTGATTTATAATTTTTTGTTTTTTTCTTTCCAGGTGATTTCAGTGTGAGAGATATGTGGATTGAGAGGATGTGTGGTAGGAAATGGGGGTAGTTAAGGCAAGGCCCTGACAGAGAGTAGGCAATTGGCTTTTCCCAACTGCAATGTAAGAACTGGACCCCTTACAGTTCTGTAAGAGACTTCCTTTGAAGTGCAAATGGCTTGAGGGCCTGCAAATTTGCTATCCTGGCCTCTGTGCCCATGGACAAGAGACTCCAAAATCACCCTCTTTGTCCAAGGTACAAAGCTGGAAGCTGGCAACACAGGCTGCATGGCTGTTTTCTGTTTTGGCAGAAGCCATCTTAGTTACAGTAAGAATGATCTGGGGCCAGGTGAACCCCTAGGGGACAATAGGCATTTGAAGTAGTAGGGTGGAGATACAGGCAAGGACACCCAGAGTTCTTTCTAGGGACAGAAAAACACCTGGTAGGTGGTTATGAGCCAGTCTGCCTCTAAGCCTATCTAATTTGTTTCCCCATACCCTTTGGGAGAAACACTGCCTCCTCCTTAGGGATAGATCTGGGGGCCAGTTGATGAGACTGGAGGGAGCCAGGAGACACAGGCCCAATCTTCTCTGACACTGTTCATGAGCAAAGTGACCTGAGTCCAGCATCCTCAGCTGGGTCCTGTGCCCCCTAAACCTACCCTACAGGGTTGTTGTGAGGATGCCACAAGATCATGTACCCAGCACAGAGGAGGGATCAATAAATCTCTCTTGAGCAGATCCATACATGTGGTACTACTTGCAAACTATAAAACTCCATACCAAATAGTAAAGAGAATTAGGCCACTCTGTTGTACATTCACATAAAGGAAGTGATTTTTGTCACACATTCTCACCTTTAATTCAAGATTGGGGAATGGGAGGTAAATGGAGAGAAAGATAAATTGGAAACTATAAATAAAGGGATACAAGAACAGGGGCACCTGGGTGGTTCAGTCTGTTAAGTGTCCAACTCTTGGTTTCAGCTCAGGTCATGATCTTGCAGTTCATGAGTTTGAGCCCCATATCAGGTTCTTCACTGTCACTGCAAGGCCTGCTTGAGATTCTTCTCTCCCTCCCTCTCTGCCCCTCCCCTTCTCTTTCTCTGTTTCTTTCCATTTTTCTCTCTCTCTCTCTCAAAATAAATAAACTACAATAAAAGGAATAAGAGAACATAAATAAAAGACCAAAGGCCAGATAACTATCAAGGGTCTGATAGGTATTTGAGAGTGGCAGTGAGGGTATAAATAGGAGGTACTCAGAGCTTTTTCTAAGGGCAGAATTCCAGAGCTCAAACGAACTTTGGATATTTATTTAAAGTCCCCAGTTATTGTTTGCACACCTCCAGTGATGGATAACTGCTTTCCTCCTGAGGTGGCTTGTCCTGATCATAATAAGCTCTAACTGCTAGAAAGTACTTCCTTGTGTTAAACTGATAGTTGCTTCCCTAAGGCTTTAAGTTCTACCCCTTTGGTACCATATAGAAAAAGTTAATGTCCTGATATCAAATGAGCATTCAGTTAGTGTATGGTCATTGACATATGGGCAGGTGCTAGGGAGAAGTAAACTATCTCATTCTGTATTTTCATGAGACAGCACCTCCTTAGACTTACTGAAATCTCAATAAATACATGTTGAATGAATAAATAAGTGACCATCCCAGAGTAGGCATGATTGCTATAAACTCTTGAGCTGAAATCATTCCTTAAAGATCTCCAAATATATTAACATATCTCTCAAGAAACTCTAAGCCATTCCATAGGATTCCGAGTCTTCAGTATAACCACCTGTTTGTTCAATGATTTAAGGCCAAATTGCAATCTTACAGTGGAAAGAATAATCTCCTATTGATCCGTCTTTACTCTCTTCCACATTCCAAGGCTGTTAGAAAACAAAATTCAGTAAGAACTGCCAGTCTAGAGTGGAAGATGACACTTATGAACAATGTGTGACAAATGTTCAAATAGAGAGTGTTACAGGAACACAAAGGCAGAAGTACTTGAGTCCACCTGGATGGGAGGGACTGTGAAAGGAGATTATAAAGCTGAGTCGTGAAAGAAGCTTCACGTACAATGAAGTGGATGCAATGGGTGTAAAGGGAGCAGGCAGTCCAGATAGAAGTAACTTCATGAAGTAATGAGCAAACTTCCATGAGAAATGGCAGGAGATTACACAATAGCTAAGGCTTCCTAAATGGGGTCCCATAATTTGAATGGTGGAAGAGCAAATGACCACTTCTAATTGAGTTTAATTCTGAGGTGATCCAGAATGTGGTAAAAAGCTGGAACACAATTGTCCTAACTACTGTGATCAGTGCTGTTCATCTTCACCGCTCTCATTTCATCTGTTACCATCACAATGACTACTGGCATCATCACCACTATCAAGACTATCATTGCATCTACCTGAGGTGTCACTTTACCACCATTCCAGTCCACTGTCATCCCCAACATTACTTTGCCCACATCCTTTAACATTGACATCCACCACCCCTCTTGCTATGGCCTTCTAACTCAGTGTTTCTCAAATACTCTAAGAGGTTGAGGGAAATTTTCTATTTTTCCAGGGGGATTCTGGGGATGCAACCCAAAACAGCCAAAATTTCTTTGAAATTGTATGTTGTGTATTAAATATTAATAAAGTTTAGTTGTCTTTGGTATAGCCATGTTTGTTTTAAAATGAAAACAGTGCTATTTTAAGTTTATTTTCCCTTCTCCAAATCTATAAGTAAAACCTTTCAATGTTGTATGAAGGTATTTTGTGTTTATCCTGCCACTTTGTGTGTCCACTATCATCTGAACTTTTTCCTTGCTTCCATTCCCTAAGAATTTATATATCTATATCTATATCTATATCTATATCTATATGACAGATAGATAGATGAAAGAAAGAAAGAGAAAGAAAGAAATAAAGAAATGGCTATATCCCAGTTTGACAATTGTTTCAGGGGCAGCAGATCATAATGGTTATAGATCGTGATATCGAATAGCCTGAGAGTGACTCTAACCATACTATAGTATGACGTTGGAAAAATTACTTCACCTCCCTCATTCTGTTTTTTCATCTTTAAAACAATTAACAGTAGTGCCAACTACACAATTTTGTTGTAATAAATTAATGAGTTAGTGCATGTAAAGTGTTTAAAACAGTGTCTAGCACATAATATGTGCCAGATATATATTTTTAATAATGGATGAGCAAATTCAGCCTTTACAGATAATTTACTATGTGCCAGATACAGTGATAACCTATGCTGTTGGGGGATAAAAAGTGGAGTCAGATGTGAGAGTAAACTAAATTATTCATGCCTGGTGAAGTAGGGCATGGAGTGAGGGGGTTCATTACAGAGTAAGAAACAAAATGTAATTGGTATCATAAAAAATCAAGTTGTGTCATGAAAAAATTAGCATTTAATAAACTTATTGAAGATAGGTAAGATAAACACAAACAGAAGTGCACCAAATTGAAGGAATCTCATGGGCAAAAAGATCAGTGTCATAGACTCTGCGTCTGGAGTTCTCTTTTATCCAGCAATAAAGCAGAAGCAGAATTAAAATGCGAGAGAGGCTAATGTCTGAGAGGAGACAAGAGCCTCAAGTAAGGGTCCTTGCTCCATTTTCATTAGGATCAGAAGGCTTACAAAAGTGATGGACGTGCAGGAAGAGACAATGAAACCATGAACATTAACTCATGTGTGTGAGAAAAAGGGGGTTTTGAAGATATGCGGTGTTAGGGGGTTGGGTCAAAACAAAACAAAATCCTGGCACAGGGCATATGGTTGTTTATGGCAGGCAAGAGGCAGGCAAGAGGTGCTGCTTATCTTAGCTTGCCTATGGGATAAGACAGAGCATGTCACCTCAGGGTCAACAAGGCACCTTTCTTTTGCTAATTAGCTCCACTCTGGGCCACTTCATCTTGCTGTGGTCTATATGCCCTGTCCTGGTCCCTCCCTCCTGTGAAAGCAGCTTTCTGCTATTGTACTATGTTGGGGCACTTCTGCCATGATTATCTAATCTTGTATGCTTTCATCCTGTGGCTTCCTATTCCGCTATGCATTTATTTTATTTATTTATTTATTTATTTATTTATTTATTTATTTAATATATGAAATTTATTGTCAAATTGGTTTCCATACAACACCCAGTGCTCATCCCAAAAGGTGCCCTCCTCAATACCCATCACCCACCCTCCCCTCCCTCCCACCCCCCAACAACCCTCAGTTTGTTCTCAGTTTTTAACAGTCTCTTATGCTTTGGCTCTCTCCCACTCTAAACTCTTTTTTTTTCCTTCCCCTCCCCCATGGGTTTCTGTTAAGTTTCTCAGGATCCACATAAGAGTGAAACCATATGGTATCTGTCTTTCTCTGTATGGCTTATTTCACTTAGCATCACACTCTCCAGTTCCATCCACGTGGCTACAAAAGGCCATATTTCATTTTTTCTCATTGCCACGTAGTCTTCCATTGTGTATATAAACCACAATTTCTTTATCCATTCATCAGTTGATGGACATTTAGGCTCTTTCCATACTTTGGCTATTGTTGACAGTGCTGCTATAAACATTGGGGTACAAGTGCCCCTCTGCATCAGTACTCCTGTATCCCTTGGATAAATTCCTAGCAGTGCTATTGCTGGGTCATAGGGTAGGTCTATTTTTAATTTTCTGAGGAACCTCCACACTGCTTTCCAGAGTGGCTGCACCAATTTGCATTCCCACCAACAGTGCAAGAGGGTTCCCGTTTCTCCACATCCTCGCCAGCATCTATAGTCTCCTGATTTGTTCATTTTGGCCACTCTGACTGGCATGAGGTGATACCTGAGTGTGGTTTTGATTAGTATTTCCCTGATAAGGAGCGACGTTGAGCATCTTTTCATGTGCCTGTTGGCCATCCAGATGTCTTCTTTAGAGAAGTGTCTATTCATGTTTTCTGCCCATTTCTTCACTGGGATATTTGTTTTTTGGGTGTGGAGTTTGGTGAGCTCTTTATAGATTTTGGATACTAGCCCTTTGTCCCATATGTCATTTGCAAATATCTTTTCCCATTCCGTTGGTTGCCTTTTAGTTTTGTTGGTTGTTTCCTTTGCTGTGCAGAAGCTTTTTATCTTCATAAGGTCCCAGTAATTCACTTTTGCTTTTAATTCCCTTGCCTTTGGGGATGTGTCGAGTAAGAGATTGCTACGGCTGAGGTCAGAGAGGTCTTTTCCTGCTTTCTCCTCTAAGGTTTTGATGGTTTCCTGTCTCACATTTAGGTCCTTTATCCATTTTGAGTTTATTTTTGTGAATGGTGTGAGAAAGTGGTCTAGTTTCAACCTTATGCATGTTGCTGTCCAGTTCTCCCAGCACCATTTGTTAAAGAGACTGTCTTTTTTCCATTGGATGTTCTTTCCTGCTTTTTCAAAGATGAGTTGGCCATACGTTTGTGGGTCTAGTTTTGGGGTTTCTATTCTATTCCATTGGTCTATGTGTCTGTTTTTGTGCCAATACCATGCTGTCTTGATGATGACAGCTTTGTAGTAGAGGCTAAAGTCTGGGATTGTGATGCCTCGTGCTTTGGTCTTCTTCAAAATTCCTTTGGCTATTCGGGGCCTTTTGTGGTTCCATAAGAATTTTAGGATTGCTTGTTCTAGTTTTGAGAAGAATGCTGGTGCAATTTTGATTGGGATTGCATTGAATGTGTAGATAGCTTTGGGTAGTATTGACATTTTGACAATATTTATTCTTCCAATCCATGAGCAGGGAATGTCTTTCCATTTCTTTAAATCTTCTTCAATTACCTTCATAAGTTTTCTATAGTTTTCAGCATACAGATCTTTTACATCTTTGGTTAGATTTATTCCTAGGTATTTTATGCTTCTTGGTGCAATTGTGAATGAGATCAGTTTCTTTGTTTGTCTTTCTGTTGCTTCATTGTTAGTGTATAAGAATGCAACTGATTTCTGTACATTGATTTTGTATCCTGCAACTTTGCTGAATTCATGTATCAGTTCTAGCAGACTTTTGGTGGAGTCTATCGGATTTTCCATGTATAATATGTCATCTGCAAAAAGCGAAAGCTTGACTTCCTCTTTGCCAATTTTGATGCCTTTGATTTCCTTTTGTTGTCTGATTGCTGATGCTACAACTTCCAGCACTATGTAAACAACAGCGGTGAGAGTGGGCATCCCTGTCGTGTTCCTGATCTCAGGGAAAAAGCTCTCAGTTTTTCCCCGTTGAGGATGATGTTAGCTGTGGGCTTTTCATAAATGGCTTTGATGATCTTTAAGTATGTTCCTTCTATCCCGACTTCCTCAAGGGTTTTTATTAAGAAAGGGTGCTGGATTTTGTCAAAGGCCTTTTCTGCATCGATTGACAGGATCATATGGTTCTTCTCTTTTTTTTTTTTTTGTTAATGTGATGTATCACGTTGATTGATTTGTGAATGTTGAACCAGCCCTGCATCCCAGGAATGAATCCCACTTGGTCATGGTGAATAATTCTTTTCATATGCCGTTGAATTCGATTTGCTAGTATCTTACTGAGAATTTTTGCATCCATATTCATCAGGGATATTGCCCTGTAATTCTCTTTTTTTAATGGGTCTCTGGTTTAGGAATCAAAGTAATACTGGCTTCATAGAATGAGTCTGGAAGTTTTCCTTCCCCTTATATTTCTTGGAATAGCTTGAGAAGGATAGGTATTATCTCTGCTTTAAACGTCTGGTAGAACTCCCCTGGGAAGCCATCTGGTCCTGGACTCTTATTATGTTGGGAGATTTTTGATAACCGATTCAATTTCTTCGCTGGTTATGGGTCTGTTAAAGCTTTCTATTTCCTCCTGATTGAGTTTTGGAAGCACATGGGTGTTTAGGAATTCGTCCATTTCTTCCAGGTTGTCCAATTGGTTGGCATATAATTTTTCATAGTATTCCTTGATAATTGTTTGTATCTCTGAGGGATTGGTTGTAATAATTCCATTTTCATTCATGATTTTATCTATTTGGGTCATCTCCCTTTTCTTTTTGAGAAGCCTGGCTAGAGGTTTGTCAATTTTGTTTATTTTTTCAAAAAACCAACTCTTGGTTTCGTTGATCTGCTCTACAGTTTTTTTAGATTCTATATTGTTTATTTCTGCTCTGATCTTTATGATTTCTCCCCTTCTGCTGGGTTTAGGCTGCCTTTGCTGTTCTGCTTCTAGTTCCTTTAGGTGTGCTGTTAGATTTTGTATTTGAGATTTTTCTTGTTTCTTGAGATAGGCCTGGATTGCAATGTATTTTCTTCTCAGGACTGCCTTCGCTGCATCCCAAAGCGTTTGGATTGTTGTATTTTCATTTTCGTTTGTTTCCATATATTTTTTTTCAATGTTTATTTATTTTTGGGACAGAGAGAGACAGAGCATGAACGGGGGAGGGGCAGAGAGAGAGGGAGACACAGAATCGGAAACAGGCTCCAGGCTTGAGCCATCAGCCCAGAGCCTGACACGGGGCTCGAACTCTCGGACCGGGAGAGCGTGACCTGGCTGAAGTCGGACGCTTAACCGACTGCGCCACCCAGGTGCCCCTATATTTTTTTAATTTCTTCTCTAATTTCCTGGTTGACCCACTCATTCGTTAGTAGGGTGTTCTTTAACCTCCATGCTTTTGGAGGTTTTCCAGACTTTTTCCTGTGGCTGATTTCAAGCTTCATAGCAGTGTGGTCTGAAAGTATGCATGGTATAATTTCAATCCTTGTAAACTTATGAAGGGCCATTTTGTGACCCAGTAGGTGATCTATCTTGGAGAATGTTCCATGTGCACTCGAGAAGAAAGTATATTCTGTTGCTTTGGGATGCAGAGTTCTAAATAGATCTGTCAAGTCCATCTGATCCAATGTATCATTCAGGGCCCTTGTTTCTTTATTGACCGTGTGTCTAGATGATCTATCCATTTCTGTAAGTGGGGTGTTAAAGTCCCCTGCAATTACCACATTCTTATCAATAAGGTTGCTTATGTTTATGAGTAGTTGTTTTATATATTTGGGGGCTCCGGTATTCGGCACATAGACATTTATAACTGTTAGCTCTTCCTGATGGATAGACCCTGTAATTATTATATAATGCCCTTCTTCATCTCTTGTTACAGCCTTTAATTTAAAGTCTAGTTTCTCTGATATAAGTGTGGCTATTCCAGCTTTCTTTTGGCTTCCAGTCGCATGATAAATAGTTCTCCATCCCCTCACTCTCAATCTAAAGGTGTCCTCAGGTCTAAAATGAGTCTCTTGTAGACAGCAAATAGATGGGTCTTGTTTTTTTATCCATTCTGAAACCCTATGTCTTTTGGTTGGCGCATTTAATCCATTTACATTCACTGTTATTATAGAAAGATACGGGTTTAGAGTCATTGTGATGTCTGTATATTTTATGCTTGTAGTGATGTCTCTGGTACATTGTCTCACAGGGTCCCTCTTAGGATCTCTTCTAGGGCTGGTTTAGTGGTGACAAATTCCTTCAGTTTTCGTTTGTTTGGGAAGACCTTTATCTCTCCTTCTATTCTAAATGACAGACTTGCTGGATAAAGGATTCTCGGCTGCATATTTTTTCTGTTGAGCACACTGAAGATCTTGTGCCAAGATCTCTGCCAAGTTTCAAAAGAGAGATCAGTCACGAGTCTTATAGGTCTCCTTTTATATGTGAGGGCACGTTTATCCCTTGCTGCTTTCAGAATTTTCTCTTTATCCTTGTATTTTGCCAGTTTCACTATGATATGTCGTGCAGAAGATCAAGTTACGTCTGAAGGGAGTTCTCTGTGCCTCTTGGATTTCAATGCCTTTTTCCTTCCCCAGGTCAGGGAAGTTCTCAGCTATAATTTATTCAAGTACCCCTTCAGCACCTTTCCCTCTCTTTTCCTCCTCTGGGATACCAATTATGTGTGTATTATTTCTTTTTAGTGTATCACTTTGTTCTCTAATTTTCCCCTCATACTCCTGGATTTTTTCATCTCTCTTTTTCTCAGCTTCCTCTTTTTCCATAACTTTATCTTCTAGTTCACCTATTCTCTCCTCTGCCTCTTCAATCCGAGCTGTTGTCATTTCCATTTTGTTTTGCATTTCGTTTAAAGCGCTTTTCAGCTCCTCGTGACTGTTCCTTAGTCCCTTGATCTCTGTAGCAAGAGATTCTCTGCTGTCCTCTATACTGTTTTCAAGCCCAGTGATTAATTTTATGACTATTATTCTAAATTCACTTTCCGTTATATTATTTAAATCCTTTTTGATCAGTTCATTAGCTGTTGTTATTTCCTGGAGATTCTTCTGAGGGGAATTCTTCCACTTGGTCATTTTGGATAGTCCCTGGAGTGGTGAGGACCTGCAGGGCACTTCCCCCGTGCTGTGTGCCTTCTCTTCCCCTCTCCTAGGGGCAGGATTCACTGTGGGGTGGCGTGGCCCGTCTGGGCTACTTGCACACTGCCAGGCTTGTGGTGCTGGGGATCTGGCGTATTAGCTGGGGTGGGTCGGCAAGGTGCACGGGGGCAGGAGGGGCAGGCTTAGCTCGCTACTCCTTAGGTGATCCACTTCAGGAGGGGCCCTGTGGCAGCGGGAGGGAGTCAGATCCGCTGCCGGAGGTTTGGCTCCGCAGAAGCGCAGAGTTGGGTGTTTGCGCGGAGGGAGCAAGTTCCCTTGCAGGAACTGGTTCCCTTTGGGATTTTGGCTGGGGGATGGGCGGGGGAGATGGCGCTGGTGAGCGCCTTTGTTCCCCACCAAACTGAGCTCTGTCGTCCAGGGGCTCAGCAGCTCTCCCTCCCTTTGTCCTCTAGCCTTCCCGCTTTCCGAGCAGAGCTGTTAACTTATGATCTCCCAGACGCTAAGTCGCGCTTGCTGTCAGAACACAGGCCCCTCTGCTTTAGCCAGCCAGACTCGGGGGCTCTGCTTGGCCAGCGAGCCGCCCCTCCACCCCGGCTCCCTTCCGTCAGTCCGTGGAGCTTGCACCGCCTGGCCTTCCTTCCTACCCTCTTCCGTGGGCCTCTCGTCTGCGCTTGGCTCAGGAGACTCCATTCTGCTAATCCTCTGGTGGTTTTCTGGGTTATTTAGGCAGGTGTAGGTGGAATCTAAGTGATCAGCAGGACGCGGGGTGAGCCCAGCGTCCTCCTACTCCGCCTCTTCCCTCTCTCCTCGCCAAAATAATTTCTAAAAGAAAATACTCCAGAGGAATTAACAGGTGTTATCTACCCAAGGAATGGAACAAATAGGAAGTTCGGGTTCTAAGGAGCTGCCTTGTTTGTGCCAGTGGCCCCACGCTAGCTCTTTATTAATTGCACCACCCAGGATGCTGATAGCGAACTGAGCTTTGGAACATTTCAGGCCTGGCATGGAATGCAGTTTTTACACAAGTGTCTTGTGGTTCAGAAATCTGATTTCACAGCTTATCTTCCGTTAGATGAAAGTGTTTATGGTGTGTCTGGAGCTGGAGTAATTTCCTGCGGGTGCCCAAGAGCAGGGGCCTCCTCTCTCCTCTCATTAATTTGCTGATGCCTAATTGCACTGAAGCAGCGGTGAGATACCGGGGAGAGAGCTGCTTTTATATTATTTTAGAGCGCTTTTGCCCTGTTTACCTAATCTTGGATGCTTTCATTTTAAACCTTGTTAACCCATCGGTTCTAGCTCAAGGAATTCCTAAACTTATTCCCCACAGAGCAGAATTGGGAAAATGCCAGACACAACATAGAAACAAGTGTTGCAGTTTGATTGGAGCATGGGGTTTTTGGAATAGGGAAAGATAAAATTGACCTACAATACAAAGATATACATGTAGAAAAGAAATTACTGAAAGGGAATTCAGCAACACATTAACAGTGATTGAACATTTGGTATTCTAATTTCTTATGTAAAAATATTTTTTTTAAATAAGTATGATCACCTTTATATAAAACAAAAATACAAAAAGCAAATGCTTTTTTTTTTCTAAAAAGGGGAGTGGGAGAATTGTGTCAGGTTATTGAGGGAGACTAGAAGGGACGTGTATGTTAGTACAGTGGAGGCCAAGGGTCTCATAAACTACAAGGTCCCAATTCTCCCACTTTGTGACTTTGGGTAAATATGTCCTTCAGTTTCCACATCTAAAATTCATTAATTTACTCAACAAATGTTTATTGAGCATATACTCTGGGCCATATACTTTTCTACGTGCTAGGGATATAGCAGTGACCATAACACAAAAGTAATTTATTATCATAAGATTTAAAGTTTTATTTTCACTGTGTGAAATCTTCAAAAGTGCCCCTCTTTCTCAGATTCCATAAAGCCCTATTGAAGAGAGATTTGTGTTGGTCCTTATGCTTGTATGCACACCCCGAAAGCATTTCTATTGACATTACCTCAGCTGCTCACACCTTCAATGATATATACTCTTTTTCTTCCCTCTAAGTATCACTTTCTAAACTAAACAACAAACATACCTTCACTTCCCCCAACTGTTCCCAAGAGATCAGACCATGAGGAAGAGGGTCTAAAGCCTACCTTCATTGACCAGAGACACCCCATTGCCTTGCTTCTCTGCCCCAAATGCAGCTTGGTACTATTCAGCAAACTTAGCAATCACATGTACCAGGCATGGTGTTGGACTGCTTGGTAAAACTACTGCAAAAAGCTAGAGTTGTAGATGGGCATCTCTGCACTCATTATAGATAACCAAGTTAAAGAGAAACAGGTTAATAACAAAGTTTGTCTCTCAACAACTCATAAGAAGCCTCTGAAAGAAAGATCTAGATCCTAGTCTTAATTCTGTCACTGTTTCATTACTTCAAGGTGGGACTTGGTGACAAAAGGCAGTAAGTATCCCAGTCAAGGAGGGGCTTCCTTGAAATATCCCAGGGTAAAAAGGCTGAGGGTGAGACAGAATTCTGTCTATAGTGTTCGTTCCTAGACTGGTATCATAAAACCTACAGCAGAGCTTAGTAGTCTTAAAACCCTATGGATAAACTGAGACAAGATGGAAATCTAGGAAGATCCTGAATTCACCTCCTCCCATGGACAAAACTAATCTACAGCTACATACAAAATAATTTTATCTGAAAAAGTCCTGGAAACTAGATAAACAGCACCTTTACAACAAAAGATAAAGGGGCCACATCAAGATAGGTAAGAGGGGCAGAGACACTCTTGTCAAAACCCCCACCCAAATGTGGCAACCTACAATTGGGAGTGATATTAAAAGCATGGAAACTTCCCCTGAGGAGTAAAGAGTTTATCCTCCATATCAGACACAACAACCCTTGGATTTTGCACTGGAGAGACAATTCCCCAAAATGTTTGGCTCTGGAAACCAATAGAATATGTCCAGGCAAACCATAGAATTATACTGAATGAATAACTTGTTCTTAGGACTCACATGTAGGCTTGCTTGCCTCAGAACCCAGCACAAAAGCAGTAGTTTGAAAAGCACCAAGGACATATGTGAAGAAGACCTACTTATTAATCTTCACATGGGCAGGAACCTGTTGGGACTCTCTCCAGAAAAAGACGTGTTGTTGGTTGCCATTTTTGAGATATAATTCTCCCTTGTTAATGCTGGGGATGGCAGGCACCATTTTGGCAATCTCACTCTAAAATGCTACTGTCACTGGGAAAACCCCATGCTATAGCTATACTACAGCCACCAGATGAGTTTCTCAAACCCCATGCCAAAGTAACACTACTGATAGAAAGGCAAACATCTCATACTCCCAACCGTGAAGCCATGTCACAGCCAACTGGATGAGCCCCTCATTCCCCTTTACCACAGACACAGCCCCATCACAGCTAGCAGGTGTGTGCAGGTAATGCCCCTTGAGTGGCTGTGTCCCCCTGAGTGGCCAGAGGGAATTGTACTTCTGGACCTCACAAATCATTTCCTACACAAGGCTACTTATTGTAAGACTAAGAGAGGTAGCTGGTTCACCTAATAAATAGAAACAAACACAGAGAATCAGGCAAAATGAGACAAAGAAATATGTTTGAAATGAAAGAATGAGACAAAACCTCAGGAAAAAAAACCTTAATAAAATGGAAATGAGTCATCTAAAAAAGTTCAGTGTAATGGTCATGAAGATGCTCAACAAACTTAATAGAAGAATGGATGGACACAGTGACTACTTCACCAAAGAGATAGAAAATATAATAAAGTACCAAACAGAAGTCACAGAGCTGAAGAATATAATAATTAGATTGAAAAATACACTAGAAGGATTCAACAGCAGATTGGATGAAGCATAAGAACAAGTCAGTGAGCTGAAAGGCAAAGCAATGGAATTCACCCAGAGCATCAAAAAGAAAAAAATTTAAAAATGAAAGATAGAGTCCAAGATGGTGGCATAGGAAGCTCCTGAGCTTGCTTCCTCCAATGGGAACATTGGATATACATTTACATATAGAACAATTCCTAATGAAGAACTGAAGGCTGATTGAACAGCTTCTGAACAACAAATGATAGAGGGACCATAAAGAGAAGGATAGGAGACATGGAGACATGGTAATGACAGGAAATTCACCCACAATGCAGTGACCTGCAGTAAGTAGGGAGGGATATCTCTGAGGGGCCTATGCACAGACTTGCACTGAAGCACAGGGGGAAAAAAGTGGTTTAAAGGACAACTGGAATAAAAGTGAGGGAAATCCATTTACTAACCCTAGGTCATCCCCAACCAGGCAGGGGACTGCTGAAACTCTAGAGTCAAAGGTGCTGGTGAGTGCAATTTTTTAAATTGAAGTACCATTATCATACAGTGTTATATTAATTTTAAGTGTACAACATAATTAGTCAACAATTCTATACATTTTTCAGTGCTCACCACAGTAAGTATAGTCACCATGTATCACCAATGTTATTACCATCTTGTTGACTATATTCCTTATGCTGTATTTTCCATCTCTGTGATTTATTTATTTTGTAACTGGAAGTTTGTACTTCTCAATACCCTTTATCAATTTCACCCATCCCCCCACCCACCTCCCCTATGGCAGCTACTAGTTTTTTCTCTGTATTAAAAAGTGTGTTTCTTGCAGGGCCACCTGGGTCTCACAGTAGGTTGAGCGTCCAACTTTGGCTCAGGTATGATCTCGTGGTTTGTGAGTTCGAGCCCCACATCAGGCTCACTAATAGCCTGTCAGTGCAGATTCTGCTTCAGATCCTCAGTCCCCCTCTCTTTGCTCCTTCCCTGTATGTGCTTTCCCGAATATTAAATAAATATATTTTTTAAATGTTTGTTTTTGGGGGGCGCCTGGGTGTCTCAATCAGTTATGCAGCTGACTCTTGGTTTTTGCTCAGGTCATGATCTCACAGTTCGGGAGTTTGAGCCCCACCTCAGGCTTTGCCACTGACAGTGTGCAACATGCTTAGGATTCTCTCTCACCTCTCTTCGCCCCTCCCCCACTCATTCTTTTTCTCTCTCTCTCTTTAAAAATAAATAAACTTTAAAAATGTTTTTTAAAAGTTTTTTATTTGTTTTTTCTTTCTTTGTTTTGTTTTTTAAATTCCACATATGAGTGAAATTATATGTTATTTGTCTTTCTCTGACTTATTTCACTCAGCATTATACCCTCTGAGTCCATCCAGGTTGGTGCAAATGGCAATATCATATATATTTTTAAAAATTTTTTAATATTTATTTTTGAGAGAGAGAGAGCATGAGCAGGGGAGGGGCAGAGAGAGAGGGAGACACAGAATCTGAAGCAGGCTCAGCCTCTGAGCCATCAGCACAGAGCCAGACACAAGACTCAAACTCACAGAATCATGAGATCATGATCTGGGCTGAAGTCAGACGCTTAACAAACCGAGCCACACAGGTGCCTCAAGATCTTATATTTTTAATGGTTGAGTGATAGATACATATAAAATCTCACTTTATTTACCCATTCATTTATGGATGGACACTTTGATTGCTTCCCTATCTTCACTATTGTAAACAATGCTGCAGTAAACATAGAGGTGCATATATCTTTTTGAATTATTATTGGGAGGGATAAATACCCAGTAGTTGAATTACAGGTTCATATGGTAATTTTATTTTTATTTTTTTAAGGAACCCACACAGTGTTTTCCACAGTGGATGAAACAATTTTCATTCCCACCAACAGTGCAATAGAATTCCCTTTTCCATATCCTCACAAAGACTTGTTATTCCTTGTTCTTTTGATTTTTAACATTCTGACAAGTGTAAGATGATATCTCATTGTGGTTTTGATTTGCATTTCCCTGATGATTAGTGATGTTGAACAGCACCATTTTTTATGTTCCCTCTTCACCTTAATAGTGCAGATATAAGCAGGGTCCAGGTACTCTAGCAAACCTATAAGGGCCACCTGAGGGTGTCCCAGTCCCATAACAAATACAAATTCATCTGTCCTTCGAAGACAACCTCAATACACTGTGACCAGCCCCCCCAATGACTGCCCAAGTTGTCATCCAGCAAAGGTGGCCACAGAATGGCATGATCCAGGAATGCCACCCTCCTAGCCTGCACCCAACCCAGCTAACCCACTATGGGAGCCCTGGCACAGTGTGTACTGGGAATCCTCCATCTTGTAACTATTCCAGTTCTAGCCATCCCACCAAGGTGGCCCTGACATGACACATTTCTGGATACCCCCAGCCTGCACCCACTAAACCCCCAGCTGTCTTGTTCAAACATCCCTGAGACACTTCCAGGTTATACAAGATCCAGCCATCACACAAATACATTATGATGTGCCCCAAACACCTCTGCTCCACACCCACTTTAGCTCCAACCATAATTTCAATGGGAAACTAGTGTAGCCCATGCCAGGACGCCACCAAGCCTATGATTGATCCAGCTGCTTCACCAAGGAAGCCCCAGTATGGCATACCTTGGGAACTCCTGGCCTGCACCCACTACAGCTCCAAATATTTTTTCAAGGCAACCATAAAGTGGCATGTTTGGATACATCCTGGATCATGTCTTCACCAGCTCCAGCTGAGCCATCAAGGAGTCCTTGACAAACTATGCCCAGGAACTCCTGACCAATGTCCACTCCAGCTGTCCCACCAAAATAGCCCCAGTGCATTATACCAGGGAACACCATGGCCCACACCCACTTTGGCTCCACTTGTCTCACCAAGACACCAACAGTGAAGAGTGCCTCAGGACCTCTAGCTCATGACCAATCCAGCTACAGCAAACCCAACAAAGCAGTCCTGGTGAAGGGTGCCACATGAACCTCAGGCCCATGCCAACTCCATCTCCAGTCATTCCTTCAAGGCAGCCCCAGAACAATGCATCCTGAGATCATCCAAGTGCACACTCACTCCAACTCTAGCTAGCTGCAAAGGCCACCAAACACACACACACACACACACACACACTACAAAGAAGACACTTCTATACAGGGCAAGTTTTTCAAGACTGGGAAAGGAAACTATTTCACCTAATTTATAGAAACAAACACAATCAAACAAAATAAAGAGACAAAGGAATATGTTCAATCTAATAACAATAAAAAACACCAGGAAAAATAAACAAACAAGACAGAAAAATTCATTTACCTGATAAAACTTTCAAAGCAGGGAGGATCCCTGCAGAGGACTGACCAGGGGGAAAGTACAGTCAAAAGGCAACAACAAAGTGCACACAGCATACACCAGAAACACTTCCTGAAGTTCCAGGTCCTGGACAGTGTATGAAACCTTTTTAATATAGTAGTAATCTCAGGTGCAGGAAATATAACAAACTTTTAACACATGCGAAAGACAAAAACTTAGTCAAAATGATGAGATGAAGGAATTCTACCCACAATAAAAGGTCAAGAGGAAATCAGAGCCAGGACTTACTCAAAACAGATATAAGCAATATATCTGAATCAGAATTTACAACAACAGTCATAAAACAACTAGCTGGGGTTGAAAAAAGCATTGAAGACACCAGAGAAGCCCTTGCTGCAGAGACCGAAGACCTAAAAACTAGTAAAAATGAATTTTAAAAATGTTATAACTGAGATACAAAATAAACTAGATACAGTGACAACGAAAATTGAAGATGAAGAGGATATAGTAGGTGAAATAGGAGATAATATTATGGAAAATTATGGAACTGAAAAAAATAGGGAAAAGAAATAACCAGATCATGAGGGGAGACTTAGAGAACTAAGTGATTCCATGAAATGAAACAATATCCACATCATAGAAGTCCAGAAGAAGAGTGAGAAAAGGGGGCAGGAGGTTTATTTGAACAAATTATAGCTGAGAACTTCTCTAATTTGGGGAAGGAAACAGGTGTCTAAGTCCAAGAGGGACAGAGTAGTGCCATCAATATCAACAGAAGTGGGGGAGAGCCAAGAGGGCAGAACAGCATGGAAATTTTTTGTGTGTCTCAGTTACATGAAATACAGCCAGAAAAACACTAAACCATCCTACACACCTATAAAACTGATTGGAAGATTAACACAACAATATGCACAACCTGAACCACAGAATTCAGCAGGTGAATTTGGGAGCGAGAAGCTGCAAAGGGTAGGGAACTGCTTTTGCAGGTGGAGAGAGGACAGAAACTGGGGAAGGGGGGAGAATATGGGAAAGCCACCCCTCCCCAAAAGCAGCTGGAGAGAAAGTAGAAAATTGGAAACAGCCACAGGGACTAAACTAAGAAGGGAGAAAGGAGAGGGTTTAAATTCCATTAAGACTGTAAACAAGGGGAGTGCAGAGTCTGCAACTCTGCAGCTTGATATCTGGAGGTGTTCTGGTGGGAAAGGCGAATCCTCAGGAGCAGAGTGTGGTCCAGGAAGTTCTTAGGCCACATGGGGAAAAGTGGTTCCATTGCTGGAAGAACATTTGGTAGAGACTGTTGAAGCCACCTGTACCCAGCAGACCCCAGAGAATGGCCACATTCGCCGGTGCTGGAACAAGGTTGTTAAGGGTGAAGCCTCGTGCCAGATGTGTGTTGTGATTTTCCATAATCCCTGACACGCTGCTGCTTCACTATCTTGCGAACTTTTTCTGGGGCGGGCTGGCATCTGGCCACGGTCTCAGGGCACCAGCAGCAGCAGGGTCCAGCAGGCATCCCTGGGTGCAGCCAGCATTCTGACATTACTCATTGGACCATTGCTCAGTGAGACCCTATACAGAGGGGCAGAACAGGTCAAAGCCACAGTCCTTCAGATGTAAGGGGCTGGGGAAAACAGCCACATCTGAGACAAAATTCTGGAGAGAGGTACTGCCTGGGGCCTGGTCACAGAAAGTGAAAAAGCAGGGAGTGGATGAAAGCTGAAGACAGAGGATGGGTGTGCGATTGTTGATCTGGGAAAACACCATGGGTAGCTGGGTAGTGCCATCTTCACTGCTCCAGTTCATGTGCATAAGCACCTAGGAGCACCACAACAATCCACCCCAGTAGGATACCAGAGCCATCTAGTGGAGAGTGGAGCTGTTACACTGAGCCCCGCCCAACTGGGCCAGCTTCACTCTTCTAGAACATAAGTCTCACCTCTGGCTTAGTTTATGGACTATAAAGTGCTACAGAGACTGACTTCGAGGGGAAAACAAATTAATTTCAGTCCTACTTCAATCTGTTAGCAGGCTCATCTATTCAATTTTCTTTCTTTTTTTTTCTGTTTTACACTTCCATTTCTTAAATACAGAAAGAGAAACAATTCACTTTTATTTTCAATTTTTGTTAAAATACTTTAATTTTTATTAGTATATATTTTTTACTTTTGTGTAAATTTTTTTCAAATGCTATTTTACTTCCATCATTTTATTTTAG
This sequence comes from Prionailurus viverrinus, assembly GCF_022837055.1. Taxonomy (NCBI): domain Eukaryota; kingdom Metazoa; phylum Chordata; class Mammalia; order Carnivora; family Felidae; genus Prionailurus; species Prionailurus viverrinus. The sequence goes on along the minus strand of NC_062579.1, from coordinate 47,772,203 downwards.
CCTACTTCAATGTATTCAACTTTTCAAATTTTCAAACAATTTCTTTTCTTTTCTTGATCTTTCTTTTTTTCTCTTTTTCATTTTTCTTTTTCTTGAATGCATAAAGAGAAAAGCTTCATTTTTACTTTGAAAATTTATTAAAAATATTTTTATTTAATTTTTTTCACTATTTTTTGGTTTATATGTAATTTTTTACAAATTCTATTTTACTCCCATCATTTCATTTTAGTCTACTACAGTGTATTCACTTTTTCAAATTTTCGAAAGATTTATTTTTTCTTTTTATTCATTTTTTCTTTTTTCTTGAATAGAGAAAAAGAAAAAATCATATTTATTTTTCGTTTTTATTAGAAACATTTTCTTTATTTTTTTCTAATATCCTTTACTTTTGTGTATAATTTTTCAAATTCTATTTTACCCCCATCATCTCATTTTAGTCTACTGTGTATTCATTTTTTCAAAATCACAAATGATTTCCTTTTTTTCTCCCTCCCTTTTTTCTACAATCTGTCAAACCACTTTAAACACCCAGAACAAAACACACCTAGGATCTAGCAAAATCTATTTGATTAGTGTGTGTGTGTGTTTAATTTTTAATTTTAACTTTTTAATTTTATTTTTAAAATTTTTTCTACCTCATTAATTCCTTTATTCCTTTCAAGATGATGAAACGAAGGAACTCATCCCAATAAAAAGACCAGGAAGAAACAACAGCCAGGGATTTATGCAACACAGGCACTAGCAAGATGTCTGAAACAAAATTTATAATCACGATAATAAGAACACTAGCTGGAGTCGAAAATAGATTAGAATCCCTTTCAGCAGAGATAAAAGAAGTAAAAAGTAGTCAAGATGAAATAAAAAATGCTATAACGGAGCTGCAATCATGGATGGATGCTGCGGTGGCCAAGATGGATGAGGCAGAACACAGAATCAGCAATATAGAGGAAAAACTTATGGAGAATAATGAAGCAAATAAAAAGAGGATGTTTAAGGCAATAGAGCACGATTTAAGAATTAGAGACATCAGTAACTCATTAAAAAGGAACAATATCAGAATCATAGGGGTCCCAGGAGAGGAAGAGAGAGAAATAGGGGTAGAAGGGATATGTGAACAAATCAAAGCGGAAAACTTTCCTAACCTGGGGAAATATACACACATCCAAATCCAGGAAGCACAGAGGATCCTATTAGATTCAACAAAAACTAACTATCAACAAGGCATATCATAGTCAAATTCACAAGATACTCAGGCAAGGAGAGAATCATGAAAGCAGCAAGGGAAAGAAAGTCCCTAACTTAGAAGGGAAGACAGATCAAATTTGCAGCATACCTATCCACAGAAACTTGGCAGGCCAGGAAGGAGTGGCAGGATATATTCAGTGTGCTGAATCAGAAAAATATGCAGCCAAGAATTCTTTATCCAGCAAGGCTGTCATTCAAAATAGAAGAAGAGATAAAAAGTTTCCCGGACAAACAAAAATTAAAGGAGTTTGTGACCACTAAACCAGGCCTGCAAGAAATTTAAAAGGGGACTCTCTGAGGGGAGAAAAGATGAATGAATATATATATATATATATATATATATATCAAAAGCAACAAAGATTAGAAAGGACCAGAGAACACCATCATAAACTCCAACTCTACATGCATCATAATGGCAATAAATTCATATCTGTCAGTACTCACTCTAAATGTCAATGGACTCAATGCTACAATCAAAAGATATAGGCTAACAGAATGGATAAGAAAACAAGATTCATCTATATGCTGTTTACAAGAGACCAACTTTAGACCTAAAGACACATTCAGCTTAAAAGTAAGGGGATTGAGAACCATCTCACATATAATGGTCAACTTAAGAAAGCTGGAATAGCCATACTTAGACAATCTAAACTTTAAAATAAAGACTGTATCAAGAGATGCAGAAGGGCATTATATCATAATCAAGGGGTATATAAACCAAGAAGACCTAACAATTGTAAACATTTATGTCCCAAAGGTGGAGCAAACCCAAATATATAAATCAATTAATCACAAACATAAAGAAACTCATCGATAGTAATACATTAATAGTAGGAAACTTCAACACCCCACTCACAGCAATGGACAGATCATCTAATCAAAAAATCAACAAGGGAACAATGGCTTTGAATGACATACTGGAACAGATGGACTTAACAGATACATTCAGAACATTTTATCCTAAAGCAGCAGAATATACCTTCTTCTCCAGTGCACATGGAATGTTCTCCAGAATAGACCATGAACTGGGACACAAATCAGCCCTAAGTAAGTACAAAAAGATCGAGATCATACTGTGCATATTTTCAGAACACAGCACTATGAAACTTGAAATCGACCACAAGAAAAAATTTGGAAAGGTAACAAATACTTGTGGACTAAAGAACATCCTACCAAAGAATGAATGGGCTAACCAAGAAGTTAAAGAGGAAATTAAAAAGTATATGAAAATCAATGAAAATATTAACACCACAACCCAAAAACTCTGGGACGCAGCAAAGGCGGTCATAAGACAAAAGTACATAGCAATCCAGGCCTTCCTAAAGAAGGAAGAAATGTCTCAGATACACAACCTAATATTATGCCTTAAGGAGCTAGGAAAAGAACAGCAAATGCAGCCCCAAACCAGCAGAAGACAGGAAATAATAAAGATTAGAGCAGAAATTAATGCTATTGAAACCAAAAAAGAAAACAGTGGAAAAGATCAATGAAACCAGAAGCTGGTTCTTTGAAAGTATTAACAAAATTGATAAACCACCAGCCAGTTTGTTAAAAAAAAGGAAAGGAAACAAATAAATAAAATCAAGAATGAAAAAGGAGTGATCAAAACCAACACAACAGAAATAAAAACAATAATAAGAGAATATTATGAGTAATTATATGCCTATAAAATGGGTAATCTGGAAGAAATTGACAAATTCCTAGAAATATATACACTACCAAAACTGAAACAGTAAGGAATAGAAAATTTGAACAGACCCATAACCAGTAAGGAAATTGAATTAGTAATCAAAAACCTGCGAAAAAACAAGAGTCCGGGGCCAGAAGGCTTTCCAGGGGAATTTTACCTAACATTAAAGGAAGAGTTCACATCTATTCTCTTGAAGCTGTTCCAAAAAATAGAAATGAAAGGCAAACTTCCAAACTCTTTATCAAGCCAGCATTACCATGATTCCAAAACCAGACAGAGACTCCACAAAAAGGAGAATTATAGACGAATTTCCCTCATGAACATGGATGCAAAAATCCTCAACAATATATTAGCCAACCAGATCCAACAATACATTAAAAAAATTATTAACCATGACCAAGTGGGATTTATACCTGGGATGCAGGGCTGGTTCAATATCCACAAAACAATTAACGTAATTCATCACATCAATAAAAGAAAAGACCATATGATCCTCTCAATAGATGCAGAGAAAGAATTTGACAAAATACAGCATGCTTTCTTGATAAAAACCCTCAAGAAAGTACGGATAGAAGGAGCATACCTCCAGATCATAAAAGCCATATATGAGTGACCCAACGCTAATATCATACTCAAAGGGGAAAAACTGACAGCTTTCCCCCTACGGTCAGGAACAAGACAGGGATGTCCACTCTCGCCACTGTTATTCAACATAGTATTGGAAGTCTTAGCCTCTGTAATCAGACAACACAAAGAAATAAAAGGCATCCAAATCGCCCAGGAGGAGGTCAAACTTTCACTCTTCACACATGACATGATACTCTATATGGAAAACCCAAAAGATTCCACAAAAATAACTGCTAGAACTAATTCATGAATTCAGCAAAGTTGCAGGATATAAAATCAATGCACCGAAATTTGTTGCATTCCTATACACCAACAATGAAGTGACAGAGAAATCAAAGAATCAATCCCATTTACAGTTGCAGAAAAAAACATAAAATACCTAGGAAGAAATCTAACCAAACAGGTGAAAAATCTATGCACTGAAAACTATAGAAAGCTTATGAAAGAAATTGAAGAAGACACACACACAAAAAAGGAAAAAGATTCCATGTTCCTGGATAGGAAGAACAAATATTGCTAAAATGTCGATACTATCCAAAGCAATCTACATATTCAATGTAATCCCTATCAAAGTAACACGAGCATTCCTCACAGAGCCAGAACAAATAATTCTAAAATTTGTATGGAACCAGAAAAGATTCGGAATAGCCAAAGCGATCTTGAAAAAGAAAACCAAAGCAGGAGGTATCACAATCCCAGACTTCAAGCTATACTACAAAGCTGTAATCATCAAGAAAGTATGGTACTGGCACAGGATCAGACACTCAGAACAATGGAACAGAATAGAGAACTCAGAAATGGACCCACAAACGTATGGTCACCTTATTTTTGACAAAGAAGGAAAGGATATCCGATGGAATGAAAACACCCTCTTCAGCAAGTGGTGCTGGCAAAACTGGACAGCGACATGCAAAAGAATGAACCTGGACCACTTTCTTACACAATACACAAAAATAAACTCAAAATGGATGAAAGACCTAAATGTAATACAGGAAGCCATCAAAATCCTCAAGGAAAAAGCAGGCAAAAACCTCTTTGATCTTAGATGCAGCAACTTCTTACTCAACATGTCTCCAGAGGCAAGGGAAACAAAAGCTAAAATGAACTACTGGGACCTCATCAAAATAAAAAGCTTCTGCACAGTGAAGGAAACAATCAGCAAAACTAAAAGTCAACCGACAGAATGGGAGAACATATTTACAAATGGCATATCAGATAAAGGGCTAGTATCCAACATCTATAAAGACCTTATCAAACTCAACACCCAAAAAACCAATAATCCAGTGAAGAAATGGGCAAAAGACATGAATAGACACTTCTCCAAAGAAGACAACCAAATGGCCAACCGACACATGAAAAAGTGCTCATCATTCATCATCAGGGATATACAAATCAAAACCACCATGAGCTATCACCTTACACCTGTCAGAATGGCTAACATTAACAACTCAGGCAACAACAGATGTTGGCGAGGATGCAGAGAAAGAGGATCTCTTTTGCCTTGTTGGTGGCAGTGCAAGCTGGTGCAGCCTCTCTGGAAAACAGTATGCAGGTTCCTCATAAAACTAAAAATAGAACTACCCTAAGACCAAGCAACTGCACTACTAGGCATTTATCCATGGGATAAAGGTGTGCTGTTTCAAAGGGACACATGCACCCCCATGTTTCTAGCAGCACTATCAGCAATAGCCAAAGTATGGAAAGAGCCCAAATGTCCATCGATGGATGAATGGATAAAGAAGATGTGGTATACACACACACACACACACACACACACACACAGTAGAAGATTACTCGGCAATCAAAAGGAATGAAATCTTGCCATTTGCAACTACGTGGATGGAACTGGAAGGTATTATGCTAAGTGAAATTAGTGAGAGAAAGACAAAAGTCATATGACTTCATTCATATGAGGATTTTAAGAGACAAAACAGATGGACATAGGGGAAGGGAAACAAAAATAATATAAAAACAGGGTGGGGGACAAAATTTCTCTTTTGAGACTCATAAATATGGAGAACAAACTGAGGGTTACTGTAGGGGTTGTGGGAGGGGGGATAGGGTAAATGGGTAAGGGGAATTAAGGAAACCACCCCTGAAATCATTGTTGCACTATATGCTAACTAATTTGGATGTAAATTGTAAATAATGAAAAAATAAAATTAAAAGAATCAATAGAAGCAGGTAAACACCATGACATATCATAGTGAAACTTGAAAAATAAAAAGATAAAGTATTCTGAAAGCAGCTAGGAACAAAAGATCCTTAAACTACAAGGGTAATCATATAAGGTTAGTAGCAGACCTGTGCACTGAAACCTGGCAGGCTAGAAGGGAGTGACAGGAAATATTCAATGTTCTGAATAGGAAAAATATGCACCCAAGAATTGTTTTTCCAGCAAGGCTGTTATTCAGAATAGAATGAGAGATAAAGATTTTCCCAGACAAACAAAAACTCAAGGAGTCCTTGACCAGTAGACCCTTCAAGAAATTTTAAGGGGGACTTTCAGAGTGGAGAAAAGAAAGAAGACCAAAGCAACAAAGACTACACAGGACTAGAGATCATCACCAGAAACACCCACTCTATAGATAACACAGTGGCACTAAATTCATATCTTTCCCGAATCACTCTGAATGTAAATTGACTAAATACTCCAATCAAAAGATATAGAATATAAGAATGGATTAAAAAACAACAACAACAAGATCCATCTGTATGCTGCCTAGAAGAGACTCATTTTAGACCTAAAGACACAGATTGAAAGTGAGGGGATGGAGAATGATCTGTCATTCTAATGTATGTCAAAAGAAAGTTGGATCAGCCATACTTAAATAAGACAAACTAGATTTCAAAACAAAGAATGTAACAAGGGATGAAGAAAGCATTATATATTAAGGGCTCTATCAATCAAGAAGATCTAACAATTGTAAATATTTATTCCCCCAATCCACATTGGGGACCAATTTGGGATGGCACCCAAATAAATAAATCAGTTAATCACAAACATAAAGAAACTTATTGATAACAATACCATAATAGTAGGAGACTTTAATACCCCACTTACAACAATGGGCAGATCACCTAAGCAGAAAATCTACAGGGAAAAGAATGGCATTGAATGACACACTGGACAGATGGACTTAACAGATATATTCAAAACATTTCATCTTGAAACAGAATACATATTCTTCTCAAGTGCACATGGAACATTCTTCAAAATGGATTGCATGCAGGATCTCATATCAGTCCTCAACAAGTACAAAATGATCAAGATCATGTACCGTGCATATTTCAGGTCACAGTGCTATGAAACTTGAAATCAACAAGAAAATATTTGGAAAGCCCTCAAATACATGGAGGTTAAAGAATATCATATTAATGAATAATGAGTCAACCAGGAATTTTTTTAAAAAAATTAAAAATACATGGACCCATATACAAAGCTTTCCCTGGCCCTAAGACCTGAGAGGAATTTCTGATCCAAAGATTCATGAAGTGTACATTGCTTGCTGCAGTAGGCCACAGCTTCAACAATTGCCTTATTATAGATTGTATCAGCTATTGCTAGGTGACAGATCACCACAAACCATAGCGGCTTAATATAACAGTCAGTTGGTCCAAGGAGAAGATGGCAGCATAGGAGGACGCTGGGCTCACCGCATCTTGCTGATCAATTAGACTCCACCCACATCTGCCTAAATAACCCAGAAAGCCACCAGAAGACTAGCAGAACGGACTCTCCAGAGCCAAGTGTAGACAAGAGGCCCACAGAAGAGGGTAGGAAGGGCGGAGAAGCAGTACGTGCTACACAGACTGGCAGGAGGGAGCTGGGGCAGTGGAGGGGCAGCCCGCCAGGCAAGGCAGAGCCCTGGACTCTGGCTTGCAGAAGTGGAGAGGTCAGACTCCATGAGTTCTGACAGCTAGCGGGACTTAACATATGGAATGTTGAAAGTCATCAGCTCTGCTTGGAGAGCAGGAGGGCTAGGGGACACCAGGAGGGAGAGTTGTTGAGCCTGGAAGAAAGAGTTCAGTTCGGCAAGGAACAAGGGTGCTGGCAAGTGCCATTTCCCTCTCCCATCCCCCAGCTAAAATCCCAAAGGGAAAGAGTTCCCCTCACCTAACTTGCTTGCACCATGCAAACACCCATTGCTGTGCTTCTGTGGATCCATCCCTCTGATGGGTCTGCCTGCCTCCTTCCTGGTGGTGCATGGCACCTCCCACAGGGGACCACCAAAAGCAAAGCGAGCTAAGCCTGCCCCTCCTGCCCCTTTGCACCTTGCAGATCCACCCCAGCAGCTAATATGCAAGATCCCATCAAAGCAACACCACAAGCCTGGTAGTGTTCAAGTTAGCCCAGACAGGGGCCACACTCCTCCACAGTGACTCCTGACCCTGGGAGAGGGGAAGATAAAGTACACACCAGTCTGACTGTGGTCCCACCTGTGGGGTGGGGACAGACATCAGGTCTGACTGTGGCCCCGCCCACCAACACAAATTACTCCATACAGCACAGGGGAAGTGCCCTGCAGTTCCCCGCCACTCCAGGGACTATCCAAAATGATGAAATGGAGGAATCTCCTCAAAAGAAACCCCAGAAGTAGCGACAGCTAACGGATTGATCAAAAACGATTTAAGCAATATAATGGAACAAGAGTTTAGAATAATAGTCATAGAATTAATCGCTGGGCTTGAAAAAAGTATAGACAGCAGAGAAGCTATTGCTACAGAGATCAAGGGACTAAGAATCAGTCATGAGGAGCTAAAAATGCTCTAAACGAAGTGCAAAATCAAATGGAGGCAACCACAGCTCTGATTGAAGAGGCAGAGGAGACAATAGGTGAATTAGAAGATAAAATTATGGAAAAACAGGGAGCTGAGAAAAAGGCAGATAAAAAATGCAGGAGTAGGTCGGCGGCAAGATGGCGGCTTAGGAGGACGCTGGGCTCACCGCACGTCCTGCTGATCACTTAGATTCCATCTACATCTGCCTAAATAACCCAGAAAACCGCCAGAGGATTAGCAGAACGGAGTCGCCGGAGCCAAACGCAGACGAGAGGCCCACGGAAGAGGGTAGGAAGGGCGGCGAGGCGGTGCGCGCTCCACGGACTGGCGGGAGGGAGCCGGGGCGGAGGGGCGGCTCGCCGGCCAAGCACAGCCACCGAGTCTGGCTTGCAAAAGCGGAGGGGCCTGACGGACTGTGTTCCCACAACAAGCGCGACTTAGCGTCTGGGAGGTCATAAGTTAACAGCTCTGCTCGGAAAGCGGGAAGGCTGGAGGACAAAGGGAGGGAGAGCTGCTGAGCCCCCTGACAACAGAGCTCAGTTTGGTGGGGAACAAAGGCGCTCACCAGCGCCATCTCCCCCGCCCATCCCCCAGCCGAAATCCCAAAGAGAACCTGTTCCTGCCGGGGAACTTGCTCGTTCCGCGCAAACACCCAACTCTGCGCTTCTGCGGAGCCAAACCTCCGGCAGTGGATCTGACTCCCTCCCGCTGCCATAGGGCCCCTCCTGAAGTGGATCACCTAAGGAGAAGCGATCTAAGCCTGCCCCTCCTGCCCCCGAGCACCTTGCCTACCCACCCCAGCTAATACGCCAGATCCCCAGCATCACAAGCCTGGCAGGGTGCAAGTAGCCCAGACGAGCCACACCACCCCACAGTGAATCCCGCCCCTAGGAGAGGGGAAGAGAAGGCACACACCAGTCTGACCGTGGCCCCAGCAGTGGGCTGGGGACAGACATCAGGTCTGACTGCGGCCCCGCCCACCAACTCCAGTTATACACTACAGCACAGGGGAAGTGCCCTGCAGGTCCGCACCACTCCAGGGACTATCCAAAATGACCAAGCGGAAGAACTCCCCTCAGAAGAATCTCCAGGAAATAACAACAGCTAATGAGCTGATCAAAAAGGATTTAAATAATATAACAGAAAGTGAATTTAGAATAATAGTCATAAAATTAATCGCTGGGCTTGAAAACAGTATACAGGACAGCAGAGAATCTCTTGCTACAGAGATCAAGGGACTAAGGAACAGTCACGAGGAGCTGAAAAACGCTTTAAACGAAATGCATAACAAAATGGAAACCACCACAGCTCGGCTTGAAGAGGCAGAGGAGAGAATAGGTGAACTAGAAGATAAAGTTATGGAAAAAGAGGAAGCTGAGAAAAAGAGAGATAAAAAAATCCAGGAGTATGAGGGGAAAATTAGAGAATTAAGTGATACACTAAAAAGAAATAATATACGCATAATTGGTATCCCAGAGGAGGAAGAGAGAGGGAAAGGTGCTGAAGGGGTACTTGAAGAAATAATAGCTGAGAACTTCCCTGAACTGGGGAAGGAAAGAGGCATTGAAATCCAAGAGGCACAGAGAACTCCCTTCAGACGTAACTTGAATCGATCTTCTGCACGACATATCATAGTGAAACTGGCAAAATACAAGGATAAAGAGAAAATTCTGAAAGCAGCAAGGGGTAAACGTGCCCTCACATATAAAGGGAGACCTATAAGACTCGTGACTGATCTCTCTTTTGAAACTTGGCAGGCCAGAAAGAATTGGCACGAGATTTTCAGGGTGCTAGACAGAAAAAATATGCAGCCGAGAATCCTTTATCCAGCAAGTCTGTCATTTAGAATAGAAGGAGAGATAAAGGTCTTCCCAAACAAACAAAAACTGAAGGAATTTGTCACCACTAAACCAGCCCTACAAGAGATCCTAAGGGGGACCCTGTGAGACAAAGTCCCAGAGACATCACTACAAGCATAAAACATACAGACATCACAATGACTCTAAACCCGTATCTTTCTAAAATAACACTGAATGTAAATGGATTAAATGCGCCAACCAAAAGACATAGGGTATCAGAATGGATAAAAAAACAAGACCCATCTATTTGCTGTCTACAAGAGACTCATTTTAGACCTGAGGACACCTTTAGATTGAGAGTGAGGGGATGGAGAACTATTTATCATGCGACTGGAAGCCAAAAGAAAGCTGGAGTAGCCATACTTATATCAGACAAACTAGACTTTAAATTAAAGGCTGTAACAAGAGATGAAGAAGGACATTATATAATAGTTACAGGGTCTATCCATCAGGAAGAGCTAACAATTATAAATGTCTATGCACCGAATACCGGAGCCCCCAAATATATAAAACAATTACTCATAAACATAAGCAACCTTATTGATAAGAATGTGGTAATTGCAGGGGACTTTAATACACCACTTACAGAAATGGATAGATCATCTAGACACACGGTCAATAAAGAAACAAGGGCCCTGAATGAGACATTGGATCAGATGGACTTGACAGATATATTTAGAACTCTGCATCCCAAAGCAACAGAATATACTTTCTTCTCGAGTGCACATGGAACATTCTCCAAGATAGATCATATACTGGGTCACAAAACAGCCCTTCATAAGTTTACAAGAATTGAAATTATACCATGCTTACTTTCAGACCACAATGCTATGAAGCTTGAAATCAACCACAGAAAAAAGTCTGGAAAACCTCCAAAAGCATGGAGGTTAAAGAACACCCTACTAACGAATGAGTGGGTCAACCAGGCAATTAGAGAAGAAATTAAAAAATATATGGAAACAAATGAAAATGAAAATACAACAATCCAAACGCTTTGGGACGCAGCAAAGGCAGTCCTGAGAGGAAAATACATTGCAATCCAGGCCTATCTCAAGAAACAAGAAAAATCCCAAATACAAAATCTAACAGCACACCTAAAGGAACTAGAAGCAGAACAGCAAAGGCAGCCTAAGCCCAGCAGAAGAAGAGAAATAATAAAGATCAGGGCAGAAATAAACAATATAGAAACTAAAAAAACTGTAGAGCAGATCAACGAAACCAAGAGTTGGTTTTTTGAAAAAATAAACAAAATTGACAAACCTCTAGCCAGGCTTCTCAAAAAGAAAAGGGAGATGACCCAAATAGATAAAATCATGAATGAAAATGGAATTATTACAACCAATCCCTCAGAGATACAAACAATTATCAGGGAATACTATGAAAAATTATATGCCAACAAACTGGACAACCTGGAAGAAATGGACAAATTCCTGAACAACCACACTCTTCCAAAACTCAATCAGGAGGAAATAGAAAGCTTGAACAGACCCATAACCAGCGAAGAAATTGAATCGGTTATCAAAAATCTCCCAACAAATAAGAGTCCAGGACCAGATGGCTTCCCAGGGGAGTTCTACCAGACGTTTAAAGCAGAGATAATACCTATCCTTCTCAAGCTATTCCAAGAAATAGAAAGGGAAGGAAAACTTCCAGACTCATTCTATGAAGCCAGTATTACTTTGATTCCTAAACCAGACAGAGACCCAGTAAAAAAAGAGAACTACAGGCCAATATCCCTGATGAATATGGATGCAAAAATTCTCAATAAGGTACTAGCAAATCGAATTCAACGGCATATAAAAAGAATTATTCACCATGATCAAGTGGGATTCATTCCTGGGATGCAGGGCTGGTTCAACATTCGCAAATCAATCAACGTGATACATCACATTAACAAAAAAAAAGAGAAGAACCATATGATCCTGTCAATCGATGCAGAAAAGGCCTTCGACAAAATCCAGCACCCTTTCTTAATAAAAACCCTTGAGAAAGTCGGGATAGAAGGAACATACTTAAAGATCATAAAAGCCATTTATGAAAAGCCCACAGCTAACATCATCCTCAACGGGGAAAAACTGAGAGCTTTTTCCCTGAGATCAGGAACACGACAAGGATGCCCACTCTCACCACTGCTGTTTAACATAGTGCTGGAAGTTCTAGCATCAGCAATCAGACAACAAAAGGAAATCAAAGGCATCAAAATTGGCAAAGATGAAGTCAAGCTTTCGCTTTTTGCAGATGACATGATATTATACATGGAAAATCCGATAGACTCCACCAAAAGTCTGCTAGAACTGATACAGGAATTCAGCAAAGTTGCAGGATACAAAATCAATGTACAGAAATCAGTTGCATTCTTATACACTAACAATGAAGCAACAGAAAGACAAATAAAGAAACTGATCCCATTCACAATTGCACCAAGAAGCATAAAATACCTAGGAATAAATCTAACCAAAGATGTAAAGGATCTGTATGCTGAAAATTATAGAAAGCTTATGAAGGAAATTGAAGAAGATTTAAAGAAATGGAAAGACATTCCCTGCTCATGGATTGGAAAAATAAATATTGTCAAAATGTCAATACTACCCAAAGCTATCTACACATTCAATGCAATCCCAATCAAAATTGCACCAGCATTCTTCTCGAAACTAGAACAAGCAATCCTAAAATTCATATGGAACCACAAAAGGCCCCGAATAGCCAAAGGAATTTTGAAGAAGAAGACCAAAGCAGGAGGCATCACAATCCCAGACTTTAGCCTCTACTACAAAGCTGTCATCATCAAGACAGCATGGTATTGGCACCAAAACAGACACATAGACCAATGGAATAGAATAGAAACCCCAGAACTAGACCCACAAACGTATGGCCAACTCATCTTTGACAAAGCAGGAAAGAACATCCAATGGAAAAAAGACAGCCTCTTTAACAAATGGTGCTGGGAGAACTGGACAGCAACATGCATAAGGTTGAAACTAGACCACTTTCTCACACCATTCACAAAAATAAACTCAAAATGGATAAAGGACCTAAATGTGAGACAGGAAACCATCAAAACCTTAGAGGAGAAAGCAGGAAAAGACCTCTCTGACCTCAGCCGTAGCAATCTCTTACTCGACACATCCCCAAAGGCAAGGGAATTAAAAGCAAAAGTGAATTACTGGGACCTTATGAAGATAAAAAGCTTCTGCACAGCAAAGGAAACAACCAACAAAACTAAAAGGCAACCAACTGAATGGGAAAAGATATTCGCAAATGACATATCGGACAAAGGGCTAGTATCCAAAATCTATAAAGAGCTCACCAAACTCCTCACCCGAAAAACAAATAACCCAGTGAAGACATGGGCAGAAAACATGAATAGACACTTCTCTAAAGAAGACATCCGGATGGCCAACAGGCACATGAAAAGATGTTCAGCGTCGCTCCTTATCAGGGAAATACAAATCAAAACCACACTCAGGTATCACCTCACGCCAGTCAGAGTGGCCAAAATGAACAAATCCGGAGACTATAGATGCTGGAGAGGATGTGGAGAAACGGGAACCCTCTTGCACTGTTGGTGGGAATGCAAATTGGTGCAGCCGCTCTGGAAAGCAGTGTGGAGGTTCCTCAGAAAATTAAAAATAGACCTACCCTATGACCCAGCAATAGCACTGCTAGGAATTTATCCAAGGGATACAGGAGCGCTGATGCATAGGGCCACGTGTACCCCAATGTTCATAGCAGCACTCTCAACAATAGCCAAATTATGGAAAGAGCCTAAATGTCCATCAACTGATGAATGGATAAAGAAATTGTGGTTTATATACACAATGGAATATTACGTGGCAATGAGAAAAAATGAAATATGGCCTTTCGTAGCAACGTGGATGGAACTGGAGAGTGTGATGCTAAGTGAAATAAGCCATACAGAGAAAGACAGATACCATATGGTTTCACTCTTATGTGGATCCTGAGAAACTTCACAGGAACCCATGGGGGAGGGGAAGGAAAAAAAAAAAAAAGAGGTTAGAATGGGAGAGAGCCAAAGCATAAGAGACTTAAAAACTGAGAACAAACTGAGGGTTGATGGGGGTGGGAGGGAGGGGAGGGTGGGTGATGGGTATTGAGGAGGGCACCTTTTGGGATGAGCACTGGGTGTTGTATGGAAACCAATTTGTCAATAAATTTCATAAAAAAAAAAATGCAGGAGTATGAGGGAAGACTTAGAGAATTAAGTGATGCATTAAACGGAACAATATCCATATAATAGGAATTCCAGTAGAGGAAGAGAGAGAAAGGTGCTGAAGGTGTACTTGAACAAATCACAGCTGAGAACTTCCCTGATCTGGGGAAGGAAAAAGGCATTGAAATCCAAGAAGCACAGAGAACTCCCTTCAGACGTAACTTGAAAAAATCTTCTGCACAACATATCATAGTGAAACTGGCAAAATACAAGGATAAAGAAGATTCTGAAAGCAGCTATGGATAAAGAAGCTCTAACATATAAAAGGAGACCGATAAGACTAGTGACAGACCTATCTACTGAAACTTGGCAGGCCAGAAAGGAATGACAGGAAATCTTCAATGTGATGAACAGAAAAAATATGCAGTCAAGAATCCTTTATCCAGCAAGTCTGTCATTCAGAATAGAAGGAGAGCTAAAGGTCTTCCCAAACAAAAATTGAAGGAATTCATCACCACTAAACCATCCCTATAAAAGATCCTAAGGGGGATTCTATGAGTCAAATGTTGCAAGGACCACAAACTACCAGAGACATCACTACAAGCAGGAAACCTACAGATATCACAATGACTCTAAACCCATATCTTTCTATAATAACACTGAATGTAAATGGACTAAATGCTCCAACCAAAAGATATAGGGTATCAGAATGGATAAAAAAACAAGACCCATCTATTTGCTGTCTACAAGAGACTCATTTTAGACCTGAGGACACCTTCAGATTGAAAGTGAGGGGATGGAGAAATATCTATCATGCTACTGGAAGTCAAAAGAAAGCTGGGGTAGCCATACTTATATCACACAAACTAGACTTTAAATTAAAGTCTATAACAAGAGATGAGGAAGGGCATTATATAATAATTACAGGGTCTATCCATCAGGAAGAGCTAACAATTGTAAATGTCTATGTGCCAAATACGGGAGCCCCCAAATATATAAAACAATTAATCACAAACATAAGCAACCTTATGGATAAGAATGTGGTAATTTCAGCGGACTTTAATACTCCACTTACAACAATGGATAGATCATCTAGACACACAGTCAATAAAGAAACAAGAGCCCTGAATGATACATTGGATCAGATGGACTTGACAGATATATTTAGAACTCTGCATCCCAAAGCAACAGAATATACTTTCTTCTCGAGTGCACATGGAACATTTTCCAAGATAGATCACATACTGGGTCACAAAACAGCCCTTCATAAATATACAATAATTGAGATCATACCATGCATAGCTTCAGACCACAAAGCTATGAAGCCTGAAATCAACCACAGGAAAAAGTCTGGAAAGACTCCAAAAGCAAAGAGATCACAGAACACCGTACTAAGGAATGAATTGGTAAACCAGGCAATTGGAGAAGAAATTAAAAAAATATATGGAAACAAATGAAAGTGAAAATACAAAAATGCAAATGTTTTGAGATGCAGTGAAGAAAGTCCTGAGAGGAAAATACATCGCAATCTAGGCCTATCTCAAGAAACAAGAAAAATCTCAAATATAAAATCTAACAGCACGCCTAAAGGAACTAGAAGCAGAACAGCAATGATACCCCAAACCCAGCAGAAGAAGAGAAGTAATAAAGATCAGAGCAGAAATAAACAACATAGAATCTAAAAATCTGTAGAGCAAATCAATGAAACCAAGAGTGGGTTTTTTGAAAAAATAAAGAAAATTGATGAAACTCTAACCAGGCTTCTCAAAAAGAAAAAGGAGATGACCAAAATAGATAAAATCATGAATACAAAGGGAATTATTACAACCAATCTCTCAGAAATACAAGCAATTATCAAGGAATACTATGAAAAAGTATATGCCAACAAACTGGACAACCTGGAAGAAATGGACAAATTCCTAAGCACTCACACTTACAAAACCCAAACAGGAAGAAATAGAAAACTTGAACAGACCCGTAACCAGGGAAGAAATTGAATCAGTTATCAGAAATCTCCCAACAAATAAGAGTCCAGGACCAGATGGCTTCCCAGGGGAGTTCTACCAGACGTTTAAAGCAGAGATAACACCTTTCTTTCTCAAGCTATTCCAAAAAATAGAAAGGGAAGGAAAACTTCCAGACTCACTCTATGAAACCAGCATTACTTTGATTCCCAAACCAGACAAAGACCCAGTAAAAAAAGAGAACTACAGGCCAATATCCCTGATGAATATGGATGCAAAAATTCTCAATAAGATACTATCAAATCGACTTAAACAGCATATAAAAAGAATTATTCACCATGACCAAGTGGGATTAATTCCTGGGATGCAGGGCTGGTTCAACATTCGCAAATCAATCAACGTGATACATCACATTAATAAAAGAAAAGACAAGAGCCATATGATCCTGTCAATCGATGCAGAAAAGGCATTTGACAAAATTCAGCACCATTTCTTAATAAAAACCCTTCAGAAAGTCGGGATAGAAGGAACATACTTAAACATCATAAAAGCCATTTATGAAAAGCCCACAGCTAACATCATCCTCAATGGGGAAAAACTGAGAGCTTTTTCCCTGAGATCAGGAACACGACAGGGATGTCCACTCTCACCTCTGTTGTTTAACATTAGTGTTGGAAGTTCTAGCATCAGCAATCAGACAACAAAAGGAAATCCAAGGCATCCAAATTGGCAAAGATGAAGTCCAGCTTTCACTTTTTCCAGATGACATGATATTATACATGGAAAATCCGATAGACTCCACCAGAAATCTGCTAGAACTGATAAATGAATTCATCAAAGTTGCAGGATACAAAATCAATGTACAGAAATCAGTTGCATTCTTATACGCTAAAAATGAAGCAACAGAAAGACAAATAAAGACACTGATCCCATTCACAATTGCACCAAGAAGCATAAAATACCTAGGAATAAACCTAACCAAAGGTGTCAAATATCTGTATGCTGAAAAATATAGGAGGAAACTGAAGAAGATATAAAGAAATGGAAAAACATTCCATGATCATGGATTAGAAGAATAAATACTGTTAAAATGTCAATACTACCCAAAGCTATCTACACATTCAATGCAATCCCAATCAAAATTGCACCAGCATTCTTCTCGAAGCTAAACAAGCAATCCTAAAATTTGTATGGAACCACAAAAGACCCCAAATAGCCAAAGGAATTTTGAAGAAGAAGACCAAAGCAGGAGGCATCACAATCCCAGACTTTAGCCTCTAGTACAAAGCTGTAATCATCAAGACAGCATGGTATTGACACAAAAACAGACACAGAGACCAATGGAATAGAATAGAAACCCCAGAAGTAGACCCACAAAAGTATGGCCAACTAATCTTTGACAAAGCAGGAAAGAATATCCAATGGAAAAAAAGACATTCTCTTTAACAAATGGTGCTGGGAGAACTGGACAGCAACATGCAGAAGATTGAAACTAGACCACTTTCTCACACCATTCACAAAAATAAACTCAAAATGGATAAAGGAGCTGAATGTGAGACAGTAAACCATCAAAACGCTAGAGGAGAAAGCAGGAAAAAACCTCTCTGACCACAGCCACAGCCATTTCTTACTTGACACATCCCCAAAGGCAAGGCAATTAAAAGCAAACATGAACTATTTGGACCTCGTGAAGACAAAAACCTTCTGCACAGCAAAGGAACAATCAACAGAACTAAAAGGCAACCAATGAAATCGGAAATGAGATTTGCAAATGACATATCGGACAAAGGGCTAGTACCCAAAATCTATAAAGAGTTCACCAAACTCCACACCTGAAAAACAAATAATCCAGTGAAGAAATGGGCAGAAGACATGAATAGACACTTCTCTACAGAAGACATCCAGATGGCCAACAGGCACATGAAAAGATGTTCAGCGTCGCTGCTCATCAGGGAAATACAAATCCAAACCACACTCAGCTACCACCTCACGCCAGTCAGAGTGGCTAAAATGAACAAAACAGGAGACTATAGATGCTGGAGAGGATGTGGAGAAACGGGAACCCTCTTGCACTATTGGTAGGTATGCAAACTGGTGCAGCCGCTCTGGAAAACAGTGTGGAGGTTCCTCAAAAAATTAAAAATAGACCTACCCTATGACCCAGCAATAGCACTGCTTGGAATTTACCCAAGGGATACAGGAGTACTAATGCATAGGGCACTTGTACCAGAATGTTTATAGCAGCATTTTCAACCATAGCCAAATTATGGAAAGAGCCTAAATGTCCATCAACTGATGATTGGATAAAGAAATTGTGGTTTATATACACAATGGAAGACTACGTGGCAATGAGAAAAATGAAATATGGCCTTTTGTAGCAACGTGGATGAAACTGGAGAGTGTGATGCTAAGTGAAATAAGTCATACAGAGAAAGACAGATATCATATGTTTTCACTCTTATGTGGATCCTGAGAAAGTTAACAGAATACCATGGGGGAGGGGAAGGGGAAAAAAAAGAGATTAGAGAGGGAGGGAGCCAAATCATAAGAGGCTTTTAAAAATTGAGAACAAACTGAAGGTCTATTGGGGTTGGGAAGGCGGGGAGGGTGGGTGATGGGTAGTGAGGAGGGCACCTGTTTGGATGAGCACTCAGTGTTGTAAGGAAACTAATTAGGCAATGAATTTCATATTAAAAAATAAAAATAAAAATAAAAATACATGGACTCAAATGAAAATGATAATACAGTGGTCCAAACTTTTTGGGATGCAGCAAAGGCAGTCCTAAGAGGAAAGTAGATTGCAATTCAGGCCTATATCAACAAGCAAGAAAGGTCCCAAATATAGAATCTCATCTTACACCTAAAGAAGCTCAAACAGGAAGAGCAAATAAAGCTCAAGCCAGAATAATAAAGGAAATAATATAGATTAGAGCAGTAATAAGTGATAGAGACACAAAGGAACAAATAAATTAGAACATATCAATGAAACTAAAAGTTGTTTTTTGAAACAATAAAAAATATTGGTAAACCACTACCCAGACTTCTGAACAAGAGAGAGGACCCAATTAGATAAAATCATGAATGAATGAGGAGAGATGACAAACAACACCATAGAGATACAAAAATTATAATAAAATGCTATGAAAAATTATATGCCCACACACTGTACAATCAGGAAAAAAATGGACAAATTCCTAGATGCTCACACAATACCAAAACTGAAACAGGAAGAAATAGAAAATTTGAACATTTCCATAACCAGCAAAGAAATTTAATCAGTTATCAAAAATCTCCAAACAGACAAGAGCCTAGGCCAGATGGCTTCCCAGGGGAATTCTATCAGCTATGTAAAGCAGTGTTAATACCAATCCTTCTCAAACTGTTCCACAAAAACAAAGAAATGGAAGTAAATCTTACAAAATCATTCTATTAAGCCAGCATTACCTTGAATCCAAAACCAGAAAAGACCCTAACAAAAAGGAGAATTACAGGCCAATATCCCTGACTACCCTGGATGCAAAAATTCTCAACAAGATATTAGCAAATCGAATACAACAAGACATTAAAATAATTATTCACCAGGATCAAGTGAGATTTCTTCCTGGGCTGCAGGACTGGTTCTATATTTCCAAATCAAACGATCTGATACACAACATTAATAAAAGTAAAGATAAGAACTTTGTGATCCTTTCAATAGATGCAGGAAAACATTTGACAAAATATAGCACACTTTCTTGATAAAAATCCTCAAGAAAATAGGGATAAAAGGAACATACCTCAACATCATAAAAGTCATATATGAAAGGCCCACAGGTAATATCCTCAATAGGAGAAAACTGAGAGATTTTCCCCTAAGGTTAGGAACACGACAGAGATGTTCACTCTTACCATTGGTGTCCAACATAGTACTGGAAGTCCTAGTCTCAGCAATCAAACAACAAAAAGAAACAAAAGGCATATAAATTGTCAAATGAGAAGTCAAACTTTCACTCTTCGTGGATGACATGGTACTCCACCTTGAAAACCCAAGTCACTCTAGCCAAAAAACTGCTAGAAGTCATATGTGAATTCAGCAAAGTCGCAGGATATAAAATCAACTTACAGAAATAGGTTGCATTTCTATACACCAATAATGAAGCAGTAGAAAGAGAAATCAAGGAATCGATCCTATTTACAATTGCACTAAAAAGCATAAGATACCTAGGAATAAACCTAACCAAAGAGGTTAAAGATATGTACACTAGGGGCACCCAGGTGGCTCAGCTGGTTAATTGTCCAACTTCGGCTCAGGTCATGATATCATGATTCGTGAGTTTGAGCCAGATATCGGGCTATGTGCTGACAGGTCAGAGTCTGTAGCTTGCTTTGGATTCGATGTCTCCCTCTCTCTGTCCCTTCTCTGTTCATGCTGTGCCTCTCTCTGTCTCTCAAAAATAAATAAAAGTTGAAAAAAATTTAAAAAGTTCTGTACACTAAAAATTGTAGGTTTATGAAAGAAATTGAAGAAGACACAAAAAATGGAAAAACATTCCATGCTCATGTTTTAGAAAAGCAAATATTGCTAAAATGTTTTTACCACCCAAAGCAATCTAAACATTCAATGCAATCCCTATCAAAATAACACCAGCATTCTTCACAGAGCTAGAACAAACAATTCTAAAATTTGTATGGAATGGGAAAGGATTGTGAATAGACAAAGTTATGTTATTAAAGAAAACCAAATCTGGAGGCATCACAATTCCAGACTTTAAGCTGTCTCACAAAGCTATAGTCATCAAGACAGTATGGTGCTGGCAAAAAAGCAGACACACATATCAATGGTACAGAATGGATATCCCAGAAATGGACACACAAATCTATGGCCAGGTAATCTTTGACAAAGCAGGAAAGAGTATCCAATGGAAAGGAGACAGTCTCTTCTAGCAAAAGACATTAGTAAAACTGAACAGTGATATGTAGAAAAATATAATTTGGCCACATTTTAACAC
The DNA here is from genome assembly GCF_022837055.1 of Prionailurus viverrinus. Lineage (NCBI taxonomy): Eukaryota > Metazoa > Chordata > Mammalia > Carnivora > Felidae > Prionailurus > Prionailurus viverrinus. Next base: position 47,750,877 of record NC_062579.1, on the reverse strand, counting down.
CATACACAAAAATAAATTCAAAATGGATGAAAGACACAAATTTGAGACAAGACACCATCAATATCCTAGAGGAGAAATTAGGCAACAACTTCTTTGACATTGGCCACAGCAACTTCTTACTTGACATGTCTCCTGAGGCAAGGTAAATAAAAGCAAAAATGGGCTATTGGGACCTCATCAGGATAAAAAGCTTATCCACAGGCAAGGAAACAATCAACAAAACTAAAAGGCAACCAACAGAATTTGAGAAGATATTTGTAAATGACATATAAGATAAAGAATTAGTATCCAAAATCAATAAAGAACTTAAACTCAACACCTGAAAACAAAAAAATAATCCAGTGAAGAAATGAGCAGAAGACATGAATAGACACTTTTCCAAAGAAGACATCCAGATGGCTAATAGACACATGAAAAGATTCTTAACATCACTCATCATTAGGGAAATACATATCAAAACCACAATGAGATATCACCTCACACTTATCAGAATGGCTAACATTAACAACTCAGGAAACAACAGATGTTGGTAAGGATGCAGAAAAAGGGGAACCCTTATGCACTCTTGGTAGGCCTGCAAACTGGTGCATCCTCTCTGGAAAACAGTATGGAGGTTCCTCAAAAAACTGAAAATAGAACTACCCTATAACCCAGCAATTGCACTACTAAGTATTTATCTAAAAGATACAAAAATGATGATTCAAAGGTGTACATGCATCCCAATGTTTATAGCAGCACTATCAACAATAGCAAAATTATGGAAAGTGCCCAAATATCCATCAATGTGAATGTATAAAGATAATGTGGTATATATATACAATGGAATACTACTTGACAAAAAAAATGAAATATTTCCTTTTGCAACAAATGTGGACGGAATTAGAGTGTATTATGCTAAGCGAAATAAATCAGTCAAAGAAACACAGATATCTTAAGATTTCACTCATATGTGGAATTTGAGAAACACAACAGGGGAACATAATTGAAATAAATGAAAAATAAGATAAAAACAGAGTGAAGCAAACCATTAGAGAGTCTTAAATACAGAGAACAAACAGGGTTGCTGCAGAGGAGGTGGGTGGGGGTATGGGTTAAATGAGTGATGGGCATTAAGGGGGCACTTTTGAGGATGAGCACTTTGTGTCATATGTAAGAGATGAATTGCTGTGTTCTACTCCTGAAGCCACAACACTGTTTATTAACTAACTTGAATTTAAATAATAATAATAAAATCTTAGGACAACTAAATGTATTTTTTTCTAAAAAGAACTATATATATATATATATATATATATGCTGCCTATGAGATATTCATGTCAGATCTAACAACAAACAGACAGAAAGTGAAGGGATGAAAAAGTATTCCATGCAAGCAGAAACGAAAAATAAAGCTATTAGTACCAATAATGAGATTAGACAAACAAAAAAGACTAACAAATATCAGGTAAGACAGGTTGACAGAGAGGATGCCTGCAGAGCTGGACAACCCTAGGCTTGTCTCATCCCATGAGCACAAGTAAATAATTATCAAATCATCCTAAATACCACCAGAAATCCACCTGAGGACTGACAGAAAATCTCCATAACTACAGGGAGATAAGAGACCAGATTGAAGAGATACGTAAGTACAGAGACATTGTTTAGGAGAGAAACAGACCATGCGGTCTGTGGAAGGCAAGGGGCAATGATCATGGACAAGGGTGAGACAGTAGAGCACACAGGGGAATGCATAATGACAGCATTTCCCAAAGACATTGGCTGGGGGATATAAGAGGGCTGACTTTCATTAGTTCATGCAAACAGTGGGGATTAAAACTTGGAGTTAAAAGTCAGCTTGCTTGGCTGGGATAGAGCTTGGATGGCACTGCCTTGTGCCCAGAGAGAAGGCATGCAAAAAACCTGAGGAATCGTCTGGAAACAGCGATTTGAAAAATTCCTGGGGCACACATGGACAAGGTTATTAACTCTTCTTGGAGCCCATCCCTGAGAGGCAGTGTCCATGGGGACTCCTCTCTGGAGACAAAGGAGATGGCCAGTGCCATTTCCCTCTCTTGCCCTTCAGCATAAACACAGGGCCACCTATGGGAAGTGGTGTAGCACCAACACAGGCTGTCTAATTTGCTTAAACCAAGCCTGACTCTCCTGCCCTCAGGAAGGAATACCTTTCTCAGTCAAGTTTATCTCAGTCCCAGCATAGCAGGCACCTTCCTCAGAAAACCACCAGAAATCCCTTCCCACAACACATCTCCCAACAAGAGAGTGCTGCAGGGCTCGAGTTCTAGTGGAAGTAGTATTAGATATCATTTAACAAGCAGACCAGAGCACACATATTTACAACTCACTACATTCAAGAACCAAACATAGCCCATTGCAGGCAAGGGGAGCCTCTGCAAATGACTGGCCTAAAGGATACAGAAGCCAAAACACAACAGCAGAGTGCACACCGCACACACCAGAGGCACTCCCTGAAGCTCCAGGCCCTGGAAACTACCCGACCTCTTTCTCATAAAACCACTATTCTCAGAAGCAGATACATAATGTGCTTTTTTAACACAGAGAAGAAGGCAGAGACTTAGTCAATATGCCAAGATGGAAGAATGCATCCAAAATGAAAGAACGATATATGGCCATGCCCAGAGATGTAAGCAAGACAGCTATAAGTAACATGTATGATGGAATATCTAAAGGAAAAATCAGAAGGATACTTGATGTGTTTGAAAAAAGAATGGAAGACATCAGAGGGAAACTTACCACAGAGATAAAAGAGTTAAAATACAATCAGTTAGAAAATAAATATAAAATAAATGAGATTTGAAGAAGCAGAGGAATGAATTAGTAGACTAGAAAGCAAAAAGATGGAAAAAAATGAAGGTGAAAAAAACAAACAATAATTATGGAAGAAGAGAATAGACTTAAGGAAATCAGTGACTCCTTTTAAGATAATAACATTTTTATTATAGGAGTCCCAGAAGAAGGAGAAAGAGAAAAGAGGGCAAAAATTTATTTGAGAAAATAAGCTGAAAACTTCCCTAATCCGGGGAAAGAAACAGGCATCCAGATCCAAAAGTCATATAGAACTCCCACTAAAATCAACAAAAGCAGGCCAATACCAATACATATATTGTAAAATATAGTGATAAAGATAAAAATTCTTAAAATCAGGAAGACAAAACAAATCCTTAACTTACAAGATGAGACCCATAAGGCTAGCTGGAGATTTCTCAACAGAAACATGGCAAGACAGAAGGGAATGGCATGATATGTTCAATTTGCTAAATGGGAAGTATATGTAGCCAATAATACTCTATCCAGCAAGGCTATCATTCAGAATACAAGGAGAGATAAAGAGTTTCCCAGACAAAAAAACAAAAACAAACAACACACACACACACACACACACAGAAAAACAGAAACAAAAAAACAGAAAACCTAAAGGAGTTAATGACCACTAAACCAGCCCTGCAGGAAATATTAAAGGGGACTCACTGAGTGGAAAGGAACGTTCAAAATTGACAATACAAGAAAGGAACAAAGAAAGTCTCCACAATGTCAAGACAAGTAATACAATGACATAAATACATATTTATCAGCAATTACTCTGAATGTAATGGACCAAACACTCCAGTAAAAAGAAATTGGGTGTCAGAAAAGACAAAAACAAAAACAAAAACAAAATCCTGCCTACAATAGATGAATTAATAGACCTAAAGACACCTGAAGACTGAAAGTGAGGGGATGAAGAAACACTTACCATGCAAATGGATGGCAAAAGAAGTATGGAATAGCCATATTTATATCATGTAAACTAGATTTTAAAACAAAGACTCTAACTAGAGACAAAGAAGGGCATTAAATAATCATACAGGTGACAATGCAATGGGATATGGAAATCAAAGTATGCTCCCAACAGGAGAGCACCCAAATATATAAAATAATTAATAACAAACATATAAGAATTCATTGATAATAAAATAACACAATAATAGCAGGGAATCTTAACAACTCACTTACATCAAAGGACAGATCATCTAAGCAGAAAATCGGCAAGGAAAAAATGGTATTGGGCTAGAGGTACTTAACAGATATAGCCATAACATTCCTTCATAAAACAGTAAAATACATATAAAAATACATATAAAATAATTATTAACAACCATATAAGAATTCATTGATAATAACACAATAATAGCAGGGCACCCTAACAACCCACTTACATCAAAGGACAGATCATCTAAACAGAAAATAAGCAAGGAAAAATGGCACATGGCCAGAAGTACTTTACGGATATACCCATATAATTCCTTCTTAAAACAGCAGAATACATATTTTTTCAAGTGTATATGGAACATTCTCCAGAATATATCACATGTTAGGACACAAAACTGGCTTCAACAAAAACAAAATGTTGAAATCATAGCATGCAACTTTTCTGACCACAATGCTATGATACCAGAAGTCTAACACACACACACACACACACACACACACACACACACACACAAATTGTAAAGATGACAAACACATGGAGGTTAAAGAACATGTTACAAAACAATGAATGGGTCACGCAGGAAATCAACAAAGAAAAAAAAATACATGGAAAAAAATGTAAGTGAAAACACATTGGTCCAAAACTTTTGGGATGTAGCAAAATGCTCAAAACAGGTGAGTATATAGCAATACGGGCCTTCCTCAAGAAGCAAGAAAAATATCAAATAAACAACCTAACCTTACACCAAAAGAAGCTAGGAAAAGCAACAACCAAGCTTAAAGACAGCAGAAGGAAGAAAATAATAAAGATTAGAGCAGAAATAAATAAAATAGAAACTAAAACAAACAAACAAACAAACAAACAAAAAACAATAGAAGAGATAAATGAGACTAGGAACCAGTACTTGAAAAAATTAATAAAATTGATAAACTTCTAGCCAGATTTATCAAAAAGTAAAGAGAAAGGACCCGAATATGTAAAATCAAAAAGTAGAAAGAAGAAATAACAACTGACACTACATAAATGTGAACAATTAAAAGATAATATTATGTAATACTATGTGCCAAGAAATTGGACAACCTAGAAGAAATGAATAAATTCCTAAAAACATATAAACTACAAAAACTGAAACAGGAAGAAATTTAAAACTTGAGCAAACTGATCACCAGCAAAGAAATTGAATGAGTAATCAAAAATCTCCCAACATACAAAAGTCTAGCGCCATTTTGTAGCAACGTGGATGGAACTGGAGACTGTTATGCTAAGTGAAATAAGTCATACAGAGAAAGACAGATTCCATATGTTTTCACTCTTATGTGGATCCTGAGAAACTTAACAGAAGACCATGGGGGAGGGGAAGGAAAAAACAAGTTAGAGAGGGAGACAGCCAAACCATAAGAGACTCTTAAAAACTGAGAATAAACTGAGGGTTGATGGGGGGTGGAAGGGAGGGAGGGTGGGTGATGGGAATTGAGTAAGGCACCTGTTGGGATGAGCACTGGGTGTTGTTTCCATACAACACCAATTTGACAATAGATTTCATATTAAAAAAGAAAGTTCAGGGCCAGATGTCTTCACAGGTGAATTCTACTAAATATTTTACAAACAGTTAATACCTATTCATGCCAAACTAGGCAAGGAAGAAGAAGAAGAAGAAGAAGAAGAAGAAGAAGAAGAGAAGAAGGAGGAGGAGGAGGAGGAGGAGGAGGAAGAGAAACAGGAAGAGGAGGAGGAGGAGAAGGAAGAAGAGGAAGAAAGAAAACTTCCAAATTCCTTCTATGAGGTCAGCATTACCCTGATACCAGACCCAGATAAAATTCTCCACTATAAAAGAGAAGTACAAGCTACTATCCCTGATGAACATAGATGCAAAATTTCTAAATAAAATTCTAGCAAACAGAATCCAATAATATACTAAAAGAATTATTCACCAAGATCAAGTGGGATTTACTCCTGTGTTGCAAGGGTGTTTCAATATTTGCAAATCAGTCAATGTAATACACTGCATTAATAAAGGAAAGGGTAAGAACCATATGATCATTTCAGTAGATGCATAAAAGCATTTGACAATGTAAAACTTCCATTTATGACAAAAAACCTCAACAAAGTAGGTTTAGAGGGAATATAATTCAACATAATCAAGGCCCTCTGTGAAAAACCCATGACTAATATCACCCTCGACAGGGAAAAAGAAGACAGGGATGTCCACTCTTCCCACTGTTGTTTAACATAGAACTGGAATCTTAGCCACCACAATCAGAAAACAAAAAGAAATGAAAGGCATCCAAATCAGCAAGGAAGAAGTACAACTTTTACTTTCCTATTTCCATATGACATGATAATCTATAGAAAACCTGAGAGACTTCAAAACATTACTAAAACTAATTCACAGATTCAGTATAGGCACAGGATACTAAATCAAATATAGAAATCTGTTGCATTTCCATGCACCAATAATGAAGCAGCAAAAAGAGAAATTTTTAAAAATCAATCCCATTTACAATTGCACCAAAAAACAATAAGATACATAGGAAAACCTGAAAACTATAAAACACTGATGAAAGAAATTGAAGATGACACTAAGGAATGGAAAGACATTCCATGCTCATGGATTTAAAGAACAAACTTTGCTAAACTATACTACACAAAGCAATTTACACATATAATGAAATCCCTATCAAAATACCAACAGAATTTTTCATAGAGCTAGAACGTATAATCCTAATTTTTTATGGAAGCTCAAAGGACCCCGACTAGCCAAAGCAACCTTCAAAAAGAATAGCAGAGCTGTAGGCATCACAATTCCATAATTCAAGTTATATTATAAAGCTGTAGTGATCAAAATACTAAGGTACTGGAACAAAATGGACACATAGATCAAAGACCAGAATAGAAACCCTGAAAGGAAACACAAATACATGGTCAATTAATGTTTTAAAAAGCAAGAAAGAATATCCAATAGGTGAAAGATAGTGTTTTAAACAAATGGTGCTGGGAAAACAAGAGAGCAACATGCAAAAGAATGAAACAGGACCATTTTCTTACACTATACACAAAAATAAATTCCAAATGGATGAATGACCTAAATATGAGACAGGAAACCATAAAAATCCAGAAGACGACACAGGCAGTAACCTCTTTGACATGGCTATAGTAACTTCTTTCTAGATTTGTCTCCTGAGGTAAAGGAAACAAAAGCAAAATTAAACTATTGTGACTTCATCAAGATAAAAATCTTCTGCACAATGGCAGTTACAATCAATAAAACTGAAAGACAGGCTACAGAATGTGAGAACATAGTTGCAAATAGCCTATCTGAAAAAGGGTTACTCTCCAAATTATATAAAGAAGTTATAAAAACTAAAGATACCACAAAAAAAAAGGTTGGAAGATGGTGGCATAGGAGGACGCTGGGCTCACCGCGCATCCTGCTGATTACTTAGATTCCACCTACACCTGCCTAACTAACCCAGAAAACCACCAGAAGACTAGCAGAACGGAGTCTCCAGAGCCAAGCACAGACGAGAGGCCCACGGAAGAGGGTAAGAAGGGCGGCAAGGCGGTGCATGCTCCACGGACTGGCGGGAGGGAGCCGGGGCAGAGAGGCAGCCTGCCGGCCAAGCAGAGCCCCCGAGTCTGGCTTGCAGAAGCAGAGGGGCCAGACAGAGTGTGTTCGCACAGCAAGCACGACTTAGCATCTGGGAGGTCATAAGTTAACAGCTCTGCTTGGAAAGCGGGAAGGCTGGAGGACAAAGGGAGGCAGAGTTGCTGCGCCCCCAGACGACAGAGCTCAGTTTGTTGGGGAACAAAGGCGCTCACCAGCGGTATCTCCCTCGCCCATCCCCCAGCCAAAATCCCAAAGGGAACCAGTTCCTGCCAGGGAACTTGCTTGCTCCCCGCAAACACCCAACGCTGTGCTTCTGCGGAGCCACCCCTCCAGCAGCAGGTCTGACTCCCTCCCACTGCCACAGGCCCCTCCTAAGTGGATCACCTAAGGAGAAGAGAGCTAAGCCTGCCCCTCCTGCCCCCGTGCACATTGCCTACCCACCCCAGCTAATACGCCAGATCCCCAGCATCACAAGCCTGGCAGTGTGCAAGTAGCCCAGATGGGCCACGCCACCCCACAGTGAATCCTGCCCCTAGGAGAGGGGAAGAGAAGGCACACACCAGTATGACTGTGGCCCCATCGGTGGGCTGGGGGCAGAAATCAGGTCTGATTGCTGCTCCGCCCATCAACTCCAGTTACACACCAGAGCACAGAGGAAGTGCCCTGCAGGTCCACACCACTCCAGGGACTATCCAAAATGACCAAATGGAAGAATTCCCCTCAAAAGAATCTCCAGGAAATAACAACATCTAATGAACTGATCAAAAAGGATTTAAATAATATAACAGAAAGTGAATTTAGAATAATAGTCATAAAATTAAACGCTGGGCTTGAAAACAGTATAGAGGACAGCAGAGAATCTCGTGCTACAGAGATCAAGGGACTCAGGAACAGCCAGGAGAGCTGAAAAATGCTTTAAACGAAATGCAAAATAAAATGGAAGCGATGACGGCTCGGATTGAAGAGGCAGAGGAGAGAATAGGTGAACTAGAAGATAGAGTTATAGAAAAAGATAAAGCTGAGAAAAAGAGAGATAAAAAAATCCAGGAGTATGAGGGGAAAATTAGAGAAATAAGTGATACACTAAAAAGAAATAATACACGCATAATTAGAATCCCAGGGGAGGAAGATAGAGAGGGAAAGGTGCTGAAGGTGTACTTGAAGAAATTATAGCTGAGAACATTCCTGAACTGGGGAAGGAAAAAGGCATTGAAATCCAAGAGGCACAGAGAACTCCCTTCAGACGTAACTTGAATCAATCTTCTGCACAACATATCATAGTGAAACTGGCAAAATACAAGGATAAAGAGAAAATTCTGAGAGCACCAGAAATAAAAGTGCCCTAACATATAAAGGGAAACATAAGACTCTTAACTGATCTCTCTTTTGAAACTTGGCAGGCCAGAAAGGATTGGCACGAGATCTACAATGTGCTCAACAGAAAAAAATATGCAGCCGAGAATCCTTTATCCAGCAAGTCTGTCATTTAGAATAGAAGGAGAGATAAAGGTCTTCCCAAACAAACAAAAACTGAAGGAATTTGTCACCACTAAACCAGCCCTACACGAGATCCTAAGGGGGACCCTGTGAGACAATGTACCAGAGACATCACTACAAGCATAAAACATACAGACATCACAATGACTCCAAACCCGTATCTTTCTATAATAACACTGAATGTAAATGGATTAAATGCGCCAACCAAAAGACATAGGGTATCAGAATGGATAAAAAAACAAGACCCATCTATTTGCTGTCTACAAGAGACTCATTTTAGATCTGAGGACACCTTCAGATTGAGAGTGAGGGGATGGAGAACTATTTATCATGCGACTGGAAGCCAAAAGAAAGGTGGAGTAGCCATACTTATATTAGACAAACTAGACTTTAAATTCAAGGCTGTAACAAGAGATGAAGAAGGGCATTATATAATAATTACAGGATCTATCCATCAGGAAGAGCTAACAATTATAAATGTCTATGCGCCAAATACCGGAGCCCCCAAATATATAAAACAATTACTCATAAACATAAGCAACCTTATTGATAAGAATATGGTAATTGCAGGGGACTTTAACACTCCACTTACAGAAATGGATAGATCATCTAGACACACGGTCAATAGAGAAACAAGGGCCCTGAATGACACATTGGATCAGATGGACTTGATAGATATATTTAGAACTCTCATCCCAAAGCAACAGAATATACTTTCTTCTCGAGTGCACATGGAACATTCTCCAAGATAGATCATATACTGGGTCACAAAACAGCCTTTCATAAGTATACAAGAATTGAAATCATACCATGCATACTTTCAGACCACAATGCTAAGAAGCTTGAAATCAACCACAGGACAAAGTCTGGAAAACCTCCAAAAGCATGGAGGTTAAATAACACCCTCCTAAGGAATGAGTGGGTCAACCAGGCAATTAGAGAAGACATTTACAAATGCATGGAAACAAACAAAACTGAAAATACAACCATCCAAATGCTTTGGGACACAGCGAAGGCAGTCCTGAGAGGAAAATACATTGCAATCCAGGCCTATCTGAAGAAATAAGAAAAATCCCAAATACAAAATCTAACAGCACACCTAAAGGAACTAGAAGCAGAACAGCAAAGGCAGCCTAAACCCAGCAGAAGGGGAGAAATCATAAAGATCAGAGCAGAAATAAACAATATAGAATCTAAAAAAAAATGTAGAGCAAGCAGATCAACGAAACCAAGAATTGGGTTTTTGAAAAGATAAACAAAATTGACAAACCTCTAGCCAAGCTTCTCAAAAAGAAAAGGGAGATGACCCAAATAGATAAAATCATGAATGAAAATGGAATTATTACAACCAATCCCTCAGAGATACAAACAATTACAGGGAATACTATGAAAAATTATATGCCAACAAACTGGACAACCTGGAAGAAATGGACAAATTCCTAAACACCCACACTCTTCCAAAACTCAATCAGGAGGAAATAGAAAGCTTGAACAGACCCATAATCAGCGAAGAAATTGAATCTGTCATCAAAAATCTCCCAACAAATAAGAGTCCAGGACCAGATGGCTTCCAAGGGGAGTTCTACCAGACGTTTAAAGCAGATATAATACCTATCCTTCTCAAGCTATTCCAAGAAATAGATAGGGAAGGAAACTTCCAGACTCATTCTAGGAAGCCAGTATTCCTTTGATTCCTAAACCAGACAGAGACCCAGTAAAAAAAAGAGAGCTACAGGTCAATATCCCTGATGAATATGGATGCAAAAATTCTCAATAAGATACTAGCAAATCGAATTCAACAGCTTATAAAAAGAATGATTCACCATGATCAAGTGGGATTCATTCCTGGGATTCAGGGCTGGTTCAACATTCGCAATTCCATCAATGTGATACATCACATTAATAAAAGAAAAGATAAGAACTATATGATCCTGTCAATCGATGCAGAAAAGGCCTTTGACAAAATCCAGCACCCTTTCTTAATAAAAACCCTTGAGAAAGTTTGGATAGAAGGAACATACTTAAACATCATCAAAGCCATTTATGAAAAGCCCATAGCTAACATCATCCTCAACAGGGAAAAACTGAGAGCTTTATCCCTGAGATCAGGAACATGACAGGGATGTCCACTCTCACCGGTGTTGTTTAACATAGTGTTGGAAGTGCTAGCATCAGCAATCAGACAACAAAAGGAAATCAAAGGCATCAAAATTGGCAAAGATGAAGTCAAGCTTTCGCTTTTTGCAGATGACATGATATTATACATGGAAAATCCGATAGACTCCACCAAAAGTCTGCTAAAACTGATACATGAATTCAGCAAAGTTGCAGGATACAAAATCAATGTACAGAAATCAGTTGCATTCTTATACACTAACAATGAAGCAACAGAAAGACAAATAAAGAAACTGATTCCATTCACAATTGCACCAAGAAGCATAAAATACCTAGGAATAAACCTAACCAAAGATGTCAAAGATCTGTATGCTGAAAACTATAGAAAGCTTATGAAGGAAATTGAAGAAGATATAAAGAAATGGAAAGACATTCCCTGCTCATGGATTGGAAGAATAAATATTGTCAAAATGTCAATATTGCTGAAAGCTATCTACACATTCAATGCAATCCCAATCAAAATTATACCAGCATTCTTCTCAGAGCTAGAACAAGCAATTCTAAAATTCATATGGAACCACAAAAGGCCCCGAATAGCCAAAGGAATTTTGAAGAAGAAGACCAAAGCAGGAGGCATCACAATCCCAGACTTTAGCCTCTACTACAAAGCTGTAATCATCAAGACCGCATGGCATTGGCACAAAAACAGACACATAGACCAATGGAATAGAATAGAAGCCCCAGAACTAGACCCACAAACGTATGGCCAACTCATCTTTGACAAAGCAGGAAAAAACATCCAATGGAAAAAAAGACATTCTCTTTAACAAATGGTGCTGGCAGAACTGGACAGCAACATGCAGAAGATTGAAACTAGACCACTTTCTCACACCATTCACAAAAATAAACTCAAAATGGATAAAGGAGCTGAATGTGAAACAGTAAACCATCAAAACCCTAGAGGAGAAAGCAGGAAAAGACCTCTGTGACCTTAGCTGTAGCAATCTCTTACTCGACACATCCCCAAAGGGCAAGGGAATTAAAAGCAAAAATGAATTACTGGGACCTTATGAAGATAAAAAGCTTCTGCACAGCAAAGGAAACAACCAACAAAACTAAAAGGCAACCAACGGAATGGGAAAAGATATTTGCAAATGACATATTGGACAAAGGGCTAGTATCCAAAATCTATAAAGAGCTCACCAAACTCCACACCTGAAAAACAAATAACCCAGTGAAGAAATGGGTAGAAAACATGAACAGACACTTCTCTAAAGAAGACATCCGGATGGCCAACAGGCACATGAAAAGATGCTCAACGTCGCTCCTTACCAGGGAAATACAAATCAAATCCACACTCAGATATCACCTCACGCCAGTCAGAGTGGCCAAAATGAACAAATCAGGAGACTATAGATGCTGGAGAGGATGTGGAGAAACGGGAACCCTCTTGCACTGTTGGTGGGAATGCAAATTGGTGCAGCCACTCTGGAAAACAGTGTGGAGGTTCCTCAAAAAATTAAAAATAGACCTACCCTATGACCCAGTAATACACTGCTAGGAATTTACCCAAGGGATACAGGAGTACTGATGCATAGGGGCACTTGTACCCCAATGTTCATAGCAGCACTCTCAACAATAGCCAAATTATGGAAAGAGCCTAAATGTCCATCAACTGATGAATGGATAAAGAAATTGTGGTTTATATACACAATGGAGTACTATGTGGCAATGAGAAAGAACAAAATATGGCCCTTTGTAGCAACGTGGATGGAACTGGAGAGTGTGATGCTAAGTGAAATAAGCCATACAGAGAAAGACAGATACCATATGGTTTCACTTTTATGTGGATCCTGAGAAACTTAACAGAAACCCATGGGGGAGGGGAAGGAAAAAAAAAGAGGTTAGAGTGGGAGAGAGCCAAAGCATAAGAGACTCTTAAAAGCTGAGAACAAACTGAGGGTTGATGGAGGGTGGGAGGGAGGGAGGGTGGGGGTTGGGTATTGAAGAGGGCACCTTTTGGGATGCACACTGGGTGTTGTATGGAAACCAATTTGACAATAAATTTCATATATTGAAAAAAAACTAAAGACCCCACCAATGAATAAGCCAATTATAAATGGACTGAAGATATGAATAGACATTTTCCACAGAAGACATACAATTGGCCAACAGACACATGAAAAGATATTCAGCATCGATGATAATAAGGGAAATACAATCAAAACTACAGTAAGATATTACTTCACACCTGTCAGAATTACTAAAACACAAGAAACAACAGGTGTTTGTAACGATGTGGAGAATGCAGAACTCTCCTGCACTGTTTATGGAAATGCAAGCTGGTGAAGCCACTCTGGAAAACACTACGGGGGTTCCTCAAAAGTTAAAGGCAGAACTATCCTAAGAATCAACAGTTGCACTACTAGGTTGTTACTCAAAGAATACAAAAATAATAATTCAAAGGAATACATGCACCTCGATGTTTATAGCAGCATTTTCTACAATAGCCAAATTATGGAAACATCCCAAATGTACATCTGCTTGTGAATGGATAAAGAAGTGGTGTGTGCGTGTGTGTGTGTGTGTGTGTGTGTGTGTATAAATGGAGTATTACTCAGTCATAAATTTAAAAAATGAATTCTTGCCATTTGCAATGACATGGATGGAGCTATAGAGTACTGTGCTAAGCAAAATAAGTCAGTTAGAGAAAGACAAATATCATATAATTTTACTCATATGTGGAATGTAAGAAACAAAACAAAGGAGTATAAGGGGAAAAAAGAGAGAGATGGGGCCAAATCAAGAAACGACCTCTTAACAATATAGAACTATCTGATCATTAGCAGGAGGTGGATGAGGGCATGTGGTAAATAAGTGATGGGTATCAAGGAGTGCACATGTGATGAGCACCAAGTGTTGCATGTAAGTGTTGAATCACTAAATTGTACATCTGAAACTAATATTACACTCTATTGTAACTAAGAGAATTTAAATAAAAACTTAAAAAAAAAACACCAGAATGGCATTATACAATGATAAAGGAGTCAATTTCAGAAAACGATATAATATTCATAAATATTTGTGCCCTCAACATAGAAACACTTAAACATATAAAGCATATATTAACAGAGATAGAGGGAGAAATTACAGCAATACAGTAATCAGATACTTTAATTCCACACTTATATCAATGGACAGTTCATCCATGCATTAAATCAATAAGAAAGCATTGGCCTGAAATGACACATTGACTAGAGGGACTTAATAGGTTGATAAAGAACATTTGATTCAAACACTGAAGAATACAATCTCTTTTTAAGTAAATATGAGACATACTCCAAAGAGATAACATGCTAAGCAACAAAAAAATTCTCAATAAAGTTAAAAAAGATTTTAATCATATCACCTATATTTTCTGATCACAAGGGTAAGAAGGTAGAAATTAATTACAAGGAGAAAATTGGGGAAAAAAACTGGAGAAACTAAACAGCATACTCTTAAACAATTAATGGGTCAGTGAAGAAATCAAAGAGAAAATAAAAACATTGCTAGAGACAAATGAATGAATATGAAAACACAATTTCCTAAATTAATGGGTGTAGCAAAAACAGTTCTAAGAGGGAAGTTCATAGCAATACAGGCCTACCCCCCCAAAAAATGTCCCAAAACAATCTAAAAACACCCAAAGAACTAGAAAAAATAAACAAACAAAACCCAAAGTTAATAGCAAATAGGAAACAATAAATATCAAAGCAGAAATAAAGGATATAGAGACTAAGTGAAAATCAATTAATATAAAAGCTGTTTCTTCAAAAAGTAAATAAATATAACAGGAATAGAAAAAAGGCCCATATATGTACTGTCTATAGGAGAGTAACCTCAGACCTAAAACCACAGGCAGACTAAAAGTGAAGAGATGGAAAAACTTTTAAAATTTAAAAAGGAATCAGAAAATAAATCCAGGGAACCAATACTTACATAAGAAAAAAATAGACTTTAAACCAAAAAAAATCATAAAAGTGACAAAGAAGGGAATTATATATAACAATTGTAAATATCTACACACCCAATATTAATACACCTAAATACATAAAGCAAATGTTAACGGACATAAATAGAAAACTTGATGGTAATAAAATAGTAGAGGACCTTAACACTCCACTTACATCAATGGATAGATCACATAGACAGAAAAGCAATAAGGAAACAGTCTCTTTGCATGACTCATGAGATGACATGGATTAAAGATATTTAGGGAACATTACACACACACACACACACACACAAGGATACACATTCTTTCCACGTACACATGAAATATTCTCCAGAATAAATCACACTTTAGGCCAAGAAACAAGCTGCAACAAGTTTATCAAGATTGAAATTATACCATGTATATTTTCTGACCATGACAGTATGAAACTAAAAATTGATCTCTCTCTCTCTCTCTCTCTCTCTCTCTCTCTCTCACACACACACACACACACACAGAAATAAACTAGAAAAAACAGAAACATGTAGAGGACAAACAACATGCTATTAAACAACCAATGGATCAATGAAGAAAACAAAGAAGAAAGAAAAAATACATGGAGACAAATAAAAATGAAAAGGCCATGATTCAAAATGCTGGGGAAAGAGCAAAAGCTGTTCTAAAAAGGAAATATAAGCAATACATGCCTATTTTGTGAACCAATTCAAAAGCACAAATAAAAAATCCAACCATACAACTGGAGGAACTAGAAAAATAATAAAACAAGCCCCAGGTGACTAGATGGAGAAAAGCAATGAAGATGAGAGGATAGGTAAATGCATGGAGAGAAAACAAAACAAAACAAAAGGAATAACTTAATGAAAACCAACAGCTGATTCTTTAAATAATATACATAAAATTGACAAATCTTTAGGAAGAATCATCAAGAAAAAAACCAGAAAGTACCAAAATAAATAAAATGAGAAATGAAAGAGGAAAAGTAAACCATGGTACCACAGAAATACAAAGGATTATAAAAGAATATTATGAAAAATTATATGTCAACCAATTGCACAACTTAGAAGAAATGGATGAATTCCTAAGAATACACAATCTTTCAAAACTGAATAAGGAATAAAATAAGGTAGAAAAAAATAAGGTAGAAAATCTACACAGACCAATTACTAGTAACAAAATTGAATAGGTAATTTAAATACTCCCAACAAACAAAAGTTCAGAACCAGATGGATTCACAGGTCAACTCTACCAAACATTTAAAGAACTAATACCTATATTCCTGAATCTATTAAAAAAATATAAGAGGAAGAAAAACTTCCAAATACATTCTACAAAGCCGGAATTAACCTGATACTAAAAACAGACACCACAAAGCAAAAACAAAAACAAAATACGAGTACAGTTTGATATCCCTGATGAACATAGATGCAAAAACCTCAGCAAAATATTATCAAACTACATTCAACATTACATTAAAAGGATCATTCACTACAGTCAAGTGGGATTTATTCTGAGGATGCAAGAATGGTTCAGTATTTGCAAATGAATTACTGTGATACACCATATTAACAAAATGGAGAATAAAAATCATTTGATCATCTCAATAGCTGCAGAAAAAGCATTTGATAAAATTTAACATCTGTCCATGATTAAAATCTTAAAGTGGGTTGGGAGGGAACATACTTCAACAAAATAAAAGCCATATATTAAAAAAAAATCATAACTAACATAATGCTCAATGGTGAATAATAGGAGCACTTTCTCTAAGATCAGGAGCAAAACAAAAATTTCCATTATCACTACTTTTATTAAAAATAGTAGTGGAAGTCCTAGCCACAGAAATAAGAAAAGAAAAGAAAGAAAGAAATCAGGCATCCATATTGGTAAAGATGTTAAACTGTCATTATTGGCAGATAACATAACCCTATACATAGAAAACCCTGAAGACTCCACAAAAAGCTACTGGAATAATAAATGAATTCCATAAAGTTGCATGATACAAAATTAATACTCAGTAATTGGTAGTTTTTTCATGCACTAAAAACAAAGTAGGAGAAAAAGATACCAGGAAAACAATTCCATTTACAATTGCACTAAAAACAATGAAACACCTAAGAATAAAATTAACAAAGGAGGTAAAAGACTGGCACTCTGAAAACTATGAAACATTGATTAAAGAAATTGAATATTAGAGGAAAATATTGGAAAGGTATTCCATATTTATGGATTGGAGTAATCAATATCATTAAAATGTACGTACTGCTCAAATCAATCAACAAATGCAATGTAATCCCTATCAAAATACAGATTTTTTTTCACAAAACTAGAATAAATAATACTAAAATTTGCATGGAACCACAAAGACTCTGAACAGTCAAGGTTATCTTGAGAAAAAAAAAGAACAAAGTTAGAAGTAGCAAAATTCTGGATTTGAGGATATACTACAAAGCAGTAGTAATAAAAACAGTATGATCCTGGCACAAAATAGACACATAGATCAATGAAACAGAATGGAAAGCCCATAAATAAACCCACATTTATATAGTCAATTTATAACACAGAAGGCAAGAATATACAATGGGGAAAAGGCAGTCTTTTCAATCAGTGGTGTTGGGAAAATGGACAGATATATACAAATCAATGAAATTGGATCACTTCATAACATCATTCACAAAAATAAACTGAAAATGGATTAAAGACCTAAGTGTGGGACTTGAAACCTTAAAAATCGTATAATATAACGCAGGTAGAAATTTCTCTGACATTAGCCTCAGCAACATTTTTCTAGATATGTTCCTTAATGCAAAGGAAACAAAAGCAAAAATAAACTATTAGCACTACATCAAAATTAAAGTATTTTGCACTGCAAAGAAAGACATCAACAAAATAAAAAGGTAATTTACTGAATGGGAAAATATATTTGCAAATGATACACACACACACACATATATATATATATATAATTTTAACCTTTTTAATATATATAATATATACATATATAATATGTACAGATGGCAAAAAGACATCCAAAAAATTCTCAATATCCTTTATAATCAGGGAAATGGAATCGAAACACAATGATAAATCACCTTATACCCATCAGAATGGCTAAAATAAAAAAATACAAGGAATAGCAAGTGTTGGTGAGGATGTGGAGAAAAAGAACTCTCATGCATTATTGGTGGGAATGTAAATGGGTGCAACCAGTGTGGAAAACAGTATGGAAGTTTCTCACACAATTAAAAATAGAAATAACATATGATCTAGTATTTCCACTGTTGGGTATTTATGCAAAGAAAATGAAAACATCAGTTTGAAAATAAATATTTAGCCCTATGTTTATTGCAACATTATATGCAATAGGTAAGATATGGAATGAACATAAGTGTCTATCCACAGATTAATGAAAAAGGAATATGTCTCTCTCTCTCTCTCTCTCTCTCTCTCTCGCAGGGATATTATACAGCATATAAACAGTGAAATCTTGCCATTTGTGATCACATGGATGAACCTGGAGAGTATAATGCTGAGTGAAATAAATCAGACCGAGAAAGACAAATACCATATGATTTCACTCATATGTGAAAACTAAAAAAATAATAATAATAATAATACACAAACAAAAAGCAGATTTAGACCTATAAATATAAAGAACAAACTGATGTTTTGTGTTTTTTTGTGTTTTTTTTATCTTTTCAGAAAGAAGGCGACTGGGAGAAACAGGGTTCCAGTTATAGAATAAATAATTCATGTGAATAAAAGGTACAGCATATGAAATAGAGCCAATGATATTGTAATAATATTGTGTGGTAACAGATTGCAGCTATAACTGTGGTGAGCATAGCATAGTGCCTAAAGAAGTTGAATTACTATGTTGTACACCTGAAAATAATGTGATATTGTGTATCAACTATATTCAAATAAAAAATTGTTATAAAATAAATCTATTTCAGATTTTAGTAACTTAATTCGTTACATATATGAATAATATTACTATATAAATGTATTCTATACATCAACTATTTGGGGGATTATTGTATATATTATGATTCCACTAATACAATGAAAAAAATCAGTAGACCTCTAGATAGACTCATCAAGAAAAAAAAAGGGCTAAAATAAGTAAAATCAGAAATGAGAAATGAAGGGGCACCTGAGTGGATCAGTCAGTGAAGCATCCAACTTTGGCTTAGGTCATGATCTCACGGTTTGTGACTTTGAACCCTGTATCAGGCTCTGTGCTGACAGCTCAGAGCCTGGAGCCTGCCTCAGATTCTGTGTTTCCCTTTCTCTCTGCCCTTCTCCTACTCACATACCCTCTCTGTCTCTTCTGTCTCTAAAATAAAATAAACATTAAAAACAAGAAATGAGGGGGCGCCTGGGTGGCGCAGTCGGTTAAGCGTCCGACTTCAGCCAGGTCACGATCTCGCGGTCCGTGAGTTCGAGCCCCGCGTAGGGCTCTGGGCAGATGTCTCCGAGCCTGGAGCCTGTTTCCGAATCTGTGTCTCCCTCTCTCTCTGCCCCTCGCCCGTTCATGCTCTGTCTCTCTCTGTCCCAAAAATAAATAAACGTTAAAAAAAAAAGTTTAAAAAAAAACAAGAAATGAGAAGTTAAAAAAGTACAGCTGAACCCACAGAAATACATTGAATAATAATAGTATTACAAGAAATTATATACAAAAAAAATTGGAAAGCAAAGAAATGGATAAATTCCTAAAAAAAAAAAAAACTAAAGCCTTCTAAGACTAAAACACAAAGGAATAGAATATCTGAATAGATTGTTTATAGGTAATGAAATTGAATAAGTACTTTAAAACTCCCAAGAAAAAAAATGCAGAATGAGATGGTTTCACAGGTAAATATCACCAAACTTCTTTTTTAGTTTATTTATTTTGAGAGACAGAGATGTGTGTGCATGCATGTGCCTGAGTCGGGGAGGGGCAGAGAGAGAAAGGGAGAGAGAATCCCAAGCAGACCCCTTTCTGTCAGTGTGGAACCCAATGAAGGGCAAACCAAATGGTGAGATCATGACCTGAGCCAAAATCCAAAGTCAGATGGTAAACTGATCGAGTCATCCAGGTGCCCTGAACTTTACCAATCTTTTAAAGAAGAGTCAGTACCTAGTTTTCTTAAATTATTCCAAGTAATCAAAGAGGATATACAGCTTCCAAATTCATTTTATGGAACCAACATTACTCTGTCTGATATAATAATAATAATAATACACCACAGAAAGTAAATTCATGGGCCAATACCCCTAGTGAACATAAATGCAAAAAAAAACTTAACAAAATATAAGCAAAATGAATTCAACAGTAAATTTAAAGAATCATACACCTTCATCAACTGGGATTTATTCTAGGAATGCACAGGTGGTTCAACATCCACAAATCAAACATGATACACCAACATTAAAAAAAGGATCATTTGAATACATGCAGAAAAAACACTTGATCAACTTCAACATCCATTTCTTATAAAACTCTCGATAAATGTGTATAGAGGAAATGTACCTCAATATAATAAAGGGCATATAAGAGAAACCAACAGTTAACAAATTGAACAGTAAATAGGATAAAGATTTTCCTCTAAGATCAGGAAAATACAGAATGCCCACTCTTTCCACTTTTATTCAATATAGTTTTGGAAGTCCTAGCAACAGCAATTAAGCAACAAAAGTAATTATCCAAATTGGAAAAGAAGTAAAACTGCCACTACTTTGAGATGATATGTTACCCAGTAAAAAAAATCGTAGAACTATCCATAAAACTATCAGTAATAAAAATTTTTAGTCAAGTTGCAAAATACAAAGTTAATACACAGAAATTGGTTGTGTTTATATATACTAATAACAATCTATTAGAAATTAAGAAAACAATTCCATTTACAATTGATTCAGAAAGAATGAATAGCCTAGGAGTTAATTTAACCAAAAAAGTTGAAAGACATGTACTCTGGAAACTATAAGACATTGATGAAAGAAATCAAGAAGATACGCAAAAATAGAAAGATATACTGTGCTCATGGATTAGAAGAATTAATATTTGTAAAACGTCTGTAATACACAAAACAGCCTACCAATTTAACACAGTTCCAATCAACACAGTAATGTCATTTTTCAAATAGACAGAGCATCCTATAATTTGTAAGAAACCACACACATA